>NW_027555958.1:112163004-112836811 GCF_003287225.1 Phascolarctos cinereus | reverse complement strand
CCACAATAATATCTAATATGGTACCAGAGACTAGATGTGCAATGAATATTTGATGATAGTAAAGACTACCTCATTACAACATATTTTAAAGTATTAAGGCTCCCTGGAAAAGCCAAATGTAAATTCAGTGAATTTTATACTACCTCACCTTAAAAGCCAAAAAGGATTCACTGATAATCCAAACCCATCTTCATTCCTAGACAGAAGTCTGCAACAAGTAAATGACTTGATATTTAAACCACTCATTAGTTTTTCTGACATGTGGAGTATGTCTAAGAGCTGTTTCCTTTTATTCCAACTATTTTCAAAGATCACTTAACACAACACAGAAATGCAAAATGGCTCTTAATCCTACATGGCCCCCTTCTTCTCCCATGAAAATGACAGTGTTTAAAAAGATGAAAGATGCTAAAAAAAAAATCATGGTTACCAAATTAGATTGAGAATTAATTTAATTATTGGCATCTGAATTTGAGGTCTTTGTACAATACCAGTGAATCATTACACAATGGGAAGAATAGACCCACATCAAGACTGACACGATTGCTATGAAGGAAGCCCAAGTCATAAAGAGATAGCTAGAAGCACAAAGGATACATAAGTTCTCTTTGCAAAAATAAATTAAAAAATAAATAAAATAAAATTTGGTAGAAGTTGGTTTTGTTATGTACCCTAAGGCAAAAAAGAAAAATCATTCATGGGACATGTGGTCATCTTGCCTTACACTGTTCATGACGAGAATAAGCAAACAGACCATCATCAATATAATTACAGCTTATGTGCAAGCATCTGCTGTATCGGCTGAAGAAGCAGAGAAAATAAATGAAGAATAAGATCCTAAATTAACATATAATTCAAGAAGAAACCTAAAAGTCATTAGATATATTGAGCCCTGAAAAATGTAAGGAAAAATATAACATTAATTACACCTACTTTTATATTTTAAAAAGTAGGTAAAGATTGATTCGGGATGAGAAATTTGTTTCAGAATAAGCTTCCTATATGAATTAAAATCATTGAAATTTTAAAGAAAAGGTCAAAATGAAATCTAAATTGAAATTAAAGATTAAGATGAGAAGGCAGCAAGCAGTAATATATGTGTGTGTTTGTATATATGCATGTATGTGTGTATATACACATATACATGTACACATATGTGGATAATTATTAGCTATTATTACTATTATTAGAGTAAGCAGAAAACTTTTTTTAAATTTTTCTGGATTCTTTATAATCTGTGTCTTCCAATTCTCTCCTTGCAATATATGTTGATTTAGGATATAATAAAATTGTTAATTTAAGGAGAATCTGACCAATTGTAAAAGAAATCTTCCCTGGAGGTAGCATCATTTTAAAATACTCAGGATTTATATTTTTAAAAAAACCTCAAGTTTCCAAAAGAATGGTATTTTTCAAAAAAGGGGACTAAAAAGACATTAGTAATGTCTTACCTATATGCTGTGTGTGTGTGTGTGTATGTAATGCCTATACATGCAGAGTATATATGTATGTACATATATACTTATATATTTATATAATGTATGTTTATACATGTATATATATATATATATATATATATATATATATATATATATATATATATGTAGGAGGGGAGACAGAAATACAGACACAGTTACAGAGACAGAGAGACAAAAAGATACAATGTAAACTCCTTGAGATCATGGACTGCTTCATGCAGTCATTTAAGGAATACATGTTGATTGATTGGATTTCACACGATGTTTATCCGAATTGTGTTAACTAATCCTTCTAATTACTGTTGCTGGAAAAAAAAAAAGAAGCCCATAATGAGGGAAGTCAGAGTTGGGAGAAAAAAGGCCAAGCAACTTCATAGGTTGTTAACTAGGCAAACCTTCTCTAAACTACTTCTCTTTTCTTTTTTTTCTTTTTTTTTCCCACTGACAATGTGATGATGCTCAGTTGATTTCAATAAGAAACTTCCTCTGTGCATACTTGATCCAGACCAGCTGCCCTTCCTATCTCTTTCTTTTAGTGCACTTTCTACTGAACTCATAGAATACCAAGGACTGTGAAATTACAATCCAAATGTGGTGGCTTCCTTGTTATTGATGGTAAAAGGATCAATTTCTCTTTTAACAGTACTGATCTTTTTCATATTTCAACTGTTTGTTTTCCTACTTCTAGTCTCATCCTCAAATACCCTCTGAATAACTGCTTACATGCTTTTCTTAACAAGTGTTCTTTGATTTGATTTATCCTTCCACAAGCTTCTCACTATTTTATAAGATGCTGCTGCTCATCTTTTATGATCCTTCTTAGTAAGATTTTCCAAATGAATTTATATTCTAAAGTAGTGTTTCATTTGGCTACCATTTTTTATGCTTGGCAAGGAGATAAAAATTTTGCTGGCAGTAACATTTTTCTAGTTTCTGTTGATCTCATTATGGAAATATATTTACATTAGTCAAATTTTCTAAAGAAATAAAGACAGTCCATGTCAATGACTGTTCTTTTATCCACTTTTGACATCAATAGCTTGTAAGTGTAAAGCTCTCTCAAATTTATTATCATACGATCTTCTTATTTGTATCTTTATTTTTAATTTGATATTGATTTAAACAATAAATTACTATTACTTACAATGCACTGTTAATTCAAACACAGCTCTCACATTGGTTACCATTTATTTCCTGTCTGACAACATAGAGTCAATGTAATTATTTAGAATTTGTCATGCCCAGCATTTCCCACCTGTTTTTCTCACACATAATATTCATGATATATAGGATTGAGGTCTTTGGGTATGCTATAAGATTTTGCATTTTGTTTCTTACTCTGGAAACATTTTCCAAAATGTTTCACTATCTTACCTATGCCTATTCCATTGAAATCGCCAACCTGGCACATAGTAGGGGCTTTAAAATGCTTATAGTCTATTGAATGACTGATTTAATTTGGAGTGACAAATTGAAATTTTCATAGAATTTGTCTACCTCTTCAATCTGCAACTGATGTTCATGTAACAGTTGTAATTATTTACAATATATGACTTCTATAAACACTATAAGCACTGCAACATAACATCATGAAGAAACAAGGCTTTTGTGTTGATTCTGACTACATGAAAGGACAAATAGTGGGTGAAGTGATTTCCAAGTTCCCTTCCAACTACAAAATCTTAGGCTCCTTTGAGTAGGTAGAAAGCTGATATTTTATAATAATAAGCAAATAAATTTTCTCATGCTTATAAAGGGTTACAGTAAAATAAAAGGTCTGTAACTACTTGTAAACATTTATAGCCATATCAATTGACCTTAAAAATTATACACCTATTATTTAATATAAAGTAGCACACCAAAAAGCGTAAAACATCATTCTGGGATATATATGATATGCTTGCTATAGTTACACTGTTGAAACAATTAAATCACCCAGGTTCAGAGGGAAAAGAGCAAGGTCAGGGCTGACTATTATGGGAAGCAGGGCAGAAAAAAGATAAAAGGAATAGCTTCCTCTTTCTTGAATACCTTTGCAATGCTTATCACTTAATCTAACCATCAGAACATTTACATCAGAACATTTTGTTTTTACCTATAAGGGTCTGGCCACTGACAGATGAGCCTTCCCCTTATCTTGCCTGTGACTGAGTCTCTACACCACCTGCTAGTCCTCTCCATACTAAGTAATTTTATGTGGTACCCTCCCTCCCAACCAAAGCTGTCCTTGTGCTCCCTCATTAAAATGTAAGCTCCTTGAGGGCAAGGACTGCCTTGATTGCTCGCATTTGTATTCCCAGTATTTAGCATAGTTCTTGGTATATAGTAAGATCTTCATACATGCTCTATTTATCTATCTGTATATAAAGTGATTGACATTAAGCTGACTTCTTTTATGATTGTCCTTTATCAGCATCTTAATAGAATTTTTCCTTTCATTGTAAACAGAAATATTTCTTATCAATTAAATTTCTTTTCTTTTTCTTTTTCTTTTTTTTTCAACCAAAGACAAGATTTATTAGAACATCTGTCATATTGGACAGACTCTGAAGGAGTATTAACATTAATTAGTGAGCTATTGGCCAGATTGTAAGAATCTTAGCAGTGGCTAGATTTTAAGAATCTAAGTACCTTAATGGAGACAAGATGGACCTTATATAGAGAAAGACTGTGGGAGGGATCTAGGAATGGCCAAATAGTTTGGGGTGATTAGAGGAGAGGTCTAAGGAAGAAATGGATAGGAGTGGCCAGAAAGCTGGGTTGAATAGAACTCCTGGGACCTGGACCACATTGCCAAGGGAGAACTGAGCCTAGCTAGGATTAAGGGTGGTAAATGGCCAAGGGTGGGAGGTAAAACAATAGAGGGCCAGGCTAGGTTAAGGGTAACAGAGAATTGGGAGATTGGGTGTAGCCACAATGATGGCTAGTTGATGGGATTATAGCCTAAAGCTAATGCCAGAGATTTGGCCAGGTGGAAAAGTCCAGGATTTTTCCTTTCTGGGATCCAATTCCCAATCCCATCATTGCCCCCTCAAACAAATGGGACCCAAATTCTTTTGGGGTAAGGGGCAAAGGTCTTGGCTTCTGAAATTGCTTCCTGCTGGCAAGGGTCATAGAGCTGCCCTTGCTCGAGGGGATCCCAAAGGGATTGACTGGAACAGAGCACAGACTGCATCCAGCAGGACATTGGCTGGTAGCCGTTGCTTGCTACCAACTGTAGGTGAATGGCCTGTAGTCTGGAAGACACAAATCTGACAGAAAAGACTGCAGGGCCCATGTATAAAGCAGGGACTAGATTTAGGGCTCAAATACGAGAGGATAAAACATTCTTAGCTCTGTTTCAATTCAGATAATTCAGTTTTCCAACCATGCAGTATCAAATCCACCTCAGCCAGACTCAGGAATAGCTAGGTGGGTAACATTCCTTTTCAAAGGAACATAATGGGGAAACTGAGCTAGGACGATCCCATCTTAGACTGAGGCCAAAATTGTCCTCCCAGCTTTTCCTGATGCTGACTTCCCACCAGTATCACATTCTTTGAGTAGCTTGTGGCATTTCTCTCAGATTGTGGGTTGATTATCAATGGATTATGATCCTTCAGACAACTCAAAATAAAATCCTATGTGCTTTTACTTCACACAGCAAGTTTCACTAATCACAGTTTAGGAAAAACTTTTTCCAGGCTTTACATCTCAAACTTAAATTTGTCCTTGTGTAAAAAGCCAATCATTAGAGATTTCTATACACTTGCAAATTCTCAGCAAGCCATGCATAACCCAAACAAGTTTTTTGTCTAGTTTACACATTAAAACAATAACCAACGATAGCCAAATTATTTTAGCAGTAACCAAATTATGAAAAGTTGTTTGACATAACTGATACAAAAAGTTCAACAATTTGAAACTTGAAACAAACCCATTACCAATCAGGTGACTTCAGTTTTGTTAAATGCATTTCCAAATTACTTTACACAAAGAATCAACATCTCATTAACAGTTCAAACTACAACTTTAAAAAGAGCATGCTTACCGAAGTTCGGAGGCTAGCTTTTTTACCTTGAGCAGAATGTGCTGAACTTGGGTGATGCTTCCAGGCAAAGGTTGCCCTTGGGCCCAAGGCCATTGCAGGGGAGCCCATGCTGTAGCTGCTGCTCCTCCCCCCTCCTTCCTTTCCTAGGTGGGGAAGGGTAAAATCAAAAATGAAGTGTAAAGGGTGAAACTCTCTTCTCCTATGAGAGGAATTAACAGATAACCTCTGGACTCAAGGGAAGAGAATGGGAGTAAGGAGTGACCAGAGGAGTAAGGAGGAGTTTCAAAACTCCATAAAGATCAATCACAAAACCTCCAGAATCTGCCAAGATATTTTAGCTATTCTAATTTTCCCCCATAACCTCTATGACAGAGGATTCAGAAGTGTAGAGGGAAGGGAGAAAGTAAGCCTCAGGGAACCAAAAAGAAACTGCAGTTTTTCCCAATTCCCTAGCACCGAAAGAACTGACAGAATTGGGCATACACTTCTTGATAGGGTGTCCATCCTTGTCCTCTATGCTGCGGAAAGTGTACCCAGGTCCATGCCCTCAAACCCACCCAGTGGACCGAGAGCCTGAGAACATCAGGCCGAGTGTGAGACAGCCTCATAACTGTCTGCCAGAAAAGCACCTCCAAGCCTTGGTGCTTGGAGAGTGACCCCAACTGCAGAGCAATAAAGGAGGTGCATGTGGGGGAAGGCTTATGTATCTTCCAGTCTTGGCTAGAGAAGAACTTGAGATTAGGCAGTTTCCCCATACAGGCCACCAAAATGATGAGGCTTAGGGGTACTGGGACCCCAATATCACAACACACAGATCCTGCCCGAAAGAATTTGACCCAAGCCTTCTTTCAGCCAAAGGAAAGGTTTATTAGAACATCTGTCATATTGGACAGACTCTTAAGGAGTCTTAACATTAGTGAGCTATTGGCCAGATTATAAGAATCTAAGTAGTGGTTAGATTTGAAGAATCCAAGCCAATAACTGACAGTTTGAGAAAATATCCTTTTAAATTAGTAAAGCAAAGAAACTAGCAGTTTCAATGCATGGTGAATTCCATAATGGCCACATTAAACAGACAGCTGCTGCTGTCCATATAATTATTCATAACTTCTTGGCTTCATGAGTCTCACCCTACCTTCTAAGAAAAAAGGCTATCACAGTATAGAGGGGTTAGATTTCTTCTGTTTGACCCCAGAGAGTGGAATATGGAACAATCAGTGCAAATTATAAAGAGATCAATTTGAATGTCAACAGAAACTTCCCAACAAAGCTGCTAGAAGGAGAAATCATTCTCCCTCTTTAGAGGTCTTCAGGAAGAGGTTGGAAAACAGCTTTTCTCATACACCAGAACAAAGGTGAGTTTCTTATATGGGTTGGGTTAGATGGACACTGAGGTCCACTCTAACTTTTAGTTGTGTAATTTTGTGAACTAGAATAGTATGTTTCAAAATAACTGAAATGTGAACAACTACAAAAGTGATCATTATTTTCACCAAGAATAGTTAGGTCCTCTTTGCAATGTGGTTCTACACACTGTGGGAACTTAATATTTATTAAATGATTTGAGCAGATGTATATATATTTAAGGAACTTTTTTAAAATTTTCACATTAGAAGTGATATCTGCTTAATGCTTTGTGCTACATTAAGGTACTAATACCAATGAATTCCACTGCTTATCTTTAGTGATAGGCAAGACATTACTATTTTAAAAGACTAAAGTACAAAAAGCAAAAAAATAAAATGAAATAGAAAGATGATCTTCAATTTATGCTCCAATCAATTTCAACCTCTCATAGCAGTAATTTATTCTATGTCTTTTTATTTTCAAAACTGCATCTTGGTATAACAAAAACATGAATGGACCACAGGTCAAGCACCTGAGTCCCAGTCCTCCTACTTAGAAATACTTACCTTGGGAAAACCACTGAAATCCTCTGAGTCACAGTTTCTTTATATATAAAAATGGAAATAATAATATTTATACACCCTATCTCATTTTTATTCCCGACCTTTGATTTCATCAATGTAGGGGAAATTCTGGTGTGGTAACTCCATCCACCAAAGCAAACTGACCATTTATAATATTTATTAATACTAGAGAATATTTTGCATTAGAGCATTGAAGCACTATACTTGGAACAAGAGGTTAGGCATGCTCATTTAGCCAATATTTTTGAGGGCAGAACTCAAACGAAGTCTTCTGATTAAAAAGTTGGACTTCTAATCATTACACCACACTCCCTTATCTAGCTCATCTAATTGTTTAATAATGACTCACATTTATATAGTGTCTTCCTCAGTCAATCAATATTTTTTGTTGAATGCAAGAAAGAGAAGGAAGAGAAAGAGAAGGAGAGGGAGGATAATCTCTGCCCTCTGGGAGCTAATATTCTATCATTCTATATAAGGAGGCAACATATACAAGTATAAATAGAATAAATTTTAAAAAGTATAAGGTAGTTGGGGAATTGAGGACATTCATAGCTAGTTAGAAGGAAATGAGTGACAGCTTCATTCAGGAACTAGATCTTAGACTGAGTCTTGAAGGAAACTAAGGGTTTTAAGAAGCAAAAGGAAAGAAGAAGTGCATTAAAGAGTTAGGAATAACCAATGTCAAGGTATGGAGTCAAGAAATGAAATATCTTGTACTAGGAAAATCAAAAAGACCAAATTGAATACAATGTAGTCTGTGACAAAAAGTAATACAAAGTGTCCCCAAAATCTTAGCGCAGTTTTAAGCTTTAATAACTTCAGATGTACAAATGTTACTAAACCTACAAAATAAATTACCTTTGAAAGGTTAATTACTCATATTTTTAAATACATGTGCTTCTCATTTTTTTTCAATGTAACCACTGTCTTTTGCTAAACATGCTCTAGATGAACTTTATAAGCACTTTCATCAGTTGCTCTTGAATGATTGAAATGATTTCATTTGTAATCCTAGCCTTAAAATCGTCCAAAGAATAAGGTTTGGATATACACATGCCAGTTTTGACTTGATCCCACAAGAAAAAAACACCCAACAGAGGTGGAGCAGATAACTGAGATTAACAAGCAAGAGGACCTGCTCTATGAATCTACTAGTCTGAGAAAGTGTCATCTAGAAATTGTCACATACACAATACAAAATGACAAGTTAATCTATTTCTTAAAATTAAAATTAAAAAATATTGTTATTCGAAATTCACACAACTAAATGCTACAGAAGCAAAGTAAATGAGCAAACTTTCAAATTATACTTTCATAAGTTTGTAGTCTTTATACTTGTAAAGTTATTAAAGTTAAAAACTACACTAAGATCTTTGAAACACCATGTATATAGTGAGTGTAGAAAAATGATTGGGTTCAGGTTTGGGGGATTTAAAAGTCAAGGAGAGCAGTATATATTGTAACCTATAAGCAATGGGGAGTCACTGGAATTTGGGATAGAAACTTACATTGTTAGACCTGCATTTAAGGAATATCATTTTTTGGGGGGAGAGGGTGTAGCTATATGAAGGATGGATTAGTGTCGGGAGATACTAGAGTAAGAGAGATCAGTTAGGAGATTATTGCAATAGATGAGCTGAGATGTGATGAGGGTCTAAATTGAAGTGCTGACTGTGTGAGTAAGGAGAAAGGGAAGGATGCAAAACATTTTATAGGGGTGGAAATGACAGGATTTTGCAACTACCAACTTGTATTCCTTGTTTATGTTCTACAACAACCCTTTGAGGAAGGCAGTGCCTATGTTTTATCTCTTCTTTACATATGATTTAACTCTAAGTTCCTGAGAAGTTAAATGATTTGTTCATGATGATACATATATTTATCAGAAGCAGGATTCAAACCTAAGTTCTTCCACTTCCCTAACTACAAATACAGAGATCTTTTCCCTATATCCTGCTGCCTCCTGTGCATGAGAAAAATGTGTACCACATTAAACATTGTATTGGGTAGCTAGGTGGCACAATGGATAGAGCACTGGGACTGCAGTTAGGAAAAGTTGAGTTCAAACTCAATTTCAGACACTTACTAGCTGCATGACCATGGGCATATCACTTACCTTTTGACTGTCTTACTTTCTTCAACTGGAAAATGGAGATAACAATAGCACCTACCTCCCAGGGTAGTTGTGAGGATCAAATAAGAAAATAATTGTAAATTACTTACCATACCACAATACCTGGCACATAGTAAGTGCTATATAAATATTAGTTTATTGTTATTGTTGTTATACCAATTGGAGCTATTATTATACAGATTTGTTAGAAAAATCTCTTTCTGATGATACCATAAGCAAATTAAGAGAGGATGGAATAGTTTATTTGTCAGTAAGGGAAGAATTTAGGACCAAAGAAGATATAGAGAGTGTTACAAAATGCAAAACAGATAATTTTGATTACATAAAATTTTTTAAAATGCACAAACAAAACCAATGCAACCAAAATTACAAGGAAAGCAGAAAACTGGAAGGAAAGGAGGGATAGAATTTGGAACTCACAGCTTTAAATAAAAATGTTAAAACTTGGAAATTTTTTTCTTTTTGAAAAATCTTGTAAAAGAGAAGGGTTGGAAGTTATTATCAAGAGTCACTGTGAAGTATCCTCTGAAGATTTTTTAAGAGAGGGCAACTGTTTTCTGAGCCAGAGAATGTGGCTGTAAACAAAGACAGGAAGATAGATTGAATTATTCATTCTCCATCGATCACAGGTGTCAGGGCCAACAACTGCTAGCTGGCTTAGCACAAATCAGCCTAAGATAAGCCAAACTCAGAGTCAAAACCCAGAAAAGCTCAAACATAAATAAACTCAAATCAAAAGTAAAGCCTGGAAGGGCCAGGGGAGGTGAAAGAAAATACCAAGACTAGTCTAAGATATCAACTAATAAGAATCTAAGAGATAAACAGCTAAACTCAAAATAGAGCAATTGAGACAAGGTCAGCATAGTCTGGTCTGGAATACAAGACAACATATAGCATTCAGGACAGGATTCTCTTAGCTTGCTTTGTAAGCATGGTGCACTTTGCTTGTTCACATGGACCAGATTATAACCAGTTTTTGTCAGCATCTGCCTTTGCTTACCCTATCTGGGAATCTATGCCTGTCCTGGCATAGGAACTGAACATCATGGTCAGAACAGATTAAAGAAAGAAGAAAGAGACCCATATATACAGAAATATAGATAGCAGAACTTTTGTGGGAGCAAACTAGAAACTAGGACTCATGCCCATCAATTGAGAAATGACTGAATAATTTATAATATATGAATGCAATGGAATAATATTGTTCTTTAAGAAATAATAAAGAGGTAGTTTCAGAGAAACCTGGTAAGGCTTGTATGAACTATTGGAGAAAGAAATGAAAAATATCTGGGAAGAAATTTCTTACAATAATATTATGTAACTCAACTTTGAAAAACTCAGATCAACAAAATGTTCAATTGTGATTCCAAAGGACTGATGATGAAAATGCTATTCAGAATTAAATATTTTTGGACACATCCAATGTGAGAATTCATTTTGCTTAACTACACATGTTTTAAAGTGATTTTTTAAAATATTTTTCTTTAAACAGTTATAAAAGGAGGTATATTGAATCCAAAGAAGACAAAACAGAGTTTTGTAAATTGAAAAAATAATTTTAAAAATGAATGAAGCACACCTAGTATTTTAGAGAACCAAGTGTTGATTATATAATGACAAATCCAGAAACTGGAATTCCAAACTAATAGTTCTTGGTGTGGAATGCCTTTGATCAATTATGAATGTTTGGGCATCTAGAGTAACAATATTTACAACAAATTTGGGTATTTTTTTTCTTTTGTGCAGAATTATGCTCTCTATAAGGAATTGACTTATATTTCTATTCTTCATATTTCTATAAGGAATTTAAAACAGCAAATGTTCTGTAATGTATCTTAGATAGTTAAATGAGAAGTTAAGTAATTTCCCTAATCTCACATAGCTGGAATTATAAAATGTACATCTCAAATCAAAATCTTCTCGGTTCCAAGGTTCGTCCTTTATCCACACCCTCACATGGCCTTTCCTTGGGCCATTATAAACGTTAAACTTGTTTGAGTCAGGAAATAACAAGTGCTATTGGAAGACTTCATTGCAAACTATAAACATGAGACAGCATTTTAAAATGTCTTTAAAATCTCCCAGACTATAGTGCTGAGACAGAAAGAACAGCTCTACAATAATGAAAAAGAGTTCTGAACTTGAAGTCAAGATACCCAAATTTAAGTTCAGGTTCTGACATTGAATGCCACTCATGTGACCAGTGATTCACAAATCAGTTTAAGATAATGGTGAAAGATCTTATGCATGTGTTTAGCCTCACAGACTGTCAATATTTCAGTGTTTCTATTCAAGGTCCAGTATTTGTTTAAACATAGAAGATTCTTGGAAGATGAATTTCAGATGCTGGCAAGATGACATTGAACTCTACCAGATCTTCCTTAGCAGGTATTTTAAGCACAAAGTCTGCTAAAGGACTAGGGTAGACAGTGAATAAAGTTGTTAACCAATAAGCAATGGATTGATGCTGCCAATGACTGCCTAATTTTACCCATTCTTATTTCTAGAGAAATAATTCTAAGTAATAATAGCAAAATAGACAAGAGATAAGCAAGCCTTCAGATGACAGGCTTTTATTGCTGCAAAACTCTTCTCCACTAACTCCACTTTAAATCACTGCACCACACAAACTACAGGAATTCAAAAGAACCACACATTCTAAAACTGAACCACATTGACCCTAGCACATTTAACATGGGTGACCTCTCAATGTCCCTTCTAAGGCTTTATTTTTCACAGTTTTAGTTTCTAATCAGAATGAAGTTTCAATGAAAAATGGTTGATGATACATTTTAGTGCAGTTATGCTGCCTCCAAGCCTGGAGGTGAAATATGTCTATTCTTCCCTCAATTACAATCTGTGAAAATGCTGTCAAAAGTCATTTTCTGAATGAAACCACATTTTCAAATTCTTATAGCTTCTCATAAATTGATAGTTCTTGCATAAATCCTTAACACGGCAGATAAAAACAAATGTCACCCATTACTAGGATAACAGAGTTCTTCAGAAACATCTGTGCAGACCAACATTATACACAAACAGCTGTTTGTCAGCCTATCCTACCAGGGTCAGATTACTGTTTCTCATGATTTGGGTCTGAAAGCTGATAGGAGAAAAAGCTTTGGTTTAAAACTAGCCAGATGGTCTTGAGGAAAATAGGCAGAGGTAATAGACATTTTTTTTTGAAGTCATAGTACAAATATTAACCTTCAAAATTAATCACTTTATAGGATAAGACTCCCATCTGTGTAGCCTCAGGGGCATTTGGAGTCAAGTTTCCTAATATGCTGCTTCTTTTTCTAAACTGATTTTAAGTCATATTTCAATTAATGGCTGTTCCTTCCAATTTCAACCCTCCTCCCCCACCACCACACTTCTTAGCCTACCTCTTCAATGGATACTGCTTTAATGGTGAAACACATCAGTTCAGAGTCAGAAAAAGTCTGAATTGCATTAATGCCTAAGGTTTATAAATTGCTTGTCTTGGTAATTGTCAGGGTGGTACACTATCTTGCTATGATGTAGTGGTCTCACAGACCATCTGGAACACAGTACACTGGTATGCTGAATTTGGAGTCCTCCATAGTGTTTGCATCCAGATGGAAGAATATTTGCTCTGCCAATAAGAATCACAGTAAATCATGTACCTGAAATGAAACTCCTGATATGGGGCCAAAGCAGCTTTTTTAAGGAAGGTGTTCACTCGGGTAAAATGAGCCAATGTTGACTTTCTTCCTGGTGGTAGTGGAAAATAGTTATACTGCCTGCTGTTTTTGAACTTTTACAGGATACCAACCCCAGTTTCAGAAAAAAAAATGTCCCTTAAGGAAACATAAAACATGAAAAAAGGCATACCTTCATATAACATTTCTTTTATTATCACAAAACTCTCCCAGGGAGGAAGAAGTGGTTGAGCCATATAACTTTAAACTTTTCTTCACCTCACATCATAAAAGGGAGAACAATAGTGGTGGGAAATTTTAAGAAAAATAAAGAAGGGAAAAGATACCCTGAATATTTTGATGATATTTTAAAATGGCAGATTGTTATTATACCTTTTGGCTCAATCTATTTCTGAGTTCCTACTTCTTCCCTCCCCCCATGCCATAACCATCCTCAGATCAACCCAACCTGATGGCTTACTTATTACATCTCCTGCATAGGTATAACTCAAGCCTTGTTTCCAGGGTAAGTGAAACCTAAGCCCTTTTTTCTCCCTCCCCCACACTATCCTATGCCAGATCAGACACAGACTGAGTTCCTGCTTCTTTCCTGTTTCTAGGCCTAGATGTATGCCTCTGCTCACTTTTCATCACCCTGTCCCTTACCCAGGTTAGACTGGAACTCCTTTTCCCATTCATATACCTTAGGCTAGGCACATAATCTGAGGTCCCTATCTCTACTACAGTATCTGAGTCTGTGGCTCAAAGTGACACTGCCTAATTGCAGAATTCTAGCTAATCAAAAACAAGAATGAGACCCTCTACTTGCATGGGCTGAAGGTAATCTTTACCCTGCAGTTCTGAAGTGAAGACACTATACAGCCTTACATGTTTTCTTTTCTGAACACACCACACTGACCTCAAGCTAACAGCATCCCATGAGAAGTAAAACCATGTTCTATACAATACCCTCAATCTGACTAGAAACTAAGTTGTAAGTGGTGAGTGAAGTGACAATGGCAGGGTTATCTGTTAATACCTCAGTGCTGAACTGAAAATGTCTACAAAACCCTTAATCACATCCCCTAAAAAAAAAGCAACAGACGTGTCAAAAGAAGGGAAACAGTGATTCAAACTGTGTACCAGTCAAGTCTAGGATAATAATGAGATGGATGATAACAGGAAAACACTGGAGAAAATCCAACAGAAAAACTCACTTTTATTTTTAAAATGTTTAAACAATAACGTACCACTACACTGAAGTACTATATAAAGTCTCACAAAAATTTCTAAAGAGGATGCTCTACAACAAATTCTTATATCACCAGAAATGGCAATGAAGTAGTTGCAAAGAGTTTCAAAGTAGAGCAAAAGGGCAATGACATAATTGATAGGAAATAATAAATAGGAGCATAAATTAAGAGAGAAATTAGACCTTTCAAAAATAAAACAATTGAGATATTTGAGAATTTAAGTGATAAAGATAGTCTCCAAAACAGAAGATGACATGAAAAATAGAAGTATAGATTTGAAATGCAATAATGCAAAGATAGGACAAAATCCATTGAACAAAATAAAAAATAAGTTTGGAAGAACACACAAAATCTCTGAAAGCTAAGTAAACTAAGCTGGAAGATGGAACAAGATGAAATCACATAAAAGTTATGTTTTTCATAGAAATGTGATTAAATAAAATACTTAACTGTCATACAACAGGAAAAATGAAAAAAAAAATTCCCCAGGAATAATGGAAAGAGAAAGCAAAGTTAAAAATCAATACCCACAGAGAAATATCCACAAAGAAAGTCCGAAGTTGACCTCACCAAGAAATATGGTCAAATAAAGAAATTCACTATCAATAACAAATGTTATAATCAGACACAGGGAAACACTTCTGCATCAAGGACAACTGACCAAAATCACAAAAAAACTTCTCTTCCAGAATGAGAAGTCAATTAGAAGGGGAAAGGTATCAAATATTGAAAAGAAAAGGTGATTGATTTAATTCTATCACTGAAATAGCATAACCTGAACCTTGGCCACAGAAAATAATTTGAAAATTTCCAGGAAAGAAAAGAAAAGTAAGTTTATGAAAAACACAATCAACATTCAAAAGGTGAGGGGGAAAGAAATACAAAAAAGTAAAGACAGCAAGAAAAGACACATTGAAATCAAAACTTTTTATCTTAACTAGAACAACTTAAAGCCTAAAAAGCTATTTTTTTTGCTCTTCTATGTTAAAAATAACTGAAAAAAATAATTTTTATTTAGTCTGAGGATTTTGTGGGGAAAAAGGTAAAACAACATTTAAGGGCAAGAATATTTAAGTGGCAAATTATCTGGGGTTGTGATCTACAGGATCACAGGAAAGCAGCAAGAGCTGAATGAATAGATCTCCTCCTTCTCCTCCTCGTTCTGCTGTTGCTACTACTATCGCCAACAATCAAAATAACATTTAAAATGAGAAATGAGAAAGACTGGGATGGAAAAAAGTCTATAATCACTCCCAGAGAGAATTAGAGCCTAAATTCTAAAATATCCTGGTGGGGTAGGAATAAAACAAGGGTAGAATGAAATGAAGGGGAAAGGATTATAGGAAAGGAGCATTGCAACTGAATATTCTTCAAACCAAGAGAACATATGGGAGAAAGAAGGTTCTATGTTAAATGTTCAGCTGACCTGGAAAAGTAAAAGAAAAAATGTGTGTGTGTGTGTGGGGGGGGAGGTGAGAGAGAGAGAGAGAGAGAGAGAGAGAGAGAGAGAGAGAGAGAGAGAGAGAATAAATTAAAATAAATAAAATGAAATAAAACAAAATAAAAAATAAATTCAAGAAACTTAGGACCAAATATTGATTTTAAAGAGATAGGTGAGGAAGGCAAAATAATAATATTAAATAATTTAGTGGAATAAAATAAGGATAGGCTGAAACTAGATCAAACTGGCCTTTAATATCCAATCATTAACTTTTCAGTCTTTCTGCTTACACCTCAAAAATAAGTAAATATGATTGCAGGACAGGAAGTGTCCCAGCAAGCAAACAGCAAGCCCCACCTCAGCAAAACAGTAGGAGATCCTGAGAAGCAGTGTGGTTGAGCAGGCAAATGCCTTCTATATGCCTTAGCATAGCCAGGGGAACAGGTAGACTCTAGCTCCAAGAACCACCACATTCTACAGTGTAGCCCGAGGGGATCTGGCCTTCTCCAGCACACAGACCTCCATGTGCTTCAGTGTAACTCAGGAAAATAAAGAAAAATTTCATCTGGCATCAACATATGCCAGACACCACCACTAGGATCCAAGCTTAGCACCAGGTAAATTGCCAGACCCCTATACCCTCCAGCAGTGCCAGCCACACTCCACACCACCCCCTCAACACAGTATCAGATACAAGGGTCCCCTCTGGGTTTCAGGGCAATATCATCATAGCAGCAGCTAAACTACCAGGTCCTGCAGTCACTGGCACAAGAAGACTGAGACAGAGGCCTTTACACCCTGGGAGTAGAGAACAAACTTAAAAGAAAGGGAAAAGCCAAAAAAAAATGAACAAAAAAAAATAATTTGACCATAGAAAGTTATTATGGTGATAGGAAGAGCAAGACACAAATTCAGAAGAGGACAACAATGACAAAACACCTATGGGCAAAACCCTAAAGAAAAATGGGAAGTGGTTTCAAGCTCAGACAGAACTCAAAAAAGAGCTTAAATATCATATAAGAGAGGTAGAAGGAAAATTGAGAAAAGGAATGAGAATGATGCAAGAGAACTATAAAAAAAAGTCAATAGCTTTGAAAACTGCTTAAAAAGTAGAATTGGCCAAGTGTAAAAGGAGATATAAAATCCACCAATGAAAAACAACTCCTTAAAGAGTATGATTGGACAAATGAAAAAGAAAGTGCAAAAGCTAATTGAGGGAAACAACACCTTAAATTTAGAATTAAGCAAGTAGAAGCTAATGATTCTGTGAAATATCATGAATCAATGAAACAAATTCAAAGGAATGAAAAAAAATGGAAGAAAATGTAAAATACCTCATGGGAAAAACAACTGACCAGGACAATAGATCCAGGAGAGATAATATTAGAATCACTGGACAAGCGGAAAGTCATAATCAAAAGGAGGACTTGGACAGCATCTTTCAAGAAATTATCAAGGAAATCTGCCCTGAAAAATCCACCAATCACCTCGGGAAATAGATCTCAAAATAAAAACCCCAAGGAACATTGTAGCCAAATTTCAGAACTCTCAGGTCCAGGAAAAAATACTACAAGTGGCCAGAAAGAAACAATTCAAATATTGGGGAACCACAAGCAGGATGATGCATGACTTGGAAGCTGGAACATTAAAAGGATCAGAGGTCATGGAACATGCTATTCTGGAGGGCAAAGGAACTAGGAACACAAGCAAGAATCACTTACCCAGCAAAACTAAGCATAATACATGAAGGGGAAATATGGTCATTCAGTGAAACAGAAGGATTTCAAGTCTTCATGAGAAAACCAGAACTAAACCAATTTACCTGCAATATCAAGTTCCAAAGAAGCATAAATGTTGGACAGGATGTGGGAAAATTGGGATGCAAATGCATTGTTAGTGAAGTTGAGAACTGATCCAACCACTCTGAAGAGCATTTGGAACTATGCCCAAAGGGCAACCAAACTGCGCATACCCTTTGATTCAGCAATGCCACTACTAAATCAGTATCTCAAAGAGATCATAAAAAGGCAGAAAGGATCCACATGTACAAAAGTATTTGTACAACGCTACTCATGATGGTAAAGAATTGGAAGTTGAAGTCATGCCCATCAATTGGGGAATGGCTGAACAAGATGTGGCATATGAATATAATGGAATATTATTGTACAATAAAAATGATGAACAAGCACACCTCAGAAAAAACTGGAAAGACTTGTACAAAATGATGCAAAGTAAAATGAGAAGAACCAGGAAAACATTATACACAGTATCAGCAACACATGTTAAACAACTATGAATGATTCAGCTTTTCTAAGCAGCACAATGATACCAGACAAGTACAAAGAATTCAAGAAGGTAAATGCTATGCATATCCAGATAAAGAACTGATGAACTCTGAATGCATATTGAAGCATTTTTTTCACTTAATTTATTCTTTCTCATGTCTTTGTTTTTTGATGTGTTTATTCTTTCACAACTGTGATGAATGTGGAAATATGTTTTATGTGATAGGATATGTACAAACTGTCAAACTGCATGCCATTTTCTTCTGAAAGGAGGGGAAGGAGAGGGGGAGAAAATTCAGAACTCAAAGTCTTGTAAAGATGAATGCTAAAAATTTTCTTGATACATAATTGTGGGAAAAAACAAAATACTATTTAAAGCAAAAAATATAGGCAAATGCTACCAATTAGGGCTTGATTTATCATTTTGGTGATTGTATAGACAAAAAAATAGTGAAAAAAAATTAATAGTGCAAATTATATTTAAAAGTGTGTCTTGCATACATTTTTTTCATAGAGATCCAGGTGGCAAACATTTTCTAGCATAGCATCAAATAAAATGAAAACATAAACATAATTCAACATCTGAATTGATTGTATTTACAAATAAGAAGAAAAACAACAGAAGATTCAATAATAAAACCCAACCCAAATACTTTCTGGATATAAGAAACTCATTTAAAATATATAGAAAATAGAAAAATAAACATGAGCTAGAATAAAATCTCTTATGCTTCAAGTGATTCTAAAAATATCAAGACTTGCAAGAATCATTTCAGATAAAGCAACAGTAATAATCCATAAAAATAAGCACAATAGATAAAAAGAGGAAATACATCATGCCAAATGTTATCAGACAATGAAATGATAATAGTAGTGATCAATAGATATGTACCTATGGAAAAGTAAATGTGTGTGTGCATCATATCCTCTTACTTCTTCAAGGAAATGATAACAGAATTGGACTACTACTGTAAAAGATAGAAGAAATTTAAAAATTAGTGGGATAAAGATATATAGAGTAATAGTACCTTTTATACTTGTGAAGCAGGGCAGAATTCAAAGCTAAACAAGGGATAAAAGTGTCACAAAAGATCAATTTTAAAATTATTACACAAAATAAAAGAGAAATGTATCATCAAAGTCAATGTAATTAGAAATAGAGAAATTGTTGACTGTGGGGAAATGTTCATGAAAAATATATACTTTATAAATGTCTCATATCTAAAATAAATAGGAAATTGACACAAATATGTTAGTTGAAGTGCTATTTCATGACAGACAGTCAAAATATACTAACAAAAATTATCAAAAGAAAAATACAAGTTAGAAACAGTCCTAAGAATGAATGTTCCAAAATACTAATGATAAGATAGATTTGAATGTTAAAAATTTCTCATATTTACCTCACACACATCAAGTCATTAAAATTATAAAAGGTCCAATCAACACTGCAGAAATTGTGAATAAATTAACACACTAGCACAAACTTAGTGAAGGTATATTTATCCTATTTCCAAACTGAGTGGAAATAAACAAGAACAAAGAGTAAATTTTTCTCAGTCTTTGACTCATTTATCCTACAACTGACCTCAAGTTGGTCAAAAAGAAAGAGAAAAGCCCCAGTTATAATGAAATATTCCCTCCACTCTTTCTGGGAGTAATAATATGGAAAAATAAATAAATTGCTGAACAAATGATAGTATATGAATGTACAGAAAGACAGACACAGGCACGGAAAGGGAGACAGAGACAAAGACAGAGACACACAAAGACAAAGAGACAGAGATTAAAGAAACAAGAGAAACCAGGAGAGCATAATATCATAAAATAAAGGAAAGAGTTATAGAAGGAAAGGATAGGCAAGAACATCAAATGTTGCTGCTAGATCAAAGAGAAGAAAAAGATTTTTTTTAACATTTTAACATTCTACCAGATTTATTTGTTTATTAGCTATCATGTCTACAATATTGACTATGGGTGGATATCTGTATTGAAATCTGTGTTTTATTCTGCTCATGAGCATCTATTGAGCTTCAAAGTTTTTTTTCCCCACAAGTTCATATCCTATTAAAAATGCAGTGTTAAGAATGACCACATGGTGCATAAGCCACCAAATATAAAATAAGCTATTTTTCAACATAATTAAATTTATTTATTTAATATTTCAGTGATAACTATTGCAACGCTGTATGCTAACTAACTTCCATGGGCAGCACAGCTAGGTTCCGATTAATGTGAATAAACCCCTAGAAACGGTCACATGTATGCAAATTTGCACTATTCAGAATTATAAGTATGCACAATATGGCATTTGGTTCCAACCCAATGGGAAAATGCAGTTTGAACTTAAATAATGTGACCACTTCACAGAATTCATTATTCATACTAATCAAGTACCTAGATATATCCTAATGAACAAAGCCTAGTCCTTTCCAGCAGTCTAGCAAATAGCAGTAAAACGAGTTGTTATACTAAGCCTCTGCTCAATCTAGCTCAACAGATTAGACAGATCTTTCGGTCTTAACAGATCACTTCCTTACTTATAGCATTGATTCATTCAGTCAAGTTCAATTTGTTTGGATAAATATTAATGAAGCCTCCACTATATGGGATGCACTCTGATTTAAAAAAAAGCTAAGGGTACAAGGACATATAGCTCTATGTTGAATAACCCTAATGAAGTACTTTTTCCTATCTCTCTGGAAACAAAATTTTGTCTGTTAGATTTGTCAAACAGTTCTCAGAATAGTCATCCTTCCCTGGTTTATTCCCTCTTGTATTCCATGCCCTACCATATCCCTATACAAGCAAACATATACATACACTTTTGCTTCTTACAGCAAAAGTCATTTGTATACCTCCTACTTCTATGTGGGACCTGAAGAAAGACTGTTCTGCCATAATAGTACCACTGAGCTCTGTGCCAACTGCTCCATTTGACTCAAATAAAATGTCAGCTGTGCACCTTTGTAACTCTTGGCAGAATTCATTCTATAAACATATCCTGATTCTAAAGCCAAATGACCTTGGAAATAACTCTCCTGCTGGAACAATTCTGAAAGAAAATCCACAGGATTAAGACCACATCTTTTTGAGTAGGAAAGTAATTAGTATTCAGATTCATGGTTGTTTTTCTTCCAGAACTGATGATCTTTCAGAGGAATGCTATCTTGGGAGTACATCTCCAAAATTTACATTATGTGCCCATGAAAACATTTGGCACTTTAACACTTTGATGAGTCTTAAAATCTGATTGAGTAGGGAGGTACTCAATTCTCCAAGGCAGACCACAATATTTCCATTTTTTCTCAACCTAAATAATTTAAGTTCATATCTTTCCACAATTTTTCCACAAAGATACACTAGGAGGTCTTCCTCTGGTCATTTTGCTGTCTGAGGGGTCCCAATAAAACATTAGGGCTTATATCTATTGCCTTCAATTCTGAGTGTATGACTGGGCCACTTACTTTTCAATTGATCAGCAATAATTTATCAATCACTTTCTTTGTGGCAAATACTACACAAAGACCTGGAGAATACAAATAAAGGCAGAAAGCTCCCACTTTTTTTTTTTGCTAGGCAATGGAGTTAAGTGACTTGCCCAGGGTTGTACAACTAGTGAGCGTTATGTGACTGAGGCTGGATTTGAACTCAGGTCTTCCTGAATCCAGGGCTGGTGCTCTATCCACTGCACCAGGTAGCTTCCCCAAAAGCCCCTACTTTCAAAGAGCTTAATTTTAGTGTTGTAGAAAATAACTATAAAATAGGCAAAAAAAAAAGATAGAGAGCAAATAGAAGTAAACTTCATAGGGGAAGGCACCAGCAGCTAGCAAAGTATAAAAGGTCTCCCCTAGAATTGGCATGCAAGTTGAATCTAGAGAGGATTCAGGGACACTAAGAGATAAAGATGAGTAGTGAGATCAATCCAAGTATTGTGAAAAGCCAGTACAAAGTCATTAAAGCAGTAAAGGGAATTTTTTGTGCAAGGAACAGTAAATAGGTAAGTATAGGTAGATTGTAGAATGTGTAGAGGGGACTAATGTATATGAAGACTAGAAAGGTAGGAAGGGACCAGTTCATGAATAGTGAAATAATCTCATGTGAAATATTTCATTAGAAAAACAATTGAACTGGAAAATAGATCAAGGATAGATGATTTTAAAATTGTTGGAATACTGGAAGTCATGATAAAAAAAAAATCCTAAACATCATCTTCCAAGAAATTATCAAGGAAAACTGTCCTAATATTCATGAACCAGAGGGTAAAATAGAAATTGAAAGAATCCGCCAATCACCTCCTAAAAGAGATCTCAAAATGAAAACTGCTAGGAATATTATAACCAAATTTCACAGTTTCCAGGTCAGGAAGAAAATATTGTAAACAATCAGAAAGAAACAATTCAAGTATCGGTGGAGCCACAGCCAGGATAACACAAGATTTAGCAGCTTCTACATTAAAGGATCAGAGGGCTTAGAATATGGTATTCTGAAGAGCAACGGAGCTAGGAATACAACCAAGAATCACCTACCCAGCAAAACTGAATATAATCAAGGAGAAAAAAATTGCTATTCAATGAGATAGAGGACTTCCAAGCGTTCTCGAAGAAAAGACCAGAGCTGAATAGAAAATGTTACTTTCAAATACAAGACTCAAGAGAAGCATAAAAAGGTAAACAGGAAAGGGAAATCATAAGGGAATCAGTACGTTTAAACTATTTACATTCCTACATGAGAAGATGATATTCGTAACTCATAAGACTTTTCTCATTATTAGAATACTTAGAAGGAGTGTGTGTGTATGTATGTGTATATATATATATATATATATATATATATATCACACACATATGAACAGAGAACACAGGTGTGAGTTGAATATGAAGGAATCATATTTAAAAAATAAAATTAAAAGATGAGAGAGGAATGTACAGGGGAAAGAGAAAAGGAGAAGTAAAATGGGGTAAATTATCTCATGTAAAAGAGGAAAGAAAAAGCTTTGATAGTGGAGGGGGAAAGGGAGAAAATGAGGGGAGTGAGTGAACCTTATTAGAATTGGCTCAAATAGGAAATAACATGCACACTCAATTGGGTATAGAAATCTATCTTACCCTACAGGAAAGTAGGAGAAGAAGGGGAAAAGAGAAGGGGGAGGGGAATGGAATGGAGGGCAGATTGGAGGAGGAAGTAGTCAGAAACAAAACACTTTTGAGGAGGGACAAGTTGAAAGGAGAAAGAGAATAAAAATAAACAGCAATAGGATGGAAAGAAATACAGTTAGCAATAGTAACTGTGACTTTATTTTTCTTGAGTTTTCTTTCATCTGTTTTCTTTCACAACATGATTATTTTGGATATGTTTTACATAACTACACATTTATAACCTTTATCAAATTGCTTGCCTTCTCAATGTGGCGGGGGGAGGTTCTAGGGACAGAGAAAAAGAAAGAATTTGGAACTCCATTTTAAAAATGTATGTTAAAATTTGTTTTTACATGTAAATGGGGAAAAATAAAACACTAAAAAAAACAAAATAAATGACAAGTAAGGTGATTTCAGAAAATCCTGGAAAAACTTAAATGAATAAATACATACTGAAGGGAGCAGAAACAGGAGACCATCATACACAGTAACAACAATATTTTATTATGATCAACTGTGAATGACTTAGCTATTCTCAAAAATATGATCCAAGGTAATTTCAAAGAACTCATGAAGAAAAATGATATTTTTTCCATAAAAAGAATCGATGGAATCTGAATGTAGATCAAAGCCTACTATTTTTTTTTTCTCATATTTTTTTGGAGGGGGATCTGTGTTTTCTTCTACAACATGAATAATATGGAAATATGTTTTGAATGATTGCACATGTATAACCTATATCAAATTGCTTACAATCTCAGACAAGGAGAGGAAGGAAGGGAGAAAGAGAATTTGGAAGTCAAAATTGTTAAAATGAATGTTGAAAATTGGTTTGTTTTCATGCAATT
This sequence comes from Phascolarctos cinereus, assembly GCF_003287225.1. Taxonomy (NCBI): domain Eukaryota; kingdom Metazoa; phylum Chordata; class Mammalia; order Diprotodontia; family Phascolarctidae; genus Phascolarctos; species Phascolarctos cinereus. The sequence continues at coordinate 112,812,608 of NW_027555958.1, read as the reverse complement.
TGGAAAAAATAAAATATTACTAAAAAAGAAAGAAAATGTGTTGGCAGCTGTGCAAAGAAAAGATGATAATGGAAAGATGTTTGAGACAGGGAAACTAATTAGAAGGCTACTATAGGCAAGAGTGGATGACAGTACAAAATATGTTGGTGTCTTTGTTAAGTGAAGAGAAGGGGAAATATGTCAGGAACATAGAGATAGATACGTCAGGCTCACTAATTCCTTAGATATATGGGATGTCTGAGACTGAGGATATGAAGATGATAGTAAGATCATAATGCTGGGTAACTAGGAAGTTCAGAATGGTAGTGGGTTTGGAGTAAAACATAATGAATTCTGCTTTAGCTGCTTCCAGTTTAAATTATCAAATGGACAGTTGATAATATAGAACTCAAAAAAAAAAGAAAAAATAAGAGCTAAGTACAGAGACTACAGCTATATATATACAAAGATCTAGACTATGTATATACACACACACACCAATTCATATATATGTATATATTTATGTATATATGTATATATTTATGTATATATGTATATGTTTATGTATATATATGTATATATGTATGTAGTATGTATATATATATATATATGTATATATATATGTATGAATTGAACCCATAGCATCTGATGTAATTACAGTGTATAGAGAAATGAGAGGAGGGCCCATGATAGAATTTTGCAAGATAATATCATTTAGTAAGCATAATATGGATTAAGATATAGCAAAAGAGAAGAATGTGAAGAGAAGCCAGGAAGTTGCCTGAGCTCTCCCCAGTTTCCCTCAGAAACAACATTAAATCAAGCTTCTTATTAAATGAAGCTCTAAATGGACCTTGGAGTGATAGAGCCTACAAAAAGATAAAGTGAAACAATTTTCCAGCTTAAGGTAAATTAGAAGAACTTCAGGAAAGGTCTGACTCACTTGGGTAGAAGGGAATTGCAGCCTAGCACAGAAAGTGTCTGGACAAGACAGCAGGAGACAAGCCACAGCAGAGGTCAACAAGAAAGGTCTCTCAATCCTGGATCTGCAAGCTGGTAGCACAAGAAGTCAGCTGGGAGGCCCCCAGCCTTGGTGCAGAAGGCAAGTTGCCATCCCCAGAAACCAGGCAACAGCAGGTGCAACTAGTCTGGGCCATCACAGCTCAGTGAACAAGCCACCAGCACCCAAGGCCCCAGTGCACAAAGCCAGTGACAGCTGGCCCCCAGCAACATGAAGGTTGAGACAGTATCTCTGTTCCGCAAGAGTAGAGGTCAACTTTAAAAGCCACAAAATAGGCCAAAAATGAGCAAGAAGCAAAACAGAACCTTGGCCATAAAGAGCTACTATGGTGACAGGGAAGACCAGAAGACAAACTCAGATGAAGACAAAAATGTCATAATACCTACATGTGAAACTTCAAAGAGGAATATGAATTGTCTCAAGCCCAAAAATCCTTCTTGGAAGAGCTCAAAAAGGATTTTTTAAAAATCCTGAACAGCATCTTTAAAGAAATTATCAAGGAAAACCAACTTTATATCCTAGAACCAGAGGATAAAATAGTCCTTGAAAGAATCCACTTATCACTTCCTGAAAGAGATCCCAAAATGAAAACTCCAAGAAATATTGTAGCCAAATTCCAGAATTATCAGGTCAAGGAGAAAATATTGCAAGCAGCCAGAAAGAAACAACTCAAATATCAGGAGCCAAGTCAGGATTACACAGGATTCAGCAGGTTCTACATTAAAGGATTGGAGGGCTTAGAATATGATATTCTGGAAGGCAAAGGGGCTTTGATTACAACCAAGAATCATCTACCCAGGAAAACTGAGCATAATCTTTCAAAGGCAAAAATGGGCATTCAAAGAAAGGGGACTTTTCAAACCTTCCTGATGAAAAGACCAGAGCTGAACACAAAATTCTATCTTTAAATAAAGACTCAAGAGAAACATCAAAAGATAAACAGGAAAGAGAAAAAAAAATATTATTCAATAAGGTTAAGCAGCTTATATCCCAACATGGGGAAGATGATACTTGTAACTCCAAAATTGTGAGTGTGGATATAAGTTAACTCTGATGTGATAATATTAAAAAGATAAGGGATGGAAAAAAGGATTGTACTGGGAGAAGAGGAAAGGGGAGGTAAAATAAGGTATATTACATCACATTAAGAGGAGCAAAAGACCTTTTACAGAAGACAGAAAGAAAGGAGGAGGGTGAGCAGTATTTGAATGTCACTCTCATTGGATTTGGCTCAAAGAGGGAATAACATACACACTCTGGGCATAGAAATTTATGTTATTCTGTAGTGAAGTAGGAGGAGAAAGTGGAAAGAAAAGGGAGGGGTTAGATAGAAGGGAGAGCTGAAGTAGGAGGGGAAAGGGGAAAGAAAAGGAAGGGGGGCTGATAGAAGGGAGAGCAGATTGTGGGTGGCAGTGGTCAGAAGCAAAACACTGGAGAGATGAATAAAAAAGAAGAAAAAAGAGAAAAAAGTATGAACTAGGGGGAAATAGGTTGGAGTGAAATATACAATAATCATAACTGTGAATGTGAATGGGATAAACTCTCCAATAAAATGGAAGTGGATAGCAAAGTGGATTAAAAACCAGAATCCTGTAATATGTTGTTTACAAGAAACACATTTGAAGCAGAGAGATACACACATAGTAAAATGCTGGAACAGAATATATTATCCTTCAGCTGAAAAAAAAAAAGCAGGAGTATCAATCCTGAACTCAGACAAAGCAAAAGTGAAAATAAACCTTATTAAAAGAAATAAGGAATGCAACTACATCTTGCTAAAAATATGTAATAGAGGATGAAGTAATATCTTCATAATACTTCATGATTACTAAAACAAATATGCACTAAACGCTTTAGAATCCAGATTTTTAAAGGGAAGCTAAGTGAGTTGAACGAAGAAATAGACAGCAAAACTATATTAATGGGAGACCTCAACTTCCCCTCTATGAACTTGATCAATCTAACCATAAAATAAACAAGAAAGAAGTTAAGAAGGTGAATAAAATTTTAGAAAAGTTAGATGTGATAGAGCTCTGGAAAAAAATTAAACAGGGTTAGAAAGGAAAATAACTTTTTTTTCTCAGCAGTAGATGGCACCTACATAAAAATTGGTCATGAATTAGGGCATTAAAACCTTACAACCCAATGCAGAAAGGCAGAAATATTAAATGCATCCTTTTCATATCATGATGCAATAAAAAATATATGTAATAAAGGGCCATGGAAAAAGACTGAGGAGAAATAATTTAAGAATCCATGAGCTTTTTAAATGCTATGACCAAAAGGGGATCCTAGATGTCATTTTTTTTTAAATCACAAAAGAAAATTGCTTAAATCTCTTAGAACGAGAAGGCAAAATGGAAATAGAAAGAATTAACCAGTTACCTCCTGAAACCACAAAATGAAAACTTGTGGGAATATTAGAGTAAATATTCAGCATTTTTAGGTAAATAAAACAACATATCACAAGCAGCAAAGTAGAACTCAATATCTGAGTAACAAAGTAGAATTCAATATCTGAGGATCCACAGTCAGTATCATGCAATTTACTAGCCATCATCTAAAGAAACTGTAAGCTTGGAATATGATATTATAAAAGTAAAGTGCAGAGGTTTACAATTAAGATTAACGCCCAATAAAAGTGAACACAGTCCTACAGAGGGAAAAATTAGACTTCTGATGAAAAAGAAGACTTCCAAGCCAACCTTTCTGATCAGAAGATAAATGCTGAATATCAACTTTGAAGTGCAATTATCAGTAGAAACATTAAAGAGTAGCTATGAGAAAAAATCATAGGAAACTAAATAAGGTTAAATTGTTTACATTCTGATATGAAGAGATGATACATTCCCCCCTCGAACTCTATAATTATTAGGTTTCTTAGAGAGAGTATATTTAGACAAAGATTTAAGCATCCTCTTATGTCTTTATGCTATTAAAATAATGCAACAGGAGGAGAAGAGCAAAACTCTAGTAATGATAGGTGAAGACGGAGGTAAAAAGAATTATCTCACATAATCTTGGTGCTTATATAGAAGACTATACAATAAAGGAAGGAGTGTGGAGAACAGTTGACCTTTGAGCAGTTGAACCATTCTCACCCAACCTAGTCAAAGGAAGAAAGAATATGATCACACAGTTGGGCATAGAAATATATTTCTTGAAACAAAACAACAGGAAGGAAATGGGGGGGAAGGGAGAATAATTAAAGAAAGGATTAGTTCTAATACTCAACTAAGAGGTTGAATGACTTGCCCAGTAAGTAACAGAGCTGAAAATTTTCCCAAGTCTTCTGACTTACTAGCTCTGCCTAGTTCCTGCCTTGTCACAGCCTCCCAAGTGACTATGCTAAAACCTTTTGTACAGAGATTTAGAAATATGCCTATTTCTGTATGTAATTAAGCTAAGTGACATTGTCTCCATCCTGTAGTCATTTATATTCTTAGACAAATACATTGACAGATATAACATGTCATTTTTACTGGAATTCAGGGTGAAGGGTAAGAAAAGTATAGCAACAACTCTCATTCCTCAAGCACTTTTTTTTAAAAGTACTTTCTTCACAACAGCACTGTGAGATACAAATATTTACATTCCTAATTTAATGCTCTCTGCCATGGCCCTTTGTGTAGCCATGGGTTAGAGATCAACTCTAACACTCTCTATCTAGGCCCTATCAAGACAGTATTTTTGTGTAAGGCAGAGCCCCATCCTGTGCGTTGTAACCATGCATTCTTACTCTCCTCAGGTGTGAGGGATAAACTTTTGTTTCCAAGACCTTTGGTGTTGTGTATCTTTCCAATCCAAACGCCCACTGAACACCCTCCAAAACATTTTTGCCTTTTCTTCACTTTGTGTACGTACAATTTATCATGAGAGTACGTATTATAATAAAGGAGTTTATTCTTTCTCAAAGATAGGGAGAAGATGCAATTTCTTTTTTTTCAAACTCTTCCTACCCCTGAGGACTCAGTTATAATTCACTATCATGTTCCCAAGATATAAATCTTAGGTAAGAAATGTATTATGATGTAGATGTAAGCACCTCTCCATCCCTATCTATAGAGAAAACTTTAGGGAGCCTAATAGGAAACCTAAACATGTTCTTTGTGTCCGTAATTTCATTGAAACTAAGTACTGTTTCTTTCATTACTATTTATATCCCAACCATCTTGCCCAGGCCCTGCCTATATAGACATTAAATAAATACTTGATTAATTAAGTTCATGATAAATACAAATTAATTTAAAAACCAGCTTCCTCTTCTTATCTAAAATTTGTCTATTATTTTAGCCTTAAAAACACCAAACTACTAATTTTCAGAAAGTTAGAGGGTAATTTTTGAGGTACAGAGAATAGGGTCATTTAATTAAGTAGTCCCCAAAGAAACAAAACTTTACAGAAAGTTTTTAGAGATCTCTAAAGTCCTATTTCAAACATTTAAACATGACACTTACTTGCACTTAAAAATACAGTTACAATTAATTTTAAAAAAATACAGTTACAATTTCCCCTGCTTTACAGAGGACCACAGAGATTTTTTTTTTTGCAAAGGTAGTATGATACAGTGGAAAGAATATTTCTTCTACAGTCAGAGAACATAGGTTTAAATCCTGACTGATGCTTCTGACTTTGGTGATCTTTTGTAAGTCACTTCACTTCCTTAATATTTCCACTTCCCTGCGTCTCATTTCTTCATTTATGAAATGAGATTAGATTAGATGGAATCTGGAGTACCTTTCAGATTTGGAAGTATTATCCAATTGATAGAGCTCGTAAGGACTGTGCTAAACAGTCCCTCTGGAACAAGAAATTTCCTCAATGAAGGTTGACACCTTCTCTATGACTTACATTCTTAGAAAAGTGGCTTTCACAAAGTCATATAAACAACATGTGTCAGACATTGAATTTGAACCCAGGTTTTCCTGGCTCTGAGGATGTTTCTGTCTACTATATTTTTAAAACATTTCCCTTAATAGAGTAGAAAAGGAAAATTTTTGATTTTATGCCACTGGCCTAACACTCTTATTTTCATGTAATTAATAACATCTCTTTCTCTAGAATCATCTTAAAGTATCGTTTGTGTTCACACATCCCAGTTCTAAAATACCCAAGGAAGCTAGGTGACATGCCATACATAACACAAGCCTTTCCATGACTGACTGATATAAACAAAAATAATTTTACACATTTTATATCTGACTCTGAGTTTTACTTTCTCAGTCTCATTATGCCTATATATGCCAACAGTGTGTGTTTCAGATTGCACACTCTAGTGCTTTAGTGTTCATAGGAGTGTCCATAATCTTAACCCCTACATTGTATAGCATCTCTGTATGGATTTATCACACAACTCTAGAAACCCTACCATCAATATGAAATGACCATGTGAAACCCTAAATCAAGTAAGTAATTGGCAGGGAACTTTAAGCAATTACTAAGTTCCAGAGAACCTTAGAACTAATAAATGCAACTTCAGCGGTCATTGACATTTTGGTAATATTATGGCACTTGTTTGTTCATTTGTCTTAGATAAATATAATACTTTTTCAAGTCAATTAGCTATCAGTTCACAAAGAGATTCATATCATAAACTGATGCAGATAGAATATTTCTAAGAAAAAAATTATCATTTCACTCACCATACTTAAAAGCTCTATTTCTTGCAAAACACTGTTTGAAAACAGCCTTCAGAAACTATGAATGGGACCCAATTTAAAAATCTTAAATCTATTCACCTTTGAGTTGACTGTCCTGTTTTTAGTTAACTTTTTTTCTGAATAATTAATGAAGCCTACTGATTTGCTTTAAATCATGCTGTTGAGACTTCAATTACAAAGGACAGAGAATGAACCCCAAGCTACCAAAGGGATATTATAACCAGCCCTCTAAATTATGTATTCTTTGGTGTAAAGTACTCACTGGAGAAATTGCTTACTTACTTAAGCACTTTTCAACACACATAGTTAGTCAATATAATCAAAATAATTTCTAAATAGCCATTCCTCACTGCTAATCTCACAACAGAGACATTGTTTGTGTGTTTCCTAACTCAAGGGGCTTTATAAACATGTAAAATATTTAGGGTATGATGATTTTTGTAAAAAGATAGAACCATGACAGCATATAGAGTATATTATATTATATAAAGTATATTTTTATGTATCACCAGCTTCATAGTTGCCTTATTAGTTAGTAATTGTTTACCTACTTATAAAAGTTGGTATCACATAAATGTGACTTGTTGCATAGACAGGTACCAAAAGAGATTCATTTCATTTACCTCACCTGCATATATTTTATCTGTTTTTAAGAAATACCTTAACTGATGATATAATTCCACTGTTCAAAATACAAAATTGATCATGTCACTCAATCACTCAGAAGTTATCAGAGGCTCACCATTGTTGACTGAATAAAAGTCTAAACTCATTAGCCTTGCATTCAAGGCCTTTCATAATCTGGCAATGATATACCTCATTGTACTCACCCTCACATACTATGTAATCCAGGCAAACTGAACTGCATTCCATCCCTCAAATACAGCCTATCCATTCCCTCATCCCTATATCTGTTCACAAAATTCCCTGCCCCTGAAATATTCTCTTGTAATTATCACCTCTAGAAATCCTATCATCCATCCAAACACAGTTCATTCATTCAGTCCTTCAAAATTCAAAAAGTATTTAAAATATACTATGTGTTAAGTACTGAGGTTCTAGAAATAGGATGATGAAAATTAAGATGACTCCTGTCCACAAGGAGCTAACATTCATTCAAGTGGAAGTATCACGTACATAGCTAAGAAAATATAACGTATAAGAAAAGTAAATTCAATGTACTTTGAGGGCACCAGGTGATCTTTCCTAGCAATGCATGTGATGAACATAATCAAGCAGAAAATTCTGAAACACAAATTCTGTATCAATATCCATTGCAAAAATTAAAGAATAGAGCTCACATTCTGCTAGAGAAATGAAGCCATATCTTGGAGAAAAGCCAGGAAGTTGCCTGAACTTTCCCCAGTTTCCCTCAGAAACAATGTTAAATCAAGCCTCTAAAAAGAATTCTGGAGTGATAGAATCCACAAAAATATGGATTGAAACAATTTTATAGCCCAAGATTACCTAGAAGGACTTTAGGAAAGGTCTGTCTCACTTGGGTAAAAGGAGAGCAGCACCAACAGCAGGCTGTGTCTGGGCATGCCAGCAGGAGGCTCATAGCCACAGCAAAGATCAGCAGCTGAGGCCCCAAGGTTCTGTTTCAGCAGGCCAGTGGTACAGCAGCCCAGCTGTAAGGCTTCTAACCCCAATGCAGAAGGTAAACTGCCAGCCCCAGAATCCAGGTTGTAACAGGAGCGGCCCTAGGCCAGGCCACTCGAGTGGAGTGGACAAGCTGCCAGCCCCAGAGGCCCTAGCACAGAAAGCCAGTGACCAGGTCTCTGAGTCCCAGTGCAAGAAACTTGAGACAGTGCCCCCGTGCCCCAGAAGCAGAACTCAACTTTAAAAAATGACCAAAAAAATCAAAAACAAAAGAGAGCCCTGACCCTAAAAAGCAACTATGGTGACAGGGAAGATCCAAACACAAACTCAGAAGAGGACAACAATGTCAAAATGCCTACATAGGTGAATATGAATTGGTCTCAAGCCTAAAAATTACACTTGGAAGAGCTTAACAGTATTTTAAAATTCAAGTAAGAGAGGTAGAAGAAAAATTGGGAAAAGAAATGGTACATCAAAAATCAGGCAAACAAAATCAAAAGAATTAAAAAAAATAGAAGAAAATGTTAAAAATCTCATTGGAAAAACAACTGACCTGGAAAATAGATACAGGAGAGATTAATTTGAGAATTATTGGACTATCTGAAGACCATGAAAAAAAGAACGTGGACAGCATTTTTAAAGAAATTATCAAGGAAAACTGGCTTTCTATCCTAGAACCTGAGGATAAAATAGTCATTGAAAGAATCCACTTATCACCTCCTGAAAGATATCCCAGAATGAAAACTCCAAGGAATATTGTAGCCAAATTCCAGAATTATCAGGTCAACTACTCAGAAAAAAAAATTGAACATAATCTTCCAGGAGAAAAGTTGGACAATCAATAAAATAGGGGACTTCCAAACTTTCCTAATGAAAAGACCAGTGCTGAACAGAAAATTCAATCTTCAAATAAAGACTCAAAAGAAGCATAAAAAGGTAAACAGGAAAGAAAAAAAAGCATTTTATTCAATAAGATTTAAACTGTTTTCCCTACATGAGAAGATAATACTTATAATTCTTGAGAACTGTATTTCTACTAGGGCAGGTAGAAGGAGTATACATAGACCCTCGGTGGGCATAGGTAAAAGCTGACTTTGATGTGATGACATAAAAAATAAATTAAGGAGTGAAAAAAGGATTATATTGGGAGAAGAGGAAAGGGAGAGGCAGAATAGGGTAAATTGCATTGCATGAAGAGGTGCAAAAGACCTATTACAATAGAGGGAAAGAAGGGAGTGGTTAAGCATTGTTTCAACCTTACTCCCACTGGACTTGGCTCAAAGAGGGTGTAACATATGCAATCAATTGGGTATAGAAATTTATCTTTCATTATAAGGAAAAAGAAGGGAAAGGGGGAAAGAAAAGAGGGGTGCTGATAGAAGAAAGGGTAGATTGAGGGAGGTAGTGCTCAGAAGCAAAACTCTGGTGAAGAGGGACAGAGTGAAAGGAGAGAAAAAAGTATAAGCAGGGGGAAAATAGGATGGAGGGAAATACACAGTTAGTAATCATAGCCATGAATGTTGTTTACAAGAAAAATATTTGAAGCAAAGGGATACACACAGAGTAAAGGTAAAAGGCTGTAGCAGAGTATATTGTGCTTCAGCTGAAGTAAAAAAAAAAAAAGCGGGAGGTGCTGCGGAGCAGTCCTGATCTCAAACAAAGCAAATGCAAAAATTGACCTAACTAAAAGTGATAAGGAAAGAAACTATATCTTGCTAGAAGGTACCATAGACAATGAAGCAATATAAATGTTTAAAAATACCAAATATAATAAAAATGCTAAAAACATATCAATATGAATGCACTAAGTCATATAGCATCCAAATTCTTAGAGGAAAAGTTCGGTGAATTACAGGAAGAAATAAACAGAAATACTATACTAATGGGAGAGTTCAACCTCTTCTTAGAATTAGAAAAACCTAACCACAAAATAAACAAAAAAGAAGTTGAAGAGATGAATAAAATTTTAGAAAAGTTAGGTATGGTAGACCTGTAGAGAAAACTGAATGGAGATAGAAAGGAATGTACCTTTTTATTAGTGATATATGGCACTTACACAAAAATTGACCATGCATTAGGGCATAAAAACTTCATAATCAAATTCAGAAAAGTAGAAATGTTAAATCCATCTTTTTCAGATAACAAGGCAATAAAAATTACTTATGATAAAAGGTTATGGAAAGATAGGTTTAAAACTAATTGGAAACTAAATAATTTAATCCTAAAGAATGAGCGGGTCAAACAACAAAACAGAAACAACCAATGACTTCATCCAAAGGAATGACAATAATGAGACAACATACCAAAACTTATGGGATGCAGCCAAAGCACTACATAAAGGAAATGTTATATCTCTAAATGCTTGCATGAATAAATAGAGAAAGAGGAGATCAATGAATTGGGCATTCAACTGAAAAAGTTAGAAAAAGAACAAATCAAAATCACAATAAAATACCAAATTAGAAATTCTAAAAAGCAAAGGAGAGATTAATTAATTTGAAATTAAGAAAACTGTGAACTAATAAAAACTAAGAACTGGTTTTATGAAAAAGACAATAAAATAGAAAAATTTTGGTTTAATTTGATTTAAAAAAAAAGAAAGAATACCAAATTATTAGTATCAAAAATGAAAAGGGTGAATTGACTAGCAATGAAGAGGAAATTAAAACAATAATTAGGAGCTATTTTGCCCAACTGTATGCTAACAAAATACGACAATCTAAGTGAAATAGATATTTAGACCAGAATAATAGAAGAGGAAATAAAATATTTAAATATCCCCATTTTAGAAAAAGAAATTGAATAAACCATCAATGAACTCCTTAAGAAAAAAATCTGCATAACCAGGTGGATTTACAAGTAAATTCTACCAAATATTTAAAGAATAATTAATTCCAATACTATATAAGCTATTTGGGGAAAGGGACAAAAAAATTCTTTTTTATGCCACAAATATTGTTTCGATACCTAAACCAGGAAGACCCAATGCAGAGAAAGAAAATTATAGACCATTTTCCCTAATGAATATAGATACAAAAATTTTAAATAAAATGTTAGCAAAGAGATTACAGCAATTTATCACAAGGATAATACATTATGGCAAGGTGTGATTTATATCAGGAATGCAAGGCTGGTTCAAAATTAGGATAACTATCAGCATAACTGGCTATATCAATAACAAAACCAATAAAAATCATATAATTGTCACAATGGATGCAGAAAAGGCATTTGACAAAATACAGCACCCAGAAAACACTGAACAGCATAGGAATACATGGAGTTTTCCTTAAAATGACAAGTAGTATCCATCTAAAACCATCAGCAAGCATTATCTGTAATAGGGATAAAGCTAGAAGCTTTCCCAATAAGATCAGGGGTGAAACAAGGATGCTTATCACCACCACTATTATATAATATTATACTAGAAATGTTAGCTTTAGCAATAGGAAAAGAAAAAGAAATTGAAAGAATTGGACTAGGTAATGAGGAAGCAAAACTATCATTCTTTGCACATGATATGATGGTATTCTTAGAGAATCCTAGAGAATTAGCTAAAAACTACTTTAAACAATTAACAACTTTAGTAAACTTGCAGGATAGAAAATAAACCTACATAAATCATTTATATACATTACCAACAAAGTTCAGCAGCAAGAGATAGAGAAATTCCATTTAAAATGACTGTAGAAATAATAAAATTCATCTGGAAGAACAAAAGGTCAAAAATATCAAGGGAATTAATGAAAAAATTCAAAGGAAGGTGGCTATGCCAGATCTAAAACTATATTATGAAGTAGCAATCATCAAAAACATTTTTACTGGCTAATAAATGGATAGGAGTGGTGGATCTGTGGAATATGGTAGGTACACAAGACACAGTAGTAAATAACAATAATAATCTACTGTTTCATAAACCCAAAGACTACAGCTTCTGGTATAAGAATGCACTATTTGACAAAAACTGGAAAACAGTATGGCAAAAACTAGGAATAGATCAATATCTCATACCCTATATCAAGATAAGGCCAAAATGGGTACGTGATTTAGCCATAAAGAGTGATACCATAAGTAATTTAGGAAAGCAAGGAATAATTTATCTGTCAGATCTATAAAAAGGGAAGAATTTAGGAACAAACAGGAGATAGAGAACATTATAAAATGCAAAATGGATAATTTTGATTAAATTAAATTAATTTTTTTTGCATCAACAAATCAATGCAACCAAGACTAGAAGGAAAGCAGAAGGCTGGGAAACAATTATTACAGTCAGTGTTTCTGATAAAGGCATCATTTCTCAAATATGTAGAGGTCAAAATAAAATTCATAAGAATCCAAGTCATTCCTGAATGGTCGAAGACATGAACAGGCAGTTTTCAGAGGAAGAAATTAAAGTTACTTAAAGTCATATAAAAAAAAATGCTCTAAAACACTATTGATTACAGAAATGCAATTAAAACAACTCTGAGGTGCAACCTCACATCTAACAGATTGGCTAAAGTGAAGAAAAAAGGAAATGATAAATGTTGGAGAAGGTGTATGAAAATTGGAACACATCCATTATTGCTGGAATTGTGAACTGATCAACCATTCTGGAGAGCAATTTGGCACTGTACTGAAAGGGCAACCAAACTATGCATACCCTTTGATCTAGCAATACTACTACTAGGTCTATATCCCAAGGAGATGATAAAGGGGGTGGTGGGGGAGGGGAAGGACCTACATTTACAAAAATATTTATAGTAGTTCATTTTTGTGGTGGCAAAGAATTGGAAATTGAGGGGATGTACATCAATTGATGAATGGCTGAACAAGTTGTGGTACGTAAATGTGATGAGATACTATTGTGCTTTAAGAAATGATGAGCAGACTAGGTGGCATAGTGGATAGAGCACCGGCCCTGGAGTCAGGAGGACCTGAGTTCAAATCTGGCCTCAGACACATAATGCTCACTAGCTGTGTGACTCTGGGTAAGTCACTTAACCCTAATTGCCGAGAAGAGAGAGAGAGAGAGAGAGAGAGAGAGAGAGAGAGAGAGAGAGAGAGAGAGAGAGAGAGAGAGAAGCAATGATCTTGAATTCTAGTCATGATTCCATATTTCAGTGATATCTGATAGTGCTATCAAAAAAGATGAATTCATAAAAAGACTGAGGAGGACTCCTGACTATAGTCTGAGATCATGCTCAGTAGAAAAGTTTTTACACATGAAAACTCACTAGCAGTGTGACTCTGGGCAAGTCACTTAAGCCCAATTGCCTCACTTTCTTAAAAATTAGAATGGAGCAAATGGAAGATAGTGACTTTATGAGAAATCAAGACATTGGGAAACAAACCAAAAGAATGAAAAAATAGAAGACAATGTGAAATATCTCATGGAAAAAAAACTGACCTGGAAAATAGATTCAGGAGAGATAATTTTAAAATTATTGGCCTATCTGAAAGCTATGATCAAATAAAAGAGCCTAGATCTCATCTTCCAAGAAATTATCAAGGAAAACTGCCCTGAGATTCTAGAACCAGAGGGTAAAATAGAAATTGAAAGAATCCTCCTATCACCTCCTTAAAGAGATCCCCAAAGAAAAACTTCTAAGAATATTGTAGCCAAATTCCAGAGTTCCCAGGTCAAGGAGAAAATATGGCAAGCAGCCAAAAAGAAACAATTCAAGATTGTGGAAACACAATCAGGATAACACAAGATTTAGCAGTTCCCACCTTAAGGGAAGGTTAGTGGAACCTTGTACCAAGACAATTCAAAAAGATTCATGATGGAAAATGCTATCCACATCCAAAGAAAGAACTGTGGAGTCTGAATACAGATCAAAGTATACTCTTTTCACTTTTTTTGGTGGCTTTTCCATTTTGTTCCCTTTCTTCTTTCACATGACCAGTGTCGAAATATGTTTACATGATTGCATGATTACTTGCAATCTTGAGGAGGGGGGTTGGAGGGAGGGAGAGAGAAAAAAATTGAAGCTCAAAATTTTATTAAAAATGATTGTTGAAAACAATCTTTGCATGTAATTGAAAAAATAAAAGACCATTTACCAACAGAAAATAGGAATAAAATATGCCAACTACTCAGTGAAGCCCTCCATGATCCCCCAAATATGTAGTAGTCTCATCTTCCTCCTAACTCGTTGCCCTTAATATTCTTCTGACATATTTATCATGGGTTTTTGTATATATCTTACCACTTTTAATAAACTATTTTAGGGGCAGAGAGCCAAATTCATTTCATTGTTCTTTCCCCTACTCATTTTTTCATAGCAGTATACAGTATATATACTCAGATGTATTCTTTTGTTGTTATCAGTGTGGTTTACTTACAATAATCTGAAGTTTTTTCCAGTGTTTTGACAGTTTACTGGTCATTGACTGACAACTTGAGTTCTCTGGCTTTTGATCATTTGATCTGATTTGCAACAGACAAAAATTTAAGAAACCCTTATTGAAGAAGGATGTCCAATCATGGATATATAAGAGATGACATACATAGTATGTAAACAGCTAGCCTTGAAACCAGAAAGACTTGGGTTCAAGTCATATCTTTGAAAAATACTAGCTATTACTCAGGGCAGGTCCCTTAACATCTCAGTATATATGGATATGGATAGATAGATAGATAGATAGATAGATAGATAGATAGATAGATAGATATAGATAGATACACATATATACATATATACATACACACACATGCACACACATCATAAAGTCCTTCCTAGATTACTCCTAAGATAATAGAGATATTATTTGTGAAGGAAGACAAATTAGAATGATATTAACAGATTGAATTTCTGTACTTTATCCCAATCTGTATAACAAGGTGTTGTAACTTGCAGGCCTTGTTCTGTAAACTTATTGGGTTTGTCATTTGTAAAGATGGGCAGAATAGTTCCTGATGTAAACTAACAATATGACAAAAGATTATGATTAAATGATTAACCTGGTAAAATTGTAATAAAGTATAGATCACGTATCCCCATATCCTACAACATACTCAAATGTTATTAGTTGGCATAATCCTCTCTTGAATCAGTCACCAAAAACAAAAAAAAAAAACTTTGAAAATAAAAGGCTTACCTATGAAGCAAATTAATTCTTCTAGTAATAACAGCATCATTGAATCCCTAGATGAGATCAGCTCCCAGATGGTACCCCAGAAAGTGGTTTATTACACATAGCTAAGCTCTCTAATATCAGGCTGGTAGTTCATCTCACCCTGAGTTACCATTAGATTGAATCTGCAACTATTACTCATAGGGGCATTATGAAGATGAATGGGTTAATAGATGGTGATATTTGCCAGGAGAAGTAAATACTTATTGATTAGGTAGAGGCTGGAACTCAGGCTTAGTAAGATAGAATACACTGTTTTCTAATTTGGCCGATTTACTCCCTCCTTTCCCCTGTGCTGAAAATAGAGGACAATAATACATATCAAATGATTTTTTACTTTTTGTTTATAAAATGCTTTGAGTTTGAAAGATACTTACTGCTATTATCATCCTACCCTTGCAAAATTTTGCCCAAAAAAAAGTTGTAAATGTCAAATTTTCCAAAAAAGGAAGCAGGTGTATGATTGCCCCTTGAATTGCTCAGTAGGAGGCTGACATTTTAACATTCAAGTTCAGTGCATGACCACATAACAAGCTGTCCAGATAACAAAAGGTTGGCAACACAATCCAGACATTAAACTGAATGTCCCTCTATTTTCATCCTTAAAACCATTTATTAATTCATAAAAGAGTTTTCTCAGCTGAAAATCAAAATGGGAACTGGCAGAACCACCAACAAAAAGGCAACTATACATTCTCAAAATTGACAAAGATTTGACCAGATTCATTAGCATTTGAATTACCACTAAGAGATTCTATCCATCTTTGAAGAATAGATTATTTTTCAATACGTCGACTGTGGCCTCATATTTTCATGCCTTGCTAACAAATTATGTTTTTCTGAGGTAAGTCTTTTTTTCCTTTTCTTTCTTTTTTTGAGGAAGGTTATAATTTTCCAGCTTGGTTTGGTGTATTTCACATTGCAACAGTATTGTGATTGTTCTTCCTTTTGGAAAGGGTATAAAATAAAGTCACAATAAAAGTGTTTGCCAATGCTGCAAATCACCCTTTTCAGAACTGCAACTATTCCGTGTTTGTCCACTAAGCTGCTTTTCTGAACAGCAGTCTCATTAAAGTCATGATAAAGAGCAAGTTAGAAATTGGATTATTAACTTTGAAGCCATTATAGTATATTAGGTAAATGCTAATGATAATTATAAAGAAAACAATAACAATTCTTCTGTAATGGCAGAACATATATTTAAGTTTATATATTAACCAAAAAAATCCTAACCTTAAACTGCGACATCTATGTCAAGATGCCTTGTAAATTTATACACATACACATACACACACACACACACACACACACACACATATGAAAGAAGAGAAAGAGAATATCAAATATGTGTGTGCATGTTACATATATAATTTTTGTTTATATATAATGTTTATATGCACACACACACATATGTGTATAACATATACATACATGAGAGAGAGAGTGAGAGAGAGAGAGAGAGAGAGAGAGAGAGAGAAGGAGAGGAAGAGGAAAAGAGAAAGAATATTGAATCTCTTCTAATGGATATGAGGCCATTCATTTGACATTGAAAAAGAGACTATTAATAGGTCCTAAAGGAAAGAACCCCCTTGGGGGGAAAACAACTTCATTTGCCATAATCCTAGTGAATGTGCATTTATTAATAGCAAGAGAAAGGTAATCTGTGGATGCAAGACAATGATATCATACATGTTAACACACAGTGTGATGGAAGTACAATGATCTCTTTTAGTGGAAACCCATTCCATAGGCTTATTTTATGGCTTATTGAAACAACTGTTCCATGATCTCCTCCATCTCGGTGCCTTGTGTATGAGTTCAGCTTCTGAGAAGAAATGGTCTTAGTTTGGGATCAGAGATACTGAAGGTTGGGCCTTTGTTAGGTACTGTGGAATAAATAAACCCTCTGACTTAATGAAGGCTGAAATGATTCTTTTATCTGAGGTCCTAAAACTTTGAGTGTTTCTTTTTATCCCCAACCCGTTCACTGCACATATCAAAGGATAAGAGAGGCTGAGTAAATGTTAGAGGTCATCAAGTTCATTTTACACACAAAGAAACAATATCATAGATATTGAAGGACTTGCCTATAGGTACATAGCTAGTAATTGTCAGAAGCAGGTTGTGAACTCAGGTCTTTTTCCTCTATGGAACACTTCTGTCTGTTCCAGGAAACCTCTTTTCAATCCTACTGACTACATGCTATCTCCAAGTCCAAGTCCCATTCGGTTATCATTAAGATTAACTTTTTGCTAATAGCCATCAGCCATATGAACCAAGGAGCCACTATTTTGTGGGATAATGGGGAAGCAACCTAATTCCTTCTCTGTCATCTTCTTTTTCTCTTCCTCCTATTTTTCTCTTGTTGGTTGGTACATGCTGGATTCTGTATATTTTTTCCATAGTTATTTTCAGTATGGGCATTAATGTTTTTACACTCCTTCATATGCATGTCTGCATACCCATGCACACACAGACACACATGTACTTCCCTCCACTTTCTGAATGTTATCTCACATTTGGAGTACAGTGTATGTATGTATCACAAAAAAGAAACAAATCTCAAAACCTATAGAGATATTTTTTTTCTACTAAGTCATCAACTTAGGGCATATTTCAGGGTAAAAAGTATTTAATAAAAAAATTATAGAAAATTCTTGACAAAAAGGATCTCACCATGTTATACACTTTTCCATGGGTTACCAAATTACAAGTAGAAGAGTTTAAATATAGAGAATATGTGTGGCTAGGAAATATGCATGAAGGGAAACATTCCAAGTACACATGTGACAAAGTTACAGCCTTGGCAAGCCCATGTTTTGAGAGACTGTGACCAACTTGCATGGCCAGAATAATTTATTCCTCCAAAAACACAGAGTCACTAATGTCCTTTGGTGACTTTATGCTGCACTCTGGGAGTGCCACTGCATCACTGCTGGGTAAGCAATCTTTTTTTTTTTCTGTCACATCTTCTTCTGGGCACCTCTAATGGGCTATAGTCTCTAAACTCCCTTTGGCTATCATCCACTAGCTTTCAGTTTCCAGAGCTATCTCCTGCTCTCTAGTACCATCTGCTGGGGCATAGCAGCTAGTAACCCTTTCCTGGTAAGGGAACACTAAAGAACTTTTAATTCTATGAACTCTATTAGCCCTATAGATTAAAGTTATGAGCCAACATATATCCAGAAAACCAACCAACAAAAATAGCAGAAGTTCCTGTGCTAATATTAAATCTATTATTTTGATCGTTTTTCTTCCAGTACTGATTTGAAGTAACTAGACCAAGTTAACCATCAGAAGAGGTTAGAAAATTCCTTTGAAATACTATTGGTCCCTGATTATCAGTCTATATTCCCCAAACCCATTTTGGGGACTTTATCCAAAGAAACTACATAAAAGATGTATGCCACTTGTGATGAGGCTCTCCTCTCCTGCCATAATGCTGAATGACACAACAGATAAATCTGAGAGGAGAGCAAGTATTCCTTTGTCTTTTTATATTCCTGATGTATCCCTTCCAGCAATAAAACGTGTGGGGAGGATTTAAGCATTCTTACCAATACAAAAGTGCTGTTTTCACTACAAAAACAAACAAAAACTGGAAATTATGTTGAGTCAAGCTGGAATTCACTGGAGAACCAAAAAACTCAATGGCTAAATATGAGACAATGAGAAGAGTTTTTCATCAACGTCTAATGCAAAAAAAGTTACCTTGGAGTAGACAAAATTCATTACATAGGTGAGCAATAGGCATGGTAAGAGAATGACAATCTGGAGTAAATTTCTCAGTCCTGGGCCAAATTTTGGTATTTCATAACACTTAAATTTACAGTATATTTTCAAAGGCAAAGCTGTGTAAAGCCTCTGCATTGTCATGACTATTTCTTTTCTTTAAAAATTCTGGTAATAAATCTGATATCATTTCATTAGGCTTCAGGGACAGTAATACTTTTAAAACACAATGATATTCTTGGACTGAAAGTAGTAAAATTAAAATAATTTAAAAATAATTGTGCACTACCAATTTCTCACTGGGGTTTCAAATTTCCCTTCAGCTTCCTTTTTCACAGTGCTATCAAGCTTATGGTCAGAGACAGACTGGGATGGGGTTAGTGGTGGAGGTAGAGAAATTGTGGAAATGAGCCAAATAGATAATTCCCAGAGAATTGCAAACTAAGAAAATGCATGATATTGTGTAGAACTGGTAACCAAATGACTGTGTATTCCCTTTATGATGGGTCCCCAACCAATAGTTGAAAATCCACTGAAATATTTGGAAGAATAACTTATGCAATAATTTTATTTTACAAAGCACTTTAGATGTATTGTATCATTTAATCCTTACAAGATCTTTGTAGGGGAAGAACTAGATTATTATTCTCATTTTACAAATGAGCAAGCTGAGGCACAGAGAGCTAAAATAACTTGTCCAAAGTTACACAACTGATAGATGGCAGAGCCAAGTCTAGAGCCTGTCTTCTACATCCAAATCCACAGCTTTCTTTCCATTAGAGCACAGCTGCACTTTGGGGATTGAAAAGGGAGGAAAGTTTAGGCATAAATATTGTGACCATTCAGTTTGTAGCTAAAATGGTGATACTGGATAACTCACATTTAAAGCCTGTGCAATAGCAATATGATGGTGTGTCATAATGCTTCAACATAATATTTGATGAGACCATAAGCATTAAATCACATTAAATTTTACAAAATAACTTATAGTTCTGCTTTGTTGAGGTGTGGGGTGATAATAAGGTTTTTTGCTGCCCAAAATGAAAACAAAAGTGAGTCAACTATGCATAACAAAGGCATATCCATTACCCATCTTGCTATATTAATACTGTGTCACAGCATGCCAGTTTTCCAGGCTAATAGAAACTACTATTCTTTTTCCTTCCTGCAGGGGTTCTGAGAGATGGCATTCTATTCTTCTCCCTCCACCAATCTTCTAGGCTGGCCTGACTGCAAGAATAGGTGAGAAACACCATTCTATCAACTACTTCCCCACTCTCCTGAGATGCCAAATACCCTCAGAAAACTCTACCCTAAATCCGAACTCCTAGTAATATTAACAAACCTGAACTAATCATCAGTGATTATCAAACTCCTACCCAGTCATACAAGCCCTATCAAAGTGATTTTGAATCCATAGTTGTAATTATTCAAACTCCATTCTCTGTCCCCTACTACTTGTTCTGCTATTCCTATACCATCAATCCACTCTTTGCCCAACCATGCCCCACTCTATTCTCTGGAATGCTTGCTTTATAGATTAAAAAAAATTGTTTTCAACTCCAATCTTTTCTTTTTTCACTTATTTCATCTTTTAGCTTTCACTGAGACCTGGCCTCCTCTTGAGGACCCTACCTGCACGGCCACCCTTTCCAGCACTGGTTGCATTTTCAATCATTCTCCCCAATTCACTGTTCAATGTATGATAGATGGAATTCTCCTTCCTCACCATTACTGTTTCCAAACTCACTCTCTGCCACTAGCACCCAGTAAACTCTCCTTAAAGGTCCAATAAGTCCATAGCAATCACTAAAACAAAATTCTGGCAATGGTCATCTAATGACCTCCAGGACACTACCCCTCCTTTTTTTTCTCAATGAGCTCAGTACCTGGTTCACAGTCTTTTTCTCCTTATCTCTTGCCCTGATTTCAACATATAGATTAATACTCCCTCAAGGAATCTTCCAACTTCTTCAATTTACTCATTTCCCATGAACTCTATTCTACCTCAGCTCCTCACAGAATTGTTCAAACCTTTGATCTTGCCATCATCCAGAAATGCACCACTTCCATAATCATGAATCCTGAAATTACCTTATATAATCACAATTGATTGTCATTCTTCCCTTTCCTCTGTGTTGCAACCCCAAATCCTGTTCTTAGTCCTCATCATGGCATCCAATACTTCAACTATTCTCTTCTTTCCCCAGCCATCACCTCTATATTGGCTAAACACTTTCCCCTTCCCATTCTTGACCTGCTGGTAAACCAGTTAAAGTCTTCACTGTCTTTTTCACTTGAATCCCTTGCCTTCTTATCAAATTGCCAATTTTGCCCTACTAAGCCTCATCCTTGGATACTCCAAACATCTACTGCTTCCACTTCTATTAACATGCTGCTGAAAGAAGCTGTATAAAATCATGAAACCATACTTATTGGAACAAATACAATTTTATGCTATGCAAGCTCAACTGAGCATTTGTGGAAGAAAGGCAATCATTTTGCATGCTCCTAACTGAATAACTATCCCACTTACTTAACGGTTTTTCCAAATCTTTTATTTGTTTCACTGAATTCTGATGGCTCTCCTCCCTCACCCTCTTAGATAAGAACCTTCTCTCAAATTATACTGAAAAAATGAGGCCATCCACTGAGAACCCTCTCTTCTCCCCTCCTCCTTATCTCATCTCTCTATGATGACATTTGCCACTATCTTTACCTCCAATTCTGTCTCATATGAAGAGGTGTTTCTTTTTCTTGCTATGGCAAACATCTCTACGTGTGCAAATCATACACACCATCCCTTTGTCTCCAGCAGATTACATCATCATCCCTACTTCCTACTTATCTTTAATTTCTTCTTGTCTATTCCCTACTGCCTCCAAACATGCCCATAACCCATTCATCTTCCAAGGGCAGGTCCTCACTTGATCCATTCATCCCTAATAGCTGCTATCCTATCTTGCCTTCCTTTTGTGGATAAACTCCTGACTTTTTTCTTAACTCTTTGCCTAGCATCTGACCTCATCATGCAACCAAAATTGCTCTCTCCAAAGTTCCTAATGATCTCTTAATTGCCAAATCTAAAGACCTTTTCTCAATCTCCGTCCTTCTTGATCTCTCTGCAGACTCTGCTTTTATCACTCTCTTTCCCTTAATATGCTTTTCTCTACAGATTTTCATAACACTGCTCTCTCCTGGTTTCCCTCTACAACAACCCACTGGCTCCATCTCTGTCTCTTTTCCTGCGTCTCCATACAGGTCGCATCCATTAAACATGTCTCCCATGACCCCTTCTTGGACCCTCCTCTTTCTCTCTCTCTCTCTCTCTCTCTCTCTCTCTCTCTCTCTCTCTCTCTCTCTCTATATATATATATATATATATATATATATATATATATATATGTGTGTGTGTGTGTGTGTGTGTGTGTACACTATATATATACATATATATACACACATATATGTATATAATATACACATACATACACATGCATACATATATGTATATGTGCATGTATATACACATATGTGTATATGTGTGTGTACATATACATATGTGTGTGTATATACATATATATATATATATATATAAAATTTCACTTGTAGTAGATTCAATTACAATCTCTATGCAGGGATGATTCTCAAATCTACTTATCCATCTCTAACCTCTGATGACTTCTAGCCTTGCATCTGTCTATCTTGAACTGGATGTCCAATAGACATCCTAAACTCAACAGGTTCAAAACTATACTCATTATCTTTGCCCCTCCAGTGCCTTCCTCCTTCCTAACTTCCCTGTTACTCTCAAGATTACCACCATTCTCCCAGTCAACCACAGTCATCATTTATGGTTCATTTTCAATTCCTCAACTTTCTCTCATCCTTCCTTTTATCTTATCCAATCTGTTGTTAAGTCCTGTCAATTTTGCCTCCTTTCTCTACTCTGACAATGCTACTAAACAGCACCGGCCATCATTATCTCATTCTTTGATTATTGCAGTAGCCAAATAGCTGGTCTCCCTGACATAAATCTCTCCTAATTCCATCCATTCTCCACTCATCTCTCAAAGGGATGTTCTTAAAATACAGGTTTAACTGTGTCATATTCCTTACTCACTCAACTACAATGGCTCCCTATCACCTCTAGAATTAAATATAAAATACTCTGTTTGCCATTCAAAGCCTTTCAGTAGGTAGGTGTCTTTCCCCACTTGTGTTATAAAAATCTGTGCACTATATTTAATCATGGGAGGGGGGTTTTTCTTATTACTTCATTGTCTATTTTGTTTCATTAAGTCTTTTGCTTTGTGCTATCATTTCCTCTGTCTAATGAAGGTTAAGAAAATGGAAACTTGTGATCTCTAATTTTGAGTAGGTGCTAAACAGGTGCTGGCAAATGTTTAACAACAAATTTATAAGTTTAATTTCCATTGACATTTTCTACCTTACTTTCTTAAATCTAGACCAGGGGTGGGAAACCTGTGGTCTTGAGGCCTTTTGGGTGCAGCCTTTTGACTGAGTCCAAGTTTTCCAGAACAAATTCTGTTATTAACAGAGTTTGTTCTGTGAAGGTTGGATTCAGTCAAAGGGCCAACTTGAGGACTTAGAGGGCCACAAGTAGCCTCAAGGCCACAGGTTCCCCACCCATTATCTAGACAATCAACAAAACAATAAATCAATACCTGATTTTCTTGTTGTGTGCATAGATTGCTAAGGTATAATTGCTTATATTGAAAATTTAACAATCCACTCTGAAGAGCCCCAGGACAGCCCCAGTGCTTCTAACCCACAGAGTTCCTCAAACTTTTAACAGTTTTTTAAGAGCCCCTAAGTGAGGTAGAACAGGGTACTAGTTTTCAAAAGAGGCTCAGCTCTCCTAGAACATTTTTTCAATGTCATGGTTTTCTGAAGTAATGTTTAAAAGCCAGATCAGTTGATTTAAGAAAACTATTGTACTACAGTTGGCAAAATTTCACAGGAGTTATGCTATTTATTGATTGAATGGCATTGTGAAATTGTTAATATATATTGAAAATTTTGTCATCATTAGTGTTCAAATATTAGAGGAATAATGCTCAGGGTTGAAGCTGGACTTTTATTAAGCACTGCTAATTTTATTTGGGGAGGATGCTTTTTTAACAACAAAAAGAAAGAGAAATGAAAAGAAAGATATTTGTGGGATGATGTTGACAATTTAGGGAAGCATCTGGCACTGTCCAAAGTATATAATGAGGAAAATAATGCAGCATTTCTATTGTATAAGGAAATAATGGTACATTTACATTTATAATGAAATAAATCTTGAGATAAGTTTACTTGGAGATGTCATACTAAATAGAACCATTTTTTCCACAGGAAAGAAAAGGGGTTTGGTATCAGAAGTATCAGCAGCCTTATTAAACTATAATATCCCTGGGTTGTAGCCAGAAAAGCAAAACTATAATTTATTCTCAAGAGAGAAATGCAGAGTTGGTATGCAGATATAATAGCTACAGGGTATGAGGACAAGATGAGAGGCAAGAGATTCTCCACACCCCAATATTTATTCTATATTCCCCAAACATTTCCTGGGTCCTTTCCACCTGAACTCATAAGCCACCACTGCAACAGTGAGAGTGTAGATAAAAACCATATGATGTCTTTTTGTACTATAAAATGGAGCTCAAATGCCAATTTTTTAACTCATTTTGTGAAAAACACTTCCAGCATGTTGCACTATGGAGTACATACTGATACTCCATAAATTCTTACTGAAAAGAATTGGATTGAATAAGCCCCAAATCTATATCCATGCTATAGATTATCAACATCCATACAAAGACTGGAACTAGAAGGAAAATATCAATAATAAATAGAAAAATGAATAGAACTTTCAGGTTGGCAAAGTGCTTTTTTATATTTTGCCTCATTTGATTCTCACAACATTAAGTTATGTAGTTTTGTTATGTCTTGTTTTATAGATGGTTAAACTAAAAGAGAGCTAAATGACTTGCCCAGGATCCTACAATTAGCAATTGTATAAAACAGAATTGAAAATCAGATCTTACTGACTCCAAGTTGGGAGCTCTCTATATAGTATTACCTAGGTGCCTACGGGAGACCTATTCACCCTAAGGATAATGATTTGAGAGAATGCCATTATGGATGCAAAGATGAGTTCCCCACAAACAACACCCTTAATTTCAAGGCCCATTCCCTATTTGAGAAATTACAAGAATGTTTAACATATGCATTTTCATAATGTCTTAAAGGTAAAACTTGGATGAAGTTAGCTATTGGAGTAGACCTTCATTCGATCCAGGCCCACCAGAGAGAGCCTAGGTAGAACATACTAAGGAAGAATATACAGAAAGTATTTGCTAAGGGAGAATTAAGACATGTGATGCAAACATATATTTTTTTAGAATGACCAGAATATGAGAAGTCAGACCAAAAAAAAAAAAAAACAGTGACCTGCCTCGTCTGGTCAGTCTAGACACATAGGCCAGGGACTAAATACTAATATGCTGTCATCAGAAATGTGGTGTGGGGAGAAGGCATCAGTATCCTTGTAGGCATTAGTTGATCCTTCCCAGAGACAATACAGAGAGACTGGTTTACTGTAAGCCCTGTACTCTAAGGGAGACTTGGTCACTCTCTCTTCCACCCCTGAACAAGGAAGGCAGGCTTCCTGGAGGGTGTGTGAGTGGGGGTAACATATGGGAGGTGGGGAGGAAGAATTTTAGTGCAGTCAGGTAAAGCAAGTGAGTCATAGGGATGAGAGACCTCAGCTACAGAAAGCAGCAGTAAGAAGTAACTCACATATCTCACAGGCCAAGATTATCTGCAACCAGTTTATTTAAGCAGAAAGAATCCAAGATTTCCACCACTGGCATATAGAAACTAGTCCTCATTATATCATACAGAAAGTTATGGGGACAGCTAGGTAGTGCAGCGGATAGAGCACCGGCCCTGAAGTCAGGAAGATCTGAGTTCAAATCCGGCCTCAGACCAAACACTTGACACTTACTAGTTGTGTGACCTTGGGCAAGTCACTTAACCCCAATTGCCTAAAAAAAAGTTATGGATGGTGGGGAAGGGGGAGGATGTGACCCTGGGCAAGTTACCAGATCTCTCTCAGCCTTTATTTTCTCATTTGTATAATGGGAACAATGATAAATAGCATTTACCTTGCAAGATTTTTATGGGGATGAAAAGAGATCATATTTGTAAATGATTTGCAAAACTGAAAATGCTATATAAATGCTAGCTGTTATCCTATAAGAGCTGGGGGTAAGGAATTTAGAGAAGATAGTCTTGTGTGTTGGGATATAGAGAATATAACACCAAAGGAATGGCTATGATGAAGGTAGTCATCAAATCAGAGAAAAGACAACATTCTTAACAGCACTTTCTGAATCTTTTCTTTCCTTTGGGTCTTGGTTGTATGAAGGGGTTAAATAACTATAACTGTGAGAGATCACAGGATTACAACTCCAGTAGCTCACATCCTGCTGATTTCATCTCAAAGGGCCAAAACGGTTCTTATTTCTGAGGAGATATGAAATTATTGAACATACAGAATCTAAATAAATATAGCATACCATTGTAACAACGATGGGATGGGATGGTGAGAAAGATTGTTCTACCTCCGATGAATTGCCTAGATGCATTATTAGTATTAATGCTCTTTTTCTGCTCCAGGAAGTTCCATCTGAAGACTTGCAATTCTCTGTCCATTTCCTTTTTTAAAGCTCTGAACTCTTAGCCAGGGACTATGCTACTGCAAAACATATCAGTGCCAACATGGTCTATCTTCTCTGGTGATGCTTCCCATTGAATTGCCTCCACCTAACTGCATAAAAACAAAAAAAAATGTTTTCAGCAAAGAAAGGAAACAGATTTTTCCTCATGCCTAGAATGAAAAGTTTCCTTCTTCCCCATATGAATCCTAGGGGAGAAAGCATATATGAAATTATGACTGTGGAGTCTATATTCCAAGAAGAGAAGATTAGGCAACAAAGTATGTTTCTGACTCTTTTCAAGCCCAACAGATCCATGTAGCCTCAAATTTTGAGTCCTATACCCAGATTCCTATAAGGGCTTTTTCTGTCTCAGCTTTTATTCTCCCAGATCCACCTGGTTTCTTATGGTCTCCTTTTGTACAGTTCTACATATCTTCTACATGTACCCTCAGGAACTAGATTCCTCTTCAAATATAACTTACATGCACTGAACTCAACTTTTAAAGGTCAACAGGAAGCATGTGTGTGTGTGTGTGTGTGTGTATACATATACAAAAAATACAAATATTTATTATGAGGTGTTATTTCCTAATCTTTTCCTTCCAATGAAGGGAAGAAAAAGAGAATTGATTTTTATTAATTGAAAAAATATTTAAAAAAGAAAATAGCTGTGCACTATTCACTATGTCCTATAAGTTTATCTCAATATCCATATGTAGTTCTTCATGGCTATGGTCAAAATCAGAACTGCCTCAAGAAATAGTAGATTCACTATTATTTGAGCTTTTTTAGAAATGGTAAATGGATACCAACTTGTCAGATATTCTCTAAGGGGGATTCTTGTTCAGGTACAGGTTCAGCTAGATGGCTGCTGAGCTCTGTGATTCTATATTGGCTACCTACTAGAAAATAATTTAAATATTTCACCTGAACTCCTAGGTTATACTACTACACATTCATTTTATCTAATCTAAATTGAGCCTTCATCACTGCCCTAAAATACTTCCCACTATAATTGTTCCAAATTTTGACTTCTCTCCTCTAGTCCCCAACTCTATATCAAGTCCCCTCTTGATCAGCAGATGACTTAACTTTCTACTTTACTGAGAATACAGAGGCCATCTGTGATCAATTACTTTATCTCCTTTTGATCTTCCATATTTCCTTGTCTTATTGGCTTTTTTTCCACTTTCTTACAAACATAGTCATCTCTTTTATCTTTACAAAACTTTTCTTTAGACTTGTAACACATTTAAACTGTTATCTTAGATTTTTCCTCCTTTTTTTCTATCTCCTAGAAATCATAGCTCTCTTTCCAATCCTCTTTTCTACTAGTGTGTATTAAAATTATGGTATTTGAATGTAATGGAATACTATTGTGCCTTAAGAAAGGACAGAAGGGATCGATACAGAGAAAACTGGGAAGATGTGCATGACCTAAGGCAAAGTGAATTGAGGATAACCAGGAGGACAATATACAATTTCTGCAATAATGTAAAGCAACTTTGAAATATGTAATAACAATAATCAATACAGAGTTACCTTTATATGTGTGCATATGGATATGTACATATAAATATATAAGTATATACACATATTTACACACATGCATATAAAAACCTCCCTGAAATGTCTTCCCTGAATTTCAATTACACATTTCTTTCTTCCTCCTAGAAAACTCCATTTGATGTCCTCACAAAACTTCAATTGAGTGCTTCCAAAATTGAAATCATCATTTCCATTTAACCAAGCCGTTATCTAATTTCTCTATTTCTGTTGATGACTTCATTTTTTTTTAATTCACCCATCATCCAACTCTCAGAGTAATCATATTTTCTCTTCTCCTTCAGTCTTTCGTGTCCAATCACTTCCTGAGTGCAGCTGTTTCTACCTCTACAACTCCACTGGAACTGGAGGCCGTATGATGATTTAGAAAAACATATATTAACATTACCTATGTCTTTTTGCATTTTTATTTATTTCATTAAAATATGTCCCAATTAGATTGTAATCCTTTCCAGAGAATGTTACAGACTGTGTGTGGCCTATGGGCCATATATTTGACACTTCTGCTATACCACATCACTCAAATTTCTTCTCTTCTCTCCACTTAGACAGTTACTACATTATTTTGGACCATCTTCATCTCTCCCTTGGAAGTGGTTAGTACCAATATGGCATATATTACCATCTACAGATTGGCTCCAACACATTTTTCCAGCTTTATGTCACATGACTCTCCATCAGATATTTTATATTCTTGACAAACCAGACTGTTACCTGAACTCAATGTTGCTATTTCCTACTTCTATAAATTTGTGCAAGACCATTCTCCCATTCCTGAAATACCTAAATTCCTGAAATGTTCATCTTCACATTTTTTCCCTCCAGGAATAGTTCAAATAATATTACTTCCATGAGACTTTCCATATTCCTCAAATAAAAGTACACCCCCCCTCCTGAAATGTTCTTGCATCATTTGGTTTATATTTCCTCTATATCCCATATCATCTTCAATTTTGTTGTATTTATCTATGCTTTTGTTGTAACCTAGAGAAAATATAAACTCCTTGAAGACAGGATATGACTTATTTGATTGTCTCTATATAGCCCAGGCTAGTAACTAGAATGCATTAGATATTTAATAAATGTTGAATTAAATTGTGAAAATTAGAAAAATTAATTTACAGTCTTATCTTTAAATGTCTTTTAAAATTAATATATTAAGGTTACAAACTATATGTGTAGCAATTGTTGGCTGAATACATATTTCTAATATCTGTATATATGCTTCAAAATGTTAAAGCAATGTACCACCCAAACATATTATAAATGGTCTTCTCATAAACTTATCTGTAACTATGGAGATGATTTAATGTGTGATTTTGCATATTCCCCTAATTATTATATCCACTGACATATGTTCATGGAAGTAGAAGGGTCAATAGCTGTAATCATAATATCAATAATAGTTTAGAAATTTGATAATAACTTCAACTTTATAAGCTTCTGCTCCTGAAATTAATAAGAAAATTATGATCTTACATGTGTTTACCAGTACATACAAGAATGTTTAGCCCATGAATTACTTTCCTAGATGACATAAAAAAAGTCATAGAAGAATAATCCTGTTCCAGTCTAGCCATTATAAGACTACAGTGGAAAGAGTGAATTTCTCCTATCACCCCTCTCAAGAAATTGAAAAGAATGAAATCTTATGACTTTTTTTAAAGGAAGTAATTATTAGGAATGAAAAATGATTTTCCAACACCATAAAAGAAAGGCAGTGACTGGCAGCAGCTTATGAATGGAATGCATCACAGCTAGAAAGTAACAATAATTTGTCCCTTAGAGATTACAGTACTTTCTGAACTAGCATTTTAATCAAGCAATATTTTCATTGAAAGAGTTTTTTTCAAAATATACTTTTCCATTTAGACAGTGCCTTTTTTTGCTTTTTTTTTTTTTGCAAATCTTAGAAAATAGTAAATAATCAACCAATGGCTTTTTCATTAATTCTAGCAGCCTCTTTGCTTGTCACTCATACTGTCTTGAATATAGATAAGAATAAACCTAATATGTTCCAGACATTATTCCAAGCAATGGGCACAATTATTTTTTACAAAGAAAAAGAAACAATCTTTTTTAAATTAAAATAGAGAATATCTATTGATTTCCCATAAAATAGGAGTCAAGTGGTCCCAGTAGCTAAAGAGCAACTCTCTTTTATTTTCAGAAGTCAAAGCTATCTCCTCTTAATACTTCTATAAAACTAAATAAGCTACATTTTTCATAGCACAATACTATCTCTTAGTTTATCTACTGTTAGACTAGAGTTCACACTTAGCATTCTGAGAAAGCCAAAGAACTGACTTCTCCCAAAAACTAGTTATTCAAGGCTGCCTCTGACCTTAGGCATATATTAGAGAATATCCAGAAATTACCTAATGTTGATTGATCATCAGAAGCAAAAAGTAGAGATTCAGTAAACATAAATATAGAGCACTAGATTTATATTTATTAAAAAAAAACACTATTGCTCAAATATAGGATGAAGGTCACATATCTTGACAGAAATACATATAAAAAAGTTTTTGGTGCTTTAGATGATCACAAGTTTGAGTGAGTTGATAATGTGATGAGGCTAAGAAAATATACAACTGTCAGCAGACTTTATTAATAGAAGTCTGGTGTGAAGGTCCAGAAAGGAGTTATGTTACAATGGTTAGAATATTTTATTTATAGTAAGGAAGACTTGAATTAAATCTTGCCTAGAGGATGGGGGTGGAGCAAAAATGGAAGGGAAAAGATGGGCACTGGCCTACGCTCTCCAAAATTCTCCTTCAAACAACTTTAAAACAAAACCTCAAAATGAATTCTAGAATGGCAGAAGCCACAAAAGGATGTGTGAGACCATTTTACAGCCTAAGACAACCTAAACATTTTTGAGTAAAGATCCATTGCACCAGGGTGAGAGTGGAACACAATACACCACAATGCCTAGGCAAGACAGCAGCAGCCCTTGGGAGCAACTGAGTCAGTAGCAGCAGCTTTTACAGCTCTCATCCCACAGATAGTAAGGGGTTTGGACAACCAGTAAGAAAGGGATTATGGGGGTCCCTTTTCTGGTAGTGAATGAAGGACTCTGTTGCATTGCCCATATGAGTATCTGCGTCACAGTCCCAAGGCAAGGAGGAGCACTAGCACATCAGAACTTGTGTCCACAGTGAAGTGGGCACCCTGGTCAAAGTTTTGGGATGGAAAAGAGTTCTTATGGTCCAGAGTATAGGGTAAGAGAGTAGTAAACACAACTCTCTTCTTAGATCATACCAATCATTGGAAGAACTGAAGTCTTACCAAACCCCTACAATGTAAACTCTGAGAACAGATGCACAACAAACCTGAAACTTGGGACAGCACTTCTTCTACCCTGAGAGCAGAACAGAAACAGAAGGTTAAACATGAAGAAAGTGGCTGGAAATTTTTTTTTGTTTTTAAATGAGCAAAGAAGAACAAAAACAAAAAAGAACCTGACTATAGAACATTATGGTGACAGGGAAAATCAAAATACCAACTCAAAACAATAAAGTCAAAACTGTTCCACCCAAAGCCTTAAAGAAAAATGAGAATTGGTCTCAGGCCAAAACAATAATTCCTGGAAGAGATCAAACATGATTTTTAAATCAAATAAGAGAAGTAGAGGAAAAAAATTGGAAAATAAATGAGAGTGATGCAAGAAAATCATGGGGGAAAAAAAGGATGAACAGCTTGGTTAAGAAGACACCAAAATACTGAAGAAAATAACACCTTAAAAACAGGCTAAATGATTAATTAAAATAACTCTGAGGTACCACTTCACACTTATCAGATGGTATAATGTGACAGAAAAGGAAAATGAAAAATCTTACTGGCATGGGAAAATTGAGACACTAATGTGCTATTGATGGAGTTGTGAACTTATTCAACCATTCTGTAATGCAATTTGGAACTATGCCCAAATGTCTGTAACTATGCACACCCAGTGAATCAGCAATACCACTATTAGGTCTGTATCCCAAAGAGATTTTTTAAAAAAAGGAAAGGGACCTATATGGACAAAAAAATATATATTTGTAACATCTCTTTTTGGGGTAGCAAAAAATTGGAAATTGAAGGGATGCCCATAAATTGGGGAATGGCTGAACAAGTTTTGGTATATCATTTTGATGAAATACAATTGTGCTATAAAAATAATGAGTGAATTGTTTCAGAAAAATCTGGAAAGCTTACACCAACTGATGCAGAGTGAAATGAGAAGAAGCAGGAAATGTAAATAGTAACAACAATATTGTATGATTATCAACTATGGATGACTTACCTATCTTTAGCAATACAGTGATCCAGGAAAATTCCAAAGGACTTATGATGGAAAATTCTATCCACCTTCAGAGAAAAACTTATAGTGTCTGAATTCAGATTGAAGCATGCTTTTTAAAACTTTATTTTTCTTTTTTTTTTAAGGTCGTATTTTCTTTTACAGCATG
Source organism: Phascolarctos cinereus (assembly GCF_003287225.1). Lineage (NCBI taxonomy): Eukaryota > Metazoa > Chordata > Mammalia > Diprotodontia > Phascolarctidae > Phascolarctos > Phascolarctos cinereus. The sequence continues at coordinate 112,779,748 of NW_027555958.1, read as the reverse complement.
ACTAACATGGAAATACGTTTTGCATAACTGCGCGTGTATAACCTATATTAAATTGCTTGCCTTCTCAGGGAGTGGGAAAGGAGAAAGGGAAGGGAAAGAATTTGGAAATCAAATTTTTAAAAAACAAATATTAAAAATTATTTTACATGTATTTGGGGGAAATAAAATATTAAAAAAAAATAAATAATTTATTCTTCCTTCATAAAAACATCTTGCCTCTGACCCTCAGAACTCATTGTATTACTATTAGCAAATCAATTAAACATCCTAAACAAATCCCTAAGAGTAACTTATCAAGATAAAGATGTGTTACCAAATAACAAAATTACAAAATCTTGACACATGAACATGTTCTACTATATGGGTCATGGGAAATAATAATCCACTAATCAATCTATATCTGAAATTTTGTGTATGTTCTATGGTTACTGCATTTTCAGGGGGATATGGATAAACTGAAGTGTATCTAGTAGAGGGTGGTTTGGAAAGGAAAAGGGTCTGCAAACCATACTTAAAGGAAATAGTTTAAAGAACCATGGAAAAATTATTCCTCCCAAAGGTCACTCAAAGATTTGATGCTATAAACAGGGTTAGAATGCCATTGTTTTCCAATGGAATAATTTTTTTTAGACTTTGACTGTAGAAACTATTTGCATTGTTTCCATTATTTGGTCATCCAAACACTGTGCAAGGTCATGGAGTAGAAGAATTAAATGTCTGCCATCACCACGCTGCTTTTTAAGAAGCCTCTAGCAACAATTATTTATCTAGGATCTCCGAAATTTTTATTTCCCTATTTTGCTGTATTAATTAATGTTTTTCAATTTAATTGTTTTCCTTTGCAGGTCCACATATCATGCATTTAAAAACATGATTCTGAAGGGATCCATAGTCTTCAAAAGACTGCCAACAACGTGGATAATGGGAAAAAAGATTAAGCATTCCAAGAGCATGCTACTTTTGTTCTATATAGATTTAGTCTCTTATTTAAATATGTATGTGAATGGAAGAATCTTAGAATATCATTAGACACTTAAAATAAATTTACAAATTACTTTTGTCACAAAAAGTGGTTATCATCTCAATACAAATGCACTGCAGTATAACCCAAAACAAATAAGTATATGTGCTACTGATGAACATATGCTTTATGAACCAAAGATATTTTCAAATCTGACTTAAAGGAATGCAGGAGGCATATTTTTTATCTTTTATGAAATTCATTCTGATGGAAATTCTACTAAGATTTCCTCTTTTATCTCTACCAAATATTTCAATCACCACAGTCTTTCTTCTTCAAGTAGTCTCAGGGTACTTTCTGAGAACAATCTAAATCCATTTTGTTGGAATACCAACTGAGCAATAGTTGAATCAGGGAACAGAAGATGCATATGAATTAGGTTATTTTGCAAAATGGTAACATTTTCCATATTATCTCTCTCTTTATTCTTAATGCATTTAAATTAGAAACACTAATGACTCTATTAGCATATTTTGTGCTCAGTAGGAGACACCGGTGAAAGTGTTCTTTGGGTGCATTTATAGCAAAGATAAACATTTGAGCATCATTAGCTACCAAATCAAAATAATATTTCATCAAAAACAGAGGAACTTTAAGAAATGTCCAATGTATGCCATGGCTTTGGGGTATCCAAAATGAGTCTGAGGAATAATTGTATATATGCCGAAAAAGAAGAGCTTCTTACAATGAATTCTCATTTCTTTTCATCTATCTTCAAGAATACTCCTAGATGCTTGAATCAAAGTTGTTGCAATGTAATATTTTCCTTCATGTATGAAGTGACAGATATTACTTACCCATACTCAGTAGGACATGAGTTGTGAACTATTTTTCCAATAAGTCAGGATGCATTTGTTAATGTATCCATACATTTGTAAACCAGCAAAGAGATATTAAAGAGGTCACCTGTAGCCATAGAATTAAATGAAATTAACTAGTCTGGTGGGCACTGAGTTTATGACCTCAATGTTACACAGTCAATGTTATGTTATGTGAAGACTGATATTCAAAATAAGGAGTTCTTTATTTTGCAAACACGTTTCAGGCTATGAGGCAAAATGATATACTGGATAGAGAATCTTCCTTGGATAAAGGAAGATTTGTATTCATGACCTGCCCATGACACATACTGGCTGTGTGACTTTAACATTTCAGTGTCTCAAAAAACTCTCTGAAACAATTAGTTACAGACAAATGCTATCTCCATCAGTGGAGGGAGTTTCTGAATCTTCAGTATCTTTCCCACAGATGCAGTCCAAGAACCAGATTAAAAGGAATTCATTGACTACATTTTACCTCAAAATTTCTTCTGTGGACCCATTTGATAATACTAATCATGGCTTTTTCTTTTTTTCCCATAGGTAGCTAACTAGAAAATTGCATTATACCTCTAACATTGGGATCACATGGTATGAGAGCTCTCTCCATTGAGGAAGATCACAACTGATGATATAGATAAATTCTAGGGAGTTTTCTGAGGCATATAGAAGGTGACTGAATTGTCCAGATACATATGAATACTAATTGTCAAAGATGGGATTGGAACTCAGGTATTCTTGACATCAAGCCCAAAACTACATTTTCTGTGTCAGGCTGTCTCTATCACAAGTTACTAAGTTGAGAAATTAGGATAAAAAAAAGAGCCAATTATATCCCTTCCCAAATTTTGATATACCTGAAATTATTATAAGAGTAAAGGAGGTGCATTATGGTGGAAAGAATATTGAATTTAGAATGAGAAGACATAGATTTGAACATCTATTTTGCTACTTACCTCCTCTGTAACATTAGCTCATATTACTTTTTTCACTTCAATTTCCTCATCTTTAGAATAAAGGGTTTGTCCTTCATGATCTCTAATATCCCTCTTGGCTCTAAATTCTATGGTCTTATAGATGCTGGGACTTAGTGCAAAATCCACCCAGAATGGTATTGACAGGATTAGTAACTAATACATAGGATATTATAATTTTCTACCTGTGCCTGCCAAGGATCAAGTTCAAGGAAAGCATACTGATTTTCATTATGCTCTTGATCATCAGACCATGAAAATGATAAGGGGAATTGCTGAAAGGCCCAATTTTCTTACATAACATAAATTTCCTTGAGGTCTCTGTAGGCTTTAATGGAATATAGATGCAATATAGCTTTAAATGGGGTACCAAAGTTCTCCTACAATTAAAATGTGAATTTTCAAACAATGTAGTCTATAATATGAGCTCATATCATAAAAATGTTTTCCTCATGACAGTCCTGTAGTAAAGGAAGGAAGGAAGGAAGGAAGGAAGGAAGGAAGGAAGGAAGGAAGGAAGGAAGGAAGGAAGGAAGGAAGGAAGGAAAGAAGGAAGGAAGGAAGGAAAAAAACACTTATTAAGCATATATACTATGTGCTAGGCATATTGCTAACACTAGGGGTGCAGATACAAGTGTTATCTTGCACATCCTACTCAAATAAGCTTTTCTGCCCAATATGGCTGAAAAAATAAAGACAGTGAAGCTCCCACATACTTAATTCAACAAAATACTGAAGTACATAATAGACTGAATAATTATCAAAAAATCCAAAAAGAAACTACTTAAGTGATTTATTGCATGACAGAACTACTAAAGTAAGCTAGAGCCCTGTGGACCATAGGAAAGGGGAATTCCACCAAGAAAGGCAACATGCTAGCCCAGCTCCCAATCAGTAGCCATAGATGCACGTACCTTGAAATGATCATAATTCAAGCAGCCCAACTTAGTTGAAGCTTCTATAGATTTTTAAAGAAAATGTTCATGATTTAATAATATGACTTTTCTATAGAATCTTCTTCCAGGGACACAACTCCTATAGAGTGGGGGCCAGCCATCCCCACTAACTGCTAACCAAATGCTACTTAAGGGGCAGGAAAGCCATCCCAGCTTAAGCAGCAAGGCATCTTGAAGGAAAGATAGGAGATAGCATATGTCATGCAAGTTGAACCATTACCACCACCTTGGCCATAAACTCTTTTCAGACTCTGATAGGGACAGCCTAGGACTATGAACTCAAGGGCCTTTGGAATAGCTATGCCTCAAACTCATATGCCCTTAGCCATCATTCGAAGAAACAATTCCTATGAAGATGCAGCCTGACAACTGCTCCTGCAAATGTTTCAGTCATATCTATTGAAACCCCAAAGAGAAAGGTTTTGTGACCAAAGACCTTGGTATTGTCAAATAGTTCAATATCAGAAATCAATATGACCAATAAAATAGATAAACCATTGGTTAATCAGATTATTAAAAAGAAGAAAACCAGATTATCAGTATCAAAAATGAAAATGATGAATTCACCACCAATGAAGAAGTAATTAAAGCAATTATTAGAAACAATTTTGCACAATTATATATCAATAACTCTAACAATCTAAGTGAAATGGATGAATACTTACAAAAACATAAATTGCCCAGATTAACAAAAGAGGAAATAGAATACTTTTTTAAACTTAATATTTTATTTTCCCAATTACACATAAAAATAGTTTTAATTTTTTTTTTAAATTTTGAATTCAAAATTATTTTTCTACCTCCTTTCCCTTCTCCCTCAATGAAAAAGTAAGTAATTTGATATAGGCTTTACATGTGTAGTCATGCAAAACATATTCCATATTAGTCATGTGAAGAAAAAAAAACAGGCTAAAATATCAAGAAACATAAAGTTAAAAAAAACTATGCTTTGATCTGCATTCAAATTTCACAAGTTATTTCTTTAGAGATAGATAGCATTTTTCATAAAAAGCCCTTCAGAATATTTTGGATAATTTTACTGCTGAGCCATTTATAATTCATCATTGTACAATATTGCTGTTACTGTGTACACTCTTCTCCTAGTTCTGCTCATATCACATTGCATCAGTTCATATAAGTCTTTCAGGTTTTCCCGGAGAGCACCCTACTCATCGTTTCTCATAGTACAATAGTGTTCCATCAAAATCACATACCAACTTGTTCAGCCATTCCCCAATTGATGGGCATCTCCTCAATGGATATAGAACATTTAAATAATATTATCTTAGAAAAAGAAATTGAACAATCCATAAATTCGATCCCAAAGGAAAAAAAAACACCAGAACCAGATAGATTCACAAGTGAATTCTACCAGACATTTAAAGAAGAATTAATTAAAATCCTACATACTGTGGGGAAACTAGGCAAATAATGAGTCCTAAATAATTCCATTTATAACACAAACATTATGCTTATACCCAAACTAGGAAGAGCAAAAACAGAGAAAGAAATATGTAGACCAATTTCCCTAAAGAATATTGGTGCAAAATTTTTCAATAAAATACTAGCAAGCATCAATGATATGTCTAGGTGACTGCAAGTCACCTAATCCAATTCTGTTTCAGTTTATTGTTGGAGTTCTCCAGAAAGTTTAGAGGGGTGTATTGATAATATACAGGTTTGTTTTCTATCAGTCCATGAAAGATATTAAACTTCTGATGCATAATTCTCGTTGCCAGGTCATATTTTTCTATGGCATTTGGTAGATTCTAAATTTTTGTATCCTGAACTAATATCCTACATAGTTTCTACCATTTATTTTAATAATATTCATGGATCACTAAGTCCTGGCTCCTTAAGGATTATCCTTTTTGTAATATCTGGTGACAAAGACCTGGTCCTCAATTATCATGATGAACCTTCCATTTTACTCCTCCTCTCCCTCCTCCTCCTTGTACTACTACTTACTACTACTACTACTACTACTACTACTACTACTACTACTACTACTACTACTACTACTTCATTCTCACTTTTTTTGTTTGGGGGTTTAAGTAGAAAAGATAACTATTTTTTGCTAAAAATATTTCTATTGGGTTATCTCAGATCTTTTATCAATCCATCTTCCTCTTTGTGGATGAGGAAATGATCATTCTATTTTTGCCTTAGTCTGATGACCTTTGCCAGATTAACATTCTGTTTCTATTTAGATGCTTTGTAGATTTTTTCTTTTTTTTTTTAACTACAAAAGCAGATAAGGTGATGAACATGGCTGTTCCCACATGATTTTCAGTTTTTGACTTGGTCTTTATGTTTTGAAAGCTTCTATTTTCATGTAGTTGGAAATTATAAGTAGTTGTTATGACAGCATTAAAATATATTCCACAAGTTTAGAAAAATCAATGAATAAAGGATTTAGTAAGCACTCATTATATGCAAAGCACTGTGCAAGAACTGAGGATAAATATATGAAAGTAGAATAATCCCTGATTTTAATAAGCTCACATTCCAATGGGAAGAAAATAAGTATGAAAAATTTTAGTTGTACATTAGATGGAAATGTTCTATGGTCTTTTGGGTATTATGGCAAAACAGATATTAATGCTTCTCCTTTCATATCACTTCCTAAGGACAAATCACATGGATTGCTTTTCTTTTGAAATTTTTTATATTTTTTTAAATTACATGTATAAACAGTTTTATCTGATGTCACATACCAAGTACTTGCCATTTTAACATTGTATTAAATAAATCATTTTTTAAATTTAAATACTTAATGAATGAAAATAAAATCATGGGAGTACAGAATGAAATAGATAATATTTTCTGGTTGTCCTATCAACTACTGGAATTGTATGAAAGATGCTTTCAATGAGCCTAGAAAAGACTGAAAATAACTTAGTCCAAAGGGTTTTTCTCAATAAAAAAAAAATTCAAAACATTTCTATGCAAAATAGTAAACAGACATGAAGTGAATGATAGTTATTAACCTCATAAAGGAAGGTTAGGAGGGCTTGGGCACTTTGTGTGAGGGCAGAGAAAGAATGAGCTAGTTTATCTTAACATATTTTGTAGCATTTGTCAGCAGGACATCGAGTTTGACATGTCATGTGCATCTCTAAAGAGGAGAATAAATAATTGTGTTTAACCTTCTTCAAAATCTTAACAGAAACTTAATGAGAAAATAAATATCATTTCCTTTTCTGTATTGCCACAATCCCACTGTGAGCTAGGTTCCTGTGTGAACTAGTATATTATTTTCAGCAAAAGTACCTAACAATAAGGTGCAGAATGGGAATGAAACTATCCATCAACACTCAGTTAGCTGCCAGCCTTCCTTGGGAACAGGTGGGATATTGGTTTAGATTTAGTTACCAACTGTCCATCTGAAAAATGGATGAAATCAGACTGTCTGGATCAGTAAGAGAAGCATTGCTCAGGCTTTGATAGGGAAAAAATCCATTACCTGCCATCTAATTGGTAAAGACTTTGACAGGTAGCATCATAAAGTATATTAGAGTTGGCATTTTCTTCTGCAAGTATTTTCATTTTATCACAGTGTCAAAAAGAGAAGAAAAGACATTTCTTTGTGCTGAAAATGATCATCAGTATCACCTCATGATAAACTGTGCTCAGCTTTAGGGAATTGTGTCAGCAATGTACTAAATGAAACTATTATTTCTCTAAAGAATTTCATTGTTTATTTTTTTAAGGAAATGCCTTTTTTAAACGAAAGACACTATTGAGATTTGTGTTAGATTTCTCTTCATGTGAATGGAAAGAAGGGAATGGAATTTGTAACAAACATAAAAATTAGACTATAACTCTAATTAGCATTATTGGATATCTGGCTAATGGCTACCTGTAAGCAAGAAACATCTGGAACATGTTTTCTCAAAGTGACATAAAACAGCCAAACTAGAACACCCTTGGGGAAAGTTACTCACCTACTCACCCGAGGCAATAATGAATTGATCACAAATAGAAGAGAACAGTGATTTCATTAGTTTTACTACTGTAATATCCATCTGCAGAAGGCATTTTCTGTCTCATTGGTGTGAATTAAAAGAATAGTTATATGATCTTTACCTTTTTTAAAGCAACTATACTCCATAGAAAACTTGATGAGATTAACATTTTTCTTGCTTTTCCATCGTATTTTACTCACAAAGCCAATAAGTAACAAGAAGTATGTGTGTGTGTGTGTGTGTGTGTGTGTGTGTGTGTGTGTGTGTGTGTATAAATCTATATGTATACCAAACTTTATGCCTGGCACATTCTTTTGAAAAGTTGTAGGGAAATAAAAGTATAGTCACCATGGACAAATATGAAACCCCCCAAGCATACCTACTCAAAGCTACAATAGCTTTGGTTTGTGAAGAGAATAAAGAGTCAGAGGTTCTCCCCTTTCTTTTGTCGAAAGGCAAGGCAAAAGAGTGAGCAGTATGCTTAAGGTACAAAGTAAGGTAGAAACAGAGGATAGAGTGGTCACCTCCCAAAATCAGCAGCATAACTTCTCCTATAGCCACTGTTGTTACCTGGAATCAGCAAGGGAGAGAAGGTGGAGAAGATTTAGTGTTTGTTGGTGGCATAGCACAGCAAAGGTGATACACCTTCATCTCCATTTCCTTCCTTGTTCCTGTTTTCTCATTGACTTACTTCTCATCCCCTACTTGATTGTTGATTCTTGGTTTTCGTTTTTGATTGTTTTGGATGAGTTTGCTACTGTTATTTTTTAAGTCTGTCCTCCTTCTCTACTAGCCAAATGTTCTGAGAAGAAATATGTTTCTCAGCGTATGGAGTTGTGTCCTTGGTTGATTGTTTTTTTAAGCAATGGATAGAATGTTTGGTTGCCCTAAGGACACAAAATAAAGGAAACTTTCTAAATCAATAGAATCCCATGCTTCCAACCTTCCAGTTGGGGCAGACTAAAAGAATGAGGAAAAAAAATCAATCAAAATGAATCTGGACCATTCCTGGATTACGAGGGAAAAGAATTAGTTAATCAGTAAAGTTGGGAGAATGGAACATTAATAAGGAAAACATTGATAAGTTTTTTTCCCTAAACCTCCCTGAGGCATTTGGGCCCAAACTACTTCTTTATCATTGTTCCCTTTCTTTAGCACATTCAAGAAGCCCCTCATCTTGATGAAAGAGTGAAAGTACTAAATGAAAGATTTGCCCTGGGAACTGAAGAGTTTGGCTTTACCTAGATTGTCTCTGCCTAGACATGACAGGGCCACCCAAGATGGAGCAACTAACCATCTTAATAAGCCAAATAACTCCAACACCCAACCACTGTTAGATTTATACTAAATAACTTCAAAGTCTTAGTGCAGTTTTAAGCTTTTGGAAAATCATGCAGTAAAGGAGCTTAATGTTTAAATAAACCAGAAATTCTTTTATAAAGTAAATAATCTTTATATAGAATGAAAACCCTCAATTGTTATCTGCTTGGTAATTTAATACTGGTATCTGAATTTTCTTAAAGTTGGTTATAGTAAAAAATGCATTATGCATCCATCCTTCTGTCAGGCGGAATCTCATTTGCATTTTAATGTAGAAAAGAATTTTAGCTAGAAGGGGCCTTGAATCTTTCATTAAATGACTTGCACAAGGTCACACAGTGAATTGATTAGAGACACTGGAAGAGATCTCAGATGTTCAGACAATCATTCAAATCACTAAAACAAATCACTAAAATCATGGTCTACTTGCCAGATTTTATAAAGGAATGAATAAACACATCTATAAAAATGTTGATTGATAGTCAAAATGGTAACCTGGAGGCTCTTCTGAAATATCAAAATGATGAAGTTAACTCACATTTTAAAATGCTTAATATATATTAAACACTACAATTATACAAAACCTGGTTTTCATATTTTGATAATGGAGTACTCATGTATATGATTATGTTCCAAGTCTTTATCATTGACAGCTATGCTAACTCTTTATTAACCAGAATACTTGATTAACTAGACCTTCTCCTCTGATCATGTGTGGTATAGTAGATAGAAAGCCAGACTTGGGGTCAGGAAGACTCCAAGACTGGGTTCAAGTCCCAACATATACTGCCTCTGTGACCTTGGGCATGTTGCTTAACTTGTCAGGATCACAGATAACACTTTAAGACTTTTTGTTGTAGAACAGATACCCATCTGCAAGAGTAAAGGTAGTTCTCTATGCCACTAAAGTCACAAGTTTTGTTCAAAACAAGCCTTTACATTATAGAAAAACACATGATGATTAAATCTAAAAGATGTATAAAACAAGAAACAATAATTCAAATAAAAATCAGAATGTTGAGAGTTTGGGATTGGTTGGTTAGGTTTATTATTATTTTTTTTTTTAAGACTGGTTCCCATAAGTGACTTACCTCATTGATGAATGGCAGGGAAGTTTTACCTGCTCTATGTCTTCCTTAAGCAGCCTGCTGGTCCCCTGGTCCCAAGGGGCCCACTATAGTGGTTCTGGGCTTGGTGCTGGATTTGGTAAAGACACAGGATTGGTTGTAGCCTTACTTCACCTTCGAAGTCAAGCCTCAGCCTCTCCAGTAGCTAAGACTACAGATGTGATCTGCTACACCTTGCAGAATGCATTTGTTTAAAACTGTTTCTTCAAATATCAGTGTTTGAATTTGTATAGGAACTCACACCAACCACATAAATAGCAACCGCTTTATGACTGGGTTAACTGTTTTTGAGTGTTTCTGTGGTTAAAAAAAATACTACTTTTTGGCCAGCTTGGTCTTCTACAATATAAGCAAGCTAGTCCAAAAATGAAACACATTCTCCTTTGACCCTTGTTATTCCTACTATGACCCCAAGTAACTTGGATATATGGGGACAAAGAGGAGAGAAGAACAACATGGCTGTTCATAACAATTAGATTGGATAGGCTAACCTCATTTCTGACCATAATTTCCTTTTTGATCCTAATTCCATTTCAAACAATATGGGAGACTTGAACTACAAGCTCTCCAGTGGGATGGAAGATCACCGGACCCTACTATTTGTCCTATTGCTATTCTCTCCAGAACATTGGCCACTATCCTGTAGCTTGCCAGTGCACCCTAAAAAAAGCCTGGGGACTTGCCATCTGCATTACTATTGTAGCCTAGAACTTCTGTGCTTTCACATCCACTTTTCAGCTAAAGTAATTTACACGTATTGTCTTACTCAATTAGAATGTACTCTCTTGTGTCCTCACCATTTAGCACAGTATTTGACATAGAATAAGCATTTAATAAATAGTTTCTTTTTTTGTTCATTCATGCATTTATCTGGCTCAGCCTGGCCCAAGCTCAAAGGCTTCTCAATGTATTAAGTCCTGCTGGATCTTGTGCTATAGTGGCATGGCTTTTGGGAATTTAGGACTAACTGTATTAAAATGAGGCATCTAAGTAAGACTTGTCAAAGGTCAGGCTCATAGATTCAAAAGTCTAGAGCTGGATTGATTAGAGAAATGCAAACTGAAACAACTCTGAAATACTACATTATACCTATCAGATTGGCTAACATGACAAAACAGGACAATGATAAATGTTGGAGAAGATATGGGAAAATTGGAACACTATTATTGCTGGAGTTGTGAATTGATCCAATCATTCTGGAGAGCAATTTGGAAGTATGCGCAAAGGGCTGTAAAACTGTGCATACCCTTTGATCCAGAAATACCACTTCTAGGTATATATCCCACAGAGATCATAAAAAAAGGAAAAGGACTCACATGTACAGAAATATTTATAACAGCTCTTTTAATGATGGCAAAGAATTGGAAATTGAAGGATGCCCATCATTTGGGAAATGGCTGAACAAGTTGTGGTATATGAATGTAATGGAATACTATTGTTCTTTAAGAAATGGTGAGCAGGTGGATTTCAGAAGAACTTGGAAAGACTTGCATGAACTGATATTGAGTGAAGTGAGCAGAACCAGGAAAACGTTGTACACAGTAACAGCAACATTGTGCATCGAGCGACTTTGTTACACTTAGCTCTTCTGAGCAATGTAATGATCTAAGAAAATACCAAAAGACTCATGATGGAAAATACTAAATACATGCAGAGAAAGAATTATGGAGTCTGAATGCAGATTTAAGCATACTACTTTCTCTTTTTTTGTTGTTGTTTTTTTCTTCCTCATGTTTTTTTCCCTTTTGTCCTGATTCTTTCACAACATGACTAATATGGAAATATGCATAGCCTATATCATATTGCGTACCATACTGGAGAAGGGGAAAAGTAGGGAGGGAATTTAGAACTCAAAATCTTATAAAAGTGAATGTTGAAAACTAAAATAAAAAAATAAATTTTTGAAAAAAATGTCTGGAGCTGGAAGACACATCTAGGCCACAAGATTCACTTTCATTCACATTTTGCAGATGAAGAAATTGAAGTTCAGGAAATTTAAGAGATTTTGCCCAAGGTTATATAAGTAGCATATGAACCTAAGTCATCTGACAGGAAAGCTAGTGCTTCTTCCACTGCATCAATATGATTTTACTACGAAAAATCATAATAGATACTAAAATTGTGAGCTTTCGACTGCAGGATAAGGGTGTCTTAATGGATAATCTGCACATGTCCACAGTAAAAAATAATATTGTTAGGAAAATAATTGCATATTATGTAGATGATATGAAGGTATTCTGTGTGCCTAAGCTTGATCTTTTGGGAAAAAAGCATTGAGGTGAGTTATAAAAATGCCTTTAATTTTTCTACTTTTTTTTTCCTTTCTGTTTTCTGAGAAAGGTTTTGCTTTTACTAGCTGTTAGTAGCATCCATGTCAGCAGCATAACTTCTGTATCCAGCAGGGAGCAGCAGAGGCCCTAATGAGAGGGTTCAGCCAATTGCAGAAGTTGTGTCTTTGAGAATTTTCATTTTTTCTTAAATATCACTGTACGTTGTACAATTCTACATGCTTCCTATATTCATGCTATAAGGTGGTTCAGAAGGAATTTTACCTGTTAAAAAAAAGGAAATATACATTTCCTCTTTTCAATATTAATTTAGCAATATTTTGAAGAAAATTATATAATTCCTTCTATTTTGCTACCAATATTTAAGGAAAAGGGTAGAGTAGAAAAGTTTGTAGGCTAGTCAACAGGTATCTCTGATCCAGAAAACTACAGAGCAATGTATGCAAGGATGATTGGTAGCTTCTAAAGGTTTATACTTTCAAAGAAAATTATGGTTTTGCTTATATATAAGATCTTTCTCTCCATTCTTTAGTGTTCCTATTTGCTAAGAGTATACACAGTTAATATTTGGTGAATGAGCAAATGGATGAATGGGTAAATTTATATTATGTGGTTCTGCATTTACATCTCTTTAATAAAGCTTTTTCTATTGTTATTATTAATTATTATTACCAAAAGTCCCTTTTTCAAATTTAAGTGAGGGTTTAACAAAATGTAAATCACAGAATATTATTGTTGGAAGAGAGTGGCAGTATGGGGTAATAGAAAGAGCAGTTGATTTGGAATAAAAGGAATGGGGCTCAAAACCTGATGCTATTCATTACTGCTTATTGTAGGGTTGAATAATACTGTAAGAGATATACAGCATGGTGTAGGGCCATCCTCAGAGACAGATAGTACTGCCTAGGAACAAGACCTCCCCTGACTATGTGACTCTGGAGAAGTCACTTATCTCAGCGCCCTAAATAATTCTCTAAGATTCTAAGTTTCAGTGGAATTTCTGACCTTCAGCCATGGACAGATTATTTTGTGTTGTTGAAAATACAAATCTGAAGCCTCCCTATATATGTGTGTAGATATATACATATACATGTACGTATACATTTGTATGTGTATGTGTATGTATATGTGTGTGGGTATCTGTGTGTGTTATATACATATTGTGTGTGTATAAACATTAATCCTCTGGATCTGTTTCATTGTTTATAAGATTAAGGGACTACACTAGATCAATCAATGTATCAACAAATATAGTATGAACCAGTCATTATCTTCAGTCTTGGGGATACATATAATAAAAGAAATAATCTAAAATCATTTTTTATCACCTCAGTAAGGAGCTTACATTCTAAAGAAGGAGGAAAAATATGTGTATATGTATATATGAAGAAAATACATAAATTTAATGACAAGGTAATTTGGAAAGGAGGTAGTAGTAATTTTGGAGGTTGGGTCAGGAATTTCTCAATGATATCTAAGGTGCTTTCACCTCCAAAGATCATGGTATAGTCTGTGACATGATTTCATAAAACCTCTAATCCAACTCCCTCATTTTATAGATTAGTCTTTGGTGTATAGTACTTATGATCAGAAATAGATCAGGAAGTAGAATAACAAAGAAGTTTCAAGTTTGGGTAAAATTTTGAACCAAAAACAAATTTTAGAAGTTTTAAAGCTAGCCATTTAACTTTCACTTGAAGTTAAGCTTGTCACAGGTTTTTAATTCAATTTTAAAACAGAAATGTCAAAATATCAAAGATTTTTTATTCTGAATGAAAGCAAAACAAAACATAACAGATTACTAGAATTCTTTCAAAAGGAGTCAGTAGAATAAATTACCATAAATTATTTCCAGATAAAGGATTCTAAGCAAACTTTTTAGATCAGAGTATGACAAAATCATTGTCATCTAAAATGGTATTCTCCCAGTTCTCCCAGGATTATTTCTTTAGTTAATTTCTAGGCTCTGATGCTCCCTGTAAAGATTACATTTACATATGGTACTTCCAAATGGCTTATTTCTCCATGTCTTTGAAAAAATTAAAATGAGATGAATACAACAAACCCTATAATCATTTTGGCATGATACCTCCGTAAAATGAAATTCTACAAGGGTAGAAACCTACTCTTGTTTAGTTTTTCTGCTGTCAATAGGGAGTTTCAACTCATGAAATTCCAAGTCTCTCTCTGATTTATATTCTCCTTCTCAATTCTTAATATTGCCAGAGCAACTCAAGTCCTTTCCTCTTTTCCTGCAATAAAGAGAAAGAGCTTATAGCCCCTAGAGAACACAATCCATTGTCTGAGCAAGGTGCAAGATCTAGTTTAAGTGATAGTCTAAGCTTTATATCATCTCCCCAGGATAAGTTTCTTCTCTTCACCCCACAGCCCAGTACCAACAGATAAGATAATGTAGATACTATATTGCATAGATTTTATATTTACATGCCTGTATGAATATTGCTCCCCCCCTCAGTGAAAAGTAAGCTTTTTAAGGGGAGGAGCTTTTATTTGTCTTTGTACACCCATTGCCTGGCACAAAGTAGATGCTTAATAAACATTTGATGAATTAAATTTAGGCACACAAAGTTAATATGAAGAAGAAATAATTATATCATGGTAAATAATAAGATACATATATTATTGACTATTGAAAGTGCAATTTTTTATAGATTTGGGCTTGAGCAAAGTTCTAAAAGTCATACAAATATTTAATGAATTTTTAAATTTCATTTACTTGAAGTTGCCTTTTCATGGAAGGTTATGTGAGGCAATTATGAAATTGAGGAGCTACAGCATTTCAGAATTTCTATTCCAAATGAAGATTGCCTCAGATAGTAATCATTCAAGCATATCCAGCTAAATTAATTATCTAGGTCTCATATCTAAAGCAATGAGTATAAGCTTAGAATTTTAGGTCATGAAAACTGAAAATGCAAAATTAGAAAAAGAACTTTTTTGCCATACTTGGTGAAACTGATAGTGTTCCTATGTTAATATTTCACTCATATTGATGTATTTATGTAAGTCTCACACATCTGCTGTTCTGCGATGTAAAATTTAATGATACAATTCAATTAAACAAACCTGTGTTAAGAGTATACTACATGTTGGGCACAGTGTGTTAGACACTTGGGACAACAAAACATGAAGGAAACAGTCTCTGCCCTCTATGGGTTTATATTCTACTACCAAGTGAAAATCTATTAGCTATATGGTTCTAAAATTACACTAGCCTCAAAAGCAAAGAACTAATGACATTTGTCAAATTGTACTATCTGGGTGTTTTGTTGAATTAAACTGAACATAGGCTAAATACACATTACTTTCACAAATATAGAGCTCTAGTCCCTCTGGCTTATAGTACAATATTTGCCGTAATGAAACATTTGAGGTCATCTTTATTCTTTCCGGCCATCTGTGTTACATTCCCTGCCAAATCCCATTATAATCAATTTCATGACAATAGTAATTTCTGTATGGCAAATAACTACCCAGATACCCTTTGATAATTAACTTATTTCAAGCAATTGTTGATCAAATATCACCCAAACTTCATCACAAAATTTTGAGAGTTCTTTGGAATTTTTTATAATAGGGTTTAACCTGTTAGGCAGAAGTCTTCGAAATGGTACCCAGATATGATCTAAATGAGTTAGAGTTAATTCGTAACACGAAGAATTAAAAACCTTCATAGAGATACCTGTAAAGAAGTGGTTCACTATTTCTGAACATGAAGTACTAGATGGTATGCTTTCCCATGCTGATCATAAACACATTAACATTGGGAGCATTATGGCTAAGTCAAGTGTATATGAACATTGATGAAAATCCTACTTTCACAAAAAAAAATCTCCATTTTGTTTTGTTGTTTTTAAAATGAAGGATCACAAAATGATTCTGACAAATTGTTTTCATTTTCAACTTTCAAAACAATGATAGACCTCAAAAGACTTATTTCACTACCTAATGCCCTGAGAGCCCAAAAGATTGGTTGTCCATAATCATCTTTCTTAATATCCACCAGTACTTATTGATGTTGCCCATCTAGACTGAAGTATAATAAATGCACCACATCCTCTTCACTTGCATTAGTAAAAACTTTAACAGCTAAAGGCTAGCATAGATTCAAAGCCTATTTATATAGAGATTGTTGGAAACAAAGAACCTTATCAGGCATCTTTCCATCTGTTGGCTTGGTGAACCCTAATAAAAATGGTTAGAATAAGGGTAGGGAACCTGCAGCTTTGAGGCCTCATGTGGCTTTCTAGGTCCTCAGCTGCAGCCCTTGAATTCAGTCAAAGAGCCTTGAGGCTGCAGGTTCCCCACCCCTGGGTTAGAAGGTGACTGTACAATAACAATAATAAAAGTGGTAATAATGTAGCTTAAAAGATGATCTTCTGGATTCAATTTGTTCACTCAACCTGTAGTAATTCTGGCATGTCAAAAGATTCTTTGTCAGGGGAACGCGTCTAAGAGTGCTGGGGCTAACCTTGGAGTGGGAGAGCTATATATCTATTACTCACAATTATAGTTCCTGAGCCTCTCTCAACATACTTGCCATTTAAACAAGTCAACCCAGATGATATCTTTAACTCTTAATCATGAAATAATTTCTAGAGAGAATGCAATACAAAACTGCGTCAGATTCTTCTACCATTTCACAGTGTCCATGAGGAAGAGCAAGCACAACTTACAGGAACCCAGAAAAAATGCACAGGAGTACAGAAATCTGTGTGTCTGCAGCAACTCAGAACTCTGGCCAGCAGCCCCTCATGTCCTTAGTCTCCATTAGGAACAATCTGCTCCAGAAGAGACTTGCTCAACAAAGCTACTTCTTCATTGGTGATTCCACTCAAACTGTTCTTTGGCTGGGCTCTAAAGAGTGCTAGATTCTTTTAGAAAAAAAAGCTATTCAACTACTCCTAGGACTTAGACAGCTACTCAGGTTTGCCTTCTTGGCAGTGATCTGAAGGATTTCTCCCTCTCAAGAATTATTTGGTTGTGGAGGGCAAAGAAGATAACCACCTGATTTTTTTTTCTTATTTAATATTAGAGTGCCAATGTAGAACTTGGACTGTTCTGCTATTGTCTCTCATGATTTTCTGGTGATGAAGATACCCATTGTGCCCATTTTCACATGCAAGTCATCATTAGTAATATAAAACCTACTTACCCAAACCATGTATCTTTCCATTGATTTTTGAGTCATCTACAATTTTGATTCTTCCAAGATACTTAGCCATGTAGCATTGCTATAAGAATGCTGGTATCAAAGGGATGGGGTTTTATAACAATGAGCAAATTAGGATAATTGTGGAAATACTACACATTATCTCAATGTAACCCAGTACTGTTTCATCATCCCATTTAATTCTGTTGTCTATTTGTTGGCTTGTTGTGACCAAATGTAGTCATTGCCTGATAGCAAGCGTTTTTTCACATGTCTCTCTTTTTCTGAGATAGCTGGTTAGTGAAATGGCTAGAGACTGGGGCGTTAGTCAGGAATCTCTGAGTCCAAATTTGGCCTTAGACACTTACTGGCTATGTGATACTGGGCAAATCAATTATTCTGTTTTCCTCATTTTCCTCAACTGGAAAGTGGGGATAATAATAGCACCTACATACCTCCCAGAATTGTTGAGAGAATAAAAAGAGATTATATTTGTAAAACACTTAGCACAATTCCTGGTACAGAACGGGCATTATATAAATCCTGGTTATTAGTAGGAGAAGAAGAAGAAGGAGGAGAAGGAGGAATAATTATTTAGCTAGGCTGATCCTTGGATTGCATATATATTAGGTTAAAAGGCTAATACTTGAAAACTTTCTAACTTGATAGAACGATAGAATTTGCCTTTGCCTACCATTGCTTTGAAGAGTCTAGGGTGACCTCCGCAACATGATGAGGTATCAGAGTAGGATTTCCATTAATTAGCAAATACTGCAATCCTTTATATTACTCTATTGTTTTCAATTTCAAGTACTTCTAATTTTCTAACTTGCTTTGATATATATTATATCAGTTCAATTCCCATACATATATATGTATATATGTATGTGTGTGTATATATATATATACACACATATACACATACATACATGTACATATGTATACATATATATACATATATGTATACCTATTTGTTTCTAATGTAGTCATCTCTATGATGGGAGGGAGGAGAGAAAAAGAAGGGAAAAGAGAAAAAAAGAAATTACATGATAATTTTATTATATATTTAAAAGGAATAGCAAGTTGTACATAACAGATTTCCAGTTTCATGTGCAATCATCTTTTTTATTTATTATGTTATGGAAATTAAATTAAAATTAAATTAAATTAAAAATAAATGAATTTTTTAAATGAAGTTCAGCTAAAACAAAAAGAAAGAAAGAAAGATCTTTTATAAGCAGATGACGCTGGAGTTGAGCCTGGAAGATAACTGGACTTTTCAAGAGGGAGAAGTGAGAATTGAGACTGTTCATAGCATAAGGGAGAAGCATGTGGAAAAATTGGAGGTGGGAATTGGAACATTGTGAAGAAGTGACAGCAAATATGTCAATATGGCTTGAACATAGATAGAGTGTGTAAGCAATGGTGATTTTAAATCAATCTGAAAAGGGAATTTGGAGGCAGATGGTGAAGGGTGTTTTAACATCACTGTAGGTAATACCTTAAAGGTAGGCAATAAAGTATATACAATTTTACTGTTGAGATTTTTATTGAAAGAAAAAATATATGTAAATCACTTTGTGACATAAAATATACCATTTATTATTATTTTTATCATCATCATCTAATATATGAGAAAACTGAGACTCAATTTAATTTCCCAAGATTATTACAAAGGTAGTAAAAATCAGAGCCAACTGATATACAAGCCTTATGAATGCAAGTGCTGTGCTTTTACCATTGTACTTCTAAAAAAGTGATTGAGCAGATTCTTTCTCTGCTCATTGTCTGACAAAGTTGGACAGTAAAATCACACTATTTTGGATACTTTTGAACATGTTAACAACTGACCGATAGGAGATGGTTACTGAAGCAAAATTAATAATTTCCCTTAAAAAAATATGATGTGTTAGGAAACAAGAATCCACGATTTTATTTCATTTGTGTTATCTTTGACATGTTGTTTATTTATTTTGTATTTTTTAAATTTTTCTAGCATTAGTGTCAATATCCTCTTTATCCCTAACTGCCCCTCTCATTATTCTAACACTCTATTTCTTCAAAAGCCTCTGAATCTTGATGGTTTTTGAAATGTTATCACTGCTTTCTATGAAAATCACTTTTCTGTTAATTTTATATTAAAGTTTTGATGTTACTATGTGAATTGAAGTAATAAATGTTTTACTCTATATGTTATGTGTAGAGAGAAATGTTTTTTTCTATTATATTAGTAACCAATTATTAAATTAAGATTGAAGTTTTCCCTTTCTATTTCCTCATTCAGTGACCAGTCTCTGAAAAGCCAGTCTCTGAAAGACAAGGCTGATAGAAGTGATTGGCCTAATCCTAAGGTGACATATATTCTCTGCGATCTTGGGTGGGTCCCCACTCAATTTGCAAACCTTACTTTTGTCTATAGTATAAAAATTAGAATCTAATATAGGTGAATTTCAGCCCTCTAGCATTAAGCCCATGTCTTTGCATCCCTCTACTGGAGTTTAGGGTAACTCAGCTTATGAAGGAGAAAACCAACCAAAGTGGTCTGGGTAGAGGTGGATTCCTTTGTCCAGATTACTGGTGGTGATTAAGTCTCATGATCAAGCCACATTCTCAGCAGGAGGGGATGATGGACTTCAGTCCACCTCCTCATTTGGAAGTCTACCCTCTCATTAATTGTTCAACAATCAGGGTTGATTTTTCCCCTGTCAAGGGCACCCCCTTACCTAAAAGTACATTAAGGCTTTCAGTATCCCCATTGGGTATCTTTGGATCCTGAAAGAAACCAGGACCATCAATTTATTGACTATCAACTAGCATAATTAAAAATTATCAATTACCCAAAAACTCTGTCTCTTGAGATTTTCATTCCTCTAGGTGTCTTCATTCAATCAACTGTTCATTGATTACCTATTAAAAGAAAGGCACTTATGGTGATTAAAAAAGAAAGTAAGGTGCCATCTCTTGTAGAACTGGAATCCTAATGGAGTAGAAAGGTGGAGAATAACTGGCATACACCTAATAAATTTATCATTTTATGCAATAACTATTGTGTAGTATCAAATAGAATTATATCAGAAGAGAGTCAGACAGGTACAAAAGACTATATAAAGTTGAAGAAATATAAGATCATCTATATACATAGGGAGATTAGGAAAAGCTTCCTGGAAGAAATGGCATTGGTGCTAGGCTTTAAAGAAAGTATAGACTTTCAAAAGGTAGTTATGAAGTGTAAAGGGTATTAACAGAATAAGAAATGCAATGGAATATAAACAAGCATTTAATAAGCATATACTTGATGCTATGCACTGGGAATACAAAGGAAAACATAAAATAGTCACTGCCTCTGAAGAACTTGTATTCTACTGAGGAAAAATTACATGTAAGCATATGGTAAATAGAAAATATATACAATGTAAATACAAAGAACTTCTGGTGGGAGGAGAAGTTAGAGATGGAAGTAAACATTAACAGCTGGGGACTGTGAAACACCAAATGAAGGAGATGGAATTTAAGCTAAGCTACAGATGTTAATAGAAAGACATAAAGAGGGAAAACATTCCAGGTTTGGGGATTGGGGTGTCACTTCAAATATCCTGTGTTTTTACTGATCTGTGTATATATCATGCCTCCCCAGGTGAATATAAGCTCCTTGCGGTCAGGAACTATTTATTTTTATTTTCATATTCCCAATACCTTAAAGAGTGACTAATACGTAGCAGTTACCAAATATATGCATGGTTATGTCATCTCTTATGAAGTGGTTTTCCTTCACCCAGGGTGTAAAAATCATAGAAAATAAGATGCAGACTAAGCAAACTACAGATATTAAGGTCTAAATGAAGAAGCAGAAAAGTGTTTACACTTTTACCTCTTTATAAGTGCAAAGATGTCTGACCAAAACTGATAAAATTGGAGGGCAGCTGTTAATCGTCTAGCCAAGGATCAGCCATGTTCCTGATGGTCCTTTAAAAAGTGAGACACATTTCCTAGGAGTTGGTGGAGAAATAAGACTGCTCTGAGGAACGTGACCTCTGGCAGCAGAAAACAGAGCCAGTTTGGAAAAATTTAGAGAAGAAACTTATATTTGTTTAGTTACCATTAGTAATTAATTGGAAATTTTTTGTGATAGAGAATTTCATATGAATAACATTATGCTTGGAATAAATCATAGATTTTTGTAGTTTGGAGAAATATCAAAGTGCCACATTTTATAGATGAGGAAACTAAGACCCAGAGATAATAAGTTAATTAGCCCAGATCACGTGCTAGTTCTAGTTACTGAAAAAGCTAGTCTTAAAAATTCATCCATCCAATACTACACTATCTTTCTTTTCATGCCGAAGTCTCTGTGCTTAATCCTGACCAGTAAATAAGTAACAAACTATGGAAAAGGTGTTTACCTCTTTCCACCTGCCTCAAAGTTTTCTAAAATGACACATTCTCTAATGATCGGTGACAAGCTCTATGCCACTATGCTTAAATATTAAATATCCTTAGCTCATCTTGGCTTAATTTTAAGCTGACACAGTGTGATTTCAATTCTGAACGATGAAGTGTGGGCATGTGATTTTATCATTTCATTCATATGGGTAATATGTTTCATACTTTCTAATTATTAACCTGAAATCCCATCTTTTACCCTATCACTCTGTCTCATACACACATGCAGTGTGCCTTTGTTATATATATGTGTGTGTGTGTGTGTGTGTGTGTGTGTGTGTGTATGTGTATTCCTTTTGATTCCCAAAGCTAAGCACACTCAAATTTTATTTTTCATTTTAAACCAAATTATGACTTTTACTATAGCATTTGATCTGTTCACTTATTTGCTTCACTAAAAATACTGGTTTTAATAAAACTCTAGACTTCCCTGTGTAGAAAATATCTTAAATTATGTTTATATTTTTTCCATATACTAATAAAACCAAGTTTCTATGATTTCAATTCCCTAGTTTAACTTTTTGGAATATTTTCCTTGCTTTCACATTCTCATACAGCTTCATAAACTATTCACACACACACACACACACACACACACACACAGAAATCCATTTTATTTCTTACAACTGAACAGCACTTTTAAGCAATCCATTCTTCTGTATTAGTGCCACCATTGTGTTTCATAAGTGACACATTATTCACTATCAGTGCCATAGTTCACTACAGGAGAGAAATGGGCACATCAAGTTAGAACACATTTGAAGTCATAGTCCTACTAAAGGATCGTGCCACTGAATCACTATGGAATTCTAAATTATTTGAATTGAATTTTTTTTTAGTCATAAGGAACTAAGAAACATATATCTATAAATAAAATGGAGAATTGTAAGAGACCCTAAGAGAACATCTGTTCTTCTAAACATAACTGTATTATTCTAGACAGACAAGTCACAATTGTCTTATTCTTGACAGAAAAGCCCACTTCTTAGCAATATATTTCCCCAAACCTTGAAATTATATTAAGTCTTTCAATATGATACAGCTTCCCATAAATTATCTGTTAAAAGAGGATGACAATGATATAGACAATTCTGGGAGAAAAATAAAGCCTTTATACCAGCAAATCTCTCATTAGATATTTTATTAGCTAGAAGCCCCTATCAACTAACAGTTCCATATATCTATGCTATAATGGTAATTTATATTTACAATCATGAGTTCAGGATCTGAAGTGCTTTATCATTTTTTTAAAAACAGATCATATTCAATGTACTTTTGTGTTTTATTTCTTAGGATAATATATTTAGAATGATTAGGGACAATAGAAGATATAAATTCCAAATCCTTCATTTTATGATAAGATCACATTATTAAACAAAAGTCAAATTGGTAACTAATGGAGCTGAGATTTGAACCAGGATCTTTAGACTCCACATATATAATTTTTTCTATAATCCTCATCATTATTATTTTGTCCTAATTATTTGGAATTTAGAAAATTATGCCTGTTTTTTAAGCTAAGAATTTGCCTTTCTCTGTATCTTTACACTGACTCCCAGACAATGACTTCTTGTCCATTGGATTTAGCCTGCCCATATGTTTTCTTCAATTTTGTCCCAATAAAAACACACATAAAGAGCTTTTTGGCTAGGTGTTCTGATTTTACCATGGTGACAAGTCAATTGCAAAGGCAGGAAAGTTTTCCCTGGCCATACAAGGACATGCAGTCTCAGTTTGGGCTTCCACATAAGGTCCATGAAGCAACTGTGGGGAAGAAAGAAATACAGTTCCTCTTTATCAGCATAAAAATTAGGTGATCAGAGATAGGCAGTCAGTATAATTAAAAGTGTATTTATTGTATGTACATTTATTGTGTCTGGTTTCTAAAGGAACATAAAAGCCCATAGTTAAGGATTCAAAAAGACATCCAAGGAGCATGTGCATATTGGATGGGCTACCACTTTCTTCCCCTAGAGGACTTGGTAGCCTGCTATACACAGTACAAACAGAAAAGGAGAAGAACTAGGACATTCCAGTCACTACAATTATCTTATATACTTCCTTCAGGTCTCTTTTCTTCTTTTCTTCAATCCTATTTCTCTAACATGATATATTCTCTGTGCTTCCAACATCATCTGGCTTGAAAGATATACCATTAAGGGGCAGCTAGGTGGCACAGTAGATAGAGCACTGGACTGGAGTCAAGAAGACCTGAGTTCAAATTCAGCCTCAGACACTAGCTGTGTGACCCTGGGGAAGTCACTTAACCCCAATAGAAGAAGAAGAAGAAGGAAAGAAAGAAAGATATACCATTGCTGTTCCTTGCTCTCTATGCCTAAAGGCTCTCTATATTAAAACCTAGGTTGAGGCAAGAAGTTTGATTCTGTTGCTTATTTCCTGTCACATTTTTTGGCACTTCTGCTTTCTGAGGAATCAGTCCTGGGTACTTGAGATGTAAATTTTACCAATTACTTGATGGTAAAATTAGAAATATGTCTTTCTCCTTAAATTTTCATGTGTTGTCCAAAAGTCCTTGACAATAGTATATTTTTAGAATTTCCAGAAATCTCAGAAATAACGTTTAGACATTATAATCTCTGTTAATGTTTCTAATGTCCCCTTCCTGAGCTAAATGACCCAGATAGAATGTAACATTTTAATATATATGCCTGAGCTCTCAAAGAGCCAGTGCTTCATCTAGCTTCATGATGGTCCTTGCTATTCCATAGCTGGAATCTGAACTCTTAGTTAACACCAAAATAACCTAAACTAAAATGTTTTTATCATTGACCAGACCAAACTTATTTGTAAATTTCATCCACCCAGGTGATATGATGCTTGATGGATGTTAGCATAGAGAAAATGGAAGGAAGGAAGGAAGGAAGGAAGGAAGGAAGGAAGGAAGGAAGGAAGGAAGGAAGGAAGGAAGGAAGGAAGGAAGAAAGGAAGGAAGGAAGGAGAGAGGGAAAGAAGAAGGGAAGGAAGGAGAGAAGGAAAGGTTATAGGTAAATAGATAAAAGTACAGATATAGATAAATAGATAGACAAGTATGATAGATGATAGATTTAAAATTTATATTTACAGGGGCAGCTAGGTGGATAGTGGATAGAGCACTGGCCCTGGAGTCAGGAGGACCTGAGTTCAACTCTGACCTCAAACTGAACACTTGACACTTATTAGTTGTGTGACCCTGGGTAAGTCACTTATTCCCCAATGTCCTTTTATCTGATAGCTCTACAACTTTTTTTGCAATTCAAAATTGATTCCCAGGTTGACTCCAGTAATGATAGCTTAAGGGTAGCAGTTAAGTGGAATATTTCCCTATGTGCATAACCCAATGCAATCCATCTCATAGAATTTTAAAGAAAGGTCATATTTTTTCCTTCTCTTGTTTCTTATTCATAATCATCAGATTTTATTAACATAACAATGGTAGAATTTTAATGATATCACAATGGTATAGATCTTTTAAATAGATGTGATCATTAATTTTAATCACATATTTTTAATTTTACCACTTATTGGTCTCTCCCAGCTCACCTTGGCAGCAGCCACAGCCACAGCAGCAATATGTCCCACTGGAAAGTCTCCACTTTCAGAAATGGATCTCTGGCTTCCTGACTCAAAAATGAAGCAGAAGGCACCAGGGAAAGATGAAGAGCTTCTCCAAAGATGACCACACCAAGCCCATCCTTCTGACAGTCTTTCCAGGCCATAAGGCAGCTGTGACCTACATCATTTGGGAGTTAGATCTTCTCAAAGACAAAAAGAAAGAAGCTATCAAAGCCATCACCATCATGAAGACACCCCCCACGGCCACTGTCAGCATTCTGGGCTATGTGCAACCCTATGAGGCCTCTAGAACTTCAAAACCATCTTTGCTGAGCATATCAGTGATGAGCGTAAGAGGAGATTCTACAAGAACTGGCATAGGCCTGAAAGAGAAGACCTTCACCAAGTACTGCAAGAAATGGCAAGATGATTATGGCAAGAAGCAGTTAGAGAAAGACTTCAACAGCATGAAAAAATACTGCCAATCAGAGTAATTTCCTATATGCAGATGAGTGAGGCAGAACAAGTCTCATCTGTTGTATCTGAGCAACTATAGTGGGATCATGAGAAGCTGAAGCAGCAGCTGCCTATGTACATTGGGTTTGGGCAGAATGAGATGATTGACATCATTGGAGTGACCAAGGGCAAAGGTTACAAAGATGTCAGGGGTCACCGACACCCACAGAAACTGCACCCAAAAACTTACTGAAGCCTAAATAATGTAGGCTGTTTTGGAGTCTGGTATCCTGACCATGTGACATTCTTTGTGGCCTGGACTAATCAGAAGGGGTACCACCAATGCATTGGGATCAACAAAAAGAACAAGAAGACTGGCCCAGTCTATCAGATTGAAGATGGGAAGCTCACCAAAAACGATGCATGCATTGATTACAACCTGACAAGTGCATTAAGCCCCTGGGGGGCTTTGTCCTCTATGGTGAAGTGACGAATGACTTTATAAGGATCAAAGGCTGCCTCACTGGGACCGAGAAGCATGTCTTCACCTTGTGAGTCTCTGCTAGAATAGACCAAACATTGCACCCTGGAGAAGATTAACTTGAAGTTTACTGACACCACTTCCACATTCGTCCATAGCCAGTTCCAGACTGTAGAGGAGAAGAAAGCTTTAGTGGGACAACACAAAAAGGATTAGTTTCCAGGCCAAAATGGAGCTAGTAGATTCTCAAAAAATTAAAATTATTTTCAAAGCTTAAAAAATTACCATTTATTTATATCAGTTCTGAATTCCCTTATCTCTCTTAGTATTAGCTTTTATTTGACATAATTGGTGCTAGTTTCAGAGTAAAAAGGAGATGACAGACTAGTTAAAGAGAGCAATCACTGACCCCATTTCCATTTACTTTCTCTCCATGATAAAGGATAAAGTCTCCTGGTTGGCATGTAAGGCCCTTTGCAACTTAACTCCTTCCTATCTCCCCAGGCTTCCTTCCTTTCTTCCCTCTGTGAGCCAGCTACACTAGCCTGCATTGGCCTCCTTCTTGTTCCTTAGATAAAATGCTTATTCTCCTGACATGTTTATATAGATATGAATTGTTATTCCTCAGCCAAGTATCTGAAGTTTTAGTTAACATCAAAATACCCAAACTTTACTTCCTTTATCATTGGACAGACTAGACCAGCTTAGAAATCTCGTCCACCTTAGTGTCATTATGAGCATAATGGTCTCCTTCCTCACCTCTGCCTACTGGTTTCTCTGGCTTCCTTCAAAATTCAGTTCAAATCCCACCTTGGGCCTTTCTCCTCCCAAACAATTCTAGTGTCTTCACTTTAAGATTGTCTTCTACATAGCTTCATTAAATACTGAATGTACATGGTTGTTTGCATTTCATCTCCCATGTTAGGATTTTAGATCTTTAGTCTTGCTTTTTTTGTGTTCCCAGCATTTATCATAGTGCAGGGCACATGATAAGTGTGCTTACTTGCTGACTGACTTTTAAAAAACTTACGACTTTCAATAAAATGAGGTAAGTACAAGATAATTGCCGAGATCTTTTCAAGTTCTAAACCCCAAAGTCTTGTGGTGTAATTCATTTTGATAGTGATGAAAATTAAAATTTTTATTGTGAGTTCTGTAATTTACAATTTGTTTTGTAAAACACATATTCATGCATACCCGTTCACACAACTAGATAGAATAGCATTTAAGTCTTGCATATTAGATAAAAATCAACACTGGCATTTCGGATTCACTTACAAATATTTGAAATGCCAGAAGGAAGCATTTTTTGGAGGCCCCAAGCTTAGCTGGATCCAATTTATACTCAACAAAAAATAACCACTTATGTTGTAAAATTGATTCTTTAATAAGTTTTCCATAACAACAAGTGGGAACAAGCATCTTTAGGCATGAGTAAGTCTTCCAAGTCCCTAAGACAATGTGGTACACACAGTGGGTGCTCAACAAATATGTGATAATGGGAATGATGCACCTGCTCCATTGAATGCGTTCTCCCCATCAAATAAAAGTGGATGCACAGCATGTCCAAATAACTTTGCCTGGCATGCTAAACAAGAAATGTGAGCATTTTCAGTGTCCTTTCATAAAACCAATCTGATTACACTGAATAAATGGAGATGATTTTATTATTTGGCTCAAAATATAGCTTGAGAGAAGTTATTCTAAACCTACTTTGAAGAGGTAAAGAAGCCTATAATCAACCCAAGATCAATGGCATTTTTTTCCTCATAGAAAAGGAAAGAGATGTTGAAATGGTAGTGAGTCTGGACTGGAGCCCATTTAACCCAAGAGGATTTTGCAAGGAAGAAATGATCTAACAGATGTAAAAGTTGTTTGCAAATAGTTTTTTAAGTGCTCTACAAGTATTTTATTGTTGTTGTTGTTGTTGTTGTTATTAGACAAAGCCTATTATTTCATTTGGATAAAGAAATCCCAGGAGGAAACTGCCTTAATTCAGATTTCCAACTGTAGTGCAATTTACTTCAGATTTACCCAGGATACCAAAAAGTTGTGGTGTCCAGTGACACACAGATAGTATGTGTCACGTTATGCAATGACTAAGATTGTTAAACTGAACCTTTCTCAGCATTATGAGGATCTAAGACATTTCCAGAGGCCTCAGGATGGATAATGCTGTTCACATTTAAAGAAAGAACTATGGAAGTCGAATCACTATCACTTATTTTTACCTTCTGTTGAGTTTTGTTTCCTCTTTCTGATGGTTCCTGGTATTGGTTTTAATTTTCACTTACAACTTCACTAATGTGAAAATATGTTTAATGGGTATGTAAATGTAAAGCCTATATCAGATTGTGCGCCATCTTGGGGAGGGTGGGGGGGAGGAAAAGGGAGAAAAATTTTCAACTCAAAAGCATATGGAAAAAATAAAAAAAATTTTAAAAAAAGAGATAGTATGTGTCAGAGGCAGGACATGAATCCACATTTGCCTGAACACAAGGCTAGTTCTCTTTCCACTAAACACTATTACCTGTTACTCTAGTAGTGTTTCTTCTCCTTTTCTTCCTCTTCTATGACCACCATAATCCAGAACAATAACTTCTACATTAACAAAATGGTTATGAAATCCCCAGTCCCTGCACTGAGTTATTGAAAAAAAAAGTATCTGTTAGGGCCTGGGATTGATATAGATGGTTAGATCTATTGTTTTGGTTTCTAGCAGTTGGAATACACCAAAATTAGTGGAAGTAGTTGGAATTATACCCCAAATTAATCATTTGCACCTTGGTCTGTCTATAAAGTTTTCTGTAACTTTACAAGTGAAAAAGAGTAATTGTATTCCCACTCTTTTCCTTGCCATGTGGTTGCAATCCACAAATCCATTTCATTGCAGAAGTAGGTAAAAATAGAAATAATCCTAAGAATTCCCAACAGCACATGGAGATAGTCTTCTTAATTGGGGGTGGGGAGCAAGGAGAGAGAGAGAACTTATACAAAAACATAAGTGTGGGGCAGCTAGGTAAGGTAGCACAGTGAATAGAGCTCTGGCCTTGGAGTCAGGAGGACCTGAGTTCAAATCCAGCCTCAGACAATACTTACTAGCTGTGTGACCCTGGGCAAGTCATTTAACCCCAATCGGCTCTCCAAAAAAAAAACAACAACACATAAGTGCCCTTTCATCAATTAAAGAGTTCTTTCTGAATACATATTTCCCATAGTCTTGTCTCTCAAGCAGGACAAGGAATCAGTGACTTTACTTCTTTATATACATATGTTAGGACCTTGTAGAGTAGGGATTCCTAAGTTAGCATCCATGAACACACCAAAGCACACACTGATAGATTTCAGGGCCCTGTGAATTTGGCAAAAAAAAAAAAATGTACATCTTCATTTTCATTAGCCTCTACTGAAATTCAGCATTTCCTTCAATTATAAACTTGTGAATGTAGGTAATGAATCATAAAAGTATTAGCAGTACCTATTATGACTTTGTTGCCAATAGAAATGACAGATATTTTCTTATCATGTTAAAGTTGTTGCGAATAACTAGAAATACCACTTATACTTCTTCATAATTGCTGTACTTGTTATACCCATCACTAGATCTCACATGATTGCAGTTTTCCTGTCTGTAGACTACATTATAATATAATTGGTTTCCTTTGTAATTTTGTTATCTTTTATTTTTCATTGTGTTTGTATTCCTGATGTTTAGTACATTGCCTTTCATACATAGTAAACACTTAAATGTTTCTTGATTTTTGTATTTAATTTTATGCATTTAAAAACATTATTCTGTGAAGGTATTTGTAGGCTTTACCTGACTGCCAAAGTCATAGCAAAATAAAATGTTAAGAATCACTGTTTCAAAGCTTATAACACAGTTGTTTACAACATTTCTAAGGTGACTTTAATGCTCCCTCCTATATGCCATTTACATGTTTCCGCACCTTTATTTTTCTTCCTAGAATTTGTTCTTCCCCCATCTATTTGAATTCTACTGATCCTTGAAAGCCCATAGCTTCCTTGTTGAAGCCTTCCGCTACTCAAGCCCACAATGATATCTCTCATTTCTTAATTATTTTTTTATTTATGGTGTGTCAGCGAACTTAGCAATTATAGACTTGCAAAATTCTCAGATTATTTCATGTCTTTTAGCATGTCTAATGACTAAAATAGAAGGTAGAATATTATGACAAAGGAAAAGATGCATATAAGCTTTATAGTAAAATGGAGTGGGGAGAAGCAACCTTTAAATAGATGGATCACATGCTATCTAACCAGAGTAC
The DNA here is from genome assembly GCF_003287225.1 of Phascolarctos cinereus. Lineage (NCBI taxonomy): Eukaryota > Metazoa > Chordata > Mammalia > Diprotodontia > Phascolarctidae > Phascolarctos > Phascolarctos cinereus. The sequence goes on along the minus strand of NW_027555958.1, from coordinate 112,748,885 downwards.
TAAAGAAAAGTGAGAATTTCGCAAGGCAGAACTGTGGAGGGATACATTCCATAGAGTAGCTTATGTGATTAAATAGAGGTAGGAGAAACAGATGAAATCGATGAACAGCAAATAGGAAAGGAAATAGTATTTAAAAAGGCCAAAATGGTAGTTTGGAGAGAAATCATGGAGGTCCACAAATTAAAAATATTTAAGTACTTTGAATAAATTCTGTGGCCAATTTGTGAGCAGAGGATAGCATACATAAAGAGTGTCATTAGGAAGATTATTTTTGACAGCAATACAATGTATTAGAAGGATGGAAAAACTAGAATAGAACTCTTTTTTTTTATGGTGTGGATCCCTATATGGTGTGGCCACCTGATAAAATCTATGGACTCCACCTCAGAATGATTTTAAATATAGGTAGGCAGGTAGGTAGAGAGATAGATATATGTGTTATTTCATGTTTAGTAATAATTTTATTTCTTATTTTAATGCATTTTTAATCTGTCCCTCCAAAAGTCCCTTTTAACTGAACAAAATAGCAATGATAAGAAGGAGGAGGAAGAAGATAATGATGTTGATGAATTAATAACTAAAATATTTATCCTAATTATACATAGTCTAATAAAACAAATTCTCACATTGGAGGTGATCAAAAATGTTTCTCTACATTTTAAATTTATTACCTCAGTGGCATGTTTAGTCTTCAGTCATCTGGAAACATAGTTTATCACTGCATTTTTCAGAGTTCTAAATTCTTTCAAAGTCATTTTTCTTCCATGATGTTTTTATTGCATATTTTTTCTTCTAGTTCTGTTCATTTCACTCTTCATTAGTTCATAAACATATTTTCGGTTTCTTCTGAAACTACATTTTGTCTTTTCTTTTTGCATACTAATATTCCATTACATTCATATACCATAACTTCTTTAATTATTCCCCAATAGAAGAATGACCTCTTGCCTTCCCATATTTAGTCACTATGAAAAAGCTACTATAAATATTTTTGTACATATAGCTTCAATTATCTTCTTTCATATCTCTAGTATAAAAGCCTAGTAATGGTATAGCTGGTTCACAGTTGAGGGAATAGTTCCAAATTGCTTTCCCAAAAGAGTAGACAAATTCACAGCTCCACCAGTTGTGAACTAGTGTGCCTACCTTCCCCTCACCTACTCTAGTATCTGTCAATTTCTTCTTTTGTCATCTATCATTCTGGTGCTTTGAGGTGGAACCTCAAAATTGCTAAAATTTGCCCTTCTCTGATTATTAGTAATATACAGCTTTTCTAATGTGGTTGTCAAAAGGTTATCTTTCTTCTTTTGAAAATTGCCTGTTTGTACTTTTTTGACCAATTATCTATAGGGTAAAGACAAATTTGAACCAACTCTTTACATGTTTTGAACATGAGACCTTTATCAAAAAACCTTATTCTAAAGACTTTTTTTTTGCAATTACTTGTTTTTTTTTTCTAGTTGTTACTATATTAAAGTTGTTTGTACAAAACTTTTAATTTCATATAATCAAAGATTGTCCATATTCTTGTGTGATCCCTTCTATCCTTTGGTTGTAAACTCTTCCCCCGTCCATAAATCTAAAAGTTAATTTCTTCCTTGCTTCTATTATTTATTCATGATAGTACCTTTTCAATCTCATGTATTCATTTGGACCTTATCTTGGTATATGAGGCACAGCACTGGTTTAAAGCTAATATCTGCTAAACTACTGCCCACTTCCCCCTAACATCCACTGCCAGCAAACAAGGTCTTTGACTGAACACTATGCTGATATGTATATTTGCATCAGTATGTTTTCTACCTAATTTTTTCCACTTATTGTACTTCCTAATTTTTAACCAGTGGCAAAGGACTTAATGAATATTCCTTTATAGGACAGTTTGAGATCTGGTACTGATTGAGCTCTTTCCTTCTATTCTTTTGTCATTAATATCCTTAAGATTCTTGATATTTTATTCTTCCATATACATTTCCTTACCATTTTTCTAGCTCTATAAAATATTCCTTTGATAGTTTGAGTGATGCAGCACTGAATAATACATTAATTTAGGTAACATAATCATTTTTATTATATTGACTCAACTTACCTATGAATGATTAATATTTGCACAATTATTTAAGTCAATTTTATATCTGTAAATAATATTTTATAGATAGATTCATAATTCCTTGGTGCATCTTGGTAGATACATCCACAAATTTTTAATAGCTTCAGTAATTTCTTTAAAAGGAATTTTACCTTCTAATTCTTCCTGGAGGGCTTTGTCCATTCCACGTGTAAATGGTGATGACTTATGAGAATTTTTTATTTTGTATTCTGAAAGTTGGCTGCATTGAGTTTAATTTTTAGGCTCATTCTTTACTTTTTCTGAATAAATCAGAACCTCATTTGCAAGAAAAAAATGATGGTGTTTTCTTCCTTGCCTATGCTCATTTCCTTAATTTCTCATTCTTAACTTACTGTTAAAAATAGCATTTCTACCTATTTTTACATAGTAGTGGGGATAATAGACATCCTTATTTACCCTGCATATGAGTGGAATGGGACTAAAATTTTCTCTAATATATATAATGTTTATTTTTTGACATATATTGTTTACCATATTAAAGAACTTTATTCCTTTGCTTTCTACAGTTTTTCATGGAAATGGGTGTTGGGTTTTGTCAAAAAGGCTTTTAACATTTATTGATATAATAATGTTGATTTTTATTACTTATATTATTAGTATCATTTTTAAAATATTTATATTCTCCTCCTTATGTTGTACTGACCTTATATTCCTGGTATAAGCCTGATCAGTTCATAGTATTTAATGTTTCTAACATTTTGTAGCTTACTTGCTAATATCCTATTTAAATGTTTTCAGACATTATTAAGGATATTGGCAAGGAGTTTTCCTTCTCTTCTCTGTCCATGTCAAAACCGTATTTCTATCATAGAAAGACATTGCAGGTGAGTCTTTTTTATTATTGCAAAAATTTATGTAATATTGGAAGTGGCTATTCCATTATTTCTATTATTTGATATAATTCACTTGTAAATCCATCTTGTCCTAGTTTGTTGTTGTTGTTGTCATTGTTGTTTTTAACTTTTGGAAATTCATTTGTAGATTATATTTTTTGTGATATTAGTTTATTTAGAAAGCATTTTCTTATGTTAATAATAGCAATAGCTAATAGTTATAAAACACTTCAAGATTTATTAAGTACTGTAATTATGTAATCTCATTTGATCCTCAAAATAATCCTATGAAATTTGTGCTATTATTATGCCTATTTTACAGATGAGGGAACTGAGACTGAGATAGGTTGTTACACAGCTATGAAGGGTCTAAGGTAGAATTTGAACTGTGGTCTTATTGACTCTAATTTCATGTTATTATACATTGAGTTATTGAAATGCATACTTTTAATGTGTGAGTTTTATATTTACATACTTATTAATTTCCTCTTTGTTATCAGTATTAAGCATATAAATGGGTAAATAGTTTCTGATAATTTCTTTATTTCACTTCAACTCATTATATAATTTCATTTTTACATTAATTTGATTTTCCTCTGTCTAAAAAAAATACAGATCAGCTATTTTATTAGATTTTTTTCTTAAAAGATCGTTCATAATTTTATTTATTAATCAAATGATTTATACCATAAATGTTGTTAATCTTTACTTTAATTTTTGGAATTAATATTTCATTGCTTAGTTGGTAATTTTTCATTTATTATCCATTTTCATTGTTCTTGTTGCATGCTCAATTCATTGATTTGTTCTTCCTTTTTGTTTGTTGATGAAAGTTTAGAGAGAAATACATTTCTTCCCCTAAAAACTTCTTTAGCTGCATCCCATAAATTTTGGGGTGGTTACCTCATCATTTTGCTCAATTAAATTTTCTATCATTTCCAGAATTTGTTATTTCACCAGCCCACATCTTTAGAATTATATTATTAAGTCTTCAGTTATCTTAATTCTTTATTTCATGGCTCTTATTGGATATAATTTTTGTTGCATTATAAGCAGCAAATGATGTGATTAGCATTTCTGAATTTCTGTATATTTTGGAGAAGTCATTATGCCTAAAAATGAAATCAACTTTTGTAAAGAGGTCATGCACAGCAAAAGGTATAAAAATTGCTTTCTATTCCCATTCAAGAATTGCTGGAGATCTATCATCTGTCATTTTTCTAAAATTTGATTAAGGTCCTTAATTTCTTTCTTTTTTAACTTTTGGTCAAATTTGTCTAGGGCTAAAAGAAGTGCATTAAAGTCCCCATTATCATAGATCTACTAATCATTTCTCTCTCCATTTGGGTTAACTTTTCATTTAAATATTTAGATTTTATTGTATTTGGTCTGTATATTAAGTACACATAGTAATTTCTTGTATAGTGTGCCTTTTTTTATTTTTAGGCAATTGGGGCTAAGTGACTTGCCCAGGGTCACACAGCTAGTAAGTGTCAAGTGTTTGGTCTGAGGCTGGATTTGAACTCAGGTCCTCCTGATGTCAGGGCCAGTGCTCTATACACTGTACCACCTAGTTGCCCCCTGTACTGTACCCTTTAATATGATGTAATTTTCTCACTTCTTTTTTATCTTTATTAAATTTACTTATTGAAAATCATGATTAGGGGCAGCTAGGTGGTGAAGTGGATAGAGCTCCAGCCTTGGAGTCAGGAGGACCTGAGTTCAAATGTGGCCTCACACACTTGACACTTTCTAGCTGTGTGACCCTGGGCAAGTCACTTAACCCCAACTGCCTTAAAAAAAAAAAGAAAACCATGATTGCCACCTTTTCTTTTTTAGCTCATAGTAGATTTTATTCAACCCTATCATTTTAATTCTATGTAAATTGTGCTTTTTAAATGTGCTCCTTGCATATTAAACATGTATTTCCTAATCTATTGTACTAACCTCTTCTCTTGGATTATGGGTAAACACATGGTAAATTCTTAACTGCTTATTTTCCTTCAATACTGTCTTCTTGTACATTTTCTTCTCTTTATCAAAAAGCCAACCAATAAACCAGAATTTTTTGATGTTACTGTGCGCTAAATTCTGTGCTCTTCTGTTGATTTCAACTTTTTTCTGTGTTATACTGTGTTCATTTTGGTATACTGTTTTCAATCTTTTTTCCCCCAAGGTGAATAGGATGGGGTTATAAATTATATAATAGATAAATAGAAAAATAGATGATAGATAGATAAATAGATAGATAGATAGACAGATGGACAGAAAAAAATTATACAAAGTAACTATGATTTGTCATCTTCCCTTGTCACCTTTCTCAGCATCTAAATTGCAGTATCTTTAAAAAGATATTGCAACCATACGAAGCCACAATACTTCTTGAGTACTTGGGTTATTTAATTTTTAACCTTTGTACCTTTAAGATGTAGAAGAGTTTCTGCATGCGTAGGTGTTTAATATATGTTTATTGAAATGAATGTCATTTTTCATTATTTTTCCTTGATCTTCAAATATATTGCTATTGTGTTGCTCTGCTATTGCATTTTTTTCTAACATGGTAAAATAAACACATTCACTTAAGCAAACAAAGGATAATAGGTCCCTCACATTCCTCCTCATACTCTGTTTTTTTTATTCCTCCTCATTCTCTGTTTTTTTTTTCCTCCAGGTAACTTTTCTCTTGAAAGTAATAATATAACCTACTTGCCATATAAACATTCTTCTCCTTTTCCTCCAATAATAATGATAATGATATGTATATGATTAACTTTTAAGGTGAATCAAAGTGAAATAGATTTTTAAAATTAAAAAAAATAAAACTCTGCAGTTGTTCCAGGAAACCACATAACAAATATCTAAACAAACAAAAACACAGGACAAAAATAATGAAAAAGAATGAAAAGCAGACACGGAAATTAAATAACCAGAGCAAAAGCATCCCAGTAATGGACTTATTAAAGGTCATTACATTTCTAAACATCTCATAAAAATTTTTAAAATGCCCTATAATCAATAGGCATTTCATTCTTGAGCTATCAGTTCACTACCTGCCTTCTTGAGTTCAAGTATCCTTTTATGGCTATGGAAAAGTAAGTGAAATTATAACCATTTTTAGTTAGTATGATGTAGTAAAGAAATACTACATTTAAATTCAGAAGACATATTTTATGCCCTGCCTTTCACTTGATAAATAACTGAGCAAGTCATAGAATCTCAGAGTTGGAAAGTTCCTAAAGGAGATTCAGTTTAATACATACCTGAATAAGAATCTTTTCTGTATTATTACTGACAAGTCAAACTTTTGTTTACAAAACTCAAGGGAGGGAAAACCATTTACCTTCCAAGTCAATATGTTTCATTCCAGATTAGCTTCAACCATTTATAGTTTTTTTTTCTTACACAGAGCTGAAGCCAGATTCCCTGAAACTACGACCAATTATTCCTGGTTCTGCTCTATGGAGAAAAATAAAACAAATCTAATCTATCTTTTTTTATGACAAGCCTTTAAATACTCAGAGACAGGTAGCATGCTTCTTCTATATATTTACTTTTCCACACTAAACATCCCTAATTCCTTCAACAAATATTCATGTGCCATAGTCTACAGTCACCTTAATATCATCCTCCTCCTCCCTTGTATATACTTAGATTTGAAAGTGTTCATTAAATATGATATTCAGAACTGAATACCATACTTCAACTGTGGTCTGACTAGGGCAGAATACGGTACAGTAATCACCCATCTCATATTGTTCATGAAGCACTAATTAATATAGGATTCACTTTGGGGGTTGGGGGCTGCCTTATCACTAAATTTTAGCTTACAGTTCACCAAAACTTACCGACTTCTAAAAGATGTAATCTTTTCTAGTCACATTTTCATCATTGTGTTTCTGAAGTAGATCTTATCAAACCCACCTGAAGAACTTGACTTTCTTTCTGATTTAAATGCATTCTATTTCACTGGGTCGGTCATTCTTAATGACTAGAAAGTTTGTGAGTCTGATTATGTCATTTAATATGTTACTTAACTTTCTCATCTTTGTATCTTTTGCAAATTTGAGAAGTATGAGGTCAATGCCTCCAACCATGAAAAAAAATGACAAACAATTCAGAGCCAAGAATATATCACTAGGACACTCCACAGGAGGATTCTTTCCAAGTAGGCATTTATAAATCTTTGCTTACAGTCAACCAGTCCCAAATCTAATTAATTGTACTGCCATCTAGTCATCATTCCTACACCATGAAATATTATCTCTATGGCATTCCTCTAATCTATCAGCCTAGTTACCTTATTTTTAATAGGAAATTAGATTATGCCAGGTTGATATTTTCTTTTAGTCCTTACTGGCATTTAGCAATTACTTTTTCAATCCATGAAACATTTATTAAGTATATACTATCTGTAGGATAATATGCTGGGTACTGGGGACAAAAAGGCAAGATAAAACAGCCCTGCCCCCGAGGAACTTACATTCTATTGGGTGATATGCAACATTCATACAAATAAATAAGCAGATAATTTCAGAAGGGACAAACAGAAGATATTAACACTTTGTAGGTTGGAGGGATCAAGTAAAGCTACATAGATCAGATGAGAGCAATATGTTGCTCTCAAGAAAGAATAGCAATTTCCTTCCATTCACAGATACACAGAGGCATAATATGTAATGCCAAGTAGTAATGAAGTTTTGCTGAAACAATAAATATGTGAGAAAGAATAAAGTGAAATATGTTAGAAAAGTTAGAAACACATTTGTTGAGGACCTTAAATATCAGATTGAAAGATTTTATTTTTATCTTAAATGAAACAACTATTAAATGTTTTAAAGTCATAGAGGGCATAGTCAAACCTGTGTAACTATGTGGATTATCAGTTAAAATTAAATGAAAGAAACTGGGAAACAAAGAGAGAAATTGGGAGGCCATTATGATAATCCAAATGAGAGCTGATTAGGGCCTGAATTAAAGCAATGGACCTGTGAGTACAGACAAATGAATATTTCAAAGAGATACTATACAACTAGAATTGACTTGGCAACTGATTAGATATGAAATTTAGCAGTGAAAGCAAGGGAAATATATGATGATAGAATGACAGGATGAATATGTCAAATATAAGGATAGACAAGACTTAGTTGTGTTCGTAAGCAGCATAGGAAAAATAAGGAGAAAGGGAATAATTGAGGATTCACTTCAATTTAATCTAGTTCTATAAAATAAACTCTTGATAATTTTATTATCATGGTACTACATCTGTAAATTGATTAAACATAGCATTGCCATTTTAATTATATCAACATGATGCAATCATGCAGAATTAATAATTCTGTATCATTTGTCTCTTCATTTCTTTAAAAAGTGTCTTAAAGTTGCACTTATATAAGTCCTCTTGCCTAAAACATAAATTTTTAAACTCTTTTTGCTGTCCTCAATATTCATTGTTGGCCTCAGTTCATTCCAACCTTGAGTGTTTCTGAAATTAAGTATATTGCACCACGCCAAACTTTCTCCATTACCTGTTCTTGCTTTCATATTTTGTGCAAGTTTTATTGAAATCAGATTTGGTCAATTATTTTTCTGTACAACTACATCAGTCTATATAGAATGTTTCATCTTTTATTTTCGTTAGAATTATTTCTATTGGCATCATCAAAAATTCATTTTAATAGGTGCAGCCAGGTAGTCAAGTGGATAGATCACAAGGCCTGGAGTCAAGAAGACCTGAATTCAAATACATACTAGCTGTGTGACCCTGAGTAAGTCATTTAACCTCTGTTTGTCTCAATTTCCTCATCTATAAAATGGGAATAATAATAGCACCTCCCTGCCAGGGTGAGGATCATATGAGATTACAATTGTAAAGTCCTTAGCATAGTGCCTGTCACAGTGAGACAATAAGTGTTACCTGTTATCATTATCATTCTTCTTCTTTTTCTTCATGTTCTTTTTATTATTATTATGTTGCTACTACCTATTTCTTTTGAGGTGACTTTGCAAACTTTAAGCCACTGAATTTGATCTATCCTGTCTTTGCCTCTTTTTAAATCTATTTTCCCAAAATTCAATATGTGTATTAGGCTCTCATTAACCTTTCTCATATCACAAAACTTAGGACAAAGTTGATACTTAACTAAATATTTTACCTAAATACAACATGCTTTCATTGCTCAGCAATAAGCTCTTCTTTTTCTTCTCACACAAGAATAGGTAGTTAAATGTTTTCTATTGCTTTACCTTGCAATTCTCTTTGGATTACATGTATTGTTATTTCAGTGTATGTCTCTATTTCCTTAATTTGCATTTAGTAAATTTGTTATTGAGAACTGTGTTTAATCTGGGAATCCCTCTAATTTCAAATTCACATAAGGGCTTGAGTCAGATAAAATATTAATAGTTATTCAAAATTCCCATAAGTTGAAGCTAAGTCTGTATGAAAGTCAGAGATAAGCTGTGCATAAGCCATAGTCACTCTCTCCACGTTTTTTTTTTGGTGAGGCAATCAGGATTCAGTGACTTGCCCAGGGTCACACAGCTTATAGTTATCAAATGACTGAGGTTGGATTTGAATGCAGATCCTCCTGACTCCAAGGCCAGAGCTCTATCCACTGTTCCACCCAGCTTCCCCTCTCTACATTTTTATTGATAAATTCATCACCAAGGAAAGTAAAAATTTTATGTTGCTTTTGGCCAAGAGATTGCTCTGTTAGATGTCCAGATAACTGAAATTCCTAATCATTATTTCAGTACACTGTGTTTGTGATGGAATGCCTTTGTCTATTTCCATTTGCTGTTACTATAGTCTACATTATAGTCTAGTATTGTCTACATGACGTTCTACCATAATAACATTCTTCATGCTTCTCCTTCTTCGTGCTCTCAAATTTCAAACATAAGTACATCTTTTTAATATACATTGTTATTCCACTACCTCTTTTTGTATATCTGTTGTAAATAAACCATAAAGCATACCCTTCAAAGAATAGGAATCATGAAAAATGAAGTATAGCTTTTCTGTGAAGTGGATCATATCAATGAGACCACAGATTAATTTAAGCAAAATTATACAGTCCATTGTCTTATGATACCATTAGCAATAGCCATTGTGTGATAATTAATTAATTAACAGAAATAAATAAAAAGTTGTTAGCTTTGGTGTCATTGTGAATCCCAGGGAAGTAAGAAATATAAATTAATGCAACACTCAGGCATGTTGCCTACAGATCTTACAATAAGGATAAGCAAAAAAAGTAAAAACAAAACAAAGAAGCACTTGCTAAGAAGACTAGGAAGTAAATAAATTCTATGAAGATTTGACAAATTCTTTCAAACCAAGTTAGGTTCTACCTTGATCAGCATTAACTTCTCTAATAATATGAAAGTGAACGCAGGAGAAGATAAAACAAGTATGTGCAAATAATGCAAATCTATGGATTATGTTGAAAAATGTGGGTTGGAATTAAGAAATGGAAAATGCCAAAGGCATATAGATTACTCAGAAGACTAATGCCAATACTCACAGTTTCTTCCAGAAAAGAGGCAAAAGGCATTGGCCATAGTGAGCCCCAAAAGACAGTACCAAAAAATGAAATTGACTGTTAAAGATGAAAAACAACTTGCCATCAATGTGAAAGTAATTTCCAAATCACCTATATTTCCAAGTCAGATTGTGAATTTAGAGAAAAGGACAAAACCAACACCAAATTAAAAGAAAGGTTAAGTTGAAAAGAAGGCAATATAACCAGTTATTACATTTCCAACATGATCTATTCAAAATGTCAATGCTGAAAATGTGGAATAATTAAGATAAAGATATTGAATCTGATATCATCATTTCTTACAGACATTTAACTTATATAAAAAGTCAATACAATGAAGAGGCCAGGAGACCCTAGAAATCATCTCTACCAGCAAATACTTTCTGTTTTTGTCAAGCAGAGAGCCATACAAGACAGGCATTTAGAGTACAGATTCATTTACAAAATCTTATGGAGAGCCCAGACCAACAGAGGTAGCAGTAGCAGCTGCAATCCATTCTCTCTCCCTTCCTTACCCATGATTTTAAAATCACAGTCTCTAATCTTTCCTACTGTACCTCCTTCCTATCTATGATCTTTCACCTTTTTTTGCCATTTTTATTTTGCTCTCAAATTTCCCATCTGTTTTTCCTTATACCTTCACTTACCTCATAAAATTACTAGAGATTTGAAAACTTGACAAAATCCAAATGCTCATAAGACTGTTTGATGTGGACAAAGCTGTGATTGAAATTGGATTAAATGTCATATTCACCATCCCATGAGTTATGCATGGAAAGAAAGTTGGAAGCATTATAAGAGAGGGGAAAAGAGAAACTATGAAGAAAAGGCATAATGGGAAAATAATCACTCTGGCTGTATCCATTAATGCCATCTTTATAATCTTTGCTATAATCATTGACAAACTAAAAGAGGACAGACACATATCTATTATCAATATTCCATCCTCCAGCAGGCCCCCAGTCACCCTGAGCTTTATGATCCCTCCCTGAGAGTACAGATCTCTCACTGGAAAAGAAAGAGGCAAAATTAAGGAAAAAAGGAGATCAGGAGCTCAAGACCAGATGTTATAGGATAAGCAAACAAATACTATCCTTCTTAATCTTCCTACTGTTAGCAACATCAATAATAAGGATGAACTGTCATCTTTCAATTCATTATTGAGTGTGTTATATGCTTCTCCACAGTCATATTTGAGTATCCCCAAGGAAAGAGATCATTTTTTTTCCACTGGACTAAGCCATTCAGCTCTTCAGTCATTTTTAGAGGTAGTCAGGGCACCTGTTGCCCAGGAAACAACAATATAAGTTTTCTCCATGTCATCTCAACCATGTACCTGATCTCTGATCTGGAGAGACTACCTCTAGAATTGACCAAGCTGCATTAGTTGGCAATGCTACACTTTCATTTTCTCATGGTACATGGCAACAGTATATTCAATGGAATTGAATACAGTCCTCCAGAGGTGAAAAACTTTTAGGGAGGTTTGAGTTTATCTGCTCAAATTGTATGTCATGAACTCATTATTCTAAATAACTTAATTGGTTATATAATCAGGAGTCAAGTCAACATAATCAATAAGATTTGCCAGGAGTCTAGGACTTAGAAAAAAATTGCCAATCTAATGGAAGGATATATTGTTTGGTAGGATACCATACCTGGATATGCTGCCAGAAATAGCTTACCCCATTACTTAATCAATGTGAGGCCTTCCTTAAAGATAGAAGCAACTAGATTATGGAGAACAGCTACTAGAACAATGCAGATTTACCCATAATCCCCATCTGTTGTACTTTACATGATTCTTCTGTGTAGTTTCTGAACAATCAGGGATATCAGGTTTTAAATAATTTGTACTTTTTTAGTTTCTATGTAACTTTATCACTTGCTTATGATTTTTTTAAAAAAGACAACATTTTGCTTCATTGTTCTGTTCATACATTAATGCTGATTCATATTTATAAAATTTTCCCTGTTTTTGTTTTATTTTGTGGGGTTTGATGAGGACTTCATGATTTTTTTTCTGTTTTATCACTGCGCTGTCCAGGTGGAATACAAATAAATTTCTGTTTTGTTAGGAACTAATTAAAAGACAGACTAAGAAAAACATTATGAAGGAAAGTTAAAAGTTGTATTTAGTTGCAAAACCATTAAAAAAAACAATGGAGATGAAAACAAGCCTACGGAAGGCCAGACATAAAACCCAATTAAGTCCTGTCTTCTTACGTGTTTCAGGGTGAAATGTGGAAAAAACAAATATATGGAAAATGGAACAAATTTGTCATCATTTCCAAAGTGATCACTGCTTATTATCAATTTAAGTGGAACTACATGTTTGGACTGTAACACCACAGTATTCAATCTTCTATATGATGAAGTAGAAATTGCAATACAGAAAAATAATCACCTAAGTCTGGAATTGAATAGGAAGAAGAGAATAGGCTAAATTGCTTTTAAGAATTGTTTAGTTTTTTCAACAATCCAAAACTGACCTCTGAGAAAGCAAGTCAACTTTTCCACACCAATATTTTCCCAATGATACTATATACCTGTTAATCACTGAACACCAAAATCTAGGAAGAATCGATATTGCTGTTGACTCAAAGGGCAAAGGAATGGTATATGATGCCTGTGGTGGCAATGAGCAAAGAAGGGGAAGCAGTTCCACAAGTAAGCCGCAAAGCATTACTAACAATACCTTATGCACAAGAATTGAGTAAGGGCTGTTATCTCAGAAATGTATCTGAAAAGTAAAAACAAGTGACATCCTGAACGCATTGGCATCTGCTAGGCATTAAATGACTTAGGGGAAGATGACCAAAACTTAGAGTAGATGAAAAATTTATGGGATAAGTTGGACTATGATCAAACAGGTTGAAAAGCATTGGATAGATTATAACTTGCCCCATTTGAGGGGGCACCCATAACAGTACAAATATGAAACCATTTAAGTATTGCAACATACATGTGTCTGTGTGTATGTATATGTATATGTTTATGTATGTGTATGTGTGTATTTCCAGAGATGTCTTCCAATCAATTCCACTAATTCTCTGTGATATAGATAGCTATGTGGTAATGTGGATATAGTACTAGACTTGGAATCAGATAAACAACTTTAAAACCTACCTCAGATATTACTGTGTGACTCTAAGTAGGTCTTCTTCATCAGTAAAATGGAGATAATAATGGTACCTGCCTCACACAGTTGTGAGAATCAAATAAGATAACTTATGTAAAGCATTTGGCAAACTTTAAAGTACTACATAAATTTTTTTTAGTATTATTATCAGGCATCTAGGTGGTACAGTGAATAGAGAGTCAGGAAAACTTATCTGTCTGAGCTCAAACCAGGCTTCAGACAGTTACTAGCTATGTGACCCTGGGAAAGTCATTTAATCCTGTTTGCCTCAGTTTCCTCATCTTTAAAATGAGCTACAGAATGAAATGGCAAAAGCATTCCATTATCTTTACCAACAAACCCCCAAATGGGGTTACAAAAAAGGTGGGCATGACTGAAATGACTAAATAAGAATTATTGTCATCATTATAAATATTATGCCCATTAGATCATGTTCACTATTTTACATTAGTATTCTGAATTCACCCTGTTTATTTTGGGTACTTGTACATAGACATCTGAGGACATGGCTTTTATCCTGGTTATCTTGTTGAATATTTTATCCTATGAGTCATGGATCTTCTCTTCTGTTATTCTTCATATGTTGTACCTTACATATCTGTACATTTATCCATTTTTTTTCCATTTTCCCTGGCTTCCTTCAAGACTCATTTCAAGTCTCATCTTCAGCAAGAGACCTTTCCTATTCCCTTCAGCTGCTATTCTTTCCCTTTCAAATTAGCTTCCACCTCCTTTTTCATTATGGAAAAAAATTACATTAAAAAAAATGTGTGCATATGTGTGTGTGTTTGTGTGTGTCCATAGAGAGACAGAGACGCTGACAGAGATGGGTAGATTGCCAGATAGGTAGATAGATAGATAGATAGATAGATAGATAGATAGATAGATAGATAGATTTTTTATGGACCTTACATGTTATCTCCACTATTAAAACGTGAGCTCCTTGAGACTGCCTTTTTACTCCTTTTTTGAGTACTTTCTTTAACCTTTTCTTCATATCCCTAGGGCTTAGTATGGTGCCTGGCACACAGAAATGCTTAATAAATTCCTACTGATAGCTTGCTGGATTTTTAGTTTAAAGCATTTTAAAGTCTTAGAACAGGCGACAACATTTCTGAGCCTTGGCTTCCTCATCAACAAAGTAGACGTCATACTACTCACACTGTCTACTTTGGAGATTGCTGTGAGCAAAATGCTTAGTAAATTGTGAAGTGACATATAAAGATAAGGTAATTTATGTTGTATTACATTTGAAAATCTTATTTTGTGTTTCTTTTTTGTTAATGTAGAAGGAATAAGGGACATACAATAACCTAGGTATAATCCTCCAAGACTAAAAATATTTTCCAACAAGGACTTTGATAACTAAGATATCTCATCAAAAACAAAATAAACCTTGCTGATGGAAAATGTCTGAATGGTTCTGGTTCCTGCTTCATTTGGTTGCTTTTCAGCTCAGCATTCTCCACATACACTGTCATGGGAAATCAGGGCGTAAACATTGCTTTCTATTTACCACTGAGTGAACTGAAGCAGAAAAAATAAGACTCCTCTTTCTGGAGTTAATATATAAATTCATCTTTTGCCTAGATATCTTCCAGCTGGGCCTTTTTTCATCTGGCTTGAAAATTTTACAATAAAGATTGGTTTAAGCTTGGTGTTGTATCACAAAATTGACCTGTGGACAATATATTTTCATATTAAATTCTTGCTATAGACAATTTCTGGATTCATCCCAAACTACTCTCAAATTATCTTTGGCAAAGTGTCACTCATTCTTCATTTGGAAATGTCACCTTTTAGCCACCTCTATTAATTTTCACATGTGGCTTAATTTTAAACTATGATTATTTCTGTCAAGGTGCTAATTGATCTACATCTAATCTGCTACAATAGAATGCTATGAACTATCTGGAATAAATAAGATTGATTATAGTTGCAATTTCTTTTTTTAACTTGGTACTTGGTCATCATTAATAATGAATGCAACAGCTTTCAGTACTTTATGGTAAAGGGTTGGCAGTTATCCATACATTCTATACGGGTAATATAGGGTCCTAGATTAAATGAAATAAAATCTATGTATTTAGGTAATAAGTATTATATTTGATGCTTGAACTACTTTTATTTCATACTTAGTGAAATAGGTTAGATGCATTAATGTCATGTGCCTTACTGTTTTATTGAACATAAAGCAGAAAAGAGATAATTAGTTCGGTCATTGAGGTACTTTGGAGAGAGAGAGGGGAAGGTATATCATGCTCTGCATTGTCTCAGCTCTATGAATTTTTTTGTAAACAAGGATTATGGGGAGGCAGTCAGGCTATTCTTAATAGAATAGGATGAAAAATCCTGATACTATTTAAATTCAATTGAAATACTAATATTTAGTTGGGTTTTCCTTTCTTATTAGAAGGATTAATAAAGAGATTTTTATCATTTAATATTCATCAGAATGGAATGTGAATATGCTATGATGACATATTCTGTCATACATAACTATTCCTTTAATTTTGAGGAAGTATTGGAAGAAAAAACATTTTTCCTATTCAATTCTCCTACTTGGGCTAATGCTGTCATTGTTGTTGATGCTGTTTCTAATAGCATCTTCAGTGAACCTACTGAAGAAAATAACACCTTAAAAAATAACCTAACTCAAATGGCAAAAGAGGTCCAAAAAGCCAATGAGGAGAAGAATACCCTAAAAAGCAGAATTGGGGATGGCTAAGTAAGAAGTCACTCTTACCCTCCCTTATTAAACTCTGAAAGCCCAGAAAACATCACCCCAAGAAAAACCCCTGGAAAAGAACCAGAAGAAAGATGTGGTGCAGCAGTCCTGTAGCCAAGGTAGCTTGAGGGATTAATGGGAAAGGGCCCTCTTGCCCTAGGGGAAGGGAAGCAGTACAGAAAGGAAGGTGTCCCAGCAAGCTAGGGGAAAGCCCCACCTCAGCATACCAGGAGGAGATCCTGAAACCCAGTGGTGGAGCATGCAAACAACAACACCTGGAAAGCTGAGTGCCTCAGTGACGGCTGAGGAACCAGTGGAAACCCACTTAGAAAACCACCAGGTGCCTTGGTATTCTACAGCAAACAGATCTCCAAGTGCCTCAGCAAAAAATAAGGGAAGCAGGGAAGCTAGAAGGTGCAGTGGATAGAGCACCATCCCTGGATTCAAGAGGACCTGAGTTCAAATATGGTCTCAGACACATAACAGCTACTAGCTGTGTGACCCCATTGTCTAACCAAAAATAAAGAAAGAAATAAAAAATAAGGGAAGCAGCACTACAAAGGGCCCCCATGGATAAACACCCTGCAACACCCATCCGAAAGGAGCTGAAGAAAGCAAAAGGAAAAGAAAAGCAGGCAACTTAGAGTTGCTCTAGAGTTCAAGCATTGTTGATTCCAGCCCAACACCAAGTAAACTGCCAGAACCCTACATCCTCCAACTGCCAACATCAGAGGCCCCAGAATACAAAGCCAGTGCCCAGGCCCTAGGCTCCCACACAAGAAGCTTGGGTCAGTGCCCTCTGCTCCCCAGCAGAAGAGCTCAATCTCTTTAAAGGCCAGGAAATAAGCAAACACCATGAGTAAAAATAAATGTACCATAGATTCATATTATGAGAACAGTGAAGATAAAGGCAGAAATTCTGAAGAGGACAAAATTGTCAACAAACCCACATCTGGAACCTCAAAAGGGAATGTGAAGTGGTCTGAGCTCAAGAAGGATTTTAAAAGTCAAATGAGAGAGGTAGAAGAAAAAATAAGAGGTAGAAGAAAGTCAATAATCTGGAAAAACAAGGACAAAAATTAAATGTAGAAAACAAGTCCTTAAAAAATACAATCGGACAACTGGAAAAAAGTATACTGAAGAAAACAAGTCCCTTAAAAATACAATTAGTGAACTGGAAAAAAAGTACAGTGAATAAAACAAGTCCCTAAAAAATACAATTGGCCAAATAGGGAAGGAGGTACAAAATCTAATAGAAGAAAGCAATTTGTTAAAAATTAGAATTGGGAAAATAGAAGCTAATGACTCTATGAGAGAGCAAGAATCAGTCAAACAGAAACAAAAAATGAAAAAATAGATGAAAACATAAAATACCTCATTGGTAAAACAACTGACCTGGAAAATAGATCCAGAAGAGACAGTTTAAAAATTATTGGTCTACCTGAAAATCATGATTAAAAAAGAGCCTGGACAGTATCTTTCAGGAAATCATAAAGGAAAACTGCCCTGAAGTCCTAGAACCAGAGGATAAAATAACCTTAGAAAGAATCCACAGATCACCTCCTGCAAGAGATCCCAAATTGAAAACACCAAGGAATATAGTAGCCAAATCCAAAATTACCAGGTCAAAGAGAAAATACTGCAAGCAGCCAGAAAGAAACAATTTCAATATCATGGAACGACAGTCAGGATTACACAACACCTTGCAGCTTTTACATTAAAAGATTGTAGGGTGTGGAATATAATATTCCGTAAAGCAATGGAGCATGGATTACAACCAGGGATCAACAACCCAGCAAAAATGAGCATGATCTTTCAGAGGAGGAGATGGCTATTCAATGAAATGGGGGACTTCCAAACCTTCCTTAGAAAAAGACCAGAGCTCAACACATCTTCAAATTTGATCTTCAAATACAAGACTCAGAGGACAGCTAGGTGGCAAAGTGGATAGAGCACCGGCCCTGAAGTCAGGAGGACCTGAGTTCAAATCTGGCCTCAGACCAAACACTTGTGTGACTCTGGGCAAGTCACTTAACCCCAAATGCCTCACTAAAATAAATAAAGAAAGAAAGAAAGAATAAAATACAATAAAATAAAAAACAAATACAAGACTCCTGAGAGACATAAAAAAAATAAACAGGACAGAAAAATACAACATGTTGTTAATAAGGGCAAACTGTTTACATCCCTACAAGGGAAGATGACACTTATAACTCTTGAGAACTGTATAGTTATTACACCATATTCAAGGAGGTGGATATAAGTTGACTTTGATGTAATGATAAAAAAAAATTTAATCAAGTGAGTTAAATGGATCCAAGTAAGCAGATTAATCTGATCTAAGAAAATGCACTAAGAGAAAAGGAAAGGAGGAGGCAGACAAGGGAAAAGGCCCAAAAACCTATTACAGCAGAGGGAAAGAAGGGAGAGAGATAAGCATTATTTGAGCCTTGATGTTCATCAGATTTGGCTGGAGAAGGGAATCATTTAGGTATAGAAATCTAACTAGCCCTATAGGCAGTAGTAGGGAAAAGGGGAAAGAAAAGGGGGGGAGGAATAAAAGGGAGTGAAGAAGTAGTAAGGGTAAAGCGGAAGAAAAGGGAAGTGCTAATAGAAGGGAGGTGGGACTGAGGGAGGCGGTGATCAAAAGCAAAACACTAGTGAGGAGGGGAAAAAAGCATAAACAGGGGGGAGAAAAGGATGAAGAGAAAGACATTGATAGTAATCATAACTGTGAATGTGAATGGGATGAACTCTCCCATAAAATGGAAGCAGATAGCAGAATGGATTAAAAACCATAATCCTACAATATGTTGTTTACAGGAAACACATTTGAAAAAGAGACACATACAGGGTAAAGGTAAAAGGCTGGAGCAGAATATATTATGCTTCAGCTGAAGTAAAAAAAGCAGGGGTAGCAATCCTGATCTCAGACAAAGCAAAAGCAAAAATGGATCTTATCAAAAGAGATAAGGAAGGAAACTACATCCTGCTAAAAGGCACCATAGACAATGAAGTAATATCATTACTAAACATATATGCACCAAATGGTATAGCATCCAGATTCTTAGAGGAGAAGTTCAGGGAGTTACAGGAAGAAATAGACAGCAAAACTATACTAGTGGGGACCTCAACCTCCCCCTCTCTGAACTAGATAAATCTAACCACAAAATAAACAAGAAAGAAGTTAAGGAGGTGAATAGAACATTAGAAAAGTTAGGTATGATAGACCTCTGGAGAAAACTGAATGGGGATAGAAAGGAATATACTTTTTTCTCAGCTTTACATGGCATACACAAAAACTGACAGTGTACTAGGGCATAAAAACCTCACAATCCAATGCAGAAAGGCAGAAATATTAAATGCATCTTTTTCAGATCATGATGCAATAAAAATTATATGTAATAAAGGGCCATGGAAAGATAGACTAAAAAATAATTGGAAACTAAATAATCTAATCCTAAAAAATGATTGGGTCAAAAACAAATCATAGAAACAATCAATAATTTCATTCAAGAGAATGACAATAATGAGACAACATACCAAAACTTATGGGATGCAGTGAAAGCAGTTCTTAGGGGAAGTTTTATATCTCTAAATGCTTACATAAATAAAATAGAAAAAGAGGAGATCAATGAATTGGGCATACAACTAAAAAAACTAGAAAAAGAAAAATTAAAAATCCTCAATTAAACACCAAATTAGAAATATTGAAAACCAAAGGAAAAAATTTAAAAAATTGAAATTAAGAAAACTATTGAACTAATAAATAAAACTAAGAGCTGGTTTTATGAAAAAACAATAAAATAGATAAACCTTTGGTTAATTTAATTTAAAAAAGAAAGAAGAAAACAAATTACCAGTATCAAAAACAAAAAGTGTGAATCCCCATCAAGGAAGAGGAAATTAAAACAATAATTAGGAACTATTTTGCCCAACATGCCAAATTTGACAATCTTAGTGAAATGGATACATATTTACAAAAATATAAATTGCCCAGATTAACAGAAGAGGAAGTAAAATACTTAAATAACCCCATCTCAGAAAAAGAAATTGAACAAGCCATTGATGAACTCCCTAGGAAAAAAATCTCCAGGCCAGATGGATTTACATGCAAATTCTATCAAACATTTAAAGAACAATTAATTCCAATACTATATAGACTATTTGGGAAAATAGGTGAAGAAGGAGTCTTACCAAATTCTTTTATGATACAAATATGGTGCTGATACCTAAACCAGGAAGAGTCAAAACAGAGAAAGAAAATTATAGACCAATTTCCTAATGAATATAGATGCAAAAATTTTAAAAAAATATTAGCAAATAGATTACAGCAACTTATCACAAGAATAATACACTATGACCAGGTAGGATTTATACCAGGAATGCAGGGCTGGTTCAATATTAGGAAAACTATCAGCATAATTGAGCATATCAACCAAAACAACAGAAACCACATGATCATCTCAATAGATGCAGAAAAAGCTTTTGACAAAATACAACACCCATTCCTATTAAAAACACTAGAAAGCATAGGAATAAATGGAGTCTTCCTTAAAATAATAAATAGCATCTACCTAAAACCTTCAGCAAGCATCATATGTAATGGGGACAAGCTAGAAGCATTTCCAATAAGATCGGGGGTGACACAAAGACGTCCATTATTACCACTTTTGTTTAATATCATACTGGAAACCTTAACTTTAGCAAGAAGAGAAGAAAAAGAAATTGAAGGTATTAGAATAGGCAAAGAAGAAACAAAGCTATCACTCTTTGCAAATGATATGATGATATACTTAGAGAATCTTAGAGAATTACGTAAAAAACTACTTGAAATAATAAATAACTTTAGCAAAGTTGCAGGCTATAAAATAAATCCACATAAATCATCAGCATTTCTATATATTACCAACAAAGCCCAACAGCAAGAGATAGAAAAAGAAACTCCACTTAAACTTACTGTAGATATTATAAAATATTTAGGAGTCTACCTCCTGAAACAAACCCAGTAACTATATGAACACAATTACAAAACACTTTTCACACAAAGAAAATAAGGTCTAAATAATTGGAAAAACATCTGTTGCTCATGGGTAGGCTGAGCTAATATAATAAAGATGACAATTCAGTGAACCTCTGAAAGCTTAACACTTGCAGTCTCAATGTTTAGTCCTTTGTGTTGACTAGAAGGTTATGTCACTGTCCCTGTTGGTATTTTTACTGAAGGTATAAACATGGGGTGCATGTGAAGAAAGATTATATTTCTGCCAAACATGGATTTTTCAAATAATAGTCATTAGTTTCTAAGACAGCCAGCAAGAAGGGTAACATTCTCTTGCTTTCCCTGTTGAAAAGAGAGAGATAGCGTGATGATGATGATGATGATGATGATGATGATGATGATGTGTGTGTGTCTGTGTGTGTGTGTGCATATGTGTGAGGGGGGATGTGTGGGTGTGTAAATATATTTGTGTGTGTGTGTGTGTGTGTGTGTGTGACTAGAGTGAAGTGAGGAAATAAGGTGGTGGATATTGGACTGAACTGTATATCAAGAAGGGCCTGGGTTGGAATCCTCAGATGTGTAGCAGCTGTATGACCTTCAGGAAGTCGTTTACTTCTGTAAGCTTTAGTTTCCTCATCTGCAAAATGGGAACATAGCAGTTCCTTTCTCACAGGGTTTGCTATGAGGAGCAAATGATATAAGTAAAGCACTTTATAAACCATTATGCCACATATAAATGTCAGCTTTGCTTTTACTATTATTACCTGTAGGAAAGAAAATATGGCCCCAAAAGCTGAGGTGTCTCTGATACAAGCATAGGCTAGTTACTACAGCTAGTTCTGGGCCAACACCTTAACCATAGTTGCTTGGGTATTTAATGATCACTAGTGGCCTCCACCCCTCTGATTAGCCAAAAGTAGCTCAGATGTTAGGTTCGGCAGAAACTAAGAATAAAAAATCACAGGGCTAAAATGATCCTTGAGGTCTCCCTCGTGTTCCAAAGAAGGAAACTGAAGTTCAAAGAGAAGTTCAAAGACTTGCCCATGGTCACATGTAACCATTGGTACAAACTGAATACATCAGGAGGAAGAACAGAGGTGCCTGGGGCAAGCTCTTTTCCATGGCAAGCTATCTGGGACCTAAACGATGGGCAAAAGAAATATATACAAAGCCCTAAGAGTGGAGCAGAAGTGAGAGCTCTATCTAACCAATTATTCAAGGTATTGTGAACCAGGGAGAAGAAGGGAGGGAGGAGGAGGAAGAGGAGGAGGAGAAGGAGGAAGAGGAAGAAAAGGAAGAAGAAGAAGAAGAGAGAGAGAGAGAGAGAGAGAGAGAGAGAGAGAGAGAGAGAGAGAGAGAGAGAGAGAGGAGTCCTAATGGACTAACACCTTGAGCGCAGGGACCATTTTGTTTTTGTTTGTTTCTTTGTAATCTCAGGCTTAGCACAGTGACTGGCACATAGTAGGTCATTAAATAATGTGTGTTTTTTACTTTACAAAGCATATCTGAGGAAAGACTATGGTGGTTTGAGGTCTATGCAATCTAGAGAATGATCTTCAACTCTGTATCAGAGAAAACTGGAGCTGATTGAGCTCCCACTCACATATAAATCTTTTTTTTTTTAGAAATCCTATTTTATTTTTTTCAATTACAGGTACAGATACTTTTCAACATTCATTTTTAATATATTTTGAGTTTCAAATTTTTCTCCCTCCTTCTTCTCCCTCCCCCTTCCCCAAAACAGCAAGCAATCTGATATAGGTTATACATATAACAATCATGTTAAACATATTTCCACATTAGTCATGTTCACACATAATGAATTCTTAAGGTTTTCTAGGTCCTTGTACTGACTAATTCTTAAACAGACACTTCCTAGTTGATCTCTAATATTAGCCTGGGAACCCCATGTAACTGGGCTAAGAAGAAGTTTCTTAGAGCCAAAATACCTATATTCCATCACTTATTAAACAAATTGTCTTGGATAAATCACTTAATTTCACTCAATTTCCTCATATCAAAAATGAGGATAATAATGTTTGTTACCTACCAGAATTATTGTGAGGAGGCATTTTTAATATTTAAATGGCTACATAAAATTGAATTGTTGCTATTGTTATCCATCAAGTTATTGGAGAAATTACTTGAGTCAATTCCCCATGTTCCTCTCCATCCATAACTAAAGCAAGGAAAAGAGAAAATACTTCAGTAAATATGGTAATCTTAACTTAAAAAAAAACCAATCTCCTCTAATATGGAATGCAGTTAAATCCATCCTTTATTAGAAAAAATATAATTTGGTGGGAAAAGCTGAGGAAGATAATATCCTCTCCTCATGAGAAAGCTCATTATTGTAACTTCACCAAAATATGCTATAGGGAATTGTTCAACAACAGATGTGCACATACACGCGCATTTATTTATTCTTTGTCTATAGCACTATCATCTTCTGCTTGAACTGAGCTGTCAAAAGGAGTACATTTTCATTAAAATGGAGTATGTGTTATAGGCTCTCCTCTCCTAATAGGATCTGCCACTATCATTCATTTTGTAATTTCCTTAATGAGACCATTTTTCTTAACTGGAAACTTAGATAAATAAGTTGATTTAAAATCAAGCTGTACACTAGGCAATAATTGACTTGCACCAGTGGGGATTAATTCCACATTCCAAGGCAAATTTCTCATTGATTTCAAGGGGAGTTTTGTCTGAATAGAAACTGAAATGTTTGTGTTGTAAAAGCCTATGCTTAGCTCAGCCAGCTGCTCTGGGCACCTCCTTGAGAGAGTCTCTTCAGATATTTAGCATAGTTATGAGAAGTCCCACAGGTATTTAAAGCTAACTTTGTATAATTGTGCCTACTTACTTATCCTCTCTGTAAACACAAGTCTAATCATGGCAAATGCCAGTACTCCCTAGGTTTAAATAGAGAATAGCAGAATAAATGAAATACTCTCTTGAACTGTTAGCAACAGCAGAACATTAGAAAGTCTCTCCTAAGTGGAAAGATGGTAGGTTTGGCCACAACACTCATGGAAGCACTAAATCTGTCTCATATGGTACAGGTCTCTTACAACCATTTCAGTTCTGATGGTACAGAGTAAACAGTAACGTACAATAAAATTGAACATGGCTCATATCCTTTTAATACAATGCATAAGCTACTTAAGAGGAGCAAGTTAAGCCTCTGGGAGGTGGCTTGAACTCCTTGACTACTGGCATACTATTTAGTAGTATTTAATATTTACAGAGGAAATATGTGTGCATTCTCTATAGCAGAAAATAGACCTTGTAGGAGTATTTACATATTTTCTGGGGATACAGCTAATACCTCCTTCATGAAAGTGTACTAACATAACAGCTTTCTTCTGCCACAGAAGTTGCACACAGATTTCCTTTACATGAGGTATTAGCATTACCTTATATATGACTGATATGAGGAAAATTAATAATGTGATTGAATAAAACAAGAATCAGTAAGCATACTACAATTCAAGTATAAGGGTTATCTGTAATATGATTACTTGATGCAAAAATACTGTTCACTAATTTCTTAAGTGTCTGAATAGTTGTAGTTGGGGATATTTGTCATGATTATACTTCATTTTAGAAAAGGCATTGACAATCTACAGCATTTTCAGAGCAAAGAGGGGTAACCAGGTTGGTAAAAGGACCTGTTGCTGTTGTTTTTCATTCTAGTCTCACTGTTTTTGACATCATTTGGGGTTTTCTTGTCAAAGATACTGGAGTGGTTTGCCATTTCCATCTCCAGCTCATTTTACAGGTAAGGAAACTGAGGCAAACAGGGTTAAGTGACTTGCCCAAGTTCACAACTATTAAATGTCTGAGGATAGATTTGAACTCATGAAGATGAGTCTTCTTGATTCCAAGCCCGGTGCTCTACCCACTAGTCTAATTTGCCACCCATTCATATTTTTGTATCACTCCTGACAGGATAATCAAGGAGCCTCTTCTCAGATACAATCATGGAAAGTCACTCTCTCATATAATAGTGCATTCTATCATTCACCATTGCATAATAGTATAGATGGGACTATGATCTCCTTTCTTGACACTTTCTTAATATAGTTTTTTTTCTAAAAAGACATAATTTCACACATTCTTATTGGACTTATATAGTCTAATAAGATCCTTAAGTCTGTATCTTCTGTTGTCTATTTTCATCCCTTATTTATTACTCTATTCTTGGTCTTTTTTTCCCTTTTTTCTCTGTCTGTCTCTCTTTTTCTTCTGTCTCTGTCTCTCTGACTGTCTCTCTCTTTGCTTCTGTCTCTCTGTCTCTGTTTCTGTCTCTGTCTCTGTGTTTGACTCTCCCCTATCCAATAGCTCAATGGTTCTCTTTTAAAAAGTTAATTATGAACATGAGATAATTAATGTCATTAATTATTCTTTCCTCATGTTTCATTTCTGTTGGTTGTAAGTAGAATATATTATATATATATACATGTGTGTGTGTGTGTGTGTATATATATAATTTATATATATATATATAAAATTTGGGAGAGGGAACAGAATGTCTTGATTACCTCTTTGTTATTGATAATTTATCTTTCTACTGATAATTAGCCTGATGTTAGAGAGTATGAAAATTTGGGTTGCAGACTGAATGACTTTGGGGTTTTGGGGGGGGTTGGAATATAAGAAAATTCCATTCTTTTCTACATTTTTGTTGCTACAAAACAATTATGTTATTTCTATTTCTTTTCCTTTATATTTGAAAATTTTTCCCCTGGAAGCTCATCACCTGCATAAACATCTTATAGTTTTGGAAAGTTTTTTAGAGCAGTAAGAGGTTAAGACACTTGACCAAAATCATACGACCAGTATTTGTAAAAGGCAGGGCTTAAATCCGGCTCTCCCCCCAACACCACTCCCAGCTAAGCACTGCCTTGTCATGGAGGAGAGGCTTATGTATCTCAATGAAATGATGAGTTGTGCTGTGCAGGGTTACAAAGGAGTCCCAAAATAATATCAACTTCTGCTTCATTCACTAAACTGTTTGACTAATGTGACAAGTCCTCAAAGAGATAGGAGTACCAGATCATCTTACTTTTCTCCTGAGGAACTTGTATGTGGGGCAAGAAGCAACAGTCAACACCAAACATGGAACTAATTGGTTTAAGACTTGGAGAAAAAGGTATGACAAGGTTATATTTTCTCACCTTATTTATTCAACTTATATGCAGAGTACATCTTGTGAAATGCCAGGCTGGATGAACAAAAGGTGGAATTAAGGTTGCCCGGAGAAATATCAACAATCTCAGAGATGCAGATGATACCACTCTGATGGCAGAAAGTGAAGCAAAATTAAGAAGCCTCTTTATAAGGATGAAAGAGAACTGGGTAAAGGCTGGCTTTAAGCTTAACATCAAAAAACTAAGATCATGGCAACTGGTCCTATCACTACCTGGAAAAGAAATGGAAGCAGGGTCAGATTTTATATTCATGGGCTCAAAGATAACTAGAAACTGTGACTGCAGCCATGAAATTAAAAGATGCTTATTCCTTGGAAGGAAAGCAAAAACAAATCTGGACAACATACTAAAAAGCAGAAACATCACCTTGTTGACAACAGTCCATATGGTCAAGGCTATCTTTTTTTCCACTAGCAGTATATAGATATAAGAGTTGAACTACAAGGAGAGCTGGGCCCTGAAGAATTGATGGTTTGAATTGTGGTGCTAAAGAAGACTTTTGAGAATCCCTTGGATGGCAAGTAGATAAAATCAGTCAATACTTGAAATTAATTCAGGCAATTCAGTGGAAGGTCAAATACTGATGCTGAAGCTTAAACACTTTAGTCATATAATGAGAAGACAGTACTCATTAGAAAAGACCCTGTGTTGGGAAAGATTGAATGCAAAAGGAAAAGGGAATGGCAGAGGCTAAGATTGATAGAGAGTGTCAAGGGAACAATAAATATGAACTTGGACAAACTTCCAGAGATAGTGAAGCATAAAAGGGCCAGAAGTGCTATGGTCCATGGAGTCACAAAGAGTAAAACACAACTGAACAACTGAACACAAACAACAAACCCAGGCCTTACTGGTTTAGACACACTCAAATCCATCTCTGTCTAATTGTCAAAATGATTTTTCTTAAAGCACAGTTTTAACCACGTCACCTTCTATTCAATAAAGTCCAGTGGCTCTCTGTAACCTCCAGGATCAAATAAAAATCCTGTGTTTGGTGTTAAAAGTTCTTCATAGCCTAGCTTCCCCCTTCACTGTCTCAATTTTCTTATACCTCACCACCTGCCATATACTTTTTGAGCAAGTGACACTGGTCTCCTCACTGTTCCATGAACAAGACCCTCCCATCTCTCGGCTCCAGGCATGTTCTCTGACAGTCCCCTACTAATGCGATACTCCTACTTCTCAGCTCCACTTCCTGGCTTCCCTCACTTCCTTCAAGCAACAACCAAAACCCCATCTTATTCAGGAAGCCATTTCTAACCTCTCAATTTTATAGCCTTTCTCCATTAATTTCCTATTTATCCTATATATAACTTAGTTGCGATTATTTATTTGCTAATAATATTTCCCATTAGATTGAGAGTTCCTTAAGGGCATAGATTATCTTTTGCTGATTTTTGTATTCACAGTGCCAGCACAGTGCCTCACACACAATAGGTGCTTAATTAATATTTACTGATTGCCTGACTGAAAAGAGACTGGCTCACTAACCACTATATCATGCTGCCTCTCATAGAATTTATATATTCTTTTAATGTTGCTGTCTTTTGCTTCTTTTTTGGCTAAATTTTTCACCATTTCAATATTTCTGCATTCTAAAATTATTAATCTGCCTTTCATTTTAAGAGATTCTACTGTTTATTTTTTCTTTCCTGTCACTCCATTCTATATTGAGAGCTCTCACCTATGTTCATTCATAAATTCTCTTATTTTTCTTTCCTATTCTCTTTTGAACCACTTTGGAATTTCTTGTTGTTCTAAACTCTCTCAAAGTTCATTTGATTCTGTCTTTATTTCATGCTATAATTATTCAAAAATGTTGAAAATTAAAAACAAATTATTTGTGTGTGTATATATATATATGTATATATATATATATATATAATTATTCAAAGAGTTTTATGTTCTCTAGTATTTTATCCATTCTTCCTTCTAAATTGTCAGTGTAACTTTGAATTGGCCACATCACTCTGGAAAGTAATTTTAAGTTATGCTAACAAAATGACTAAAATATCTATATCCATTTATCCAGGGATATTATTGCTGAGCATATACACAATAAATTAAATGATAAAAAAAAAGTATCCTATGTACATCAAAACCTTTATAGTAGAAAATTTTAATGCAGCAAAGCACTAAGAAACAAATTAGATACCAAAAAAAGTTACTAAGATCTTAAAGTGTTAAAAGAAGTATATAGCTTCCAGAAATATAATGATATTCCCTCTGAACTCTGTCCTGGTCAGACATTACACTACAACAATGTAAATATAAAAAACAAAAACAAAATTAAACTGAATCATGTATTTTTAGGGACGTTTACAAAATGTATATTAATATTTGTTACTACCTGAGAGAAAGAGAAGTTGGTTATAGTCTGTATAGACTGTATGAAATCCAAAGAGGACAAGGTCTTAAATTGTTTGTTAAATGGGTACAGATATATTGTTTTGTTCATTGTATGTACTTTAGAAAGAGATGGAGAAAATGTTATCAATGAAGCTTATGCTTAGAAATGTGTTGGGTACATTTTGTTTTGCTGCAGACAGGCAGTTGCTGGGGGGGGGGGTAGAGGCCCAAAATGGCTGAGTAAAAGCAGTGACTTGCTTGAGCTCTCCCCCAAACCCCTCCAAATACTTGCAAAAAATTACTCTAAACAAATTCTAGACCAGCAGACCCACAAAAAGAGAGTGAAACAAATTTCCAGCCCAAGACAACCTGGAAGGTCGACAGGAAAGGTCTATTGAGCCAGGCTGGGAGAGGAGCACAGTTCAGCATGGCCCATGCCAGCAAAAATGGCGAGCAAACCCAGAGCAGGCCTCAGGGGATGGAATCAAGGGGAGCTGTGTTGATTTCCAGATTTCTCAACCCACAAGTACCAAACACAACTTAATAGGTCAGTGGGAAAGGTTTGTTGGACCTGGATGAGAAAGGAGCATGGTCTGGTCCCAGC
Source organism: Phascolarctos cinereus (assembly GCF_003287225.1). Taxonomy (NCBI): domain Eukaryota; kingdom Metazoa; phylum Chordata; class Mammalia; order Diprotodontia; family Phascolarctidae; genus Phascolarctos; species Phascolarctos cinereus. Next base: position 112,719,336 of record NW_027555958.1, on the reverse strand, counting down.
CCTGGGACAGTCCTGGGGTGGCTGGGGCATCAGCTGTTTCTAGAGCTCTAGGCCTACAGACACTGGAGATATTAAGCAGATGATCAGAAAGGGATTGCAGGGATCTCTTTTCTAGCACTGAGGCAGGATTCTCTTGCTTTGCCCATGCTTGTTTCTGGGTCGTAGTCCTGGGTGGCAGTCCTGTGGCAAGGAGGAGTGCTGGTGTGGTGGAGCTTGTGGTGACAGTGAAGAGGCAATTCTCCTCAGAGTCTCAAGGCAGAAAAGAGTGCTTGTGGTCACTCATAGACCAAAGCCCAGACCAGGAAAGGAGTAAACATCTCTCCTTTCATGATACCACCTTGGAAGAACTGGAAATTTACAGGTTCCTAGAAGTACCTCTGAAAATAGCTGCACAAGGGGCAGCTAGGTGGTGCAGTGGATAGAGCACCGGGCCTGAAGCCAGGAGGACCTGAGTTCAAATCCAGCCTCAGACAAAACACTTGACACTTACCAGCTGTGTAACCCTGGGCAAGTCACTTAACCCCAATTGCCTAAAAGCAAAAAAAAAAAAAGAAAGAAAGAAAGAAAAGCAAAAAAAAAAAAAGAAAATAGCTGCACAAAACCCCCAAAGTTTAGGACAGTATACCCTTCACACCTGAAGCAGACCTCTACCTTAACAAAGAGTTTGAAAGTCAAATAGTTGGCTGGGAACATAAGCAAACAGAGGGAAAAAAACTCAGTCTATAGAATCTTATTTTGATGACAAGGAAGATCAAAACATACAACCAGAAGAAGACAACAACATCAAAACTCCTACAACCAAAGCCTCCAAGAAAAATATGAATTAGTCTCAGGCCATGCAAGAGCTCAAAAAGGATTTTGAAAAGCAAGTAAGGGATGTAGAGGAAAAATTGGGAAGAGAAATGAGAATGATGCAAGAAAATCATGAAAAACAAGTCAACAGCTTGCTAAAGGAGACCCAAAAATATACTGAAGAAAATACCTTAAAAAATAGACTAATCCACATGGCAAAAGAGGTCCAAAAAGTCAATGAGGAGAAGAATGTCTTCAAAAGCAAAATTGGCCAAATGGAAAAGGAAGTCCAAAAGCTCACTGAAGAAAATAGTTCCTTAAAAAGTAGAATGAAGAAAATGGAAGTTAATGACTCTTTGAGAAATCCAGAAATTATAAAACAAAACCAAAAGAATGAAAAAAATAGAAGAGAATGTGAAGTATCTCATTAGAAAGACAACTGACCTGGAAATGGATCCAGGAGAGATAATTTAAAAATTATTGGACTATCTGAAAGCCATGATCAAAAAAAAAAAGAGCCTAGACATCATCTTTCAAGAAATTATCAATGAAAAGTTTCCTAGAACCAGAGGGTAAAATAGAAATGTAAAGAATCCACTGATCACCTCCTGAAAGAGGTTCCCAAAGGAAAACTCCTATGAATACTAGGGCTAAATTCCAGAGTTCCCAGGTCAAAGAGAAAATATTGCAAGCAGCCAGAAAGAAACAATTCAAGTATTGTGGAAACACAATCAAGATAACACAAGATTTAGCAGCTTCTACATTAAGGCATCAGAGGGCTTGGAATATGATATTCTGAAGGTCAAAGGAACTAGGATTAAAACCAATAATTACCTACCAAGCAAAACTAAGTATACACACACACACAGAGAGAGAGAGAGAGAGAGAGAGAGAGAGAGAGAGAGAGAGAGAGAGAGAGAGAGAGAGAAGGCACAGGATGGGTTGAATATGAAAGTATGATATATAAAAAATAAAATTAAGAGGTGAGAAAAAAATTGTACTGGGAGGAGGAGAAAGGGATAGGTAGAATGGGATAAATTATCTCACATAAAAGAGGCAAAAAGAAAAAAGCTTTAACAGTGGAGGGGAAGAAGGGGGAGATGAGAGGGAATGAATGAATCTTACTTTCAATGGATTTGGCTTAAGGAGGGAATTACATACACACTCAATTGGGTATGGAAATCTATCTTACCCTACAGGAAAATAGGGAGAAAGGGAATAAGAGAGGGGTGGATTATAGAAGGAAAAGCAGATTGGGGGAGGGGGTAATTGGAAGCAAACACTTTTGAGGAGGGACAGGGTCAAAGGAGAGACTAGAATAAACAGGAGAGCAGAATAAGATGGAGGGAATTGTAGTTAGTCTTTCACAACATGACTATTATAGAAATGTTTTGCATGACCACACATGTATAACCTATATCAAATTCTTGCCTACTCAATGAGGATGGGTGACAGACGGAGGAAGGGAGAGAATATGAACTCAAAGTTTTAAAAACAATTGTTAAAAATTGTTTTTACATGCAACTGGGAAATAAGATATACAGGCAATAGGGTATAGAAATCTATCCTGCCCTACAGGAAAATAAAAGGGGAAGGGGATAAGAAATGGGGAGGTGATAGAAGGGAGGACAGATTGGGGCAAGGGATATTCTGAATGCATGCTGTCTTAGGGTGAGGGGAAAAGAGAGATGGAAAGAAAATTTGGAACTCAAAATCTTGTGGAAGTGAATGTTGAAAACTAAAAATAAATTAGAGAGGCAGTTGCTAAATATTTACCCACATGCCCCCTGAGAAATATATGCATGGAACAATGAATTTATTTTGAGAATTATTAGATGGATTGGCTAGGTTTGCAAAACTGCTTTTGTTTTCTCTCTTTTATATTCTCTATTATAAGGATTGGCTTAATGGTTAGAAAAGAGATGAGACATACATTTAGAAATGAAGATGACATAAGAACAGAAAATATTTATAAAATCTAACCTTAAAAAATCAACAACAAACATAGTAGACCAAATTATAATGGTCTATTTCATAAAGGTCATGAATTTCCCCTTATTGTGAACCTTCAGTAGAAACTGGATGGCCACGTGTAATACATGTTATAATGTTGATTCCTGGCCTTTTATCCAGGAAGACCTGGCTTCAAGTTCTGCTTCTGGCATATACTGTCTATATGATTCTAGGAAAATCATTTAATCTCTCAGGAATTCTCTAAGGCTTTATGTTGCAAAGGTACTGACCTGAATTAATACAGGGAGTTTTCTTTTTGAGGAGTTCCCTCTATCAGTGAAATCAAAGATCCAGTGTCTACTCATATCTTTAATTTGATTACTTCACATCTGTGAGAAATGATCAATAAAATAGTATGCATTCCAATGTAAATTGAAGAATTTGCTGAGCTTACACAAATGCTCTCTTGGCTTCATAAATAAATGTAAGGTGGAAAAAGTCAATGATAGGAACAAAGCAGAATCCTCTGACTGTCTTTCCTGCTTCTAAAGATATGATTTAAAACTGTTGCTAAAGTAGAAAACCCTAATCTCCATTTTGAAGCTCATAACAATGTCATTATTCTGAGTCTGAGTGGCAAAAAAAAGACATCGTTCTCAAGGTGTTTAGCAAAATAAACCTTATCAAAAGGCGATTAATCTAAGCCTTAACTCAGAAAGTCCAATAGTCCCTTGTTCAAAGTGAATTTTTTGGCTAAAAGCTAAAGAGATTTGTTTATAGGAGGTTTTGTCTGAGTCAAGGGTCCTGTTTCCATATGGCTCCTTTCCTTTGTAAAGTTAGAAACCACAAAAAATAATATTATTAACAAAATATATTAAAGTTTTGAGCCCCAAGATGATGTTTTGGTAAACTTGAACAAAAACTTTTCCTAGTTAATTAGATCCTGTGTAATTAATTATTCATTGGTTTTTTCCCCTTATCCTTATTCTCTATAGCAAAGATTTTTAGAATACACTAAAAATCATTTTATCTTCATCTTGAACAAACATAATTAAATACATGAAAAACTGGTAAACAAATTTAAAACAGAGAAATATGTAGTCATAAAAAAGGCTATCCTCTATATACAGAAATTTATAAAGCAGAAGAGGGAAACATAGTCAAGTACATTCATAATCATCTCAGTGGTTTCTCCAAATAAGTGTAGTTCAGTCACTCCCTACTGGAGCCTTTTAATAAACCAAGAAGTGAAGTCAAGAAATGAAACAAAAACTCTAGCCACTATAAGTCTTAGAATCAGTTTTTCTAGAAAGCATCCTTCAACATTCTCTGATACTTTGCTGCTTACTTCTGATGCTGTTTCTTTCTCTGAGTTTCTCTCTCTCCTATATCTCTGCTATACTTAATTTAAAACTTCTACTTCAGCAAGAAATTATCACCCAGTTGTAAATCTGTGATAGCTTTATTTCTTCCCACACTGAAGAAAAAAAAGCTTTATTTCCCAGGTCTTTAGTGACTCAGCATCCCAATACCAACAAGCAGGCCTTCATAAGCCTCGTCTGAATGACTATTACACTACAGTGATCATGGAGCTAGTTTTCTCTAAAGTATCTTAAAATATACTTTCTGGGGGGAGGGGGGAACTGCATATGTGAGGGCATATGGTAGAGCTCATAATTTCCTTCTCAATTATTATTGCTTTTGGTGGCATGCATATGTTAGAATTGATTAAGTTCAGAGAAAAAAATGTTTGGCCACTAATTTAGACAGAACCACATGCAATTCAATTCCGTTAAAGTTTTCTTTAAAATACATTTGTGTTCTCTATATAAATTTTCCATTTCTAAGCTATATATGGATTAATCTCCACATTTGAGGAGGAGGTAGTAAATGAAGTTATCATAAAGAAGAGTCAATTAATTATCACTTATTCTGCTATTGGCAAAAAGAGACCTCTAGAAGATGTCTGGATAATTGAAGTCCTCCTTTATTAGTACTATATGCTTCCTCTATACCAGGTTTATAATATGTCTTCAAATTCCTCATCCATTGTTTCTTTTTGTCTAGGTTGCTTATCGCATACTCTGATGGCAAATCTACACTGCAATGGTTTCATGCTTCTGGTTTCTAGATTGTGCCACTTAAATATAACTTCTTAATATGTTGTATTACTTACCTTTTATTTATTCTGTCCCTTTTGAATGTTATGTGCTTCCATGGTTGTATATGATTAGCCATTTATCCATATTTCAATAATACCTATGAGGTTGATTTTGTCTCCTTTTGTCAGGATCATTAGGTCACCTAATTTATTACCCATATTTTGTACATTTCTACATAAATTTCTAATTAGGGCTATAAATTTCACTACAATTCTATTGCTACTTTTTCTATGGTAACTCCTCCGCATATATCTACATTAGTACTTATATGTAGGCAGCTTTCTCAGTGCCCCTTCTCCTGCTGCTCCTTCTAAGTTCAATTTAAAGTAATTTTATAAAGCCACAACAAGGCATTGTGGTAGAGAGGTGATTTGGCATAAAAAGACCTGGGTTGAAGTCTTGCCTTTGACAAATACTTGCTGTGCTACCCTGGTCGAGTCCCTTAATCTCTCAGTACCCTCAGCAAGTTTCAAAGACTGCATACATTTCTACACTTTTTGGGCACAGAAACTGTGTATGGCCTTTTATTCAGCAATACCACTTCTGGGTCTGTGTGTCAAAGAGATCATAAAAATAGGAAAAGGACCCGCATGTACAAAAATATTTCTATTAGCTCTTTTTGTGGTAACAAAGAATTGGAAATTGAGGAGACACCCATCAATTGGGAAATGGCTTGAACAAATTGTAGTATATGAATGTAATGAATACTATTGTTCCATAAGAAATGATCATCAGATGGATTTCAGAAAAACCTAGAAAGACTTACATGAACTGATGCTGAGTGAAGTGAGGAGAACCAGGAGAACATCATACACAGTAACAGCAATATTGTATGATGACCAACTTTAGTAGATTTACCTCTTCTCATCAATGCAATGATCTAAGATCTTCCAAAAGACTCACAATGGAAAATTCTATCTGCATCCATAGAAAGAAATATGGAGTCTGAATGCAGAAAAAAGCATGCTTCTTTCTCTTTTTTGTAGCTTTTTCTTTCTTGTATTTTTTCCCCTTTGGTTGTGATTCTTCTTTACAACATGACTAATGTAGAAATATGTTTAATGTTATTGTGTATGTGTGCGTGTGTGTACATATATATATATATATATATATATACATATATATATATACATATATATATACATATATATATACATATATATATACATATATATATACATACATATATACATATATATATATATATATGTATGTATATATATACATATATATATATACATATATATACATATATATAACATATATATATACATACATATATACATATATATACATACATATATATGTATGATATATATATATACATACATATATATATATATATATAAATGTGTGTGTGTGTGTGTGGTCTATATCAGATAGTATGCCATCTTAGGGAGGGGAGAGGTGAGGGAAGGGGAAATTTTAGAACTCGAAATCTTATAAAAGTAAATGTTGAAAACTAAAAATTAATTAATTTTTTTAAAGACTACAACTTTCAGAACTACATTCACAGAGGAAGGTTCTTCTCCCAGTAATTCTCCATACCAATGGAATCATAATTCCAGTGTCTATCCTTAGGTAATATGTTTATTCTAGGCCTTGTTAGACATAACCCTTTCCTGTCCAGGAGCTAATTGTTACTAACCATAGTCCAGAATTAAAAATCCTATTCTCAGTCTTAACAAACTGTTCACACCTAAATCTTTCTCATTTGGAAGAGTGATGAAAATACTATTTCTGCTCCTAAAGTTTTCAGTAATGTAATCTTTAGCAATCCTTTCTAGATTGTTTCTGGTTGTTGCATTTGTTCTCACATGAAAAAAAATAATTATTTAAATTTGGTTGCCTTAGAAATACCTCTCACCTCGATTATTACCTTCACTATAAGGCTTCTAAAAGTTTGCAAAGCAGCCTGCACTCCACAGTAGAAAAAATAGAGGAGAAAAAGCAGGAGGAAAAGAAGGGAAGAGAAAAAAATGGAAGGCAGCAGTAAATACCCATTAGAATCAAAAATGTGTCAGTCCAGGCCATCTGAAGGGCAAATAGTGGTAAGCAGAAAAGGAAGGTGAAATCAGGACTGTCCGATAATGCAGACCATCTGATAACCTTAACAATGACAACTTCATCTTTTAGTCAGGGATCAGAATTTCATTGAATTCCCTTTTTACACACTTGCTTTAAATTCAGCTTTTATTGGCAGATTGTGCTACTCTGGGACTCAAATTCTCATGACTTCAAAAGAAAGTAGAGCAGAGAGAGGCAAAAGCTGGAGACATACTTGCATATGATCAAAGAGAATGAAGATAAACCATCAATTCACTTCTTTCTTTCCATTTCCAAGTCAGCCCTGGAGTCCATCTGTCTCTGTTTATTGCCTCTGTCATCTTTCAGGACTAGAAACTATAAGCTTGGGGATCATCTCTACATATTTTGTATGATTCCCAAGACACGCTTAATGTTTAATAGATGTTAAGAACCATGCATAGTTTATGGAAACACAAAAATATTAGCTAGCTAACAGCATGTAACAAATTTAGAATAAAACTCATCGTGCTCACTGCCCTGTCTGCTGATCAACAAAGTTAAGTGGTGCATAAGGCCTAATTAGCAGGAAGTTGTAAGCAGAACATCATGGGCTTCTTATACTTCTCTCCAGGCCTTCTCATCCCCTAGAGTTCCATATTCTTGGGTTTATTTTGGAGAACTAGAGTCATAAAAGTCTGTTTGAAGGTTGAAATGTTTCTACAACTTAATGCCTAACAATTCTATCTTGAGTTATACCAAGGAAACTAAATTCAATTACCTCTACTTATCACAGTTGAGGAAGTAAAAGAATAGTCTCTGTTGTACTTTCCCTAAGCAATAAAAGGAGACCAGAATCCTATCCCATTTCCACTTTAATTGTGTTCTTTTCAAGAACATTATATGTATTCACTTTTTGGCTTATTCCTCACAGCAACCTCATGGGATAAGTAGTTAAATATTTTTATCACTGTACTATAGATGAGGAAACTAAAGTTCCAGGAAGTTAAGTGACTTGTTCGAGGTCAATCACTGCCAAGACAATTCAAATCTTCTAAAGAAGCAGAGTAATATACTAGATAAAAGCACTTGGTGATAGAATGGCTAGAGAATTGGGCTGGCAGTCATGAAGATCTGAATTCAAATCCTGACTGAGATACTTAATAGTTGAGTGACCCTGAACAAGTCACATAATCTCTACTGTTCTGTTTCCTAGGCTGTGAAATGGGGACAATACCTTAAAGAGTTGTGAAAATCAAATGAGATATTTGTAAAAAGCATTTAGCACAGTGACTAGAACATTATAGACACTATATGAATGCTTATTTCCTTCTCTTCTCCTTCCTTTCCACCCAACCCACTTCTTAGTGCTGATGTTGAAGTTAGCAATATCTGAGTTCAAAACCTGCCTGAGATGCTTTTTAGCTGAATGACAAGTCATTTCATCTCTCTCAATCTCACTTTCCCCATCTGTAAAAAGGGGAGAATAGTAGAACCTACTTACAGGTCTTTTGTGAGTATCAAACAAGTGAATACACTATAATAGAAAATAACACACAATGGAATTAACAGCAGTCACCCTTATTTTCAACCAAGGGGTCATTCTTTATTTTTCACCATTACTCACCCTCAATATCTAATCAGTTGCTAATGCTTATTTATTTATTCTCTTAAACATCACTATCATCCCCTTTTATTTACTCACATCATAACTATATTACTTCAGGCCTTCATCAACTCTCACCTTGACTTGCAATTGCTACCTACACTGTTGTTCTTATATTCAATTTATTCTCTCTTAAGTTGACATTACTAAAGCACCAAATTGCTCTCCTGCTAAAGAAACTTCAGTTGTTACCATCATTTCTAGGATAAAATACATATCAATATCTTTTTTTGCAGTTAAAACACTTTGTATCCTGGTTCCAGCCTGTCTTTCTAGTTCTATTATACATTACACTCGCTCACTTCACTTGAAACAAATTAGCCTATATGTTATTTATTCTTCACACCTCACATTCTATCTCCTACCCCTAAGTATTTGCATGTGATAAGACCCCTCTCTGAAATATTCTCCTTTCACCCTCTTGAAATAACACCTAGCTTTTTTTTTAAAGGATCAGTTCTCTCCTTGCCTGCCAAAATCATTATAACTATTTTGTGTATATCTTGTGTTATCAGGGGTCATCAGGAGAAGCTCAGAATCTCTGTTCAATTCGAGGAATCCCTCCAATCTACTTATTGGATTACAAGCATGGATCTTTGTCAGAAAGTCCAGATGCTTGCCATGAAGTTAGACTTGTGTTCAAGAGTCTTGTTGTGATGAGAAAAGGAACTTCTGATGAGTCCCTGAAGACCAGATTCATGGTTCTTTCTTGTACCTTCTCTTCTAAAATTCAGGAAGAATGGTGTCTTGTCTGAGAGGCCACAACTCCTTCTCTCCTCCTTCCTTAGCCTAGAGTAAGAGTGGTTCTTCTTTGATACCTTTCTCCCTTGTTTTAAGTTTTCTCTCCCTTGGACATAAAGGAAAGGGGAAAAAAATCTATATATTTCTCCCTGTCCCCACACCCAACCAGAAGGATCAGTAGAATTTTGTAGCAGAAGTAAATGTTAATGAGAGTCATGCTAGCCCAGGAAGACTTGATAATAGAGTTTCTTGAACCTCAAGTCCCTGACTAGCTTATCCCACCTTTATATTTTCTTTTTTTAATTTTTTTTTCTTTTTACCATAGGTTAGCAACTAGACAGCTTGATAAATTGATGCTTCCAGTGATGGCTATTACTCTTGGGTAAAAGGTTTTCAAGTTCAGGATTCAGAAATCAGTTCATGACAGGAGGAAGCTTTCTTTAACAGCATGCTTCTCAAAGAAGAAAAGAAACAGTAACAAGAGGATCCTGTAGCAAAAAGATTAAAGCAATACTATGCCTTGGAATAAGGTCTGTATCACTGCCAATCCCCCATTGATAATTTCTCTGAGTTGATCAGACAGTATAGGTCTGAGGTAAATGTGCAATATTTTATTAGTTCAGTAGTTCTACAAAGGGTTTTTACTTTGTATGGGGAATATAATAAATGGAATGAGTTATTAGAGTTTTAATACTTTTTGAATATGTTGATGTTCATCTGAGAATTATATGTAACATATAGTTTTTGTGGTGGAGGGAATTAAAGCAGTCTCATGCCTGATTCAGCATAGTATACAAAAAGTATCTTTGTGGGATAGGACCTTCTTTTCTCCCTAGAAACAGACATGAGCCATAACCAAGTTTCATTTTACTGATTTTCCTGCTTTAATCAGAGGGTGGGGAGGAATTAACAAGACAAACATAAATTGAGCTTCTTTTAATGTCAGGTCCCCAGAATAGGCCCAGGTCTGAGTAAACCTGGTGCTCCTTGGTAAATGGGTGGGTATGCAGGGCCATTTCTTTACCCCAAAACATATTTTCCTCTAGTAGATTGAGAGGTCCCTGCCTTGGACTGTATTGATTTTCTGTTTATCTCCCCAACACCTAGAATAATCCCTGGCACATAGGTGGCAATTAATAAATGCTTGTTGATTGATTGATTGCATAAAATAAATATAAACAACGGGCTATATGAGATGCCAGGCAGGGAAAAGTCATTCACAATTACATTTAGGTAGTGGCAGTGGAAATATGGGGGGGGGGGGTTGATGAAGAAATATCAAAGAGAAAAATAGGTAGCCAATTGGACATGAGTGGTGAAGGAGAAGGAAAAGTCAAAGATAAAACTAAGATTGCAAAAAATGGCAGATGTGATGAATGGTAGTACCACAGACAAACATTTGTCAAATCAGAAGGAAGGACAGTTTTTAGGAAAATATGGTTTGGGACAGTTGGAGTTTGAGGAGCCAGTAGAAGATATGGAAGATATGGAAGGAGCCATTGGAAATGTCCCATGGGAAGCTATAAATACTTGATTATAGCCCAGTAGAGAAGCCCAAGTAGGAAAAGGAATTTGTGTATCATCTATGCAAAGGAAATAATTGAATTTGTAAGAGGCAATTTTGTACAATGGAAAGGGTACAGAGTTTGGAAGCAGAGGACCTGGCTTGAATCCAGACTGTGTTGCCTTGAGCAAACTTGAACAAGTCACTTGATTTCATTAAGGATCCAAGAAATGAGACAAGGAAAAATGACTTAAAACGGTAGTAGGAGAACCAAAAAAGTGTGAAGTTTCTAACGCCAAGGGAAGAGAGAATATCTAGGAGAAAAAGGCATTCACATGCTGGTCAGAAGAAGCAACACAAGGACACCCTCAAGGTCTCTCTTAAGACCTTTGGAATTGATTGTGTTACATGGGAAACACTGGCACAGGACCGCCCAGCATGCGGGCTCTCATCACAGAAGGTGCCGTGTTCTATAAGCAAAGCAGAATTAAAGTAGCTAAAACAAACTGTGAGAGGCACAAATTTAGAGAATCCACCTCAAATGTTCCAACCTGTGGTAGAGCATTTAGAGCTCATATTGGTCTGAACAGCCACAGTCAGATTGTAACTTGACTAACATAGTGATGTCATTTTGGTCTTCTTCGAGAATGAAGAACAATCAACCAACCAATAGGCAAAAGGTAGAGGAATGCCACAGAGGATATAGGGCCTCATCCTATAAACACTCACAGACACACACACATTTGTATAAAAGAATTGAATGACTGCCATTAATTAGGGAAGAATCTCCTATAAAAATCTGCATGAGCTCTTTCTCACATATGCCACTATTGGAAGCACTACTCAGAAACAGGGGATTTCAGAATCTCTCTGAGTAAAAGTTCCAATTGTGGCATATGTGAGAAAGGGCTCATGCAGGTTTTTATGGGAGATTCTTCCCTAACTGATGACAGCCATTCAGTTCTTTTACACCTTAATTTCATCAGAACCATAGTCTTAAGTCAGTTTTCTGCATATATGTTCATAGGCATTTAAAAAGGAATAGTTCTCATTATGCTCTTACTCCCTCAAAGACTTTTTAGTTTGTCTTTTAAAGGTATTTACTTTTCAATTTTTGATTCATAGATTTAAAATTGGAAAGGCTTTTAAGGGTTGTCTAGTTCAACCTCCTTGTTTCACAGTTGAGAAAACTGAAATATACGGAGGTTAATGACCTATCGAAGGCTACACAAGTTGTAAGTAACAAACCTGGGATTCAAATACAGGACCTCTTATTCTAAATCCAAATCATTTTCCTATGTTACATCATGCTATTTCCCTTATAGGCCATGTCAGTTTATATTGGAATGTCACATGAATTGGGATGTCTCAAAAATTTGAATTTCCCCTTGCCTTTTCTTGAGTTTATTCTAGTTTTTTTTTCCCAATTTGGAACTTTCATCCTGTACACAAAAATTAACTTTATATTCCAGAGCATAGAGGTTCCAGTTCAAGAGGTAAGACTTTATAATGGCATGGAAGGATTTGAATCTCAGAAGTAGTATAGAGGATGATACCAGGACATGAAAGGAGATAATACATATAAAGTAATTTTCAAATCTTAAAGATCTATAGAAATGTTAACTATTATTAGCTATTATTCAAATTCCAACTCTACCAATTACTAACTATATTACCTTGGGTAAGTTTCTGAATTTCTCTAGATCTTAATTTCTTCATATATAAAATGAGGGATTCAACTAGATAATTTCCAAGGTCCCTTTCACTTACAAGGTTCTATATTCTATATTTTGTCCTTAGTGCATAGGTTAGGCTTCACTGGTATTTACCATCACATCCTCCAAAAACATATTTAGATGAGTTTACTGAAGATTTATTAAAATACACATTCCATATATCTAGAGTCAATTTTGTATATTCTCGAGAGAGTCATTATATGTAGCCCTGACATTTCCAGTGGAGGGAGTGAGAACAAAAAACAGAATAAAACAATGTTCTCTCTTCAGATTATTAGCACGGTCAGAATAAAAATAATTTTTGCTTATAATAAGAAATTTATAAATTTCTGCTCATAATGAGAAATTCTTTAAGAATTGAAGAATTCTTTAAAAAATTCTTTAATATTGGTATAATATTGCTACAATAAAAATCATGTTGAAACTTAAAATTATTGCAAAATAGAAAATGCAAATATACTTTACCTTTTCTAAACATATATTTCTGAACCTAAAGATTAGATTTCAGGCTTAATTCTGACCGAGAAAAATATGTCCATTGGTAATGTGATATAGTAAAAACTTTGAGCTTATAAACTACCCTGCATCCCTTCTTTCCCCATTGCTACATAGAACCACTGAACCTAGTGATTTAGTCCCACTCTGGGCTAAGTATATACTATCTCCTTCCTTTGATATTCTTTCTTGAAAATAAAAAAAGGAAGCTCCATAGCTGAGTTCTCAGAAGAGAGCCCAATTAGCTTGGTAAAGTAAGTGATTAAGTGACTTGCCCAAAGTTACATAGCTAGTGAGAAGCAGAGCAGGGACATAAGTAGATTCATGTCTTCTGACTCCAAATTCAGTCTTCCATCCATCTTTCTACCAGCTGTCACCCAGATGTCCATAGAGATAGAAAGGGGAGGTTGGGAAAGTAATAATGTGGAAGGGAAATATTTAGTTCCCTCATCCATAGATCAACTGATGTGATCAAAATATGTGATCACAGATGATGGTCAACAGGATTTGAGAGTATTAACACCCTATATTCCATTATAAGCATCCCTCTTTTAAACTGAATCAAATGGGGGGGGGGAGTCACTGAACAAACAGAAAATGGCTATACACTTGCTGTGTTTTAAATATCTAAGCCTTGGAGACAGTCAAAAGTTTGCAAGAGTTGAAGAGTGAGTCAATAGTTACAAAAGAAGTCAGCTCTTAACCTAGGAGGTAGAGAAGAAATATTATTTCTGCCCTCCTACCTTCACCTATCAGTCATGGCTATTGGCAGCTTTTGTTCACTCAGAAAGAGATATCCCATTCAGTATTGAACAGTCAGTTCAAGAGCTTTTGAAACATAATTGAGGGAACAGAGGGAACAGAGGCACATATTCCAGATATATAGAAAGAGAGGTAGCCATTGAAGGAAGGAAGAAGCTTCAAGCAATGTGCTCTCTTTTAGCAAAGACAACAAGCTCTGGACTTAAAAGAGTCAAATTTTAAAGAGAGGCAGACCCTGTGAGCCCAGAAAAGCAACCTACCCAATAGAGATGTTACACTAAAGAGATGAAGCCTTGACCATATGTATTTCCTACATATGGTCTTCCCTATCATTATAACCTAATTTTGTGTCCACTTTTCCCCACAAATGCTGTGTGTATCCTTGGGAGAATCTATCCCAGGTTTAAAGGCATTAAGATATTATTTTCACTACACCATCTTAGTAAATGCCCATACTAAAATCTAACTATGTTTACTGATTGTGTATGAATGGGAAACAAAACTATCATCTTAGGAGAATAGTACCTCTAGAATTCAAAGTAGCAGCCAGTCTTTTGAGACCCAACCACCAAAATAAATCTAACTAGGGCAAATGGCCCAATAAGGATATTACCCTAATAAATCAATACTTTTTGCATGCTAGAGGTTAAAGCTGTTGTAGTATATTTTAAAAGTCTAAAAATGGACAAAAATTTTGTTTTGGATCAATCTACACCTTTTTTTCTGTCTAAACAATTATGGAAATTATTTCCCTATTCCGTATTTATATTAACAACTAGGAATTTGTGGACAATAAAGAAGTGTAATTATCTGAATTTAAGCTATTGACCTTGTCCATGCCTTAGTACCTTAACTGTTAACATTTAACATACAGTTTCACACAGTACAGAAAAAGAATATATTATATTTATTATGTAACACATGTGTATATTCATATAATTTCATATAAATGTATCATGTTATCTACATGTACATATAGATGTACAGTAAGATAATTTCTCAATAAATTTCTGTAATGATTAATTGAATCACCATTTGCATAATGGAAAACAGGAAGAACGATTTAGTATTAAGGCACATTCTATTATTGCCTTTGAGGTACAACAGTCTATTCAAAGAGAATATTCATCCACTGAAAGCACTTAAGTTAATCCTTAAAAATAAACAATTGCTTAATTACCCCAAGGTACAGAACTCACACTGCAATTTTCAAACATCAAAATGGGAAAAGTAATTAGGCTCCTGGGTATAATTAAACCATCTACTGTGAACAGTGCCAAATTCTAGTTTAGCCATTTCTAGCACCCAGGATTCAATTTTTATACTACTGAAAAATCTTACTTTAGGTTTGTGGACTTGAGACAGATTCTTTTTGGCAAATGTTTCTGAAAATGTCATTTTTTACTAAGAAAACAGAGCAAAAAGAAGATATACTTATATCCAGAGTAAGATTTCTGCAATTATTCTGACTACACATTGCCCAGATTATGACATCCAGTTAAATATGTTACCCATTTAGTCAAAGAAAGAAGGAACTGAAAGCCAGAGATGATGAAGAGTGCATTTCAAGTAAGGAACATAGTAGTTGTTAATGAATGGAGGAAAGAGAGATAGGAAAGTATCTAATGGTGCCATCTAGTAGTCCAGTTTAACTGAAATATAGAGTACATGAAAGGTAGCAAAGTGAAATAAGACCAGAAAGCCATGTTGGAACCAGATTATTGAAAGTCTTAAATACCACAGGAAGGAGTTTGTGTTTCATACTAGGGGAGATAAGGAACAAGAGATAATTTTTGAAAAGGGCAATAATGTGACCATATCAGAGCCTTATGAAGATTATATTTTGTCATCTATGTGAGATGTAAACTGGGAGGAGGAGAGGATAGTGACATGAAAACCAATTAGGCTATTTAAAAAATTTAGATGAGGGATGGTGAGAACGTGGAAAGTAGGGCACAGACTTTGGGAAAGTGTGGAAATAAAATTGCTAAGACTTGGTAAGTGATTGGATATGGGCAGTGTAATGGAGTAGAGGAAGGAAATGAACATTTATTATGTGCCAGGTACTATACTGTGTTACAAATATTTTCTCATTTGATAATGAGAGAGCAGGAAAAGACAAAGATCATTCCAAAGTTATGAACCTTGGTAACTGAGAGGATGGTGGTATCCTCTACAGAAACAAGGAGATTTGGATCAGGAGAGGGTTTAGAGAGGATAGTGATGAGTTCAGATTGGGAAATAATGAGTTTGATGTGAGACACCAAAATGGAGATTCCATGAAGGCAATCATAGATGTGGGCCTAGTTAGGTGTGGGGAACCTGTGGCCTTGAGGCCACGTATGGCCCTCTAGGTCCTCAAGTTTGGCCCTTTGACTAAATCCAACTTCACATAACAAATCCCCTTAATAAAAGAATTTGTTCTGTAAAACTTGGACTTAATCAAAACACCACACCCAAAGACTTAGAAGACCACATGTGCCCTTGAGGCCACAGGTTCCCCACCTCTGAATGATTCAGGAGAAAGATAGTAGAGTAAGTATCTTTGGGAAAAGGCACAGTGCTTTTCAATGATCCCAAGTTACTTTTTACTCTCTAAAGCACTTTTTTTAAAAAAATCAAGATTCTTACTATAAAGCTAGATTACTACAAATCATGTAAATCATGGCCCACCACAACCTCAAAAGAACCAAATTTCTGGGAATTCAAAATACAGAAGAAATATAGCTATTGGATGTTAATAGCCCAAAGCTTATTACGAACAATGATTTGTATGAAGGAAATACTGTATCAAACATCATCAAAGACATGTATGTCCAGAAAGAGGATGATTCATATATCAAGAATGAAGGATAGTAAATAAGCAGTCCAGATAGGTATTGTTATCCATAAAATATTAAGACTTAATTGAATACCATGACATCCTATATGCACACCTAAGAATAAAAGAAAATTTTGCTTTAGCAAGAATCAAAATCTTAATTTAAAGAGGGCAAAATAGGTGGTGGGGGAGAGGGAAAAAGTGGGGAGTAGAATTAGAACAATATTAGCCATTTACTCTGCTTATAAGTAGTAGATCATAGGAGATGGTAGAAGTCTTAATTTAGTTTGGAATTTTTTTTTCCTGGAGCCAGCTTTAGACATTATTTATTGGAGCAACAATAATAACTGGCCTGTATTTAGGGCCTTTAAAGTTGGCAAAACATGTATCACTTCATTCCTGTGTCACAACAATTCTGTGACATAATAATTAGCATTTATAGAAAGCTTTAAGTTTTATAAAATGCTTTTTAAATATTATATCATTTTTATCCTCATAGAAATAATGTGACATAGGTGTTATTACAATCCTCATTTTACAGATGAAGAAACTTGCTGAGGGAGTTAAGAAGAGGCTGAGAGAGAATAACATAGCTGTGACTTGCCCAGGGTGGCATACTTACTCCAAGTCCAGCACTTTATTAATTTAAACAATTTTTTTTTAGCTTTTAGGCAATTGGGGTTAAGTGACTTGCCCAGGTCGGACAGCTAGTGTGAAGTGTTATGTGTATGAGGCCGGATTTGAACTCAGGTCCTCCTGACTGCAGAGCTGGTGCTCTGTGCACTGCACCACCTAGCTACCCCCAATTTATCCAATTATTATCAAATGAGACAATATTTTTAAAGGATTTAGCATAGTGTCTGGCACATAGTAGGTCTAAATAAATGCTTATTCCAGTTGTAGCATGTGATTATGATAGCATATAAAAAATAACGGTCAGGATGCTCTCAAAAAACCTGGAAAGACTTTCATTGGCTGATGCAAAGTGAAATGTACTATGTACAAAGTAACAGGAATATTTAAAGATGATCATGCATGAATAACTTGCTATTCTCAGTAATACAAGAAGACAAGACAACTCTGAAGGACTTACAATGAAAAATGCTATCCATCCCCACAGTAAGAACTGATAGTGTCTGAATACAGATTGAACCATACTCTTTTTTTTATACTTTCTTTATCTTTCTTGAGTTTTTTTTCCTTGTCTATGTTTTCTTTCACAACATGACTATTATGGAAGTATTTTGCATGACTACACATGTATAACCCATATCAAATTGTTTACCTTCTCAATGAGGGGCATGGGGAAGGAGAAAGGGAGAGAATTTGGAACTCAAAGTTTTAAGAATGAATGTTAAAAATTGTTTACACATATAACTGCGGGGAAAATAAAATACTAAATAAAAACTTAAAATTTAAATAAATAAATAAATGCTTGTTCCTCTTCTCTTCCCTTCATTGTATCCATAGATGAGGAAAATAAGGTTCACAGAGGTTAAAGGATGATATAGGTAGCAATATATGGTAAGTATCATTAATAATGTATAACTTCATAGTCATTCATAGTTTGGCACGCTTTTTTTTTAACTGCAAGAAATGCTATTTTGCTGTTTAGTTTTTAACAAAAAAAAATTACTCACTCCTATGTAATTGTTTCATCATGCTAAAGAGTCCTAACCAAGTGTAATTGAAATTATTCTTCTCCTTCTTGAGTAGTCTCAGGGTCTCTTAAGAACCCATTTCCATTATCAACATCTACTTCAGCACAGAGTACACAATATAATCAATCAGCAGAATTCACAGCGACACTTGATCCTAGAATTGCCAGTGACTGAAAACCATTCTCTGTTGGCCTGCTTCCAGAACAACTTGAACTTTGACATACACACACAGCAGGAATAGATTTCAACCTGCTGTGTTTTCAAGCACTCTAAAAAAGTAAAGAGTATGAAGGAAATATGAAAGAAGCTCAAGGAGTCCTTTGCAAATATAGGGCTTCCTGGATCTTCTTCATCCAGTTTAGCATATTTGCCAGTCTTTCATTGTCACTCAGATGCAGCCAGTGACATCAGAGGCCCTGAATGATAGTTAATAGGATTCTCTAAAGGAGAAAAACTAAGCTATGTCCAAAAACATGGAAGCCCATATTAGATATAAAAATAAAACTTCAGATGATTCCAAACTATGGATCAGAAGATGATTTAATTGGGTTAAAGAACTCACATTGATTGAATAAGCTCTGTCCACCAGATTAGCATCTATTCCTCACTTTATAGTTTTAGAATATGCTAGATGGACTGGTAGGAATTAAGAGACAGGAGAGACATAGACAGTTTGGCTCAGGTCTTCAACTAAAGACTCCAAGGAGACAGGATCCCTATTCCCTCTACTCTGCTAAGTTTGACTTCCAAATCTACCTTGTATAAAACATTAAACCAGGATTTTATGGTCCTTGAGATAATTAGATATTTTGTTGTTTTCATAAAAATGGGTTAAAATGCAAAAGGAACACCTAATTAGTACCTCACCTAACTGAATACTTGGAATAAGAAACCAAGTAGTATTTAGTTAATAGAAAGCATAATTACCTATCCAGTCTTCACACAGAGAAGCTTTCAGAATGGCTTTATTATTTCTTTCAAGTTTTGAGTCAAGAGGTTCAGATATAGATAGGTATCAAGGGAGGAGCTGTCCTAATCCAAATTCTCTCATTAATTTATTGCAGAAAGCTTAACAATTCACTAAATCTCTCTGGGTTTTTTGAAGAAAAGCCCTGAGGCTATTTTTTTCTGAGTTGTTTGTAAGGAAAGTATGCATGGATTTACAAAACCCTAGAGAAAAAATAAGCTTCTTTCTGTATGAGGTTTTAAAATTTTATAAGGAATTAATTTAAGGGATGGTGGAAAGAGACTTTAGCAAATATGTACATATGTGTAACTTCCCCTAAATTTTGTGAATATTCTTCCTTTTGCCAGTGGCTAATCTAATTCAACTCATTCAATTCAATAAGCCTTGATTAAGAGCATGAGTTGCACCGGGATGAGAGACATCCTCTCAGCTCTCAAGGAGTTTACATTCCACATTCCAAAATATTCCTCAAAGTTCTTTCCAAGCAAGTTTAGCTGTAGGTGCCATTCATCAGATGATTAGCTATTCTTTAAAGGTCTCCTTATGTTTTTTTCCCCCTCACCCTGGTCTCTTCAAAGACTATAGTATATCTTGAAACTGAATATGGCTAATTTATTGTGGTATAAATATTATTATTTTAAGGAAATTTTTGTGGGTTATTTCTCATGCACACTGTCCTTGCAACAGCTCTACCTCAGTTTGCCACAGAAGAACCAACTTCTAAGCTATTCTGCTATTAACCACCCTTTGCCCTGCCACATCAATGACTCTGAAAATATAGGTAGGCAGTAAAGATCTCCATCCAATCACCTGTCAGAGACCAAAAGGAATTGCTACAGTGTCCAGCTGCAATGTATGTATCTACTTTGGATAGTGAAGGTGATGAGGTCTAGATTCTTAGGGTTCTGAGACCCCGACATGGCACACAGCAGGCCTTGCCCAAGTGAATTCGACCCAAATCTTTCAGCCAGAGACAAAGTTTTATTAGGGATGGGCCATACAGGCCAGACTCTTAAGGAGTCTGAACATTGGTGAAACCCTCAAGGACAAGACAGCATTAGGAAATCTCAATATTTAAATGGGGGCCAAGGTGGATCTTATATACACTCAAGTAATTTGGGGTGTTTGGAGGAGGTGCTGGGAGAAAGATCCTGAAGCTGGGGTGAGTTTAAAGATGGGAATGTCTGGGAGATTAAATAGACAATGGGAATAGACAATGGAACAAAGAACTGAAAGGAAGAGGTTGATAAGATCAAAGGTGAGATCCAAGACTAGGCTTCTTAGAAAGATAGGGAGAGAGCAGAATAAGAATAAGAGATTAAGGAAAGGCCAGTTGAGTGGAGTATAGCCTCAGGCAACCATTTGAGACCAGAGTGAGGTCAAAGAAAGTTTAAGGATTTTCTGTTCCCAGTAGACAAATAGGACCCAAATTCTTTTGGGGGGAGAGGCAAAGGTCTTGGCTTGGGCCTATACCCCATCATTGGCTTTGGTTCTATGTGTCCTCTCCCACAACCCAAGGAATTATCCAAACACAATTATACAACATGAGGTAGACTCTGACTAATTTCTGGAGACCTCAACCTTCAGCTATGACTCATCTACACCAGGCTAAAGTAGAAAAAGCTATGATCAACTCTGGAGCTTCTGACAATTTTGTGGATGAGTCAGCTGCTCTGGTTAAACAATTGGTCCTGCACACAGCTTAATATCTCCCTAGGCCACATGGAACAAATTTAGGAGAAACCTAGCAAAAGAGCTTACTACATCATTGAACTTGTTGAATTGTGGGACTTCGATACCCTTAGAACATCAGGAACATTTCCAAGTAAAAAAATTCCAAATTGTAATTGTCAAGATGCTCACCTCTGTTTGAATGGATGATGAAATAGATTTTTTATCCGTAACCAAACTTTGCCTTTCTCTCCAGAAAAAAAAAAAGTTATATTCTAAGGAAACTTCAAACAGTAAAATATTTGCCAAGAGGCCAACCTATTTACACAAACAAAATCTCTGCTTGATTCTTTACCTTTAGAGAAGCTCCACCTATCTTGGCACATATTAATTGACTGACAATCCCAGCAAGACCCTGATGTAAGTGACAGATTTGAAAAAAAAACAACTTAAATAACATTGATGAGGATGGGATCTGGACCCCAGAAAGGAAAAAACCTGGACTTTCCCACATGGCCAAATCTCTGGATTTTACCTGAGGTTATAATCCCATCAACAGGCCTTTTGTTATCACCTATGCCCTATCTCCCAATTCTGTTACCCTTAACCTAGCCTAGTCTTCCATTGTCTTACCTCCCTATAATCTCCCAGCCACTTCCCACCATTAATCTCCATTTTCTCTGGACCTTGTGGTCCAGGTCCCTAGCATTCTATTACCTCAAAGTCCCAGCAGACTACTTGGCTATTCCTAGATCCCTCCCACAGTCTTTCTGTATATAAGGTCCATTTTGTCTCCATTAAGGTGCTCAGATTCTTACAATCTGGCCAATAGCTCACTAATGTTCAGATTCCTTAAGAGTCTGACCAATATGGAGGATGTTATAATAAACCTTGTCTTTGGCTACAAGAAGGCTTGGGATGAATTCTTTCAGGCAGAACCCACATGTTGTGAATTTGGGGTTCCAGCAACACTACACCTCTAAACCTCAGCAACACAATTGTACCAGTTTGATGACTGCCTAGAACACAGACCTCATTTAGGCAATGCCAGAATGAAAGATGAATTTAATTGGTTTCAGTTCTATGTGCCCTCCCCCATAACCCAAGGAAATACCCAACCATAAAGGTACAAGGTAAGATGAGTCCTGACTAATTTCTGAAGATTACCACCTTCATCTTCAAATATGACTCATACATCAGGACAAAGTAAAAAAGCCATAAGCAGTCAACTTTGGAGCCAATTAAATAGAATACCTCAAAGAGAACTTAGAGCTAGGATGCATTTACCCTTTCATTTCCAAA
This sequence comes from Phascolarctos cinereus, assembly GCF_003287225.1. Classification (NCBI taxonomy): domain Eukaryota; kingdom Metazoa; phylum Chordata; class Mammalia; order Diprotodontia; family Phascolarctidae; genus Phascolarctos; species Phascolarctos cinereus. The sequence goes on along the minus strand of NW_027555958.1, from coordinate 112,697,078 downwards.
TCAGAGTGTCAAACTGAAATAAGATGGTTGTCAAAACAGTAAAAACTAGGATCTTTTAACTAAGGCAAGGGAATTCCAATTTGGGGATACCACATAGCAGCAGGATACAGGAATGCCCAGAGGCAGAGAGGGAGCAGGGTTAAATACATTTCAACTGGGGGGGGGGAGATCCATGGAAGGCATACCCTCCAGAAGCTGTTACATAATTTGTTTTGCATAACAAGCAAAAGTCCATAAAGAAAGATGGGAATGAAGATACTATCCACCTTCAGAGAAACAGATAACAAGTGGAAATAAGCACAATTCAGTCTTGGGTATGTGTGTTTGAGTGAATATGTGTGCTTGTGTGTTTATGAATATCTGTGCATGTGTGTGTTCATGCTTAATTGTAGCCTTCTTGGGGTGGGTAAGAGGAAGGGGAAAAAAAGTAAAAAGTGCACATCAGAGGACAAAAGAAAACACAAAGAAGCAACAAAAAAAGACAGACAGCTTTGAAAATAATATGTAGTATTATTATATAGGTTTTCTTGAAGTGGAAATTTATTGCTCTATATTGAATCCTCTCATGTTCTGCTGTGCAGGTTTTTTTCTTTTCTTGTTTAAAATAAATTCAAAAACTAAAAATAAAAAAAGAAGGCTGGGGGAAGGCTCTGGTTTTGAGATCTTCCTCAGGCAGTTCATAGCCCCGAGATCAGGCAAGGTCAGCTACATTCAACATTCCCCACTCTTGGTCAAGGCCAATTCCATAGCTGACCAATGGCAGAGGTAAAGTGACTGAGAAGTTGACTGGAGTCCTTGGGGGCAGTTCCCTTCAGCAAGCAGATCTTACAAAAAACAATGGTGCAATGGGGAAGAAGTGGAAGGGAAGAGTAACCCACTTCACTTTCTATTTAGTTGGTCCATCATAGTTCAAGGTTCAGACATCTCACACAGCTGTCTGGTTTCTGAAAATATCTCCTTCTGCAGTCAGTCATCTGCAATTCTGGAAATCTCCCATCATAGACATTCTGGAATAGGTATATTCTCAGGGAAGCTTCTTCCACAAAAATATTTGAATCATTTGACAACACTGTTAAATCTTTACATGATAATGAAGCAGCAAAATATACATATAAATTTTCAGGGTGTTAATCTACAACCAAATTCTCAAAAGGAACAGATGACTCTTCAGATTTTGTGTGTGTGTGCGTGTGTTTGTGTGTGTGTGTGTGTGTGTATGTTTATATGCGAAAACTGAACCCCACCATCTAATAGAGTACCTTCTATGTACTTGATTTTAAATGATTGCGAGGCACTCAGTGAAGAACTTACTGTTCCATGCTGTCAGCAACAACAGCATGGAGCATTACTGGATTGATTAAAATGTCTTGTCTTTTAAATCATTTGGCATTGGTGCTTAGGGCAGTGGTGAAAGTTAATCTCACTAGTCATCTTGATTTAATTAAATGTACAATATGCTTTTAACAGCATTTTTTAACTTTTTATTAGAAATGAATTGTAAAAATAATCATCAGAAACTTTGACTAGTATAGGTACTACCAGGACAGCTTAAAAGTATTTCAATACTTGGGTAGACTTAGAGGCACTTAATTACCTTTCAAGAGGAAAGAAAAAAATAAAGATAGAAGGGACCTCATTAAGACTGGATCTTATATAAGTCATACTTTGTATGAAAATGCAGTTGCCTAAAACTACCATAATAGTGACAGTTAAGACAACATTTCAAAAGTAAATAGAAAAAAGCAAAAAGCAGAACAAGTGTTACCCAAGTTCATAAATCTGGCAATGTAACAAAATAATACTGATGGAAGGAAAAAGATTAAAATAATATAAATTTGCTTTAAAAATAAAAATAGCAGATTATAATAAAACAAATTCTAGTTGAACAATCTCTTATGAAACAATACAATCTTCCTACACATATTTTTCTGTCATTCTAAAAACATAACCCAAGACACTTAGTCTGTAATACTTTTGTGTACCTATTATTTTAAATTTGTTTTTAATAAAAGATATATTTTACCAAAGTCAAGGACATATCAATGAAAAAGTATCAAATAAATACACAGAGCCTTCATAATATTTGAAAGTCAAGAGAATGAAAACTCAAAACGTCTGTCAACTCATTAATTGAACAAATAATCCCCCCTCAAAATGCTGCTAAGGATCTAGTAATAACACTCTTCGTAAGTAGGTGACTTCTATGCATACAGATTAATTCACCCAAAAGATTCCTACTTTAACAATGGGCTATAGCGGGGTGTCTGAATGGAGTAAGTAAATAACTCAAGATTGTATCAAGAGTAGTCTATAGTAAAACATGTTCAGTTACTAGCTATGCTCAGATGAACTGCATATTATCCCCACATAGACCACTGCTTTCAAATCCTCTTTATACCCTCCTGCAATTTGCTTACATTTCAGAACATGCTCTATATACAAGTGTTAATCCCACATTAAATAATAAACCTAAGTAAAAACTTGGAATTCCCTCTAAGGTAGCATGATATTCCATAAATTATTCTCCTTTAAAGTTAATCCTTTTCTTTAGAAAAAAGGTGAAGATGTTTCTGATTTAATTATGAATATGCATGTATGTATGTATATTCTAATTTGTTTCTCCTCAGTTTTTTCCTGTGTAAAATGAGAATAACGTCATCTACATGACAGGGTTGTTTTGAGGATCAAATGAAACAGTAATTGTAAAGTGCCCATTGAAGGGCTTAGTAAATACTGTTGTTCAGTCTTTCCAGTTGTGTCCTGTTCTCCATGACCCCATTTGGAGTTTTCTTGGCAAAGATAATGGAGTGGCTTGTTGTTTACTTCTCCAGCCCATTTTACAGATGAAGAAACTGAGACAAATAGGGTTGAGTGACTTGCCCAGTATTGCTCAGCCAGTTAAGTGTCTGAGGCTAAATTTGTACTCAGGTCTTCATGACTCCAGGCCCAGCACTCTATCCACTGAGTCACCTATGTGCCCATAGCTGGCACGTAGTAAGTGTTATAGAAATGTTAGCCATGATGTTGCTGTTGTTGTTTTTGTCATCATCATCATAGAAGGAACTATGTATTTGGATAATAAGTTGGATTAGATAACTGACCAATTTCCTAATGAATCTAAGATTCTACTATTTTATCTTGTGGTGGGTAAAGGTAGCTATACTTTGGCATGACCATAGATGAGAGTTAGGTATGGCCATTTTGCATAATAAGTTATATTCTTTAAATTATATTTTATTCTGATAGCATTTTACCATTTTGTGAATAATGTTCTTCAGGATTTCACCAAATACTTCATTACAAAGGGACTGAATATTGTTATGATTGTCTTTGCAAACTAATTGTTTAACTAAATTCCATTCTCAGTTTTTAAAATTTCAAATTAAAGTAAAAGAACTCGCAAGAAATACAGCCAGATACAATGTCTTTTATGATGTAAACCGAGACAAAGCTCTTTTGAAGGAATTTAGATCTCTCTTTCCTCCAAAGGGGGAAGACACTGGCTGCCAGAGAAGGCAAAGGTCAGTTCTCCAGATTTAGATCCCCCTTTTTCCTAAAGGGAAGAAAACCAGAGGAAGACAATGTTTGTGAGATTAAAGAAAGGTTTTTATTAACAGGAAAGAATAAACATGCCCATTGGGGACTTCCAGCCTATGCTGACAGCCCACCAAGCAATGGATGGAGAGGGTTTATATATCTTTTGAACAAAGGAAGGTAAGGAATATTTTTTGGGGGAAAGTGGACTTAGAAAGGAATGAGTCAATGACCCCCATCCCCAGGGGAAGGGGAGTGAGGAATTCCGGATGTCAAGGTTGTGGCCTTTAATACACAAATCAGATAAGCAGTCCATATGTCAAGGCTTGATAAGAAGATATCTCCAAAAACAGGATAATACTGAAGTCCCATAACCAAAGTTAAGGGAGTCTCTAGAAATTAGGGTCTCTTTTATATGTCAATAAAGCACCAAATGGCTTAGAGTCTGCTTCACAGCAGTACATGTTTAATTGGCTTTAGAGTTGCTAATTTTCTGCATGTCCAGCTGAGTTTACCATTGGTCAGTGCAAAGGATTGTTGGTATGTCAAACCAAGACAGCCAGTATTCATACAGTTCTTCTGATTACCTGGATAATTGTGCTGGAGCCACTCAAGCAAATCAAGGTATCCATTTTCACAATGAGTATCCTATGTTTTTACCATCAGTGTTTTAAACATTTCTTTGCTCTGAATTAAAACAAGCTGAAACCCATTAGGCAATGATGCAAGACTAGGAAAACAACACCCTTTCCCATGAACTTAATCAGAACCTCAATGATGCCTGAAATTCTTTTAAAAGGCAACAAAGTCTTTCATTTCACAACTGAAGACTTGCGCTTCAGTGCAAATCCCTTTGGGACAGAGAAGGGAATATGCATTTATTGAGTGCTTACTATGTGTCCAGTCACTGTGCGAAGTATATTAATAACAACAACAACAATAATAGTAATAGTAGCTATTATTTAAATATTGCTCTCTATGTGCCAGCCACTCTACTAATATTTTTCAATTATTATGTCATTTTATCTTCACAATAAATCTAGAAAACAGGTGCTATTATTATTTTGGAAACTGAGGCAAACAGATTAAGGAACTAACTAATCACACAGTAAATATCTGAGGCGGGATTTGAATTCCTGTCTTCATGGCTGCGGGCCAGGAATATTAGCCACTGTACCACCTAGATACCTAGAGAGAAAATACCTTGACAAATTTATAGAAAGCTACAAATGATATATCAGAGCTTTTCCTAAAAGCAACTTTTGATGAGAGGGGTGACTCTGCTACTGACAACTTAAGGGATAAAAAAAGTACAGGAATAGGAGCCTAGATTGGCTACCAGAAAGAAAGCCAACAGATATTTTGCCCAAGGCTTCTCAGGAATAAAAATGATAGGGGGGTAGAGATGAGGGGAAAGAGAGATATATCAGAGAGGGAAATCACACACACACACAAAGAAAGAAAACTTCTATACAGTATAATGAAAATTGGGGAATGTAGGATTCTAAATCCCTCGTGCCATGTTCAGGATATATTAGATGTTGATATTATTTTGGTTAAGGGAACTCTCTGATACCAAAATTGGCTGCTAGAAATCAGCTGTCCCAAGTGGACTTATATGAGAGGCAATGTGGTATGATGAAAAAAGCAGTAGATCCAGCTTTAAAGCTAGCTCTGTTATCTTAGTTCAACTTAACAAACATCTATTAATCATTCACTATACATAAGGCATGGTGCTAGGTTTTGAGGCTGCAGAGAAAAACAAAATAATTCCTGTTCTCAAGGAACTTAAATTTTGGGGGCATGGTGGAAAAGTGGGAAATGTACAACATATATGCAGATACCTAAGTACAAAATATTTATGTAATATGAAGTGACTTCAAGAAGAAGAAAATATTAATGGTGGGGATCAGGAAACACACCATTTAGAAGGTAGCACCTGAGTTGTACCTTGATGAAAACTAGGGATTCTAAGAGGTAGAATTCATGAGTGAGTGCATTTCAGGTTTGGAGGACCACCTATACAAAGGTAGAAAGACAAGAGTGTATAGGGAAGAGCTAGTAGGCCAAATTTACCAGAGTAGAAGGTATATGAAGAGATGACTAGTAAGGCAGGTAGGAACCAGATTGTGTACCCATAAGCCAATTACATACCTTTTTCATCATCAGTTGCCCTCCTCTATTAAAACAACAAAAAAGAAATTGTATAAGCTCTCTAAAGCTTCTTCCAACTTTATTCCTCCCTCTCTCTCCATCTCTCTCCATCCTCTGTCTTCCTTTCACTCTCATTCTCTCTACTACCTGCTGTACTGCCTACCAGGTCTATAACCCTTCCACATCATTTCTTTTATTCTTGATGGTGAATAATATGAAATAAGACTTTGGCATATGCCCAGATCCCCAAAGATGGAAGTACCTATATGGGAGACACTAGAATCCTGCAGCTATGAGGACTGACACATTTCATGAACACTCCACATTGTCCTACCACATGTGTGGGAGCAGTCTCTTTCCATTGGCTACATAGCTGAAAGTACCTGCTTCTTTACAACTACCTGATTAAAGCATAGTGCCTCTCTCTAGTAGCATCTAGGGATGAAGGACTTCTTCACCTGCAATGTGGGTATTATGCAGAAATCTGGGCAGGGGAAGGACCATGTTCCTCTTCACTCTTGGCCCTAATGTTGAGGTCAGGGTTAAGAGAGCAGTTCAAGTGTGAAAGAATTCACTTAGACCTTCTCTCTCTTTGGTGATAAGTTCAGAATGGTCTACCTGAAATGATGAGGAATAGACATACAGGTCCTAGTGTCCTGAAAGAATTCACTTATGCAGTCTTCAAGTTAAAGAAAGGCATTTATTGGGGTGATACACCCAAGTGGGCCTGCTCCCCATAAACCAGAGCTCCAATGGGCTCTACTCCCTATGGAAGGCAGAGTATAGGCCACAGGCCCTATTCCCCTAAGGAAGCAGAGCAGCTCCTGCTTCCTGTAGGAGGCAAAAGGTGGTTAGCTAGGTAAAAGGTATAGAATGGGGGAAGGGGACAAGAGAATGGGTATATGGCTCCAAAATGCCTGGTATATCAGGTAGTAGGAGGTGATAAGCAAAAAGAACAAGAAAGGGGAGGGGAAGAGTTGTTCTGGAATTAAGGGTGCTTTGTGAAAGCATACATAGCACCCACAGTGGGGGTTTAAATGCATAGTCTTTTTTGATCATTTTTCTTACTGTCTGCATCCTGCATCTTACCTCCTATCTCACATCCTGCTTGCTCCATCTGCCTCAAAGCACTCTTTTCTGTCTCATCACTATAACTTCAAGAAGTGAGCTTAGGGTTTTGGTCTCATCTCTTTTTTTTTTCCAGTTCTAGCTGTAAGGAGTGGATGCTCAAACCTGGGAACTCAAGCTTTGGTGACCTTTGACTCTAGGATTAAAGACTAGATATTGCAAATGGCCCAGTAAGAAAGCCCTGAAAAAGCCCAGGTACCAGGACACAAGCCTAAGGGGCTTTGGACTTGGAATTTGTAGGATCAATGCTATAAAGAAACTGAGTTAAGTATTAAACCTACTCTTCTTCCTCTTCCCATCCCACCTCAAGTGTTTAGGGTAGGAGATGCTAGTATTTTTATTCTGGGTATACCTTAAGGTGCATAGTCTTTGTAAGAGCTAATCTGACTGTTAAGTGATTAAATGGAACTGGGGTGCTTGAGCTACTAAAACTGGAGGAAACAATCAACGGGAAACTGAGCCAATGGTGTAACTTTCTCTAAATGTGTATACCAGCACATGAGCAGAAGCAGAGACAGTAATCCAAGATTGGGAGTTTGGATCCCAGCGGTCAGAAATCAGTGTCTTCTCAGGATAGCCACATTTCCATTAGCACAGAAGATTAGAAGACTATGAAGAAAAAACTGGGAATGAAGGGAAGGTTACCAACGCAGTGGGAATTATAAACACACACACACACACACACACACACAATGGGATGGAATGGAAGAAGAGGCCGAACAGACTGGTTAAGGATAATGTTGAGGAAGAAAGAAATGTAAATATGGGAAAAGACTGGAAGAAGAATTTTCACCTCAGCAAAAGTTGGCTTTGAATCTGTGAAACAGGAGAAAAAGGAATTGGGAATATGCCTATCATGGTATTCAAAATAAACAGCACATGGGATCATAGGACCATAGATTCAGAACACAAACACCATCTAGTCAAACCCCATTAATTTCAGAGGACAAAACAGGCCTAGAAAGGTTAAGTGAATTACCCAAGGCCAGGGGTGGGGAACCTGAGGCCTTAAAGCCAGTTGCAGTCTTATGACTGAGTCCAAGTTTTATAGAACGAATCTTTTATTAAAGGAATTTGTTCTGTGAAGTTTGCATCCAGGACACAGGTTCCCCACCCCAACCTATGACCATTAAGTTGAATTAGCCCACCCAGCATTTTAAAAATATCCTCTGATTCCAAATCCTGCAATGACTGAACATGCGGTATGGCTAAGTGACAGGAGACATGTTGTCGATGTAGACTCAACATGACTTGACAGTTAATTGGATATGGAGGGATGAGGGAAAACAAAGACTCAAGGATGGCTGCAAGGTTGTGAACCCAACTGACTGGAAGGATGCTAGCATCTTCAGTCTATTTAAGTAATTTTTACTTCTCAAAATCAGCACATAATTACTACTGCCATCCTTTGTAATTCAGATATGATATGGCTGACAGTAATTACAAGGTTTGTTCTTGCTATGGCTGAAAATCCTGATGAATCTTAACTTCTTTCCACACTACACATACTAAAGATATTTTTCCACTCCTGTATAACTATATATTTTTTTTAATTCTAGTGCAGTCTGATACACTAAGAATGAAGTCTTGAAAAGCCTGTCTATCAAAAAGATTTATTTAGCCCCTAGAAAGTACCAGACACTGTGTTAAGTGAGGAGTATACAAAGAAAGTCAAAAACAAAAGAAAATAAAGACACAGTCTCTGCTCTCAGGGATCTCAAAGTCTAAAAGGAGAGGCAACTTGTAAATAACTGCATACAAACAAATATACACACAAGTATATATCATATATTTGCATACATATGTGTATATATGATATATACATATGTAAACATATATACTTTGTGTATATATGCATATATATGTTTATATATGCATGTGTATAGAGATATAAATATAGATATATAATTGAAGATAATTCCAGAGGGAGAGCATTAGGTTAAAGAGCACTGGGAAAGGCTTCTTGAAGAACATGGCATTTTAGTTAGTGCTTGAAGGAAACCAGGAAAGCCAGGAGGTAGAGACAAGGAGAGAATGTTTTCCAGGCATGGAGGAATAGCCAGTGAAAATGCCCAGAGTCAGAAGATTAGTATCTTGTCCAGGTAACAACAAGGAGACCAGTGTCACTGGATCACAGAGTATATCAAGGAGATTAAAGTGTAAGGAGGCTGGAAAGGTAAAAGGCTGCAATTTTCAAAGCCTTAAAAGCTAAACAGAGGATTTCATACTAGATCCTGGAGGTAATCGGGACCCACTAGAATTGACTGAATAGAGGAGTTATATGGTCAGACCTATGCTTGAGAAAGATCAATTTGGTAGATAGATTGGAGTGGGGAGATATTTAAGGCAGGGAGATGAACCAGTAGGTCATTGTAATAGTCCAGATGTCATGTGATGAGGGCCTGCACCAGGAAAGTGGTAATGTCAGAGGAGAAAAGGGTGTATATATAGGAGATGCTACAAAGGTAGAAATGATAGTACTTGACAACTAAATGGAGTGGGAGGGCAGGGTGAAAGAATGAGGAGTTTAGAGTGACAACTAAGTTGTAAGTCAGGGCAAATGGGAGGAAGGTAATACCTTCAACAGTAGGGAACAATAGGGAAGATTTGGGGGATAAGTTGCTAGCTCAGTTTTGGACGTGTTTATTTTAAGCTGTCAATAGGACATTTAATTTAAGAATTTTCAATACATAATTGGAGATGTGAGACGTGAGGTCATGACAGAGGTTGGGACTAGACAAACAATTCTTAGTATCATTTGCATAGTGATTGTAATTAAATCCACAGAAGCTGACGAGATAGCCAAGCAAAATAGTATAAAGCTAGAAGAAAAGGGAGCCCAAAACAGAGGCTTGGGAAATATGTAGGGTTAGCAAACATGACCTGGATGAAGATCCAGCTAAATAAATACATAAATAAAGAAGTGAATGAATGAATAAATAAATAAGTTGGGAAGGAGTAGAGAGACTAATAGGAGAAAGCAGTACCACAAAAGCCTAGAGAGAAGAGAGTGTCTCCTTGTGAAGACTAGGATGATAAACAGTATCAAAGGCTGCAGAGAGACAAGAAGGATAAGGATTGAGAAAAGGTCATCAGCCATTTAGCAATTTAGTGTTAGTCATTTAGCAATTAAGAGGTCATTGGTAACATCAGAAAGAGAAGTTTCAGTTGAATGATGAGGTTAAAAGACAGAATGAAGAGAATTTAGAAGCAAGAGAGGAAAGGAAGTGGAGGCATCTATTATGATGGCATTCTCAAGGATTTTGGACAGAAAAGAAAGTAGAGATATAGGATGATAGCTAGAGGAGATGGATAAAATGAAGGTTTTTTGATAGTGGGGAAGAAATGGATATGTTTGTAGGCAGTTGGGAAACAGTCAGTAGACAAAGAACAATTGAAGATTTGTGGAAAGTAGAATTATAGAGGGGGCAATCTACTGAAGAAGATGAGATGGAATGGGATCACTTTACTTGTGGGGGGGTTATCTTGGCAAGAAGAATGGCCACCTCTTCATGTGAAACATGAGTTGAGGAAGAGTTAGTTACAGAAGGCATTTGAGTCATGTAAGATAAGAAGGAAGAGAGAAGATGGAGCTTTTAGAGAGTAGCCTTATTTTCTTAGTGAAATACAAAGCAAGATTCTGAACTAAGAGGGTAGATTAAAGGGGAGCCATGAAAAGTTTGAGGAGGAATGCAAAGGTTTAGAAAAGCTGCTGTGATGAGTGGGATAGTAAACTTATTTGGGAGCTATAAAATGATTATCTTGCTATATCAAAGGCTCAGTTGAGATCATGTAACAAATTAGTAATTGACACATTCAATACAATTTGGTAATATTCTCCAGGTTTGTTAAGCATCATGTGAATGGGAGTAAAGGTAGAGGATCATGGCAATAATCAAAAGTCTTATGATTCATAAGGTAAGATCTTCAATAAAAATAAAGGGGCAAGGAACTCTGGAGAAGTGAACTGATTCAGCAAGATTTCAAGATGGAGAAAGGGAAAACCGTATAACCTTTACAAGAGTGAAAAGAGCTGGAGTGTAGGGATTGAAAGTCATAGTATAGATGAAAAAAATAGTATGGGTTTACAAGGCAGAGAAAAAGATAGAATGATAATATTACTATCATACAATGGAATTATCTCATGAACCTGGTTCATGAACATGGTATGGAATACTTGCTGGTGATGTTAAGAATAAAGCTGAAAGAATAGGTCATATGAAATAATAGTTGAAGGAGGTGAAGGTTATATGTCATGGGAGTAAAAATATACCTGTCTAAATCATATGAGCTGACTGAGTGAGTAAAAAGCTCAAAAACAGAACCAGAAGAACATTGTACATAGTAACAGCAACATTGTTTGATGACTAACTTTGATAGGCTTAGCTCTTCTTAGCAATGCTAAGATCTATAACTCCAAAAGACTCATGATAGAACATGCTATTTACATCCAGAAAAAAACTATGGAACCTGAATGCAGATCGAAGCATACTATTTGCTTTTTTTTTCTTTGTTTGTTTGTTTCTTTCTTGTGGTTTCTCCTAGTGGTTCTAATTCTTTACAACATGACTAATGTGAAAATGTTTAATATGAACATATGTATAGAGGCTATATCAGATTGCATGCCATCTTTGGGAGGGGGGAAGGGAGGTAAGGATTGAGAATTTAGAACTCAAAATCTTATGGAAGTGAACATTGACAACTAAAACTAAATAAATGAATTTTAAAAAATAAAAAATAATTTACTTCTCGGCCACATTACTAACAAGACAGAAGAATAAACATTTTCTCCAAACCTCACAACCTCTCATTCCTCTCTGAAATAGAAATTATGAGACAGAAGTAAAACTATTTCAGCTATTCAATTAAGTTGTAGGCTCTTTTAGGGCAAGGACCTTTTTTTTTTTTGACTCTTTGACTCTTTTTGTATTTCCACTACTTAGCACAGTGCCTGGCACATAGTAGACACTTAATAAATGTTTATTGATTGATTGTCTTGGACACCAAAAACCCAAACAATTTTTTTAAAAAATCAGTGAAACCACAACAGAGGAGGCCTTACTAACTCACTACTATCTTTCCCTGCCATTTACCATGTCCTGCAGGGTTGCACTAGCTGGCCCACAAGTTTGCAACAGAACTCAATTATACATCCCAACTCACCTCTCTTTCCAATGCCATAGAGAAGCACATGGCAAATATTTGCTCAGGCCACAATAGTTATAGCAACTAGACAAACAACAAAAGCAAGCAATATCAGTGCTCCATGACAAAACTGAGCATGGTCAGAAAATGGAGGAATAGTGGTCACCTGAAAAAGATACACATTTGCCAGGAGGCTGGGGGTGGGGAGGATTTAGAGGTTGGGGGAAAGTTGTGGCATTCCTTCAAACCTAAGGGAAACAGCTCATTATACAGCTTGTGCCAGTTCTATCCCCTCCCATCACAGAATGGGGCCAATCAACACTGTATTGACCAATGTGGGAGAAGGCTGAGACTCTTGGAGATCAATTTCCCAGGGAAATTACCATCAAAAAGGAAGGAGTCAGAAAGTGAGAAAGAGATAAAAATAAGGAAAGAAAAAAGACTGAAATTGACAAAGATCTCAGGAATAAGAAAACACATTTAAAACCCCTGAATGTAGGTACATAAGTCAACAGTGAAGAAATTAACAGAAGGGGGAATACTGTGTCCAGATCAGTTAAACGATTTCAAGCATTTATTACTAAGTGTTGCAAGACAAAGGAATAATACTTTATGAAGCATAGGACCCTGTAGATTCTCAAGAGAGAATGGTTTAGGAACTGCACAGAAGAAATAATTGGAAGAATTGAAAAAAAAAACTGATTCTGATGGTAAAAGAGAGAGGGAGGGGTGTCCAGAAATGCAAAGACATGGAAGTAAAGGACTATCTGGAAGAAGAGAAGCAAAACACAAACATTTTAAAAGAAAGCAAAATCTCAATACAAACAAAGCATATTGATAGTAAGGATAGGATGTGAAGAAACAGCTTAACGATTGTAAGTCTCTCAAAAGAACAGGACAAATAAAAAATCCTGAACAACGTAATACAAGAAATAATTCAAGAAAAATGCCTAGAACTTTTAAACATCTAAGGCAATAGAAATAAAATAAGGTTAAAAAAAAGAACAGGAAATAAAAAAGGAACCAAAAAGTGACAATGAACACTAAGATATTTCTTTCTAAAGGTACACAAAGATGTAACAGTGAAAGCAAAAGTTAAATAGAAGTGATGGTGGAGAAACTTCCCTGAAATACTATGGACTAGAACACATAACATTTCTCCTACAGGTAAATCTTTAGTTTTTTGATGGATTAAATTACAAAATGGGAGGGCTTAAAAGGGGAGAGGGGAGGAAGAAAATAGAGGGGAATACATAGCATATCCTAATCAAGTCAAAGGCTAAAACTGGGAAGAAAGGAGGAAAACTTGTTAATGGTCCCTGTTGCTATTTTTGTTGTGCCCCACCCCTTTAGGTCCTGTAGGGTTTTTTTAAACCTTTATTTTTTTTCTATTGTCTCAGGTGTTCGATAAGCAAATAATTTCTTCAGCTCTGATTTCCTTTCTAGATATGTTTTAAAAGGCTCTTTTTAAATTGAACATCTATCATTTTTTTTTCATTTATGGTTAGGCTCATATTTAAAAAACATGTCTTGTGTTTAGAATGCTTTTATGGAAGATGAGATACATTTACAAAAAGAGATGGAGACTAATGAATATTATCTGCAGGGATTGGGGGCATTGAGAAACCATTTATTGTGTCTGAGGTATCAAAGCTTCTGAGGGCAAGACTGGGAGGGCATTATTAACCTGATAAGAAATTTTGTGGCAAATAGGTGGGAGAAAAAATTCAGTGGACAACAAAGATCAATAATGAATTGTACCACCAGAGGCAAAGCAACATTTCTACCAGGGGACTATATCCTCTCCATTACCTGAAAGAATAGATATTTCTAAGAGTGAGCCACAAACTAAAGAACAGGTTTAGATGTATAGAAAGGGAAGATAAATAATGAAGTATGTAAGGACTTTAATCTTCCTCTTTCAGAACTAGATAAATCAATCAAAAAAAAAGAAGTTAATGGAATTTTAGATAAGCTAATTATGATATCTGTAAGAATTGAATGGGAATAGAAAGGAATACACTTTTTCTCAGTGGTTCAAGGTACTTTTACAAAGATTGACCAAATATTAGGACAAAACCTTTTATGACTAAAGCAAAAGAGAAAAAAAAGCAAAAATATTAAATGAATTCTTTTGAAATAAGAATGTAATAGAAATTATATTTAATAAGGGATGATAAAAACATGGAATAAAAACTAATTGGAGACTAAACAACCTAATCTTAAAGATTGAGTGGGTTAAAGAACAAATCAAAGAAACAGTAAATAATTTCATTAAAGAGAATGACAATGATGAGACAAAGTATCAAAACCTATGAGATATAGCAACAGCAATAATCAAAGGAAAGTCATGTCTGTAAGTGCTTACGTCAATAAAATAGAGAAAGAGAAGATCAATGAATTGGGTATGCAATTAAAAAAACTAGAAAAAGCACAAAATAAAAATCTTCAATTAACCACTAAATTGGAAATCCTAATATTTAAAGGTGAAAAGAAAACCATTGAATTAATAAATAAAAATCAGAGTTGGTCTTATGAAAAAAAAAATAAAATAAATCATTGGTTAATGTGATTTTAAAAAAAAAGAAAACCAAATCATTAATACTAAAAATGAAAAGGGTGAACATATCACTAAGAAAGATACAATCAAAGCAATTATAAGGAGTTAGTTTGCTCAATTATATGTCAATAAATTTGACAATTTAAGGGAAATAGAAAAATATTTATAAAAAAAATAAACTGCCTTGATTAGTGGAACAGAAAATAGACTATCTAAATAGACCTATTTTAGAAGAAGGAATTGAACAGGATATAAATGAGCTTCCCAAGAAAAAAGCTAGATGTATTTGCAAGCGAATTCTATCAAAAACTTAAAGATCGGGGCAGCTAGGTGGCACAGTGGAAAGAGCACCAGCCCTAAAGTCAGGAGGACCTGAGTTCAAATCCGGCCTTAGACCAAACACTTGACACTTAGTAGCTGTGTGACACTGGGGAAGTCACTTAACCCCAACTGCCTAACAAAACAAAACAAAACAAAAAAATTAAAGATCAACTAATTCCAATATCAAATATATTATTTGAATAATAGGCAAAGAAGGATTCCTACCAAACTTTTTTTAAGAAACAAATTTAGTGCTGATACCTAAACCAAGAAGAGTAAAAACAGAGAAAGAAAATTACAGACTGATTTCATTAATGAATATGGATGCAAAAACTCTAAATAAAATATTGGTTAGGAGATTTCAATATTATATTACAAAGATTATACATTATGACCAAGCAGGATTTATACCAGAAATGAAGGGAGGGTTTAACATAAGAACTATTAACATAATTGATAATATCAAAAATAAAAGTAACAAAAACTATGATTATATCAATATATGCAGAAAGACACTTTTCATAAAGTACAACACTCATTTCTATTAAAAACACTTGAAAGTATAGGTATAAAATACATCAAAGGGAAAAAGAAGGCATATTTTACTTGACTCTTTAACTGAGAGGGAAAAAAGAGGGAAAGAATTAAATAACTAGATAAAGGCAAGTACTAAAAAGGAATTAATAAGTTAAACCCTGAAATAAGAAAAAGGGGTAACATATGGGAGGCAGGACTATAGGGTGAGGGGATAACAGCCATTGGAATAGGGTTGCTTTAAAATAGATTAATTTTTAAAAATAAAAATACATATTACTACATTTGTAAAAAAAAGACAGGAAAATCCTAATTTAAAAAAAAATATTAGATGCAAATGTGAGAAAATACAAACCCAAATATCATAATTTAAAATATGAATAGATTAAATGATGTAATAAATAAAATAAATGACAGATTGGATAAGAAAACAAAATCCCTGATGCTTTCAAGGAACACATCTTTAAAACAAAGACATATACAGAATAAAAATAAAGGGCTAGAAAAAATTGCTCTGCTAAAACATTAAAAATATTAGAAACAATAGAGGAAATTATGCCGTGCCAGAAGGAACCATATATAACAAATCAATGTTAAACTTATGTGTTCCAAATGTTTTAGCATCTAAATTCATATAGAGAACTTTAAATGATATAGAATACACGATTTTCATACAATAGTGACAAATTTCAATATCTCTCTCCCAGTTCTGAACAAATATAACAGAAAAAATAAACAAAAGGAAAATACAGAATGAAAAAAAATGCTGGTAAAGCTAGAATTAAAAAGGTTTATGGCATCTTCTAAAAAGAACTGCTAAGGAATATTCATAATTCTCAGCACCACATGGAACTTTTACAAAAATTAACCTTGTGTTAGGGCACAAAGATATTAAAAACAAATATAAAGTAACAGAAATAGTGAACACATTTTTTTTCTGATGACAGTTAAGTAAAAATAGAAATTGTTTCAAAGACCACAAAGAAAAGACACAGAACAAAACATAGAGAATTGACAATGTAATACTAAATACATAACCGCTCAAACAGGAAATAAAAACAATAATTATGTGAAAGAAAATAATGATAAAATAATATAACAAAATTTTTGAGATATAGCTAAAGTAATGCTTAGGTGAAAAAATATATTCTTAAAAGCATGTATTATCTTTTTTTTTTCAGCCAAAGACAAGGTTGATTAGAACATCCATCATATTGGACAGACTCTTAATGAGTATAAACATTAATTAGCAAACTATTGGCTAGATTTTAAGAATCTAAGCATCTTAATGGAGACAAGATGGAGCTTATATACAGAAAGACTATGGGAGGGATCCAGGAGTGGCCAAGTAGTCTATGAGGTAATGGAACTCCAGGGACCTGGACCATTTGGCCAAGGGAGAATGGAGCCTAGATAGGATTAAGGGTGGGAAGTGTCCAGGGGCCATAAGGAGGTGAGACAATGGAGGATTAGGCTAGGTTAAGGGTAACATAGAATTGGGAGATTGGGTATAGCCACAAGGAAAGGCCAGTTGATGGAATTATAGCCTCAGGTGAACACCAATTTAGCCATGTGGGAAAGTCCAGGGTTTTTCCTTTTTGGGGTCTAGATCCCATCCTCATCGTTCCCCCCTCAAACAAATGGGACCCCAAATTCTTTTGGGGTAATGGGCAAAGGTCTTGGCTTCTGAACTGCTTCCTGCTGGCAAGGAGTGTAGAGCTGTTGCTGCCTCAAGGGGACCTCAAAGAGGAAGTTGACTGGAACCAAGCACAGGCTGCATCCAGGGTACAATGTGGGGGACATTGGCTGGTACTCTCTATTTGCTACCAACTGTGGGTGAATGGCCTGTAGTCTGGAAGACACAAATCTTACAGAAAAGACTGCAGGGCCCAGATAATAAGCAGTGACTAGATTTGGGGCCCAAATATGAGAGGATAAAACATCCTTACCTCTGTTTGGATTCAAATAATTCAGTTTTCCAACCATGCAATATCAAATCCACCTCATAGGCAGACTCAGGAATAGCCAGGTGGGTAACATTCCTTTTCAAAGGAGAATAATGAGGAAACTGAGCCAGGAGGATCCCATCTTAGACTGAGGCCAAATTGTCCTCTCAGCTTTCCCACCAGTAACACATTCTCTGAGTAGCTTGTGGCATTTCTCTCAGATGGTGGATCATTGATTATCAACGGATTGTTATGATCCATTAGACAACTCAAAATAAAATCCTATGAGCTTTTACCTCACACAGTAAGTTTCACTAAGCACAGCTTAGGAAAAATTTTTCCAGGATTTGCATCTCAAAGTTAAATTTGTTCTGGTATAAAAGCCAATCATTAGACATTTCTATATACTTGCAAATTCTCAGCAAGCCATAACCCAAACAAGCTTTTTGGCTACTTTACACATTAAAACAATAACCAACAATAGCCAAATTATTTTAGCAGTAACCAAATTATGAAAAGTTGCTTGATAACTGATACAAAAAGTTCACCAATTTGAAACTTGAAACAAACCCATTATCAATCAGGTGACTTCAATTTTGTTAAATGCACTTCCAAATTACTTTACACAGAGAATCAACATCTCATCATTAACAGTTAAAACTACAACTTTAAAAGAGCATGCTTGCCCAAGTTCAGAGGCCAGCTTCTTTACCTTGAGCAGGATGTGCTGAACCTGGGTGATGCCTCCAGGCAAAAGTTGCCCCAGTACCCAAGGCCATTGCCAGTGGGGCCCACACTGTAGCTGCTGCCCTTCACCCCTCCTTCCTTTCCCTAGGTGGGGGAGGGCAAAATCAAAGGTGAAGGTGAAAGGGTGAAACTCTCTTCTCCTATGAGGGGGGCTAACAGATACCCTCTTGACTCAAGGGAAAGGAGTGGTAGAAAGGAATGACCAGGGTTTTAAGGAAGAGTTTCAAAACTCCTTAATGATCGATCAGAAAACCTCCAGAATTTGCCAAGATATTTTTAGCTGTTCTAACTTTTCCCTGTAACCTTCACAAAGGAGGCTTCAAGGGTGTAGAGATAAGGGAGTAAGTAAGCCTCAGGGAACCAAAAAGCAACCATAGTTTTCCCCACTTCCCTAGCACTAAGAGAATTGACAGAATTGGGCATACACTTCCAGATAGGGCATCTGTCCTTGTCCTCCAGTCTGTGGAAGGTATACCCAGGTCCATAGCCTTGAACTTACCCAGTAGACTAAGAGCCTGAGAGCATCAGGCTAAGTGTGAGGCAGCCTCATAACTGCCTGAAAAGCACCTCCAAGCCTTGATGCTTGGAGAGTGACCCCAACCACAGAGCAAGAAAGGAGAGGGAAGGGATGCTTACATACCTTCTAGTTTTGGCTGGAGAAGAACTTAGGGTAAGGCAGTTTCCCCATATGGGCCACCAAAATGTTGAGGTTTAGGGGTACTGGGACCCCAAAAATCACAATATGCAGGTCCTGCCCAAAAGAATTCAATCCAAGCCTTTCAGCCAAAGACAAGGTTTATTAGAACATCCATCATATTGGACAGACTCTTAAGGAGTCTGAACATTAGTAAGCTATTGACTATATTATAAGAATCTGAGCAGTGGCTAGATTTTAAGAATCAAAGCTAAAAACACACATTATCTAAAGGGAAAAAGGGAGGATTGATGAACCGCACATAATTCAAAAATTAGAAAGCCAACAAATAAGCAAATGCAAAATAAGCCCCAAAAAGGAGGATACTAAAATTAGAAGATAGATACCTTAAAATTTTTAAAAACCTATATTGATAATAAAAAAACTAAAGGATATTTCTTTGAAAAGACTAATAATGTAAACAGCAAACCCACACAAAAATCAAAAGTGAATGTTGCAAAATCATAAACAAGCATTGTTTAAAAGAAAATGAAAGACTCCCACTCTACTACTTTTCAAAGGTAGTAGTTTTACAAATGGCTCATATTGTACAACTTTAAATACTTTTTGATATATTGATTAGTTTTGCTGACTTTTTTTCCTCTTCATTTTCTTTTTGTCTTTAAAAATACTACTTGTTACATAGAGTTGTATTTAATTCTCTGGTAAAGATACTTGAAGAAACTATGGTAATGTAAAAAAAAACAACATAAAAAACTTGTTTAAAAAATAAAGTAAAAGCAAGATAATGCAAAGGTTATTTGCTAAAAACTGAATGCAAGGTTAAGTAGCAAAGAATTGAGTAGCAAGTGGTTTGGCCTTTATACCATGTGGCTCCCCATAATTTTACCACTAATGTCTCCAAAAGGACTAATCTGGGGGTTATGGTATGGAGTTGTGGAATGGATTATGAGGAAGAGAGGAGAATAAAAAGGTCTTTAAAGTTTCAAATAATCAATATACTTATCAAGTAGTGGAAGATATCATAATAGGCATTATGGAAATATAATATAAGGAAGCACAAGATATAGTTTCTGTGAATTAGGAGTTTTCATTCCTGCAGAGGGAACAGGATTTAAAGCTATGTGAGGATAGCCAACCCCACAAGATCATATATGTGTAATATTTGCCAAACAAGTTATATAAACTATAGGTGCTATTAGATTGATGCAAGATCTTGTCCATCCACATTCCAGTAGTGTAGAGTCTAATTCATACCTTACTTTGGATGCCTACTATTTGGCCTTCTATCACTTTTACTAGAGAGCTATATAAGACGAGTGAACAAACTAATTCAGAAACTGGAGAGCATTGAACAATTGTTCATTGCTTTGTTGTTAGTCATTTAATTTACTCACTATCCTTTCCTAACTGGTAAAAATCCTTCTCAAACAGCATCAGACAGATATTAGATAGATAGATAGATAGATAGATAGATAGATAGATAGATAGATAGATAGTTCCTGGTTTCACTGACAATCCCAGTCCTCTGAAATGCTTGTGTTTTTCTTTCCCTTAGAACTTCTAGATTAAAGTGTCAAACACATGGCTGGTAGACCACATGTGGCCCATAAAACTCTTGGGTGCAGCCTGAACCAGATTAAAATGCAACTGTGAAATGTTTAACAAAATAAATAAAAATACAATAAAACACAGATAATATTATATTTTAAAATTGTGATGTGGAGCCTTCAGGGATGCTTATGTATAGATTAATGGCCCCTATTTTGATTTAAGTTTGACATCATTGCTCCACAGGACCAAAGAGAGAGAAGATAAATCAGCTTACAACAGAATATCAAAAGGAATCTCTCCTGAACACACAGAAATCAGGCAAGCACTTTCATGGTGGTAGAATACTGCTCATACATTTGGTCAGAGATGTGGCAGGAAGACTTCTTTTCTTTTTATGATGTATAGATACAGAGGATTATAGATGTATAGTTTTAAAAAAAAAAACCTTAGAGATCATCTAGTCCTGCACTCTCATTTTATAGAACATAGATGAAGAAAGAGGCCCAGTAAGATTAAATGAGCTGCCCTGAGTTACTCAGTTATAAGCACCAGGGGGATGATTCGAACCTAGGTTTTCTCACTACAGAAATAGTCTTCTTTCCACTATTCAACATTGCTTCTCTGTGAATCAATCCAGGAGAATAAGGACTTGCTGCACATTAAAAGTGTGTCCTTTTAGCAGCTTTAGTGAAAGATTTAATAGGTCAAGATGTTGAACTTTTGGGGGAAAATACAGCTTATGAAATTTGTTGGAATTCAGTATCCAGTATATTAATCACCATAGATAAATGAACAGTTGATTAAATTGCTTTGAAAATATAATCTTTCAGCCATATGTTAAATCAGTTCATTGAACCATTTTGAACTGAATTGCTTATTAATGGACAAGCTAGGACTACAGAGCCTTATGTGAAGCTGCTTTTGATAAATGTGAGATTGGTTAATCCATCTGGGCACTTTAGTAAACAATATTACTAGATGCAGCACCTATACAAAGAAAATAGTCAGGGCTGATGACAGTGCCTGGCCTATAGAAATAATACCATGTGATTTGTTGTTAATGTTAATTTTCAGACAGTAATTTTTTCTTTTAAGATAAAATAGAAAACAAGGCAATAGTAATAAGGAACAAACTATTGATTATTAACTTGCAAATCTTAATCCAAATTAGATGGCAGAGACCTGCTTATATTTAAAATGCACATTTAAATGTGTATACACATTTAAATGTGTATATCTATGTCTTAGTAATTTATATCAAAGAATGGGCTACTTTTAAGTCCTTGAAATGCTGACTTGATAGAAAGTTTAATAGTGCAACTCTGGAAAAATTATAATGTGTAGACAACTAGACACAGAATTCAGTGGGAAAAAAAATCTTTTTTTGTCCAAAAAGTAGTGCTGTGAAAATTTTACAAATAATTTTGATAATCTTTAATAATATAAGATTTCTATTCATAGGCTATTCAGAGGTGTTGAAATGCTTTGTTTCTTTAACTTCTATTTAATCTTTAATAGATATTTACTCCTAATCTTATGCCTATATCTCTGCCCTGTTAACCTTTATAGCCTATCCATCAGATAGTTAATGATCTATGAACAGCAATAACATGTAGGAGTAGTGTGGCATAATGACAAAAACACCAGATTTGGAATTAGAGGACATAGGTTGAAATACTGCTGCAGTTATTTATTACCCCTTCCTTTATATCTTTGGTCTCAACTCATTTTCTTTCTATTCTGTCTACCTCAGATACATGTAGAAGGACAAGCTCATGTTGTGAGGTTCAAATGAGATAATGGATATAAAGCACTTTGCAAACCTCAAATGTCATTTATTATCATATTATCATTATTAATAGCTTATAGCAACTAGGCCTCTAATCTGGTGATGACTTCATTCCCTGAGCCTTCTACTATACTTTTGGTGAGCTCAAAAAGTGTTTATAGAGCAATACAGTAGTATGCTGATATTTAACAACTGAACTCTTCAGGTAGTAAAAATAAAATGTATACCTATAGACTTTTAAGATTAAAGTGAGTTATTAAAACCTTAAATTTAGACAATAAACAAAACAATAAATCAAAATCTAACAATGGGCAACTTCATAGGAATAAATGCTCATATACAAAATTCAACAATCAGTTCTCACATACAATCCTATCTCTAGGGATTCCACTTGATGGAAAAGAGATTGTGACAATACTTTTGGAAATTGTTTTCATTTTTCTTCTACTTGTGGTATTCTTTGCATTTTCATCATAAAATATCTGTGGGGTGACTGCTTAGTTGTATGTATTGTCATGATTTTTCTAAATTGGTTTTACTTCCTACTGTTTCTCTCTGTTCTATGAGACAATACCACAGAAATTTCCATCATCTTTTGTAAAATTCCTCAAATAAAAGTTTAAAAGTTTATAAACTAAAGTTTGTAATCTGTCGCCTGTGACTATGTGTTGCATCAAAAGGAGGGGTGCAAAATGAGACAACGTGGGCCAGGCTGGTCAGTGAAACACTGAACCATTTATTATCCTGAGGGTCTGGATCATATAGGGAAAGCTAACAATCATCCCCTAGGCGTTCTCACCATTCTTATCTTGACTAACCCCAGCCCTTATGCACATCCTTAATTGTTCACACGTGCTCACCATCAAAGTCTAAGGATCAGAGTATTCTAACCTTTTGGGCAGGAGAAAGTTGGTGAGCCAAAGGATCTGAATAATTAAGCCCTTATGAATAGGAAAAGGAAAAGAGTCAAGTTCTAACCTAAATTCCTTATCCCAAATTTAGATTTTCCAGTTCTGGCCCTCAACAGTAATCAAATCCAATGTTGCCTTTAGCTTATATTTCCTTCCATTTGGCAAGAAAATCCATTGTTTACTGACTATGGTATTTTCTGAGCTCTTTTGATGTCTTTGTTTTGACAACTAATTTACCTCATTTAAATTTCTTTATGAAATCACTATAATTGTTATCAATGATATCTATTAATTATTGACAATCAATTATTGTTGTCATTTATGTTGTACATTTCCTACTTTTCATTGCTGATATATGCCTAAATTGGAAATGAATTTTTTGGCCATAACCATTCATGAAACAAATAAAAAGTGTAAAATCACCTTTCATCCTATGCATCTCCCTTATATTTCTGTAGGGTTGATGGCAGAATTTTGGGAAAGGGGAAAAAGAGCACTGAGAATCACATAATTTTAACCCATCCTTGAAGTTATCAATAACCATGTTTTAAAAATGTACAAAATCACATCATAGAAATTCCATATTTTAGAAAATTTTTAAAATACATGTTGATTTCATCAAATTAATGATGGGAAAAGATGGGGAAACATTGGAAGAACTGTTCCAACTACTGATAGGTCTATAAACATATATACAAAAGTGTCATGATAAAACTACTGTGATAATTAAAAACTAGAAAGAAAATGTATACAGAATAAAGACTATCTGAAAAAGATATATCTCTACATGTATGATGGACTGATTATTGCTACACAATAAAGAAGGACAAAAGAATTTAGAATATAAAAAGACATTTATAAGGTAATACAAAGTAAAGAAAGCAAAGGAAGAAATTATAAAATGCATATTGACTTCAACAATCATCAACATGGAGACAACAAAATCTGGTCACATATGAAAATCAATATTAGGACTACATTTTCAAAATTAAAGGATATACCCCTCTTTTCTATTAATAATAAATAATATAACTATTTAACGGAATCATTTGGAGTGGTTATAGTCTAGTTTTTGTATTTTCAAAGGGAAAAAAGTGAATTTTTTTAAAAGATCCATTAAACTTCTGGGGAACAGTGGAAGTCAGCATTTTACAATTTGGATATGAGTCAATAACAATTTTTTTTAAGGTCAGAATGGACAGTAGACCCCAGTTCACAATAACTAAGGCATCTTGACAAAGTAATCAATTATGTACTATGGCTCTTTTTTTTTTTGATCTTTATATCGCTAATGCCCAAGATCATGTCTGTCATAAGTAATTGTTGGATTGAATTGATGATTCTTTATTTTGCTTGTGAAATAAAAGGGTTATTTTGAATTAAATTTAATTTTGAATTTAAATATCCTTCAAACATGTATTAGCAATGAAAAAATAAGTATATCCATAATTATCTTTTTAAAAAATTTATTTAGATGAATTTGATTTTGTAAGTAGAAATCCTGCATTAGATAGGAATTTGAAGCTGAGCCAAACTTATAAGACAATGGTTGCTATGGAATTTTTTTTAAATACCATGAGCTCTAGTTGTTAAGAGACAATGACTAAGGTTGAGAGGGCAAAATTACTCCCTTCTTATACAAAAAAGACAATCTTAGATTTCACATTGGCAAATACAACATTTTTCCATCTCTTTCTCCTTTAACCCATGGAAGAAAAGAAGAAAAGAAAGGAGGGAGGGAGAGTGGAGAGGAGGAATTAGGAGGAGTGCCAAAATAACTGCTTCTAGACAGAAATCTTGGAAAAGATTGATTATTAGTAGAGGAAACCATGTATTTAGTGTCTTACTTAAAATGTGAACAAAAGTTTTCAGAACATGGTTACACAACTGATTAACAAGTCAGAGCCACGTATATACCTCAGTAAGGACTTCAACTCAATTAATGAAAACCTGGGTCCAGGGTCACATCACTAGTAAGTGTTGGGGGGGTGAGGTTTGAACCCGACTCCCCAGCCCAGTACTCTATCCACTGTCCTATGCAGTCTCAAGGACCATGACATTGGAGCAATGAATATTCACTGTGAGACCTAATACAACTGTGATTTGCCAATTGTAGGAACTTCTAATAGTTTTCCTATTACTGCAAACTTTTCTTTCTGCACAGCCAGTATGCTTGACAGCTTGGGAATTGGTTTGAAACTACTGACCTTTCCTGTTAAGATGTTTCCCCAAATTTCTGGCAGCTTAGAGGAAGCAAGACAGTATAGTGGGTAAATTCTGGGTGATGAAGCCAGGAAGACCTGAATTCAAATCTGGCCTCAGATACTTGCCAATTGTGTGACCCTGGGCAAGTCATTAACCTCAGTTTCCTCAATTGTAAAATGAAGAATAATGAAAATACCTTTGCGGTGAGTATAAAATAAAGAAATATTTGTAAAATACTTAGCACTGTGCCTGATACATAGTAGGTACTTAGTAATTGTTTGTTTCCTTCCTTCTTTCCTTTTGCACAGAGGCTTAAACCAGCATAATTGATAGTAATCCAAACCCTTTATACCACTGTGACACTGTGTGCTCACACATACACACTTAATCACCTTAGTGGAGCAGTGATCTCAGTGATCAGGGTTTTCTCTCTGATTAAGCAGATCAAATTCGATGAAGTCTTTCATTCCATTCCATTTAACTGAATTCAACTCAACAAGCATTTAAAAGAAAAAGCTAGAATTACACTAGACATGGGGATACAAAAACAAAAAAACCCACCCCAAACTCTGGAACAGTGAAAATCACTTCTGCCCCCGAGGAGTTTACATCCTACTTAAGAGACAGCCATACTACACAGATAAGTAGCCTCCTGCTTCTCTCCTCTATCCAAACTATCCCCCACACAACTGTTGTTAGTCTTCTTCTCGAAGAAGACCGATGACGTCACGAGAGTGATGTCTTGACTTGTACAAGAATAGGATTTAAGTGAGGCAGAGCTATGCCTCTGTCTCTCAAGACCTTGATCTTTCTAGATTAAGGTCTTTCTCAGGTCTTAGTTGTCTGAGGCCACTCCCGTCCAATGGCTAATGGCTAGGTAAGAAGGGAGACAAAAGACAGCCTAACTCACCATCATAAAATATCAGTTTAGAAGGGGAAGAGGTGATATTTCTGAAGCTTGGGTCTGAGCATGACACAACCATACTTGAAAAGTTCCAGTAGCTTCCCAATAACTTCCCGAATAAAATATTAACTCCTCTGGCATTAAAAAAAAAAAAGGAAGGAATAAAAATCTCCACAATGTGTCTCCATCTTATCTTTGCAAATTTATTTATTATCAAGGCTTTACTACCAAGGGTGTACTGATAAATGTTTAACAACTGGCTCTTTTTTAAAAAGTGCTTCACATACACACACATGCATACACACGCATACACACAAACAGAAAAAAAACTGGGCAATTAGGTGATGGAGTTGGGCCAATCAGGGTGACCTGAGGTCAAATCTGGCCTCAGACACTTAGCTGTAGGACCCTGGGCAACTCACAACTGTTGGCCTCAGTTTCCTCAATTATAAAATGAGGATAATAATAGTACTTATGTCTCAGAGTTTTTGTGAGGATGAAATGAGATAATATTGGTAAAGCAGTTAGCACAGTGCCTGGCTCATATTAGGCACTATATAAATGTTTATTCTCTTCCTTTTCTCAACTTCCCACTTTTTCTCCAAGCAAACCTCAGTAGGGAGCCAGAATTAGATTAAGCAATCAATAACGATTGGTAAGAATTTGTCTTCTCAGCCATACTGGTAAGAATGATACCTAAATGTGCCTTAATACTTTGAGTTCTTCAAATCTTCTAAAAACCATAAAAGACATGTGAAGAAAGATGCTTTCTGGCTTTCTGTATCCAGAGAAAGAACTCATAAATAGAAGTATGTGTAGAATAATTTTACAATACAGACATATACACATATACTTATTTTTGTCTAATGGTAGTCATCTCTAGGGAGGGAAAAAAGGGGGGGAAAGAAAAAAATTTATGTGAAAATTGTATTACATATTTAAAAGGAATAGCAAGTTGCACATAGTAGGTTTGAAGTTTCATGTGTAATCATCTTTTTTTTTATTATACTATGTTATGGAAATGCTTATTTTATTCTATAAATTAAAAACAATTTTAATTGCATATTACCTTAAAATAATGATGCATTATTAAGTTTAAGGTTTCTCTTTAGCTTTGTATATATAGGTCTGTTTAATTAAATACGCATAATTTAATGGATTGGAATCTTGTATGACCACTACATATATATATATGTATATATATATATATATATACATATATATATATATATATATATATATACATATATACATATATATATATATATATACATATATATATATATATATATATACATATATATATATCTGTGTGTGTGTTTTAATTATATTTAAAATTCTTTTATTCTCTGGATTCAAATGTTTTTAATGACTATAAAATAACAAAGCAGCATATTGTATTCTATACACAGCTATGACTGTGATTATGAAGTTGAGATCTCTCATGCTTACTGACAAATTCAAAATATCAATCAAATTTATTTCTCAACACATAAGTGGTCAAAATACCTGAACAAGTAGTTCTCGATAAATGAGAAACAAATTATCAGTGTGTACTTAAAAATTCAAACTCGGGGCAGCCAGGTGGCACAGTGGATAGAATACTGGCCCTGGATTCAGGAAGACCTGAATTCAAATCTGGCCTCAGACACGTAACACTTACTAGCTTTGTGACCCTGAGCAAGTCACTTAACCCCATTGCCTAGCCAAAAAAAAAAAAAACAACCAAAAGCCTCAAACTCCCCTTATTAAACAAGGAAAGCCTCTTAGAACAAATATATTGATAGTACATATGAACATAAATCACAGCAACACTTATTTTATAGAGAGAATATGATCATTGTGGAATCAGGAGCCCATGTCTGGTATGTGCGTATATGTGTGTATGTGTATGTGTGCCTGGGTCTGGACCTGAGTCTGTATCTGTGTGTGTGTGGATGTGGGGGTGTGCAAGTGCATGCCTATAGATAGCACTACATCCCTGTAATCTGAAGAAACTATGGGAAAATGTGTCCATATGGAAAATAATATTCTCTAGGCATGACAGTGGAAAAATATCTCTTCAACTTAGAGTATTTAGTGAAAATGAAAGCAAACTGTCTATGCACATTCAGCAACTAGAGATAGAGTCCTTTGTTTTTAGGGAATATGTTCTGAGGAAAGAGGGGCAACTCAGGATTTGGCAATAACACAAGTAGAAAGGACAATATTATTGGGCATAAGGATCAATACATCAATGGTGGGAAGTATTTAATTCTATTAAAATGAGGACTATAAAGGAAGAGATGGAAGCAAAAGTGAGAATGAGAACTGGGGATGTGTCCCTATACTATGAAAGCTTCAGGTTTACCCTATTCCTAAGATGCTGGAGAAGACCTTTCAGACTACTCCTACAGTAATTTAGTCACTATACCTATTAACTATAACTTTATCAATCTCCTAACTTTGTAAATTCATCTCCCAGTACTGCACTACTCCCCACCAATTCATCATTCAGCTCTATATTATCCTACATTTATCCTTTGTCTTCTCAGCCATATTTTAAGTTGGTTAGCAATATTCTGCTTTGTTGAGGAATATGGTTCTAAGATCTACTTACACAGTTCAGTTCTCACATTGTGGTCACAAGTAATAAAAATAGCCATGGCTAAGCCAGAAAAATTTGGAGCATTGATCAATTCTTTGACATCATAAAGAACTACAGTTGCTAATGTCTTCCAATATAACTTCTGTCACTTTCCTTCCATTAATATGGAAATACCAGGTCACACAGTATTACAGACTATTTAATGTTTTCTTCTATTTTATGGGTTATAATGATCAAAAGCTTATTACTCAGAGACTACTATTGTGGTAAGAGATTTTCTTATATTAACTAAGCTACTGCTGAGTTACAGACATTTTGTCACTAAGACTGTTCTCAAAGTCCTTTGAGATTTGTGTCCAAAACAAATAGATAGTGACAACTAAGTGGCACAGTGAATGGAGCAACCAGACCTGGAGTCAGGAGGAACATTCAATTCTGGCCTCAGGCATTTACTAGCTGTGTAACCCTGGGCAAATCACTTAACCCCAATTGCCTCCCCAAAAATAGACAGGTCCATCTGTTGATTATTACTCTTTCAAGTAATTGAAAATATTTGGGTTCTCAAGCTGGTCAAGAAAGAAAAAATAGAAAGAGATAAATGAGTCCAGTTCCTTTTCCAGATCCTGGTAATATACCTGGTTGGGTAACTGATCATAGTTAAATAAGGAATAATAAGGAATAGAGAACACAAAAGATAATTTTGAAAATATAAGCCTATTTTCACAAACACAATGTAACCATAATAGCAAAGTAAACTCAGAAAAATCTTCATATCTATATGAAGCCATGTTATCCATTAGATAGATACATAAATAGATATGCATACATAATTTAAATATGTGATGTATGTGTGTGTGTGTGTGTGTGTGTGTGTGTGTGTGTATGGAAAGAGAGAAAGGGATGAGAAAAAGAGAGAGAGAAACTTGATAAAATATATAAGATAAAGAATTAAAGTATATGGACAACTTTGAAATAAAAAAGCAAAATGTCAACAAATATATAAAGATAGTCTAAATCATCAATAAGAAATGCAAATTTAAAATATTCTGAGGCTTCCCTTAATAACCCCCGCAAACTGTCATAGATGAAAAATAGATGAAAGCAGATGGAGATGATTCCTCAGTGTTGGAAAGAATATGGGAAGAAAGTCACATTATTATTTTGTCTCTAAGTTATTAATCAGTCCAGCTGTCCATGAAAACATCTTGGAACAGTACTAGAAAAGTGACTAATATGTCCCAAAAGAAGACAGAGAAGGAAAAGTCTCATACAGACAAAATTTTCATAGCAACACTTTTTGGGGTAGCAACATTTAGAAATAAATTTGGTTCCATTAAATTGGGAAATGATTAACCAAATTATGAAACATGACTTTGTATTGGAAAAAATATAAATATGAATAATTCAGTAAATATATACATATATATGAAAATATATATGAATTGCTGCAGAGGAAGTAAAGAGAATCAGAAAAATTATATATAGTACAATACTGTAAATAGAGAGTAATTATACTGAACTAAATGTTCCATAACTATAATAGCCAACTTTGACCTTGAAATAGAGTCAAGAAAATGCATGCCTCTCTATCACAGAAGTTGGGAAGTAGAAAGACAGAACATTATATGTACTGTCCCTATGGTTGATATTTTGGTTAATCCTGACAAGCTGATTTTTTCCCTTCTGTTGAAAAAAAAAATCTTACAAAAGCTCACTGAAGAAAACAATTCCTTAAAAATTAGAATCAAGCAAATGGAAGCTAATAACTTCATGAGAAATCAAGAAATGATTAAAAAAAACAGAAGAATAAAAAAAATAGAAGACAATGTGAAGTATTGCAAAAACAACTGACCTGGAAAAGAGATCCAGGAGAGATAATTTAAAAATTATTGGACTATCTGAAAGCCATAATAAAAAAAAAAAAAGGAGCCTGGACATCATATTTCAAGAAATTATCAAGAAAAATTGCCCTGATATTCCAGAACCAGAGAGTAAAATGGAAATTGAAAGAATACACTGATCATATCCTGAAGGAGATCCCAAAATGAAAACAGCTAGAAATTTTATAGTCAAATTCCAGGGCTTCCAGGTCAAGGAGAAAACATTGCAAGCAACAAAAAACAGTTCAAATATCAAGGAGTCACAGTTAGGATTAAACAGGCCTTAGCAGCTTCTACATTAAAAGATCTGAAGGCTTGAAATGTGATATCCTGGAAGGCAAAATACCTAGGATTAAAACCAAGAACCACCTATCCCACAAAACTGAGTATAATCCTTCAGGGGGAAAAATGGATATTCAATGAAATATAGGACTTTCAAGCATTCTTGATGAAAAGACCAGAGCTGAATAGAAAAATTGACTTCCAAATACAGAGACTCAAGGGAAGCATAAAAAGTAAAGGGAAATCATAAGGGACTTAAGTTAAACTGTTCATATTCCTACATGGGAAGATGATACTTGTAACTGCTAAGAACTCTCTCATTATTAGGGCAGTTAGAAGAAAGGAATGTACTGGTGGAAAGAGAAAGGGAGAGACAAAATGGGCGAAATTATCTCATATAAAGATGGAACAGCTTTTGAAGTAATGTGTGTAACTAATGAATTCACTCCAAACAAATTCTTTCAATATAAACAAACAAAAAAATTTCCTATTGACTTATTAATTCATAATGTTTTGGAAAATGGTTCCAAACATTTTGTTCATGCCATTCTCTGAAGAAAATAACTGAGTTGTGAACAAGAGTAAGAAAATAATAAAATATATTTTTCCTGAGAGTTTTCATTTCTACCATATTTGAGAGGCATGAGCTCATCTCTGTGGATTTATATGACAAATATTGTAAACACATTCATTTGCCACCTTTGCTACAAACAATCCCAAGCACCCTCAATAAACTGCCTCATTTCCTTCCAAGTACAGAGTGTTCAGGTAATTCTTTAGCCATGTTAACACTTCTTAAATAATGTGGCAATTTGAAATCAAGTGAACCATGTATTCATTGAAACCATGATAAACAGCTTGATCTACTTCAGAATGCTCACTATTTTGCTTCTGCCAAACAATTAAAAAGTTGGCTAAAATTTGAATGATCGTGAAGCTTCCTAAATCCAGTCCACAATAGGCAAGGCAACCTTGCAGAGTCAGTGTTCTTTCTAGACACATTTAGCACGTAAAGTTTAGGAAGGTGAAATATATCCAACAATACACTCTATCTGAGAGCTTTCAAGGCTGCTACAAATGCCAACTTTTACCTAACTATAGGTTCTCTCAAATGGTGATGACATGTATTACTTCCAAGCACCACTGGAATCCTACTCCTACATCATGTCTTGACTAAAAAGCTTCCCTTAGGGTTCCAATCAGGTAGCAAACCTCATTAAATCACATTCTAAATGACACAGAGAACATTTTTTTAAGTTAAAACTCTAATTTAACAGCAAACAGTTCATATGTATACTGAGGATAATTATACAAGTTTTGGAAACATTCAACAAGTCCCACAAAAAGCTGAATTAACAAGTATATGGAAGCATACAAGATACAGCCAAAAGAGTGTTATATGTAGAATCAGAGGACTTGGGTTTGAATCCTACCTATGTTATTTGCTACCTATGTGAAGCTGGGCCTCAGTTTCCTTATCTGTAAAAAAAAAGTTGGACTAGACAACTAAGTTTCTTTCTGGCTCTAAAACTGTTATCCTATGAATATCTCCTGTTTTTTTTCTCCCTTTAAATGACCATCATTCTAGTTTAGGCATTTATCAACTTTTCACTTGGACCACTATAAACACATCCTGGGGGGTGGGGGGCAGAGCCAAGATGGCAGAGTAAAAGCAAGGGCTCCCTTGAGCTCTCCCCTAAACCCCTCCAAATACTTGTAAAAAATGACTCTAAACAAATTCTAGAGCAATAGAAGCCACAAAAAGATAAAGTGAAATAAATTTCCAGCCTATGACAACCTGGATGGTCAATGGGAAAAGCCTGTTGCGCCTGGCTAGGAGAGTAGTACAGTTCAGCATGGGCTACCGTGGCAAAGACAGAGGCCCAGCAAACCCAAAGCTAGCCTCAGGGGCCTAAATCAAGGGGAGCTGTGGCAGTTTCCAGACTTCTCAACCCACAAATGCCAAAGATGACTTAGAAGGTCAGTGGGAAAGGTCTGTCAGATCTGGATGAAAGAGGAATGCAATCCAGCCCTGGCCCTAGCCCAGGCCCAGGGCAACAGCCATAGGAGCAGCAGTTACTTCCAGAGCTCTCAGCGCACAGATGGTGGGTGGATCCAGCAGCAGATCAGAGGAGGATTGCAGAGATCCCTTTGCTGGTGCTGAGACAGGATTCTCTTGCTTAGCCTGTGCATCAATTTGGGGCGTAGTCCTAGGTAGCAGTCCTGGGGCAAGGAGGAGTGCCGGCATAGCAGAGCTTGTGGCAGCAGTGGAGAGGGAACCCTCCTCTCAATTCCAGCACAGAAAAGAGTGCTTGTAGTCACAGAGCAGAGCACAGCCCAGGAGAGAAGTAAACACCTCTCCTTTAATCATACCACCTTGGAAAACTGATAACTTAGAGGTACCTAGAAGTATCTCTGAAAACAGCTTCACAAAACCCCTGAAGCTTGAGACAGTGCACCCTCCACCCTGGAAGAAGAGCCCTACTTTAACAAAGAGTTAAAAAGTCAAGTAATTGCCTGGTAAAATGAGCAAAGAGAGGAAAAAAAACTCAGACTATAGAATCTTACTTGGTGACAAGGAAGATCAAAACATACAACCAGAGGAAGACAATAAAGTAAAAGCTCCTATATCCAAAGCCCCCAAGAAAAATACAAATTGATCTCAGGCCATGGAAGAGTCAAAAAGGATTTTGAAAAGCAAGTAAGAGAAGTAAAGGAAAAATTGGGAAGAGAACTGAGAATGATACAAGAAAATCATGAAAAATGAGTCAGCAGCTTGCTAAAGGAGACTCAAAAAAATACTGAAGAAAATAACACCTTAAAAAACAGATTAACCCAAATGGCAAGAGGTCCAAAAAGACAAAGAGGGGAAGAATGTCTTAAAAAGCAGAATTGGCCAAATGGAAAAAGAGGTCCAAAAGTTCACTGAAGAAAATAGTTCCTTAAAAATTAGAATGGAGCAAATGGAAGCTAATGGATCTATGAGAAATAAAAAAAATCATAAAATAAAATCAAAAGAATTTTAAAAAAAAAGAAGACAATGTGAAATGTCTCATTGAAAAACAACCTGGAAATTAGATCCAGGAGTAGTAACTTGAAAATTATTGAACTACCTGAAAGCCATCACCAAAAAAAGATCCTAGACATCATCTTTCAAGAAACTGTCAAGGAAAACTCTCTGATATTCTAGAACCAGAGGGTAAAATAAAAATTGAAAGTATCTACCAATCACCTCCTGAAAGAGATCACAAAAGGAAAACTCTCAGGAATATTATAGCCAAATTCCAGAATTCCCAGGTCAAGGAGAAAATATTGCAAGCAGCCAGAAAGAAATATTCAAGTATTGTGTAAACAAAAATCAGGATAATACAAAATTTAGCAGCTTCTCCATTGAGGGATCTGAGGGTTTAGAATATGATATTCTGGAGGTCAAGGGAGCTCCGATTAAAACCAAGTGTCACCTACTCAGTAAAACTGAGTGTAATCAATGAGAGGAAAAAATTGATATTCAATGATGTAGAAGAATTTAATGCATTCTTGAGAAGCTAGAGCTGAATAGAAAAATTGTCTTTCAAATACAAGACTCAAGAGAAGCATGAAAAGGTGAACAGGAAAGAGAAATCATATGATACTTATTAAAGTTGAACCATTTATGTTCCTACATGGAAAGATGATATTTATAACTCATGAGATGTTTCTCAGTATTAGGGTAGTTAGAGGGAATATATAAATATAGACAGAGGGCAGAGGGTGAGTTGAATATGAAGGAATGATATCCAAAAAAGAAAATTAAGGGGTGAGAGAGGAATGTACTGGGAGAAGGAGAAAGGGAGAGGTACAATGGGGCAAATTATCTCACATAAAAGAGGTAAGAAAAGGGTTTTACAGTGGAGAGGAAGAGGGGGGAGGTGAGAAGGAATGAGTGAACTTTACTCTCATCAGATCTGGCTTAAGGAAGAAATAACATACATTGGGTATGGAAATCTATCTTAACCTACAGGAAAATAGGGTGGGAGAGGATAAGTGAGGGAGGGGTGATAGAAAGGAGGGCAGATTGGGGGAGGGGTAATCAGAATCAAACATTTTTGAGGAGGGACAGGGACAAAGGAAATAATAGAATAAATGAGGGGTGGGATAGGATAGAGGGAAATATGGTTAGCCTTTCACAACACGATTATTATGGAAGAGTTTTGCAAGACTGCATATATATATGGCCTATGTCAAATTTCTTGCCTTCTCAGTGAGGATGGGTGAGGAGGGAGGAGGGGAGAGAATTTGGAATTCAAAATTTTTGAAACGAATGTTAGAAATTGTTTCTGCATGCAACTGAAAAATAAGACACACAAGCAAAAGAGTATAGAAATCTATCTTACCCTCCAGGAAAACAGAAGGGAAAGGGGAAAAGAGAAGGGTGGGGGTAATAGAATAGAGAACAGGATTGAGTGAAGGAGGAATCAGAATGCAGGCCGTCATGGGGTGAGGGAGAAGGGTCAGATGGGGAGAAAATTTGGAACTCAAAATCTCATAGAAGTGAATTTTGAAAACTAAAAATAAATAAATTGGTAAAAAATAAAAATAAATAAATAAATAAAAACCTAAGTTGTCTCTCAGCTTCCCTATTGGCACCTAATCAATATTCCTAAGGCATAGTTATGACCATGCTGTTCCTCTACTCCAATCTTTAGTGGTTCCCCATTGCCTAAGGAATAAAGTATAAATTCCTTTAAAGTCTGCTATCGTGTGGCTTCTACTTTCCAGATTTATTTCATTGTATCTTCCTTAATTAATTCTATATTCTATTCTGACTGTATTACTAGCTGTTCCCCAAACTCAATATTCAATTTTCCACCTCTGTGCATTTCAACAAACAGTTCCCCATGACTTGAATTCACACCTTTCTAATCTCTGTCTTTCAAAATCCTCATCTTCCTTCAAAATTCAATTCAGGTGTCACCTCTAAGATGACACCCTGGTTCTGCTCTAATAATTAGTTCTCTCTCTCTCTCTCTCTCTCTCTCTCTCTCTCTCTCTCTCTCTTTCTTTCCTTCCTTTGCACCATAATTATTTGTATACTTATTGTGGTGCTCAATAGACTGGAAGCTCTTTGAAAGTAGATAAAGTCTTTCCTATCACCAGCATAAAGAACAACACGCCTTGAACATCAGACTCATGGAAAGTTTGTTGAATAGAGTTGAACCTAAGCAGTATAAGCAACTACATAGCATATGTTCTCATTCTGCAAATGCATTGAACAACTAAATAATAATAATGGCCTACATTAATATAATAATCATAGTAATGCGATGATTTGAGATTTAAACAGAATTTTACATATATTCTTGTTTTAAATTTACAGATAACAACAATAAAATAATACTAATAGCTAACATTTATGTAGTGCTTACTCTGTGCCAGGCACTATGCTAGGCAACTTACCATTATTATTCCATTTGACCCTCACAACAATCCTGGGAAGTGTTGTCATTAGCCTACAAACCAATAACTGAGCAACATTTCTCAAGTGCTTTCTAGTTGGTGCAATGAATAGAGCTCCTTGACCTGGAGTCAGAAAGATCTGAGACCAAATCTGACCTCAGACACTTATTAGCTGTGTGACCCTCAGCAAGTCACTTAACCTCTATCTGCTCTAAAATTGGGTTATAATAATATCTTCCTTCCAGGTTTTTTGTGAGGATAAAATGAGATATTTGTAACATGCTTAGTACAGTTCCTGGTACGTAGGAGGCAATTAAAAAATGCACGCTCCCTTCCCTTCAGTCGCACTATCCAGTACGTGCCAGGCATTGTGCTAAGAACTAGCAATACAAACACAAAGACAATCACTATTTCAAGGAGTTTATATTCTAATATAATAATGCATACCACAGTTCTATGAGATTGATTCTGCTCATTTTACATATTAGGAAAGTAAGGCTCAAAGAGGTTAACTGACTTGTCCATGGTCGCACAACTAGCCAATGTGAGAAATGGGATTTAATCCTAGACCTCTCTTCACTCCAAATCCAACATTCTTCCTACCATAACCCACCACTTGTAACAAACAAAAGCAATGCAGGAGCTCTATATACTTGGGAGACTCAATATTTAATTTTGAAATACTTAGTACTGATCCCCACATCACTATCTTATCTGCAGCAGAGTGATAATAGCAATGATTATTTAAAGGCTTAGTTGGGTTTTGATTGTTTGCAGAATTTGCCCTGGCTGTACCAGATCTCAGTCATTAAGAAAGTGACTATTCTACCAAAATAAAGTTAAAATGGGTACACAATTTAAATATAAAAGCTGACACAATAAGCAAACCGGGAGAACAAGGAATAGTTTACCTGTGAGATTTATGGAGAACAGAAGAATTTATATCCAAACAAGAGATAGAGAACACTATGAATTGCAAAATGGATATTTTTGATTACATGAAATTGAAGTTTTGCACAAAGGCAATGGAACCAAGATTAGGAGGGAAGCAGAAAACTGGGAAAGAATTTTTACAACCAGTGTCTCTGATAAGGGTCTCATTTCTAAAATATATAGAGAACTAAGTCAAATTTATAAGAATATAAGTCATTCCCCAACTGATAAATGGTCAAAGGATATGAACAAGCAGTTTTCAGATGAAGAAATTAAAGCTATCTATAATCATATGAAAAAAATGCTCTAAATCACTATTGGTTAGAGAAATGCAAATCAAAACAACTCTGAGGTACTATATCACACCTATCAGATTGGTTAACATGACAAAACAGGAAAATGATAAACATTGGAGAACTTCTGGGAAAATTGTAACATTAATGCATTGTTGGTGGAGTTGTGAACTGATCCAACCATTCTGGAGAGCAATTTGGAACTATGCCCAAAGGGCTATAAAAATGTGCATGTCTTTTGACCCAGCAATGCCACTTCTAGGGCTGTATCCCAAAGAGATCATAAAAATGGGAAAAAGACCCACATGTACAAAAATATTTATAGCAGCTCTTTCTGTGGTGGCAAAGAATTAGAAATTGAGAAGATACCCATCAGTTGGGGAATGGATAAACAAATTGTGGTATATGAATGTAATGGAATACTATTGTGCTATAAGAAATGATGAGTAAGTGAACTTCAGAAAAACCTGGAAAGATTTGTATGTATTAATGCTGAGTGAAGTGAGCAGAAACAGGAGGATGTTGTACACACTAACAGTCATGTTGTACAATGACTAACTTTGATAGACCTAGCTCTTCTTAACAATGCAAGGATCTAAGATATCTCCAAAAGTCTCATGATGGAAAATACTATCCACATCCAGAGAAAGAACTATGGAGTCTGAATGCGGATCAAAGCATACTATTTGCTCTTATTTTTTTTTTCTTCTGTTTTGTTTTGTTTCTCCTTTTTGTCATTCCTCCTATTGGTTCTAATTTTCTTTATAACATAACTAATGTGAAAATGTGTTTAATAGGAATATATATATGTAGAGCCTATATCAGATTGTCAGCTGTCTTGTGGAGAGGAGGGAGGGAGAAGGAGAAAATTAAAAACTCAAAAGTATATAGAAGTGAATATTGAGAACTAAAAATAATTAATTAATTAAATAACTGACTATTCTATGTTAACTTGCCCCCTCATCTTTGTTAGTTTTAAATCCACCATGATAAAGTAAAATAAGCCTAAAATGGTAAAAGCTGTAGCATTACAAAAGATTGTAATGATTCAGCTAAATAACTGTTGCTTAACTTAGTTTTAGTAATACCCTTCAGAAAGCTGTTTAGAATAGTCTAGAAACCTAAGTCATGAGGGCTAAAAATTAAAAATTAAAAACTACTAGAAGACATAACTTCTGAAATAACCCAACTTAAATAGACTGTTGCTAAGTTGCTTACCTTTCTTTTTTTTTCTTTTTTTATATAAATTTATTTTTAGTTTTCAACATTCACTCCCACAAGTTTTTGAATTCCAAATTTTCACCCCATGTCACCCCTCCCCCCACCCCAAGA
Organism: Phascolarctos cinereus; assembly: GCF_003287225.1. Classification (NCBI taxonomy): domain Eukaryota; kingdom Metazoa; phylum Chordata; class Mammalia; order Diprotodontia; family Phascolarctidae; genus Phascolarctos; species Phascolarctos cinereus. The sequence continues at coordinate 112,658,248 of NW_027555958.1, read as the reverse complement.
TGGCATGCATTCTGAATATCCCTTCCCCTAGTCTGTCCTCTATTCTATCTCTCTCCCCTTCTCTTATCCCCTTCCCCTTCTATTTTCCTATAGGGCTGGATAGACTTCTGTAACCCATTTCCTGTATTTCTTATTTCCCATTAGCATGTGAAAACATTTTTTAAACATGTTTTTAAAACTTTAGATTTCAAATTTTCTCCCTTCCTCCCTCCCCACCCACCCTCATTGAAAAGGCAAGCAACTCAATATAGGTTATACATGTGCAGTTATGCAAAACACGTCCATAGTAGACATGTTGTGAAAAACTAACTCTATTTCCCTTAATCCTATCCTGCCCTCCCATTTATTCTATTCTTTCTTTTGACCCTGTCCCTCCTCAGTAGTATTTACTTCTGATTGTCCCCTTTCCCAATCTGCCCTCCTCTCTATCATCCCCATGCTCTCTTGTCCCCTTCTCCCCCTATTTTCCTGTAGGGTAAGACAGATTTCCATACCCAATTGAATGTGTATGTTATTCCCTCCTTAAGCCAAATCCTATGAGAATAAGATTCACTCATTCCCTCTCACCTTCCCCCATTTCCCCTCCACTGTGAGAGACTTTTCTTTTCTGTTTTTTTTGTGTGAGATAATTTACCCCATTCTACCTCTCCCTTTCTTCTTCTCTGAGTATAATCCTTTCTCATCCCTTAATTTTATTCTCCAGATATGACCCTTAATCTTCAACTCAACCTGTGCCCCCTTTCTATCTATCTACACATACATACATATAATTTTTTTCCTCCAACTACCCTAATACTGATAAAGGTCTCACGATATATCATCTTTCCATGCACGAATGTAAACAGTTCAATCTTAATAAGTCTCTTATGATTTCTCTTCCTGTTTACCTCTTCATGTTCCAATTGAGTCCTGTATTTGAAAGTCAAATTTTCTATTCAGCTCTGGTCTTTTCATCAAGAATGCTTGAAAGTCCTCTATTTCACTGAATGACCATTTTTTCCCCTGAAGGATTATACTCAGTTTTGCTGGGTAGGTGATTCTTGGTTGTAATCCTATCTCCTTTGCCCTCTGGAATATTATATTCCATGCCCTGTGGTCCTTTAATGTAGAAGCTGCTATATCTTGTGTTATCCTGATTGTGTTTCCACCATACTTGAATTGTTTCCTTCTGGCAGCTTGTAATTTTCTCCTTGACCTGGGAACTCTGGAATTTGGCTACAATATTCCTAGGAGTTTTCCTTTGGGGATCTCTTTCAGGAGGAGATCTGTGGATTCTTTCAATTTCTATTTTGCCCTCTGGTTCTACTATATCAGGGCAGTTTTCCTTGATAATTTCTTGAAAGATGATGTCTAGGCTCTTTTTTTGATCATGGCTTTCAGATAGTCCAATAATTTTTAAATTCTCTCTCCTGGATCTATTTTCCAGGTCAGTTTTTTTCCAATGAAATATTTCACATTGTTTTCTAATTTTTCATTCTTTTGGATTTGTTCTACTGTGTCTTGATTTCTCATAAAGTCACTATCTTCCAATTGCTCTATTCTAATTTTTAAGGAAGTATTTTCTTCAGTAAGCTTTTGGACTTCCTTTTCCATTTGGCCAATTTTCTTTTTAGGGCATTTTTCTCCTCATTGGCTTTTTGGACCTCTTTTGCCATTTGGGTTAGGCTATTTTTTAAGGTGTTATTTTCTTCAGTATTTTTTGGGTCTCCTTTAGCAAGCTGTTGACTTGTTTTTTCATGATTTTCTTGCATCACTCTCATTTCTCTTCCCAGTTTTTCCTCTACTTCCCTTACTTGCTTCTCAAAATCCCTTTTGAGCTCTTCCAAGGCCTGGGACTGATTCATATTTTTCTTGGAGGCTTTGGATGTAGGAGCTTTGACTTTGTTGTCTTCTTCTGGTTGTATATTTTGATCTTCTTTGTCACCAAAGTAAGATTCTATGGTCTGACTTTTTTTGCATTACTTGCTCATGATCCTGGCCAATTAGTTGAGTTTTAAACTCTTTGTTAAGGTAAGAGTCTGCTTCCAATGTGGAGAATGTACTGTCCCAAGCTTCAGGGGTTTGTACAGCTGTTTTCAGAGATACTTGTAGGGACCTGTAAATTTTCAGTTCTTCCAAGGTGGTATGATAAGGGGTGAGGTGTTTACTCCTTTCCTGGCCTGTGACCACAAGTATTCCTTTCTGTCCTGTAACTGTGAGGAAGGGTTCCTCTCCACAGCCACTCCAAGCTCCACCACGCCAGCGCTCCTCCTCACCCCAGCACTGCTGCCTAGAACTGTGACCCAGATCCAAATACGGGCAAAGCAAGAGATTCCTGCCTCAGCACTGGCAAAGAGATCCCTGCAGTCCCTCTCTGATCAGCCACTGGATTCCCCCTCAGTCTGTGGGCTCGGAAGCAGTTGCCCCCATCAAGGCCACGCTCTTGGGGAATGAAGCTGAAACCCCACCTTCCTGTCTCAGCACTGACAGAAACAGACTTTTCCCATTGACCTTCTAAGTTGCCTTTGGCATTCGTGGATTCAGAAGTCTGGAAGCCTCCACAGCTGCAGGTGATTCAGTCCTCTGAGGACTGCTCCAGGTTCCCTGCGGTCTGCTCACCCAGGCCACGCTGCGCTCCCAGCCCGGCGTGATACACCTTACTGATCAATCATCCAGGTTGTCTTGGGCTGGAAATTTGTTTCACTCTGTCTTTTTGTGGGTTCTGCTGCTTCAGAATTTGTTTAGAGCCATTTTTTTATGAGTATTTGGAAGGGTTTAGGGGAGAGCTCAAGCAAGTCACTGCTTTCACTCTGCCATCTTGGCTCTGCCCACCTTACCTTTCTTTAGTTGCTATTTTTGACCAGTAAGGATTCATTCAGGTTCATCCAAGCCATGATAAATTTTGCCAAAAGAAGATAAAATCTAGGTGAACTTTATGACTTCCATCCTTCTACCCACTATGTTGAAAATATATAGAGAAATATACACATATATATGTATATGCATGTGTGTATACATATATATATATGTATGTGTATATATATGTATACATATATATATATATATATGTATGTGTGTGTGATCATTTAAATATTGAGTTTAAAATATGCCTCCAGAAACTAGAGGTAATAAGGAAATGGACTTAGTACCTTAATAAGACTAATTAATAATTAATAGTTAATTGCCAAGGCAAATTTCAAGACATTCAGAGAATATATATATATATATATATGCACGCGCACACACACACACACATATACTCACATAGCTTGGGTTTGTAAAACAGAAGACAGCTCAAGTGGGTGAGAAACTTGAAAAACAGACATTCTACTGATATGATCAGAAATGATCCCAAGGAAGAGAAAAAAGAAGCATCTACAAAGATCAATTTGCCTACACAAAGACCTCTCTGGAAAGCTCAGACTTCAGAAACCCAGGTACAAAAGATGAAAATAAAAGCATATAATAAAGGAAGAACATATAAGAGTGATATGGATTTGTAAGACTCCTGGCATGAAATTGGGGAATGGCTGAGCAAGTTGTGGTATATGAATGTAATAGAATACTATTGTGCTATAAGAAATGATGAACAGGCTGACAACAGAAAAACCTGGAAAGACTTATATGGTCTGATGCTGAGTGAAGTGAGCAGAACCAAGAGGACTTTTTGCACAATAACAGCCACGTTGTGCGATGACTAATATTGTTAAACTTAACCCTTCTCAGCATCATCACAAGGATCTAAGGCATCTCCAGAGGCCTTGTGATAGAAAATACTATCCATATCCAAAGAAAGAACTATGGAAGTTGAATCACTATCATTTTTTTCCCTTCTGTTGAGTTTTGTTTCCTCTTTCTTATGGTTCCTCCTATTGGTTTTAATTTTTACTTGCAACTTCACTAATGTGAAAATATGTTTAATAGGAATGTAAATGTATAGCCTATATCAGATTGTGCACTGTCTTGGGGAGGGTAGAGGGGAGAAAGGGGGAGAAAAATTTTAAACTCAAAAACATATGGAAGTGATTGTTGATAAATCAAAATAAATTAATAATTTTTTTTAAAAAAGAATCTTAAAATGGTCTTGCCAGTGACAGAGATCAGAGATAATTTGATAGGAAGACTATCATTTTGTTAAGAAAAATGTTGTTTATATTAAGTGATTAATAAAACTTGTCAAATGAAAAAAAAAAGACTCCTGGCATGAGAGTCAAAGCCCAGAGAGAACTGAGAGGGAAGTGGTCAGGACTGCTAAAGAATGGATATTTTGAAAAAGAAGAAGGAAAAGACATACATAGGCTTGCTGTTCCTAGGATGATGTCATAATGTTAACAGTTGATGAAGAAAAAAGGAGCTTATATTTCATCATAGGAGTGATAGGAGGTATAATACATGAAAATCTAAATATATACATGATAGCATGGTAGCATGGAAAAGTGTTGAACAAGAAGTCACAGTACCTGAGTTTGAATCTTGGTCCTGCTACTCACAAAAGTATGTTAGGCAAATCATTGATTATATTTTTGTGGGCCTCTTTTTTCACATGTAAAATGGGTAAGGGAGAAGATGGAGTAGATGAATTATAAGGCTCATTTAAATCTTAGATCTATGATTCTGTGATCTTAAGTCATAGAATTTAAGTAAAAGAAATGGGGCACTAACTGTGGGGTATCAGGAAAGGTTTCGCATAAGAGGTAGCATATCCTAAGAGATGTGAAAAAGGTGCATATTCTAAAAATATGTGATTGTCTATGCAAAAGATTCAGGGGGAAGGGAGGTTAAACTTGCTCAAAAATATCAAAACACAAACCACACAGGAAGAACTACTTATTACAAAAACAAACCCTGCTAGAAAATTGGAAAACAATTTGGTTTTTAAAAAAATGGTTTTTAAACTAATATGTAATACCATACTCCCAAATAAATGCAAAATGGAAATGCAAATGGAATATAAAAATTCCTGCTGTAAAAATAAGAAGAGAATGAGATCAGGTGTATTTCACAACTATGGCAAGGGGATGAATCATTAAGCAAGCAAGTGATAGAGGTCATAAAAAAATAAGATTTCAAATACATGGAATTTAAAACCTGCTAAACAAACAAAATCAATGCAGTAAGGGCAAGAAAAGAAAAATGAAAACAATCTCTGATAATCAGATGCAAGATTTATAGGGAATTAACACAAATATGTAATTTAAAAGATCTCCCTGAATAAATTGACAGAGTATTAAAAAATTCTCAAAAAAAGAATATAAAACTATTAATAATCATATCAAAGAATATTCCAAAATTACTAATGACTAGATAATTTAAAATTAAAACAACTGAGGTTTTAACTCACACACAGAAAATTGGCATAAATGACAGAAGATAGAAATAGTCAACATCTGAGAATTTTTGGCAAAATGGGAAGATTAGTGAATTCTTGATATAGCTATGAACTGGTACAATCATTCTGGAAAGAAGTTTGGAATTATGTTAAAGAAAATTAGTAAAGTATTCACAACTTTGACCCAGAGTTGCTATTTCTAATTCTCCCTCAACTAATTTCTCCTGTAGAATTGTAATACATGGGATACTATCTATCTTTCCTCTGAACTCTTTGAAATTTCCACTTTTCAAACCTAGAATGCACACTTCACTTGCTTTACTGAGCTTCCCCTTCTATAATAAACTTTAAGATCAAAGAATCAGGTCTTCTCAATGTACTCATCTTTTCTAAACCAGCAACAATTTTTCACATGTCATTGAAAATCAGATACTGAACAGAATTTCCCCTGTGTCCTCCACATATTGAAAATGAAATTAACATTATGCTAAATTAGTCAATGATCAGCTATCCCGCTTTTGACAGAGATAGAGAGAAACAGCAAAAACAGCAAATTTCAAGATTAGAGCCCCTCCATTCTTATTACATTATGCCTCTATGTTAGGATCTTAAGGAATTATCTCTTTCTGTCCAGGTGTCCTGTAGTATAATCCCAAGACAAACTTATTTTTGTTTCTGTCTTCATTTTCACAACTCAAAGCAAAAAAGGAAGATAAAATTAAGAAAAACTTACTGGTGACCTGGATGTTTCCCATCAACCAATTAATTCCCAGTAACTTAATTATTCTATTAGTTGTAGCACTTTCTCTCTCTCTCTCTCTCCGTCTATCTCTCTCTCTCTTTGTCTCTCTGTTTCTCTCTGTCTCTCTCCATGTCTCTGTCTCTCTCTCTTCCCATCTCTGTCTCTTTCTCTCTCCCTCCCTCCCTACTTTCCATCTCTTGCTTTATTGTCCATCCTGTCTCTCTTTAACTGTTTATGCTCCTATGTTGCAGGTGCCAAGTCTGTCTCTACCATTGCAATAGTAGAAAAGTGACTGGTCAGCTAGACTTAGGTGGGTAACTACCTAGATAGAGAAGGTTAGCAAAATCAGATCTTCAAAATAGAAGGCCCTAAGTTACAATGCCCTGTTCCTAGTGTAGCACCAGCTTCAGGGCTACTCTAACAACCTCCAACACATGTGCAGCTTGAATCCCCAGAGCTTAGTTTCTTTGCCTTTCTTCATATTCTAGTAATAGCCTTCATATATTAGAGGAGATTTTCTTGTTTGTTTGTTTGTTTGTTTGTTTACTTTTGGGGGGGTTTAATAAGATAGCTCATGAAATTTCCACCAGGGTTCTTCCTTCCAAAATTAACAATTGATACCAGTTAGCCAGTATGGCTTAATTAGCTTTAAGAAATGGGTATTTACCAATGGTTAGTACAGGCAGCTAAGTGAGCACTGGGCTTGGAATCAGGAATACTCATCTTCAGGAGTTCAAAGCCAGCCTATGCACCTACTAGCTGTGTGACCCTGGACAAGTCATTTAACCCAGTTTCTGTCAGTTTCTTATCTGTAAAATGAGCTGGAGGAGGAAAGGCAAACCGCTCCAGTATTTCAGCCAAGAAAACCCCAAAATGGGATCATGAAGCAATGACTGCACAACAGCAAAGTAACAAAAGGTTTTTAATGTCTTTTGTCTGGGAAAATGTGTGAATTAGGACACTAGAAGATGATTTTTCAAGTAAAGTTTGTGCTTCCTAGAACTGTATCCACTGGCAGGAGAAGATTTATAAGTTCCCATATGCAGGCACCATCTAAAATATTAGAGGAGATATAGAGCCTTATAGGAGGCAGCTAGGTGGGTTGGTAGATAGAGTGCCGGGCACTGACAGGAAGTCAGTTCAAATCTAGCCTCAAACACTTACTAGCTGGGCAAGTACCTTAACTTCAGTTTGCCATAATCCACTGGAGAGGGAAATGGCAAACCACTCCATTATATTTGACAAGAAAACAGCATGAGTAGTATGGCCTATGGGGTCATAAAGAGTCAGACATGACTGAACAACAGCAGAGACATATAAGATAACTTGTCTTTGGGCGGGTAATATTGAGCTTCATGACTTGAGACACAGAAGGACCCTATCCTCAAAATTCCTTCCATTTGACATTACTTCAGTGAATTGCTATTTCTAAGTGTGAAGTACAATAAATTAAAAGGAGGGCATGCTATGATCTACAAATTTAACAACACAAAAATAGATTAGGGAAGGAGTTCAAATTTGGTGCTCCAGAAAAGAGATCCAAAGAACATAAGGAGGGACAGGTAAAGATATGGTTCAGGAATTGGCAGAGAAAAGGTTCAGGTACCTTCAGCAGTGAGATATGGAGTCAATAAAGGTAGAAGGATTGTTAAGCAACACTTAGAACCTAGCTAAGGTTTCCCATTGTTTTGTCTGGAAACGCGATTTCACCAGTATCTGGAGCTTCCTTCTATCAATGCAGATCCCCCAAGCCATCTTAATTTGCAGTCTTAAAGAGTTGGCTAGAGATATAGAAAGGTTATGTTACTAGTCCAGAGTCACATAGCCAGTATATGTCAGAGGTGGGACTAGAACCCTGGCAGCTGAAGTTAAATAATATAAATCTGCAGTTGGTGAAATCATGTCAGTTTTTTGATATCCTCAATTATTTTCTTTTTACTGTATTTTTCCTTGGGAGAAGAGCACATTTATTTTAAATGACATTAGCATGACTAATATTAATATTAATAGCTTTTATTGTAACAATATTATAATAGTACTCTTCTGAATGGTAGAAATTACACTGAAGTTAGGCATAGGCTTTCATTTTTTTTAATTTGCATATATGTGTGAGGGAAAGTTAAAAGACTGGTTTGCATATTTAACAGAACAGACTTTATTTGCATCAAATTTCATCCATCAGCAATATCTGTGTCACAATTAACTGACACTAGGCACATTAACGTGAGGGGACAGAGAGAAAAACCTGGGAAATGGGAAATAAAGGAATCAGCAAAGCACAAATGAGGAACAATTTTGTTTGCAAGTCACGTGTTGCAAATGCTATTGATATAATGTTCAGCTGTCAGTTTGCTTTCACTCTGGATATCAAGATAATCATTTTTGTTGAAGTTATCTCTGAATTCAATTTTTCACATCATGGTTATGCACATTTATGCTCCTTCCAGACAGCTATAGTGAGATGACAGGCTTGAAATTGCTGTCATGAATGTCATTGGTTCTACATGTGTGATACAAGGAAATAAAATGATTTTGCTGTGTTTATTTGTTTTGAAATAATTTGTACTTTTCTCTAGTGCTTAGGCACAAACTCCACTCATGTTAGGATTGATAGTGTAACAGATAATTTCTTTTGCACTGTTGAACTAAGAGTCGAGGTTCCTAGAGTTTCATAGTTGAAAGGAACTTCATTGGCCAACTAGTTTGGCCCATATCTAAAAAAGAATTCCTACAACATACTCCCCTACTTCTCTTCTCCAGGAAAATATCCCAAGTTGGGTATTAAGTTATAAAAGTTCATCAACTAGAGGAGAAAGGAGACCTCTGAGACCATATCATCTCACCTCTTTATTTTGAACGTGAAAAACTGATGTTAGGGAAGTTAATGAATCTGCCCAAGGTCATGCAGAGGTGGATCTTAAATCCTACAAAAGTTCTCAGATTAGAGTCAGTACTCTATACCACACTGTTGAAACTACTTTTTTTCCCAATACCTAAAACATTATTAATCTCCTTTTTTAAAAGACTGTGTTGAAGAAGGTCATTCATCATCCTAGTTCCTAGAGATAGATATATCTGCTGGGCACAAAAGAAAGTAGGTATTTTAATCGAGGAACATGACTGGTGAGGTATTGTGGAAGAATCCCAAGAATGCAAACCCAATCACTAAAACCCACAAATGATAAGGAAGATGTTTCCAAAACAAAAGTCTTGCTCAGAAGGCTGTGTTAATAGTTTAGATCCTTCTTCTGACATGTAGCTATGTGACCACAGTCAAGGAAAGAGCTTTCTCAACTTCAGCTGCCTTGTTCAGGTCCAGGTCCCTGGCATTCTGTTCACCCCAGCTTACTGGACACTGCCATCCAGATCCTCCTTACACACCTCCTCCAGGCACTGCAAACTACTTGGCCACTCCTAGATCCCTCCCACAGTCTTTCTGTATATAAGGTCCATCTTGTCTCTATTAAGATGCTTAGATTCTTTAAGAGTCTAGCCAAGGGCTCAGATTCTTGAGATTTGGCCCACTTGCATCAGTGACACAGTTGCTTAGATTCCTTAAGAATCTGCCCAACATAGCAGATCTTTAATAAACCTCATCTTTGGCTAAAAGAAGGCTTGGGTCTAATTCATTTGGGCAGGACCCACGTGTTATGATTTGGGGATCCCAGCACCCCTAAGTCCCTAAACCTCAACATAAGCAGACTATAGGGGTTGAGAGCTGATGGTCTTTTCTTATAATTAACCTGCCCAGAAAAGAAGATCAAGAAGTAGAGTGATGGCTACTTCAAACTCTGAACATGAGGTATGGGCTAATCCCTAGTTGGTGGGGTTTTTTTGTTGGGTTTTGGGAGGGGGGTTAGCCTTTTAACTGACTAAAATAGATCGGGTGATGATAACGAAATAGAAACCCTACAACCTTTTGACTTTCAGTGCCAGGCCTGGAATCAGAAAGACCTGAGTTCAAATCTGACCTCTGCCACTTACAAGATCTGTACAAGATCTGTGACCCTGGATTAATTTATCTAACCCTTATTTACCTTAGTTAACACATTTGTAAAATGAGCATAATAATAGCCCCTACTCCTCAAGGTCCTCCTAAGGAATAAATGAGATAATAGTTATAAAGTGATTAGCACAGTGACTTCTCAAAGTCATACATACACATTTTCTTATAGGTCTTGAATTTACTGCTCCAGGGAGACCAAGCAAAGATGGTGTAGTAGGAGGAAGCAGCATAACTCGGCTCTTCTCACAATTATTTCAACAAAGGTCTAAGAAGAAAGCCAAATATAAAAATCTAAAGAGAGTACAGTGAATCATCTTTCCAGCCCAACATAAAAAATTCAACCTACAGGTGTGCTGTACTTGTGATCCAGAGAAGGGATCTCAGAATACTCCTGCTTCTCTTACTGCCCAGGGATTTGGTGAGAAGATATTGGAGGAAGACTGGAAAACACAGAAAGCTAAGACCTAAGGGGACTTTGGTCCTACATTTATTTATTTGTTTGTTTGTTTGTTATTCATTCATTCATTCATTCATTCATTCCCCTTCAGGCTTGTAATCACACACTCCATATTCATGGCCTAACTTACACCAAAGACTTATGCAGATATATCTAAGCCTTTGAAACGAGGAATCTTTGAGGAAGAAATGATACTAACTTCCCATCTTCATGGACCAAAAATATTTTTCAAGTCTATAGAGCTGAACAGGTCTGGATACGGAACACACACACACACACACACACACACACACACACACACACACACACACAAGGTTCTTTCTCTCTATCCTGCAATCACCATCATTCAGTTGGATCAGTCAGTTCAAATCTGGCCTTAGTCACTCACTAGCTGTGTGGCCCTGTCACTTAGCACTGTTTGCCTTGGTTTCCTCATCTGCAAAATGAGTTGGAGAAGGAAATGGAAAACCACCCCAGTATCTTTGCCAAGAAAACCCCAAATGGGGTCATGGAGAGTCAACCACAACTGAAATGGCAGAACAACAACAACGAAATTGAATATCATAGAAGTATCCGAGAACATGATGTAAAACCTTTCAGTACAGGTTCATTTACTCACTATAGCAAGCTTTTATCAAATTCCTGATATGAATCAAGCAGTGATAGAAACCTTTTTATAACTTTAGAAGGATGCATTCTGGGAATATGACACAGAAGGTCAAAAATCTCCAGGCTCTCTAGATTTCCTCCACAAACAGATAGAAAATCACCACAAAATAAATGCAGAGCAGCAAAAATAAAGGGGTAAAACTGTTTTCCTCCTAAGGCATCTTGAGAGGACCTCAGAGAAGACTCTAGGGTCGGAGGTTTGGCCTGAGGGGAGTATAAACACCTGCAGGCCAACTCCACTGAATCAACAAACCTTAGGTCCTGAGAGAAGCAGACTAGCCCTCAAGAAATGTCACCTGAATACCTCACTTGCCCTCAACAATATTTCACCTCAGGAACTTTTATCTCATGAACTTTTACCTCACAAAGTCTTCTAAAAAACAGTAGACACTGAGTGAAGGAAGATTGAAAGACCCCTCCCTGCTGTTTCTGGAAGTCAGGCCTAGCTGTGTTGACCAGACTGATTCCTCACTGAGGATCAAGCACAAGCTGGGTGAGTGTGATATCACAGGGAGCAAGAACATTTTCGGGAAAGTGTTCCTGGGGCTTACGGGAGGAAGAGAGAGACCCAGAGGTTGACAGAATTCCGAACACAAGAGTAAGAAGGATTGAAGCCTAGGGCAACATTACCTACAACTGAGGATTAAAACTTGATAATAATATATAAGCTGCTAAAAATAAAATAAGACAAATTAAAAATAAAAGTAAATAAGCAAAGAAAAAAACAGCTATTAATAGTTACTCTGGTGTAAAAGAAGATCTGGGTTCATGTTCAGAGGAAGATAGTGAGGTTAAAACAAACAAACAAAAAAAACAAACCAGCCACTCCTACCATAAAGAGTAATGTCAAATGGTCAGAAGCCCCCCAAAAAAATCTTGGAAGAACTTAAAAAAGAATTAAAAAATCAAATAAGATAGAACAAGGAAAAAAAATATTTTTCTTGCTTTTTTTCTCCCTCAACATGGCTAATATGGAAATTAAAAAAAAAAAAACTTGACAGATTTCTTCCCAAAGCAGGGTAAGGATATTTGACAAGGATAAGGACACCACAAGTTGATTCAGCTAAAAGAAACTCCTTTACCTGAGTTCATGGTGGTCTGCTGGCCAAATATTAGAGGGTGCAATTATTAGTAGAGCTCCTAATAGTTGTTTTGTATTTGGATAACCAGGAAGCCATGTCAACAAACTTTAGTTCCATTAACAAATTAAGTCTATGTTTAAAATACACTTTAAGGAAAAAGCTAGTCTGACTTTCACGAGGGTGGGAAATTAAAATAATGCTTCCACTATACTTGCCCTGATAGTTGCCCTGATATTACACTTATATTTGCAGTATTACTTTCAGTTGTAGGGACCACTTTGATGAAGGAAACTAGTATAGACACAAAGAAGTTCAGAATAGTAAGAGGACTTGACTACACCAAAAAAAATGATCAGTTGAAGAAATTAGGAATCTCTACCCCAAGAGAAGACATGTTAACAATTTTCAAGTTTTTGAAGGATTATTGCTTCAGAGAATAAAACTGGGAGAAAAGCATTAAATTTAAGCAGTAAAAACATTAAGTTTGATGGAGGCAAAACATTTCCTGATAGTTCTAATAGCTAAAGCTATCCAAAATGGAATGAGCTGCCTTGGAAGGTAATGGTTTCCTTTCACTGGAGTTCTACAAATAAGGGCTAAATGACCACTCATTGAGTATGACATCAAGGGGATTTTTTTTGCATGCAGCTTGGACTAGAACAAATTGAAGGTCCTTTGCAGTGTTAATATACTCTAACTAATGGGTAGAAGTTGTAAACAGGTAGATTTAGGTTCAAAGCTGAAAAAAATCTGAATAATCAGGGCTGGCCCTAAATGGAATGTGTTACCTTGGTAGGTAGCAGGTTCTTAACCAGGGGAAATATTCAAGCAGAAAAGAAGATGAGCATAAGTTAATGATATCATAGGAAGGATTCTTTTCTTCATTCAGTCATGTAAGACACTTCATGACTTGGTTTGGGGTTTTCTTGGCAAAGATCCTGAAATGTTTTGCCATTTCCTTCTCCAGCTCATTTTGCAGATGAGGAAATTGAGGCAAACAGGGTCAAGTGACTTGCCCAGGGTTAAACAGATAGAAAGTGCCGAGGTCAGATTTAAACTCAGGAAGATGAACCTTTCTCACTCCAGCCCTAACACTCTAACCACTGAACCACGTAGCTGCCTCATAGTTAGGACTAGGAAAGCTCTAAGTTCTCATCCTACTTCTAGATTCTGTGATCAGATTTATAAGGCACCTAAAATTGTTTGAAAGACATATTGAATATAATTTAAATGGAAGAAATTAAATTTCCAACATCATTAATATACTACGATCTTCAATTTATATCATTATTTCCCCATAAGAGCACACAGCTGTTCTTAGTTATTTTCACAACACTCCTATAAGTAGGTAAGCACAGGTATTTATTTTTTCTTCATTTAGGAAGTTGCATAATTCATCACAGTGAGGTTAAATAATTTACCCAAATGGTAGATGTTTGCTCAGATATAAAGCTTCATTACACATATGATTTTAAGTATTGAAAAAACAGTAATGCAGGATGAGATACACTGGCCTGAAAGTTGATTAACAGCTAGCATTTATATAATTCTTTAAGATTTGAAAAGCATGTATGTCATCTGGTTTGATCCTTATACCAATCCTGTGAGGTAGGAGTATTCTACAAAAACAAAAACAAACTAACAAACAAAAAACACTGGGTACAATAAAGGTTATGTGACTTGTCTAGTTTGACACATCTAAGGAAGCATCTGACCTCCAAGTCACAAAATTGTTACTCTGATCCTTACTAGGCCTATTCCCCAAAGAGTCAAAAAAAAAACACCTAGAAAAACACTTGCATATACAAACATTCATAGCAGTTCTTTTTTTTATGGAAAGGAACTGAAGAAGAAGAAAAAGAAAAAGAAAGGCAGTGACCATCAATTGGAGAGTAGCAGAATATTTTTTTTCTTCAATAAAAATAACAAAAGGGACAATTTCAGAGAATATTTGTAGGTAAATTTTTAAGAATTAATGCTAAGGGAAGTAAGCAGAACCAAAACAGTTTATACAGTAACAGTAATACTGTAAAGAAAAGCAACTTTGAAAAACTAAATAACTCTGATCAATGCAATGATCAACCAGGACCCCTTTAAGTCATAGACCTATGACTTGGGTCATAGAACTAAAGTGCAGAATAAGACATACAACTTTAGGTATGGCAAATAAGAGTTTTTTACTATGATTACTTGTGACAAGGATTGTATTTTTCTTTTAATTTTAGGGGGAGAGGAAGAGGGAAGCTAGCCTTCTTGACTTCAAAGCTACCTCTTTATCCATTAAACCTCACTGCCCCTTGGCTTGCACGTAGGAGGTACCAAGTAAATGTCTGTTGATTTGAATTACACTGGAATTTTTTTTTACATACAGAAATTTGAATATACAGGAAAAATGTCTGTCTTAATAAATATTGAAAGATCACATCCTTGTTGTTTTGTTTGTAGAAGCAGGAAACTTTTCATCCACCTTTTTACTGATTAGCCAGCAAATAATAGAGAGGCCCAATGATGAGGTATGAGGAAAATTAAATAATCAAAACTAAAAGAAGGGCAAAGCTAAGAAGGTTGAATAAAGGCAGGGACTCACTTGAGCTCTCCCAAATTTGTCTTTTTGGAGTGGCAGAGCCAACAAAAGGTTGGGGTGCAATAATTTTCCAGGCCAAGATAACTAAGAGGGTCGGCAGGAAAGGTCTATCTCACCAGGGTGAGAGTGGAGCATAGTGCATTGCAGATCATCATGAGGCAAGGCAGCGGCAGACTTCTGGATGTCTCAGTCCTCAGATAGCAATGGGGTCTGGCAACTGGTCACGAGGAATTTGCAGGACACTCTTCGTTAGCACTGGGTACAAGACTCTATTGCATTGCTCACACTCTGTTATGGGTTGCAGTCCCAGGGCAAGGAGGAGCACTAGCACACTAGGCAGACTGGTGCTTAACTTGCAGCCAAAGAGGAGTGGGGACCCTACTCACGATTTCAGGGCAGAAAAGATTGTGGCCACTCACAAACCAGTGCACAGGCCAAGAGAGCAGTGATCTCACCTCTCCTTATATCATACCACTTTGGAAGAACTGAAAACTTACAGACTCCAAGTACTAGTTCTGAAAATAGCAGCACAATATAAAAACCAGAAACTTGGGACAGTGCCCCTGTACCCTCAGAGCAAAGCTCAACTTCAACGTGAAGTTAAAAATTAAGAAATAGGCTGGAAAAAAATGTGCAAACAACAACAACAATGACAATAACAACAACTTGACCATTGAAAGGTGACAGGAAAGATTAAGACACAAGGGGAAGAATTTGGAACTCAACTTTTTTTAAATGTTAAAAATTGTTTTTATATGTAATTGGAACAAAATAAAATAAAATAAAGATTAGAAGAATCCATGAATACCCTACAAAACACACCCTCTTTCCCCCTCCTATATAAGGGGATCAGACAGTAGTGTCTCATCCCTTACATCCAGAGATCTTATTCTCATTTCTCCCAACTGACCCACCTTATTTAAACCTAGTTCTTGCTGATTCAAAATCCAACATGCTACCTCTCAGCCACCTAGTTGCCTCTAATTTAATTTCCTCTGACTCATATAGCAAATGCCAAAAGGGGATATAATTTATGTTCATAGTCATGAAAATACAGCATGATTCTAAAAGTCTTTAATATCAATACCATAAAAATCTATGGAGGGGTAAGGAGAGGTAGTAATAGAGGTATTTTTCTTTCTCTGTAAAATGAAATGCAATGTTTAGTAGGACAATGTAGGTTTTCTTTATTAAAAATGAATAAAATATAGTTCTTCAAGGATATTTGTACTTTGTAGTTTTTTTTAATTAAAAAATGCATCATGGCAATTTAAAAGTCTATAGAGTTATGTTAATTTAATTGTATTAATGACTGAGGTATTTGACTCTCATTATTTTGGCCATCATCAATATAGAATTTTTATAATCATAAGCTCATAAATGTGTGGGTCAATTCCCCCATAATGTGATAAATTTGCATGATGTCAATGATTGGGACTATTTCCCTTTCTCCTCACTGAAATTTATCTTATTGTAATTTCTTCACATTTTTTTCATTGGACTCTATTCCGCCATAACCTTTCTATG
Source organism: Phascolarctos cinereus (assembly GCF_003287225.1). Taxonomy (NCBI): domain Eukaryota; kingdom Metazoa; phylum Chordata; class Mammalia; order Diprotodontia; family Phascolarctidae; genus Phascolarctos; species Phascolarctos cinereus. Next base: position 112,641,873 of record NW_027555958.1, on the reverse strand, counting down.
CTTCTGGTTTCTTTGGTGCTCTGTGTGTGTATGTATGTGTATGTGTATATATATAATGTGTATATGTCTATGTCTATGTCTATGTCTATGTCTATGTCTATGTCTATGTATATGTATATGTATATGTATATACATATATAAACACACAAATGACAGATATATAGATATCACAAATATATGTCATTTATATCATGTATATATGTCTTCACACTTGTATCTATACCTAATCCATCCATTTCTCTCCTCTTCCTTTTCTCTCTACTCTCATATTCTTTTATAATCTAGTATAATATAAAGATGAAGTATATAAAATTTAGACAAAAAGTAATGGGATTATTTTCATAACCCATGCATAAAAATTAAGTTCATAAGATTTTAATGACATTTTATTAGTTTTATTAATGACCGAGTCAACGCACTGAATTATGTCATTATTGGCATTCTTACTATAAAGAAAATCAGAAGTTATAACTAAGTTACAAGAAAATAAAAAGATAGCTCAACATTTTTCCTTGGAGAGGCAAATGAGGGAGTTTGTTCAATTGATTTTGTCATGTGTACAAAGGCAACAAGAAACACTTTCATGACCCATTTGACAATCTCTCATTGTGCATAGTCAGACTATCAACTTTTTAAAGCAAAAGTCTTAATACTAAATTATTAAAAATGAATATAAGGTAAAACATATACAATTAAGACAACTTCAATTTGATAAACAATAAGTACGCTATTTACATCACTAAAGTAGGGAAAATAGGACCTACCAAAACATGAGTCTGCAGTATACGATCAGGATCCGAGGCCTCTCATATTTTGCTCTGCTGCTAGAGAACTTAATATCTATGTATAGCCTGGGTATTGCTAACAAGAAAAAGCTATTAAAAAATAAAAATGTGGCCCCATGGGAAAGATTACTATCTCTAGGAACGTTAATAAAAAGGTCAAGTTGTAGTACTGGTTTCTAGAATGTTATGATCACAGATCAATCACTGTATCTTAAGCCATACCTTCATAAATCTCCTAATTTTGTACATTTCTTCCTTAGCATTGTACTTTGTACCATACGTCTTTCAGTTCTGTATCATCTCCAGTTTCTCCTTTGTCTTTCAAATACAATTGAAATGATATAGATTAGTTAGCGATATTTTACTCGAGTGGAAACATAGCTATAAGACCTGCTTTTGTGTCCATAGTCTGATTTTCCCCTTTTCTACACAAGTAATAAAAAAAAAATTTTGACTCAATCAGAGAAATTTAGAGGACTCAGATAATTTTTCAACCCTAGCAATCTGGAATTGATTTCCATGCCAAAGGGAACTCAAACAGAGTAACACAATGTTTTTGGAAGCCAGCATGATCCCTGGGGTAAAAAGGGTAATGCACCAAAAGAAAGAATTCTTGGTTCTGATAAGTTCATGAGAGGTCTTGGTGTTAACTGTACTCTCATTATGGTTGTTTATTCTATTTGAATTATTTCCTTGAGTATTTTCATGGGAGCTAGAGCCCTATTAGTTATATCTTCTGAGCCTAAGAAGCTCATTTAATTCTGACATTCCCAGGGAAGTTTGTGTAAGAGCAAAACAAGACAAAGGGAGAGATAATTGAAAGGCCCCAAAGATTAAACCTGGCTATTGTAAGCCCAAAGCTTGAGGTAGTAGGCTATGGGCTACAGAATAAAAAAGAAATTAACATGAACTATCACCTTCTCCTATGGAGATTTAATTGATTTTCTTGTTGTTGTTCATTTGTTCAGTTGTGTCCAACTCTTCATGACTCCATGGACCATAGCACACTAGGCCCTTCTGTACTCCACTATCTCTCAAAGTCTGTCCAAGTTCATGTTCATTGTTTCCATAATACTCTCTATCCATCTCATCCTCTGCCATCCCCTTTTCCTTTTGCCTTAAATCTTTCCCAACACCAGTGACTTTTCCTGTGAGTCCCACCTTCTGATTATGTGGCCAAAGTATTTAGTCTTATTTCAATATTTGACCTTCCAGTGAACAGCTTGAATTAATTTCTTTAAGGGTTGACTGATTTGATCTTTTCGCTGTCCAAAAGACTCTCAAAAGTCTTTGCCCATATTCAATCCAAAAGCATCAATTCTATGGTACTCAGCTTTCTTTGTAGCCCAATTCTAACAGACATACATTGATACTGGAAAAAGCATAGCTTTGACTATATGAACCTTTATTGGCAAGATGAGGCTTCTGCTTTTTAGTATACTGTTCAAATTTTCCACAGCTTTTCTGCCATGGAACAAGTGTCTTAATTTCATGACTGCAATCGCTATCTGCAGAGATCTCTGAACCCAAGAATATAAAATCTCACACCACTTCTATTTCTTCTCCCTCTATTTGCTGGAAGTGATGGAGCCAGTTGCCAATATCTTAGGTTTTTTTGTTTTTTTATGTTAAGCTTCAAGCCATGCTTTGCACTGTTCTCTTTCATTCTTATCAAGAGACTTAATTCCTCTTCACTTTCTGCCATCAAAGTAGAATCATCTGCATATCTGAGATAGTTGATATTTCTCCTGGCAACCTTAATTTTGGCTTTTGATTCATCCAGCCTGGCATTCCAAAGGAATGCACATAAGTTAAATAAATAAAGTGACAAAATATAGCCTTGTACTCCCCCCCCCCAATCTTATACTAATTAGTTATTCCATGATCAGTTCTATATGTTGCTTCTTGGCCCATACACATTCCTCAGGAGACAAGATGATCTGGTACTTCTATTTCTTTGAGGACTTGCCACATTTTGGTGTGATTCCCATACTCAAAGGCTTTAGTGCAGTCAATGAAGCAGGAGTAGATTTTTTTTTCTGGAACTCCCTTGCTTTCTCCATAATCCAGCAAACATTGGCAATTTAGTCACTAGTTCCTCTGCTTCTTCAAAAACCAGCCTCCTTTCCTGATAATTCTTGGTTCACATAATGCTGAATCCTAGCTTGCAGAATCTTAAGCATAACCTAGTTGGCATGTGAAATGAGTGCATTTGTTCAGTAATTTGAATATCCCTTGGCATTGCCCTTTTTTAGGATTGGGATTTGAATTGATCTTTTCCAATCTGATGGCTACTGTAGAGTTTTCCAGATTTGCTGGCATATTGAATACAGAACTTTAGCAGAATCATCTTTTAGTATTTTAAATAGCTCAGCTAGAATTCTATCACCGCCTTATGGCCTTATGGTTAGCAATGCTTTTTAAGGCCCATTTGACTTCATTTTCCCTGATGTCTTGCTCTAGATCAGTAACTGCACCAACTTGGTTATCAGTAATAGTAAGGTCATTCTTCTATAGTTCTTTTGTGTAATCTTCCCACCTCTTCTTAATCTCTTCTGCTTCTGTTAAATTCCTACTATTGTTGTCTTTTATCATGACAATTTTTGCATGAAACATTCACTTGATATCTTTGATTTTCTTAAAGAGATCCCTAGTCTTTCCCATTCTATTGTATTCTTCTATTTCTTTACATCCCTCATTTTAGAAAACCTTCTTATCTCTCCTTGCTATTCTCTGCAATTCTGCATTCAATTGAGTATATCTGTCCCTCTCTCCTTTACCTTTTGCTTTCCTTCCTTCTTCAGCTATTTGTAGAGCCTCATTAAACAACCATTTTGCTTTCTTGCTCTTTTTTTCCCCATTGGAATTTCTATTGTTGTTACTGCTGCCTCCTATACAATACTGCAAACCTCAGTCCATAGTTCTTCAGGCACTATCTATCAGATCTAATCCCTTAAATCTATTCATCACCTCCACTTCATATTTTTAAGGGATGTTATTTAGGTCATAACTATCTGTTCTTATGGTTTCCCCTACATTCTTCAATATGTCTGAATTTTGCAATAAGAAGCCAGTCAGCTCCAGGTCTTATTTTAACTGACCATATATAGTGTCTCTACCTTTGGCTACAAAGTATATAATCAATTTTATTTCTATATTGACCATCTGGTGACATCTATGTGTAGAGTTACCTTTTGAATTGTTGAAAAAGAATGTTGCTATAACCAGTGAATTATTTTCATAAAACTCTATTAGTTTCTGCTCTGATTCATTTTGTACTCAAAGACCAAACTTTCCTGTTATTCCAATTATCTTTTGATTTTCTGCTTTAGCATCCCCTATGATGAATGTGATATCTTGTTGTTGTTGTTGTTGTCATTTCTAGAAGATAGTGTAGGTCTTTATAGAATTTAATAACTTTGGTCTCTTCAGCATCAGTGATTGGAGCATAGACAAATTACTGTGATGTTAAATAGTTTGCCTTAGATTAGAACAGATATCATTCTGTCATTTTTTTTATTGTACCCAAGTAGTTTTTTTTTCACCTTTTATTGCCTATGAGGATACTCCATTTCTTTGAAGAGATTCTTGCTCACAAGGGGGCCACCTGAATTAAATTCACCCATTACTTTCCATTTAAGTTGACTGATACAAAAGATAATGTTTAATCTTTCCATCTCCTGTTTGACCACATCCAGCTTACCTTGGTTCATAGATCTTACATTCCAGGCTAATATGCGGTATTGATCTTTACAGCATCAGACTTTCCTTCATCATCAGAATACATCTGTAGCTGAGCTTCCTTTTGGCTTTGGCCCAGCTGCTTCATTAATACTGGAGCTACTTGTAGTTGTCTTCTACTCTTCTTCAGAAGTATATTGGATACTTTCTGACCAGAGGGGCTCATCTTCTGATATAATATCTTTTTTTCACTTTAGTACTGTCCATAGTGTTTTCTTAGCAAAGATAATGGAGTGGTTTGCCATTTCCTTCTCCAGTGGATCACCTTTTCTCAGAACTTTCCACTATGCCCTGTCTATCTTGGGTAACCCTGTGTGACATAGCTCATAGTTTCATTGGGTTATGCAACCACCTCCACCATGAGAAGGCAGTGATCAAAGGTGTTCACATAGGGTAGTGGTAGTATTATTAGTGAACAAACATTTTCCTTAGCAAATGGAGACACATGGCAGCTAAATGAAACATCATTTTAGACCATAAACCTATCTGGGAAATGTTACAGGGGATGATGGGGAGGATAATAGGTATTATTGCCTCATGAAACATCAAGAAGGCACAGGGAAGAAAATAAAGTTTACAAAAAAACGTAGTATGATATCCAGCTCAGCAAGATCATCATGACAGCTTGTAGTATGGACTGGAAGGAAGAAAATGAACAGACAAAATTTGTCAAGATTTCTTCACAAAAAAAATTTAATTTAATTTAAAAAAAATTTAAAAGACATAAAAGATTTCTTCATCAATAACAATAGAGTCACCATATTTGTATTCTAAAACTTCAGTCTTTGTCTGATATGCTACATGAGGAAGTAATATTTCACTAATGAAAAGAAAGATGGGAAGAACAAATGTATCCGAAAGGTGTAGACTATCATCAGATGTTCCTTTGAAGGAGGAGGCAATCTATCCCTAATTTTGCATCTCCATGGAAAAAAAATATGAGAATGATTTATTTTTGCACCAAGAGTATCTTCAAGAAAATATGAAAATGGAAAAAGGTTGTATTGCAACCTTTTGCAAATGCTATTTTATAGCACACTAGATTTTTGCAGTCATACAACTGACTAAGAAGTTCAACAAATATAAGGTTCTTCTGGGTTTACTGTTTAGGCTGCTTTAAAAAAAACATTTAAATCAGTGTAGCAAAATGTCATCTTAAAGGCTTATGTCCTACAAGGTATCCTCCATGGATATGTTAAGAACTTGAACTTTTTCTTAATAGGCGTAACAATGGAGCAAACTTATTTTTTCAGTAGCCCTCTAATTCTTAACATCAAGGGATATGTTAAAATGTATAAAACAGAAATAAAACAAATAGGCTTCTGCATGTTAGCAATAATGAATTGTCTGTGCATGCATGCATACACACACACACACACACACACACACAAAATGTACCAGCATAAAAGGAATCATTAACCAGATAGTTAATGAATAAAAGTATGTATAAAATGATTTTACATTTACATTCATATTTGTGTCTAATGGTAGCCATCTCTAGGGTGGGGAGATGGAAGGAAAAAGGGGGAAAAAGAAATTTAAATGCTACCTATTATATATTTAAAAGGAATAGCAAGTTGTACATAATAGACATGTAGTTTCATGTACAATCATCTTTTTTTATTATTATACAATGCTATAGGAATGCTTGTTTTATTCCACAAATTCAGAATAAAATAAAATGGGTTTTTTTGTTTAAAAGAGATAATTGGAAAGTATAACAGATGGATGGTCCACAAACTGTATAATTACCTACATAATTTCAAGAAACCAAGAAGATCATCATGTGTATGTGCAGTACACCCCTTGAGGAAGACTTATGGAAACGACATATCTAAGACTCTACTCACAAAAAATGAAATGATGGGTTAGTTATTAACCATACTGATTGAAGTAGTAGCCAGACAAATGAAATAACACCAAATCCTTTGAAGAACTGAGGTAGTTTTAATTAAAAGCAAGTAAAACATCTCATTGCCTTTAAAATAAAAAAAATTAAAATCTACTAAATTAGTTTCATTTTATGTACTGATTCTTTTCCCTTTGTGGGGCAATTGCTCAGTAGAAAAAAAACCTAATACTCCAAATGAATTGTGGCATACCTTCTAAACTATGAAAGATAAATAAAATGTCTTGTAATAGTACTTTAGGTAGAACATTGGAAATTGAACTGAACCAGCAGTGGGGAACCGGCACTCTCCAGGCTACATATGGCTTTCTGGGTCCTTGGGAGCAGCCTTTTGACTGAGTCCAAGTTTCACAGAAAAAATACTTTTACTAAGGGAGTTTGTTCTGTGAAGTTTGGATTTAGTCAAAGGGTGGCCCTTAAGGACCTAGAGGGCCACATGTGGCCTTAAGGCCACAGGTTCTCCACTCCTGTTGAATATCTAGTTGTGGGACACTAAAGCAATTAGACTTCACAGATTGTATATCACAACTGGTAACTTGAAAAGAGAATTTGCTTTGGAATCAGAGATTCCAAATCCAAATCTGGGATTCAAATCTCTTCTGTCCCTTACTACCCATGTGCCAAGTCAAGTCACTTAACCCCCTGATCCTCAGTTTCCTTATCCATATAAAATAAAGTAGTCAGTCTAGATAATTTCTTTTTAGTTTTAGACATAGATATAGATATAGATATAGATATAGATATAGATATAGATATAGATATAGATATAGATATAGATATAGATATAGATATAGATATAGATATAGATATAGATATAGATATGATAGATATGGATATGGATATGGATATGGATATGGATATGGATATGGATATGGATATAGATATAGATATAGATATAGATATAGATATAGATATAGATATAGATATAGATATAGATATAGATATAGATATAGATAGATATAAAATTATGTGTATATATATATAATTATTCTCAGTAGAAATATAAAATGCCAAATATTTATTCTAAGCAACATGGTGTAAAGCAGGCCTGCACAACTTGTGGCTCTCCTGCCACTTATGGCATGCCAAGGGATTTCCTCTACATACAAAGGATGTTTTCCTCTACTGAGCCTCCTGAAATCCTTCAGTCTACTACAAGCAGCCCCAGAGCCTTAAGCCACCAGAACCACAAATTGTGCAGGCCTACCTGGTGTAGACTATAGAATGCTAAGATTATGAGTCAGTAAATCTGACTGTGAATCCTGCCTTGGACACTTAATAACTGTATGATTCTGATCCATTCACAACGTCTTTGGGCCTTAGTTTATTTCATCTGTAAAATGAGGGGGTTGGGGACCAAGATGAAGAAAAAAACTGTCTTTTCACTTCAGTTACTCATGTTAAAAAAAACCCCACTTATTAACATACACATAAATAAGACAAAGAGCCTACCCTGAAGGAGTTTAGAATCTTAGCAGGAGAAAGATGTCATGGACACAATCAATGATAATATAAATGAGCTTACAAGGACATAAAGGATGTAGAAGTATAGCATTCTGATAATTCAGAGGAGGAAGAAACCAGTTCCAGGGGCAGCTAGGTGGCTCAGTGGATAGAACAACGGCCCTGGAGTCAGGAGGGACCTGAGTTCAAATCCGGCCTCAGACACATAACACTTACTAGCTGTGTGACCCTGGGCAAGTCATTTAACCCCATTGCTTAGCCAAAAATAAAAAAAAAAGAAGAAATCAGTTCCAAGGTTCATGACTCAGAAGGTTTTGTGAAGGAGATAGCATTTGGCCTGAGCTTTGAAGGTTGTGTAGGATTTATATAAGAAAAAAATGAAAGAAAAGAGCACTTAAAGCATAGGAACAACTTAGATAAAAGTACTCATTGAGAGGAGATTAATACATAGTCTAATTTGATTTGATCCAGAATGTAGAGAATGTAAAAGGCAAATTAAAGAATTTAAATTTTGTTTGGTAGATAATAGAGAGGATTTTCAGTTGTTTAAAGTTTTTGAGCAAGGTATGAAGAAGGATTAAGAGTAGAGGAGGAGTTGACATGTTCTGTAATGTACTTTAGGAAGATTAGTCTAGTCTAGTGTGGTGTCACAAGTCTATAAGAGAAGCTGAGGTTAATAGATTGCTTGAGTTTGGGACTTCCAAGCTGTAGCAGTTAAAGCTGATCTAATGTCTGTACTAAGTCTTATACAAATAAGATGAGCCCCACAACATCCTATCCAGGAATGGGAACCATCAGGCTCTCTAAGGAGAAGCAAACAAGTCCATGTTGGAAACAGAGTGGGTCAAGTGTCCATTCTGAATGGCTATGAGATCTCCCTGGGAATGGCTGTGGCACTTCCAGACTGAGTGAAATAGGGAAACCCAGTCTCAAAAAGAAAAGAAAAAATCTAGCAGTTGTGATCAGATTGCAAGGTAAGGAATGGAAGCTATTGTAATAATCCGTAGTTCAAGACTGAAATAGGATGGTGGAGAATAGAAAAGCTGAGACAGATGCTAAAGATATTATTGAAGTAGAATCAACAGGACTTGATAACATGTTAGATGGGGATGTGGAGGAAGAGAGGGGACCAAGGGAGAAGGAGTCAATGATGGCTCTAGGGTTACCAGCTTGAGTGACTTGTGAAACAATATAACTTGATTTGAAAATGACTGTGAACATAAATATGGAAACCCATTATTATTTTGAATCACTTTCCTAACTACCAAAAAGCATTAATAGCCTTGAGCTAAATCATTTAGAATAATGATGTACGACAAGCTGACAAGTCTTCTGATGTTAGAAGTTATTCTCCTGGCACCAAATATGTCAAGAGTGTTTAGTGAGCTGGCAACTAATGGGTGTTTCTAAGATTTCTAGTAAGAAAAGCCTTGACAGGATCTTACAATGTGCAGGTCAAGTACGCATGTCGTTACTGGTTAGCATGAAGCAGATAATCATGTACCCTGAGAATATAGTGATATGCCTTTTTTGTTCCCTATTTGCTTTCACTATGATTCTGTGAACACCACCCTACCCCTCTTCTTTCTCCCACCCTGACCTCCCATTAATGCCCATCTGAAACCATAAAACAGTGTGGTATAGTGGGTACAGCACTGCTGTTTTAACTGGGAGTTAAAAAAATGACTTTAAGTCTAAGCTACAATATTTAGTAGCTATATAAGTTGGTACAAGCCCTTCTTTGAGACTGAGTTTTCTTATCTGCAAAACAGAAATAAGAATTGCAGTATATAATATACACACCATCTGTTTTTTTAATGAGGAAAGACAATAATATAAAACAATAATATAAAAGTATGCTCTAATTTTCATTATTAATGTGTTAAGGTGTGTAAAGGGGGGAGTAGACAATTCAATCATGTCATTCCACTATTTGGATTAGTTTCCTATGAGAATCATAGGAACATGGTAATGGTTTTGTGTCATCTTAGCTTTCTTATAGAATTTCTGAAGGCTATATAGGAAGAGGCTTTGGCTTGAACTTAAAGAAGTGAGGTAACAAAAGAACACTTTACTTAGTGATTTCTAGAGATCTTTAAGGTAGGGTATATTGCATAAATTATATTCATCTATAAATTTCTCTATCAGCATTTGGTCACTATTTAAAGTCATCTCTGAAGTCAATGTCAACTTGGAATTAGACTATTCAGTATTTATATTTGTTTTGAGTCTTCAAAAATATCATGATTCTAATACCTAGTATGGTGGTCAAAATTCATACACATTGATCTTGTTACTTTGAAAAGTGGGGATTTGACAGGATGGGCACATGGCCAATGAAGTCGTCTCTAATGAAAGAGAGAAGAATATGACTTCTATCAAACCTGATGTTACTAAACATGTTTTCTAGACATGTAATTTCCCAGGGGGTTATTGAACAGAAATGATGTACAATATGTCCTTCCAGGAAAGCAGCCCAAATTCATCTCAATATAATCCCATGTTTTACCAGGTCATCAATAGAAAGTTAAAGTAAAAAAGCTCAAGGAAAGGGATAGGAAATTGAAAGATTTAGCTTCTTTTTTATTTTTTTATTTTTTTAAAATATATTTATTTTTAGTTTTCAATATTATTTCCACAAAATTTTCAGTTCCAAATTTTCACCCTACCTCACTCCTCCCCCCACCCCAAGATGGCATGCGTTCTGAATATCCCTTCCCCCAGTCTGTCCTCTCTTCTATCTCTCCCCTCCTTCTCTTATCCCCTTCCCCCTCTATTTTCCTGCAGGGCAGGATAGATTTCTATACCCCATTTCCTGTATTTCTTCTTTCCCAGTTGCATGTGAAAACATTTTTTTTAAATATATGTTTTTAAAACTTTAGGTTTCAAATTTTCTCCCTTCCTCCCTCCCTCACCACCCTCATTGAAAAGGCAAACAACTCAAAATAGGCTATACGTGTGCAGTTATGCAAAACACTTCCATAGTAGACATATTGTGAAAAATTAACTACATTTCCCTTAATTCCATCCTGCCCTCCCATTTATTCTATTCTTTCTTTTGACCCTGTCCTCCTCAGAAGTATTTGCTTCTGATTACCCCCTTTCCCAATCTGCCCTCCTCTCTATCATCCCCATGCTCTCTTGTCCCCTTCTCCCCCTATTTTCCTGTAGGTTAAGACAGATTTCCATACTCAACTGAGTGTGTATGTTATTCCCTCTGTAAGCCAAATCCTATGAGAATAAGATTCACTCACTCCCTCTCACCTTCCCCCATTTCCCCTCCACTGTAAGAACCTTTTCTTTTCTGGATTTTTTGTGAGATAATTTACCCCATTCTACCTCTCTCTTTCTTCTTCTCTGAGTATAATCCTCTCTCATCCCTTACTTTTATTCTCCAGTTATGACCCCTTAAACTTCAACTCACCCTACGCCATCTATCTATCTATCTATCTATCTATCTATCTATCTATCTATCTATACATTCATATTTTTTTTCCTCCAACTACCCTAATACTGACAAAGGTCTCATGAGTTATAAATATCATCTTTCCATGCAGGAATGTAAACAGCAATCTTAATAAGTCTCTTATGATTTCTCTTTCCTGTTTACCTCTTCATGTTCCACTTGAGTCTTATTTGAAAGTCAAATTTTCTATTCAGCTCTGGTCTTTTCATCAGAATGCTTGAAAGTCCTCTATTTCACTGAATGACCATTTTTCCCCTGAAGGATTATACTCAGTTTTGCTGGGTAGGTGATTCTTGGTTGTAATCCTATCTCCTTTGCCCTCCAGAATATTATATTCCATGCCCTGCTGGTCCTTTAATGTAGAAGCTGCTAAATCTTGTGTTATCCTGATTGTGTTTCCACAGTACTTGAATTGTTTCTTCTGGCTGTTTAATATTTTCTCCTTGACCTGGGAACTCTGGAATTTGGCTACAATATTCCTAGGAGTTTTCCTTTGGGGATCTCTTTCAGGAGGAGATCGTGGATTCTTTCAATTTATTTTGCCCTCTGGTTCTAATATATCAGGGCAGTTTTGATAATTTGATGATGTCTAGGCTCTTTTTTTATCATGGCTTTCAGATAGTCCAATAATTTTTAAATTCTCTCTCTGGATCTATTTTCCAGGTCAGTTGTTTTTCCAATGAGATATTTCACATTGTCTTCTATTTTTTTCATTCTTTTGGATTTGTTTTACAGTGTCTTGATTTCTCATAAAGTCACTAGCTTCCAATTGCTCTATTCTAATTTTTAAGGAAGTATTTTCTTCAGTAATCTTTTGGACTTCCTTTTCCATTTGGCCAATTTTGCTTTTTAGGGCATTCTTCTCCTTTGGCTTTTTGGACCTCTTTTGCCATTTGGGTTAGGCTTTTTTTTAAGTGTTATTTTCTTCAGTATTTTTTGGGTCTCCTTTAACAAGCTGTTGACTTGTTTTTCATGATTTTCTTGCATCACTCTCATTTCTCTTCCCAGTTTTTCCTCTACTTCTCTTACTTGCTTCTCAAAATCCCTTTTGAGCTCTTCCAAGGCCTGGGACTGATTCATATTTTTCTTGGAGGCTTTGGATGTAGGAGCTTTGACTTTGTTGTCTTCTGGTTGTATATTTTGATCTTCTTTTCACCAAAGTAAGATAATATAGTCTGATTCTTTTTGTGCTGTTGCTCATGATCCCGGCCAATTACTTGAGTTTTAAACTCTTTGTTAAGGTAAGAGTCTGCTTCCAATGTGGAGAATGTATTGTCCCAAGCTTCAGGGGTTTGTGTAGCTGTTTTCAGAGATACTTGTAGGGACCTGTAAATTTTCAGTTCTTCCAAGGTGGTATGATAAGGGGCGAGGTGTTTATTCCTTTCCTGGCCTGTGACCACAAATATTCCTTTCTGTCCTGTAACTGTGAGGAAGGGTTCCTCTCCACAACCACTCCAAGCTCCACCACGCCAGCGCTCCTCCTCACCCCAGCACTGCTGCCTAGAACTGTGACCCAGATCCAAATACGGGCAAAGCAAGAGATTCCTGCCTCAGCACTGGCAAAGAGATCCCTGCAGTCCCTCTCTGATCAGCCACTGGATTCCCCCTCAGTCTGTGGGTGGGAAGCTCAGGAGGCAGCTGAGCCCTCAGGGCAGCACTCTCAGGGAACTGGATCTGAGACCCTGCGTTCCTTTCTCAGCACCACAAAAACAGATTTTTCCCACTGACCTTGTAAGTTGTCTTTGGCATTCCTGCGTTGAGAAGTCTGGAAACCTCCACAGCTGCCCGCAATTCAGTCCTCTGAGGCCTGCTCCAGGTTCACTGCGGCCTGTGTTCCCATGCCACACTGTGCTCCTCTTACAACCCTGTGTTATATACCTTTTCAATTAATCATCCAGGTTGTCTTGGGCTGAAAATTTATTTCACTCTGTCTTTTTGTGGGTTCTGCTGCTTTAGAATATGTTTAAAGCCATTTTTTGTAGGTATTTGGAGGGGTTTGGGGGAGAGCTCAAGCAAGTCACTGCTTTCACTCCACCCTCCGATTGAGCTTCATTTTTAAAAAATTTCTTCTAAGAGGCAGCTAGGTGGTGCGGTGGATATAGCACTGGCCCTGAAGTCAGGAGGACCTGAGTTCAACTCTGACCTCAGAACAAACACTTGACACTTATTAGCTGTATGACCCTGGGCAAGTCACTTATTCCCAATTGCCTAAAACATAAAAATTCTTCTAGTAAGCAGCATTACTTCAATATAAACTTCAAGTCTTTACAAATCTATTAACTGTAAAATGCTAAAAATAAAGTCAATAGTTTCTTTTTTGGTTTTGCTCAATGAAGTTTGGGAAATAAGGAGCAGACATTTTCCTGTTGCATAATAACAATAAAAAAACTCATAATTATATAACACATTAAAATTTATAAAGTACTTTCCTCATAATAATGTTGGGAAATGGGCACTTTATATTATAATTATCCCAATTTAATATTTGAGGCAATTGAGACTTACAGTTGAATTCATTAGATCATCAAGTTTAGAGATAAATGAGACTGGAGTCAGGAAGACCTGACTTCAAATCCGGCCTCAGACACTTAGTAGCTAGATGACCCCAGACAAGTCATTTAAACTCTATTTACCTTAACCCAATGGAAAAGGAAATGGTAAACTCCTCCATTGTCTTTGCCAAGAAAACACCATGGACAGTGTGGACATTATAAATATTACTTAATATTTAATATAAATATTATAAATATAAATGTATGGGAGTATAAAGAGCTAGAGATGACTGAACAAAAAAAAAGAGACTTGAGAGTTATATAATCCTATTCTATCATTTTAATCAATCAATCAATAAGCACTTATTAAGGATATATTATAAGTCAGGCACTGGGCCACCTAGGTGCTAGATATTGAAGACAGACAAAAATGGAAAAAAATTCCAGACTTCATGAAGCTTATAATTTATCAGGGAGAAATATACATATGTAAGTATTACAAAGATATAGATAAAATAAAAACAAAATATTTGAAGTGGAGCACTAGCACTTGGGGAGTATCAGAAAAGGTCTCATGTATAACAACAATGGAAGCAGCTAATATCTTCTTTAAATGGTAGGCAAAATCTACATATAGTAAGGCTTCTTACAAAAATTGTAAAGGAGAAAACATTTTTGAACACTTAACAGGTAAGGTATTGGTTACAAGTGGTTAAGCTTCAAAGTAAACTATTAGTTCCTATCTTGCTAACATAATGAGGATTTTACCACTGGTTTCAGTACACAAAAATTTACAAACGGTTTATATAGGGCTTAGAGTGCCATCACTGAGCTCTACTCTTATAGACAGAAATTCAAACCTAAGTGGCACCTTAAATAATGATATGGGCCACAGAAATCACATAAAGCACTGGTTGAGGGAAAATGGACACCTATAACACAACATTTAAATTAATGTTTGTAAATAGTTAAAGTTCCTATAGTCAGGAAAACTCATCTTCCTGAGTTCCAGTCTTACCTCAGACACTTACTAGCTGTGTGACCCTGGGCAAGTAACTTAACCCTGATTGTCACAATAACAACAACAACAATAAACAAATAAAATAAATAGGATAAACTCACCCATCAAATTGAATAGGATAGCAGAATGGATTAGAAATCACAATCCAATAATACATTATTTTCAGGAAACATTTGAACAAAAAGATAGATAGATAGATAGATAGATAGATAGATAGATAGATAGATAGATCGATCTATATATATATGGAGAGAGAGAGAGAGAGAGAGAGAGAGAGAGAGAGAGAGAGAGAGAGAGAGACAGAGGCAAAGAGTTAAAATAAGAGGCTAGAGTAGAATCTATTTTGCTTTAGTTGAAGTGAAAAAAGACAGAGATGGCAATCATGATCTCAGACAAAGCAAAAATAGAAAGATTCAATTAAAAGAAATAAGGAAATTACATTTTACTGAAAGGTACCATATAAATTGAATTAATATTAAACATATATAATCAAATGGCATAATGTCCAAATTAAATGTTATAAGAGGAAATGGTAAAACTATATTAGTGGGGGACCTCAAATTATTCCTTTTAGACCTAAATAAACCTAACCATAAAACAAACAAGTTAAGAAGATTGAAAAAAAATTTTAAATACTAAATGGGAAAGAAATATACCTATTTGTAAGTTATTAATGGCACATTTGAAAAAAATTGACTACCTATTTAGACATAAAAGCCACATGGAATATGAGACTGGATTCCTGTGTATGTTTATAAGCAGGCATATAGAATCACATACACACACACACACACACACACACACACACACACACACACACACACATCCTTAACAGGATATTTGGAAGGAGAGCAATGAGAACAAAGAAAATTAATGCTCAGAAAATGAATTTGGGGTACCAGCAAAAAAAAAAATATTCTGAGGAAGAAAATATAATAGAAAAATGAAACAAAAAGAGACTACTGAAGTCCCAGAAAAAGTTCTTGCTACCAAAGACCTTATCAATGTTAAATTGTTCTACATTAGAAAATGATACAATTTTATCAGTGGAAATGTTTTAAAGAACAGGCACTACCATTTTCTTTGGCACTATATGCTGTCTTATCTATTTTTACTTACAGTGTTTATATGGTGCTTTGCACATAAGAAGAATGTAATGTTTTATTCATTCATTCGCACATTCATTTATAAACACTTAAAAAACAGAGCAGTCCTATGATCAAATGATATAATACTTGTAAAAGTACATAGCATAGTAGGTGCTATGTAAATGTTTATTCCATTCTCTTTACCCAGGAGAAAGACAAAGAAAGACTAAGAAATGTCACTAGACAAATCCCTCTATTATCTTGGTCTCACAGTTCCCCAATGACTCCATTTCCAATGACCCCAGCAAGGAATATTGCCCTTGAACTTCATTCTCACCTAAACAACTTGATCTGCTTTTCACTTTGCTTTGTTTCATAACTCAATCTGGAGCTCATGGTCAAGCAGTCCTAATATGTTGTCTCTAGAATTCCTCTGATCTCTCAATATCATCTTGAAAATCCCCAACCCTGTGTAAGCTCTACTCGCTCACTGCCCATTTTCTCTCATTTCTAGGATGCTTAGTATTCCTGAAGACAATACTGATTGGGTCCATCTCAATTGGGTCCATACTATTTCACTTTGATTGGATCTACAATGAGACTCAACAATTCTTTTCTAGTTGATTCTCTAACAAAGTTCCCACATTGAACATTATACTTTTTTCTACCCATATCTCTTTTTCTCATATTCTGTAGACAAGATCTCCCTTCAATTTTGTAAGAATATTGAAGCCTTTTGATCTGAACTCCCTCAGAATTCCTCTATCCAAATCGTAGTACCCTTTATCTTATTCATTCATCTTTTACACCTTTCTTCCTGTCTGTGTAGAAGGGTATCTGGAAGCTACTCATAAGTAGGAATTGTTTCATTCGTGGCCTATTTGTAGATTCCTCTTTTCCAAATCTAACTTCTTAGCAATATTTTCATTCTTAATCCTTCTAATACCTTGCTGGATCTTGTTCAGATAATTATGTTTTGTTTCAGTTTATATTCAATTTCTTCTACCATCAGCTTCTTCTTGGGCAAGTTCAAATTTTCCCCATTAAAAAACAAAAGTCTGGGGGCAGAGCCAAGATGGCAGAGTAAAAGCAGTGACTCGCTTGAGCTCTCCCCAAGCCCCTCCAAATACCTGTAAAAATGGCTCTAACAAATTCTGCAGTAGAAGAATCCACAAAAAGACAGAGTGAAAAAATTTCCAGCCCAAGACAACCTGGATGTTTGATTGGAAAGGTCTGTTGTGCCAAGCTTGGAGAGGAGTACAGTTCAGCATGGGCTGTGCAGGCAAAGATTGGGACTCAGTGAACCTGGAGCAGGCCTCAGGAGATTGAATCAGGGAAAGCTGTGGAGGTTTCCAGACTTCCCAACCCACAAACAACAAAGACAACTTAGAAGGTCAGTAAGAAAGGTTTGACCATGATTAGAGAGGAGCTCAGTCCAGCCCCAGTCCTGGCACAGCCCCAGGGCAGTGGTTGCTTTGGGAGCTCTCAGCCCACAGACTGAGGGGGTAATCAAGTGGCTGATCAGAGAGGGATTGTAAGGATCTCTTTGCTGGTGCTGAGGCAGGATTCTCTTGCTTTGCTCATGCTTGGATTTGACTTGCAGTCCTGGGTGATGGTCATGGGTCAAGGAGAAGCACTGGCATGGTAGAGCTAGTGGCAGCAGTGAAGATAGAATCCTCCTTACAGTTCCAAGGCAGAAAAGAGTGCTTGTGGTCACTCACAGACCAGAGCACAGGCCATGAAAGGAGTAAAATCCCTTTCCTTTGATGATACCAACTTGGAAGAACTGAAAATTTGTAGGACCCTAGAAGTATCTCTGAAAATGACTGCACAAAACCCCCAAAGCTTGGGACAGTACATTCTCCACACTGGAAGCAGACCCCTACCTTAACAAAGAGTTTAAATAGTCAAAATAACTGGCTGGGAACATGAGCAAACTATGCAAAAAAAAAAACCTCAGACTACAGAATCTTACTTTGGTGACAAAGAAGATCAAAACGTACAACCAGAAGGACAACAAAATCAAATCTCCCACATCCAAAGCCTCCAAGAAAAATATGAATTGGCCCCAAGCCATGGAAGAGCTCAAAAATGATTTTGAGAAGCAAGTAAGAGAAATATAGAAAAAACTTGAAAGATGAATGAGAGTGATGAAAGAAAATAATGAAAAACAAGTCAACAGCTTGCTAAAGGAGACCCAAAAAAATACTGATGAAAATAACACCTTAAAAAATAGCCTAACCCAAATGGCAAAAGAGGTTCAAAAAGCCAATGAGGAGAAGAATACCTTAAAAAAACAGAATTGGCCAAATGGAATGGGAAGTCCAAAAGCTCACTGAAGAAAATAATTCCTTAAAAATTAGAATGGAGCAAACGGAAGTTAGTGAGACATCAAGACATTGTAAAACAAAACCAAAAGAATGAAAAAATAGAAGACAATGTGAAATGTCTCATTGGAAAAACAACTGACCTGGAAAATAGATCCAGGAGAGAGAATTTAAAAATTATTGGACTACCTGAAAGCCATAATCATAAAAAGAGCCTAGACATCATCTTTCAAGAAATTATCAAGGAAAACTGCCCTAATATTCTAGAACCAGAAGGTAAAATAGAAATTGAAAGAATCCACTAATCACCTCCTGAAAGAGATCTCCAAAGGAAAACTTTTAGGAATATTATAGCCAAATTCCAGAGTTCCAGAGTTCAAGGAGAAAGTATTGCAAGCAGCCAGAAAAAGAAAAACAATTCAAGTATTGTGGGAACATAATCAGAGTAACACAAGATTTAGCAGCTTCTACATTAAGGAATGGAAGGGCTTGGAATATGCTATTCCAGAGGTAAAAGGAGCTAGGATTACAACCAAGAATCACCTACCCAGCAAAATTGAATATAATCCTTCAGGGGAAAAAATGATATTCAGTGAAATAGAGGACTTTCAAGCATTCTTGATAAAAAGACCAGAGCTGAATAGAAAATTTGACTTTCAAATACAAGACTCAAGAGAAGCATGAAAAGATAAACAGGAAAGAGAAATCATAAGCAACTCATTAAAGTTGAACTGCTTACATTCCTACATGGAAATATGATATTTGTAACTCATGAGACCTTTCTCAGTATTAGGGTAGTTGGAGGGAATATATATAGACAGAGGGCACGGGATGAGGTGAATATGAAAGGATGATATCTAAAAAATAAAATTAAGGGGTGAGAGAGGATTATACTGGAAGGAGAAAGGGAGAGATATAATGGGGTAAATTATCTCACATAAAAGCTTTTACAGTGGAGGGGGAAAGGGGGGAGGTGAGAGGAAATGAATGAATCTTACTTTCATTGGATTTGGCTTAAGGAGGGAATAACATACATACTCAATTGGGTATGGAACTCTATCTCACCCTACAGGAAAATAGGGTGGAAGGGGATAAGGGGTTAAGGGGCAGGGGGAGAGAATGATAGAAGAGAGGGCCGATTGGTGGAAGGAGTAATCAGAATTAAACACCTTTCAGGAGAGACTGTCAAAGTAAAGAATAGAACAAATTGGGGGGGGTGGGATAGGATGAAGAGAAATATAGTTAGTGTTTCACAACATGGCTATTGTGGAAGTGTTTTGCATGACTACACATGGATAACCTGTATCAAGTTGCTTGGCTTCTCAATGAGAGTAGGTGGGTGGGCAGAGAGGAAGGAAGAGAATTTGGGACCCAAAGTTTTAAAAACAAATGTTAAAAATTGTTTTTACATGCAACTGGGAAATAAGATATACAGATGATGGAGTATAGAAATCTCAAGAGAAGAGGATAAGAGAAGGGGGGGTGTTGATAGAAGGGAGGGCAGATCAGGAGAAGGGTATTCACAAGGCATACTGGGGTCAAGGGAGAGGACAGATGGGAAGAAAATTTGGACCTCAAAATCTTGTGGAAGTGAATGTTGAAAACTAAAAATTAATTCATTAAAAAAAGCCTTCCTTTAACTCACTAAATCTTCAAGTTTTCATCCTATCTGTCCTTCCCTTTACTGCCAAATCTTTTCAAAAGAATAATGTGCACTTACTTCTATGCTTATCTTTTCACTTTTCAACCTCTTCTCATCTGGCTTTTTACTTAACATGCTACTAAACTATCCTCTCCAATGATACTCTCAAAAGTAATCTCTTAATTATAATTCAAAGGCTGTTCTTCATTCATCATCCCTAAGTTCTGAATCATTAGATACCCTGACCACTTTCCTTTTCTTGACACTCTTCTCTTTGAAACTAAAAATTACTCTAGTGTTTCTCCTACTTCTTCAACCACTCCTCCTGTTACTTATATATGTTTCGCTTCCTAGTAATTTTACTCTCTTATCCATTCTCTGAAGGCAGGCATTCCTTAGGATCCTTTTTTTTTTTCAGATTTTCTCTTCTCTATTGAAATTTTTTTCCACTGAGCATCACTTTTACTCCTATTATTTAAATAATCTCCCCAATGGAGAGGACTCACTGAATATAGATTTGTAACTCTTTAATAGATCTATATAAAACTGTTTACTTACAGTCAGCTGGATGTAATGGGGGGGGGGGGGAATGAACTTGGAGTCAAGAGAATATAAAAATTCCAGTCTTTTGACCTGCTATCTTTAGTACAACACTTTGTAACCTCTTCATTTTCCAGCAACCCATTTCAATATATTCATAAATTAACACTTCTTTATTGGCTTGGTAACATGTTTTGATTTGTATATTTGCCTTTGAAAGCATTAACTCTCTCCTATAATTTGCCCATACAAATGCTCTGCCTCACTTTTCCTCTATGATTTAGTGCTGAATAAGATAATTGTTGAAAAGATGGCATTTATTAACACATGTATAAAATACAGATACATCAGCTCAGAGATGTTTTGGGCCTGTTGGCTTCTACAAACAAGGAAATTAATACCTGTAGATAACATCAACCTGACAAGCTTACAAAATGGATCTTCCTATCTCTGCATTTAATAGTTAAATTAGCCTGCTTATTAAAAGCAAAGAAAGAAGATTGAAGCAAAATTGATATTCTCCTAATT
The DNA here is from genome assembly GCF_003287225.1 of Phascolarctos cinereus. NCBI lineage: Eukaryota > Metazoa > Chordata > Mammalia > Diprotodontia > Phascolarctidae > Phascolarctos > Phascolarctos cinereus. Next base: position 112,620,870 of record NW_027555958.1, on the reverse strand, counting down.
CTTTAATCATGATGACCGAAATTTCTGACCATTTGCAAATGCAGAACTGCTTCTGTTACAGTAGCTATGCTGTTTAGCATGCTTAAAAAAACACATTTTGGATCTTTTGACAACTGCAATTTTTATTTAACAGATACTTCTATAATACAGAGTCACCCTGACTTCTGTTCACACTTTTCCCAGATACTTAATCATCAGCAGACATTATTGCATTATCATATCCATTGGTAAATAGCATACCAGTAGCAATATACAGGATTGAGCACTGGATGTACATCTATCCTTTACCCCATCTTAAAAAATCTCATCAGGGAAAAAGTCTGATAGAAAAAGATGGGCCAGTCATGTGATGAGAGTGAAGAATAAGTCTACAGCCTGTGTGATCTTCCTGATGTCAAAAGAAAGTGAAGAAAGCTTATAGAACTTTGGGTGGAGCCCCAGTGGCAAATTAGTGAGAGGATATAGATAAAAGTCTATAGGAATGGATTGGTTATAATCTGCACAGTTAAAGGTAATAACCAAATTAATGAGATCACAGATCCATTTAAATTTTTCAAGGGTTCCAACTTGACCTGCCCATAATTATTCTCTCACTCTCACTACCTGACCAATTTACTTCCATTTCATCCATGTATATCTCAGTATTTTCTTGCTCCACACCTTGACTGCAAGTTATCCTTGGTAACATACATAGTTTACTAAAATACATCTAGAGTCTTTCCAGTGTCTTTTGAGGTGCTTGTCATTTTAATTCTGTTTTTAAGGTCATAGATTTGGAGCTAAAAAGGACAGTAGAGGTCATCTTTTCCAACCCTCTTATTTTACAGATTAATAAACTGAGGCCTGAAGATGCTGCCTCTGACACTACCTGTGTGACCTGAGAAAAGTCAATCTCCCTAAGCCTCAATTTCCTCATTTGTTAAATGAGAATAGATGGCATTTGAAATGACTTCTTGCTTTAAATCTAGAGCTAGTGCTAATTAACTCCATTTAAAAAAATAGGTGTTTATTTCAAATAAAGTTACTTTATGAAAATAAAAATAAATATCTAAAAAGCTTAGAAATCATAACAAAGACTACCAGATAAATGTAGAGTTGTTAAAGTATGTGTGTCAGTGTTACAAAATATATAAGAATTTTAATTAAAAATAACAGTTTTCCACTTCACATTTAGTCGGAGTTCAATAACATACCTGAGGTATTACTTACAACTAGACACTTAGAATCCTTTTTGAAATGTGTTTCACTTAATGGTTCAGTGCTTGGCACACACTAAAGACTTAGTAAATTATCTTTAATTCATTATTTCAGTAGAAAAAAACACTATATCTGAAGTCATACAACATAGATTGTATGGTTAAACCAGGTTCAATTTTTCAAAATTTAACCCTGCCTCTGACAGGGTTAAATTGAGAAGATTAAATTGATTCCGTATCATTTTTATTGATCCTATTTACAGATTTTGTCCTATAACTACTTAAGTCATGTTTCACTGTATATGAACTTAGTCCAGAATTCAGCTGGCCAGTAAATGAGTTAAATTTAGAAATCCTGTTCTCTTTCTAACCACTGTTCTACTCTTGCCTCAAGGAATTATGCTATGCCTGGGGAATATGGGAGGACACAAAGGTATCTGGTCTTGTTTCTTTACACTATCAAGCTATCCTTCAAGGTTGTCTGGTTTGCTGTCCAAAGAACCCTGAACTAAAGTTTAGAAATAAATTTCTCTCATAGAACATTCTAATTTTATGAAAACTGTTATCTCAGTATCACCTACAAATCACTCCGTGCCAAGGGAAGCTTGTTATCCTGAATAATTTCAGTGTCAGGGCATTTGTATGTTATCCTTGAAAAAGCAGACTAGCTGACCTTATCCCATCTTAGCCTCATTCCTGTCCATTAAAGGTGGCCTGATAACATTCCCAGGTACCTGTGAGTCTGCTGTTCCTAGTTTACTATCAGTAACCTCAGAATGCAGCTGAATCCCACAAATTCATAAAGCTTTTATTAATGACAGATGTTGGTCTGGGACCCTTGTATGCATGTAGACCCCTTCCCTTCATGTAATTAATTATGTTGTCCTCAATCCCATAATGTCATCTATCCTCAGCTGATCTTTGTTCTATGATTATAAAAGGAGTTGCATCTCCAATTTTTTTTCTTTGGCTAGAAACAGAGGCATCCATTGACCCTTTTACTGGCAGGTAGCATGCCCCTGTTAATAAAATGATATCTTGCTCAGAGAAGCATACCTCAGTTTACCTTTTTGTTAAATTTCACTTGGCTAAGACTTTCTTTTCCTCCTCCTTTTCCTACTGATGCTGCTGCTTCTAAATAGTCATCATTCCCATAGAATTTATATCCCACTTACTTTGTGTCATGCACTGTGCTAAGCATTTTACAAATGTCATTTGATCCTCACAACAATCCTAGGAGGTAAGTGTTATTATTAGTCCCCATTTTAGTTATAAATATATGCTCTTGGGGAAGGTACTTAATCTCTCTGAGTGTCACTTTTCTCAACTCTTTGTACTAACAGTGCCTCTGAAGGCAATTGGCTCTTCCAGTTCTAAAGCTATGGTCCTAGAATGCTTTGAGGTTAAAGTGATTTATCCAAAGCTACATAGGTAATGAGTATCAGAGACACAATTTGAAATGAAAAACTATGACTGCAGATTTCATCTTCTTGCTATTACTTGCTTCTCTACTTGATTTTAACAGTATTTTATTTTTCCCAGTTACATGTAAAAAAAAGTATTTAACATTAATTTTTTTTAAAATGTTGAGTTCCAAATTCAGTCCTTCCTTCCTTCCTTCCCTCATCTCCACTTGGTAAGATGGTAAGCACTTTGATAAAAGTTGTACATGAGCAATCATACAAATGATTTTCCTTATCAGTCATGCTGCGAAAGAAGACAGACAAAAAAAACAAAACACAAAAATAAAAGAAACTGATAAATAGTATGCTTCAACCTGCATTCAAACTCCATCAGTTCTTTCTCTGGAGGCACATAGAATTTTTTCATCATGAGTCCTTTGGAATTGTCTTGGATTGTTGTATTGCTGAGATTAGCTAAATCACTTATAGTTGATCAACAGACAATATTGTTGTTATTGTGTACAATGTTCTGGTTCTACTCACTTCTCTCTGCATTAGTTTGTATAAGTGTTTCCTGGTTTTACTGAAATAATCTTATTCATCATTTCTAATAACACAATGGTATTCTATCACAATAATATATCACAATTTGCTTAGCCATTCCCCAAATGATTGGCATCCCCTCAATTTCCAATTTTTTCATACCACAAAAAGAGCTACTATAAATATTTTTGCACATGTAGGTCCTTTCCCTTTTTTTTTTAAATCTCTTTGGGATATAGACCTAGTAGTGGTATTGCTGGGTCAAAGGGTAGACACAATTTGATTGTCCTTTGGGCATAGTTCCAAATTGCTCTCCAAAAGGGTTGGATCAGTTCATAACTCCACCAACAGTGCATTAGTGTCCCAATTTTTCACAACCCTTCCACCATTTATCATTTTTGGTTTTTGTCATGTTAGCCAATCTGATATGTATGAGGTGGTACCTCAGAGTTGTTTTAATTTGTATTTCTCTAATCATTAGTAATTCAGAGCATTTTTATATGACTATAGATAGCTTTGATTTCTTCATCTGAAAACTGTCTGCTCATATTCCTTGACCATTTATCAATTGGGGAATGACTTGTATTCTTATAAATTTGGTTCTGTTTTCTACGTATTTAAGAAATGAGGCCTTTATCAGAGACATTTGCCATAAACATTATTTACCATCCTTCTGTTGTCCTAATCTTGGTTGCACTGGTTTTGTTGTGCAGAAACTTTTTAATTTGATATAATAGGAATCACTCATTTTATATTTTGTAATGTTCTCTATCTTGTTTGTTTATAAATTCTTCCCTTCTCCATAGATCTGACATAGAATACTTGCTCTCCTAATTTGCTTATGGTATCAGCCTTTGTGTCTAAATCATGTACCTATTTTGACCTAATCTTGGTTATTGTTTAAGGTGTTTATCTATACCTAGTTTTGCCATACTGTTTTCCAGTTTTCCTAGCAGTTTTTGTCAAATAGTGAGTTCTTGTCCAAAAAGCTGAGGGTCTTGGCATTTATTAAACACTATAATATGGTCATTTATTGCCATGTCTTATGTACTTATTCTATTCCAATGGCTGGGACACCTTCCTTCATATGTTTTTCCCTTGATATTCTTAAACTTTTGCTTTTCCAGATGAATTTTGTTACAATTTTTATACCCCTACAAAATTGTTGGTGGATTGTTTGGTGTGTCACTGAATAAGGAAATTAATTTAGGTGGAATTATCATTTTTATTATATTGGCTCAGCCTACCCATAAACAATTGTTATTTTTCTAATTATTTAGATATGACTTTACTAATGTGAAAAGTGTTTTATAATTGTGTTCATATAGTTCCCAGGTTTGTCTTGGCAGACAGAATCCTAAGTATTTTATATCATGTACAGTTCATTCTATTTGATTAAACAAACATTTTTCCAGGATTCATAGATAGACATATGGCATCATTGGTAGCATACAAGAATAGAAAAGATTTCTTTCTTTAATTTTTTTTCCTTCTTTTTTGTTAACAGTTTGTCGTGATTGGAACTAGGGTACAATTTTCCAAGTGTGATCCTATGCTATCACCTCCTATGGCTTCACTCATTGTCTCTCACAAGTAATCATCATCAAAGGAATAATACCATGAGAACAGGGATGAAGAGAATTAATAAGGCCAATTAAGGCCTTTGATGTAGTCCCCATTTCTGGGTACAGTCAATTGAAAAAGGCTTCTCCTAATTACATGATTAATGTACAAGAACTAGTTACAAAACATCTACAATCTCTTCAAATCGCTCCCATTACATATCATCACAACTCTCCTGGAAGGAGGACCCCTAGCCTCTCAATCTAGAGGTATCATACCAGAAGAGCTCTGATCATGTACAAGTTCCTGTTACATAAATTTATAGCATTGATGAGGGCACACATTGATAAAATAATTCATTGTACTCCTCGATAAGATCCAGCAACTCCTGGGGACATTTGTTTTTGAAAAAGACTTTAAGACTAAAAAGTCCATAAGTCCAATCATATGGAAGAATTGGCAACAAAGAAAAACAACACAGAAACCCAACTCCTCATACCTGTCTATATAGCCAATAAACATTCTCCTTTGGGTCACACTCTTTCAGTGTTGGCAGTCCTTTAGAGAGGGTTAGGTTTTTCCACTGAACCTTCTCTCTTTCTTATTAACATAATATTGGTGGTGCTATAAATAAAACATGCAGGAAAAATCTCTGTGTAAATTATATTATAGGGAGATATCAGAATGCATCATTGCTAGCTTTATCACTATAATACTAAAGTTGAATTAAAAAAAAAGATTTCCCCAATTATTATATGGACCTAGTCTGTAAAATATGAAAAATTTATTCTCAGAAACTATTACTCTTGCTTTAAAAAGTCCTAGGAAATCAAGAGTTTAAAAAATAGGTGTAAATTCAAAAGGAGAATGTCTCACTCACCACTGAAAAGATTTATTCATTAAACATTTTTTTTAAATAATCTTTGTATTTTTTTATAGAACACATTTTTTCTTTTTAATATTACAAAGATTGCCACTCTGTCAGAGCTCTCTTGTAACAAAGTCTAACAAGCAAGAAAAATTAACAGTACAGTGATCTCAACTTAAAATGAAGGTAACATTCCAAACCTATAGCCTCCCAACTCTTTTTTTTAAGTATTTTTTTTTTAGTTAACAGAAACAGAAATCCTTTTTCCCTTCCCACTGCCACTCTATCGGAAAAAAAAAAATCAGTTCTTTGTAACAAATACACAGTTAGACAAAACAAATTTCTTCATTCCATACTTTAAATTTATCTACCAGGAGGTAGATAGTATTGTGTTATCATTGGGCCTATGAAATCATAAATGGTCATTATATTAATCAGTTATGATGGCTTCCAGGTGTTTAAAAAGGTTTGAAAGACATAATTCTGGGTAACCTAATCATTTTATTAATAATGCCAGCATTTTAATAAAAGATGGTCATTTGGCCATGTCTCTCTTAGACCAAAGACAATCATGATGGTGGGCTCATGGCTTTTATGTACTTTTGGAAGAGGCATGTTCCCCCAGGTGTCAATCAAATCTGATTGATTAACAATTAATGAGAGGATGAATATTACAATGAGAGGCTAGACCTGAACTTCGATTATGTCATGTACTTCTTAAGTTAACCCCAGCCTTGGGTAATATATTCAAAGATTTTATTCCTAACCATACCTGAGTAGAACACAATAACTACCCCCTCCCCGGGTGGGTCTGAACAGGAAAGTTAGTACAATCTCATTATCAACAATGTCCTTCAAGAGACTTTCAAAATCAAGTCTTTAGAAAAAGGGAGAACTCTGCATCTCCCCAATCACTGACTATCAATAATCATTTATCTCACAGAGTTGTTTATCTTTCTAGTGTTGTTGTTGTTGTATAAATTATTCTGGTTCTCATTCCATTCATTCATCAGCAAGTTTTTTTTTTGTTTGTTTGTTTTTCCCCTAAGCACTTACAATGTTCAAGGCACCAAGCAAAGCATGGTAAAGAATTTTTTAAATTTATAAGTCCTTGTCTCTTCCCTGCAGAAGAGGAGGAGGAGGAGGAAAAGAAAAAGGAGAAGGAGGAGAATTTGAAGGATTTGAACTCTAATCTATCTGTTGAGCCACCTAGATATCTCTCCCCCGCCCCAGTCCCAGTAGGGATAATACTTCTTTATTCCTAGAAGTTATGCCATCATGGGTGAGATCACTGAGAGGAAAGGAAAAGAAATATCACAGTTATGTTTTATTCCATTTAGACTCAAAATATACCAAAGACATTCCAAAACCAGAAAGAAATGTGCCATTTCCTTACTAAAGAAGGCAATTTAAACTTTATTGTAGTTTTCACATCTCTGGTTTTTCTCACACATTATCACTTAATGGGCTTGAGTGGAAGAAATATATACTGGACTGTCTGCTGCTAAATCATGGACTAATGTATTTGTTTACTGATATGCTAAGTATCATTGAACCAGTTGTGAAAGAAAAAACAAACATTGCAGAGAAAAGCCAGTGAACATATGAAATGTGTGCGTGTGTGTGTGTGTGTGTGTGTGTGTGTGTGTGTGTGTGTGTTTGAAAAAAGAACTGCTTTCATCTTTCTGATGAGTCATAATTCCAGGCATTTCAGAGAAGAGATTGTTTTTTTTTTCTTCTTACATGCAACTGTTATAGTCTTATTTAGATCTGAGGACAGTTTCATTAACATTTTCTAATAAGGATGAAACCAGTCCCTCCAAATCTCCACAATAAGGTCATTGAATGCTTTGAAAATTGTCTCAAAGGAACTTCCACACACATTGCCTCAAATATGATTGAAAATATTTCTTGATTAGCTTCAATTCAATTTCTCTGTGGGGCTGTTTAAGGTTTTGAGTACCAGGCATAGTGTGACTGGTCAGCCAGTTAGCTCTGCCCTAGTTCGAAGGAAAGAATAACAACTCAGTTGTGTTCTAATTACCCAACTGGAAAATTGGATAGTGAGGAAAGCAAAGCCAATATGATTAGGGTCAGGGGTCTGGGATGTGGTCCAAGTTCTACCAGCTAGCTGTGTGACCTGAGGAAGTCACTCACTTCGGTTCTCTGGGCCTTGGCTTCCTCTTCTCTACAATGAAAAAGTCAGTCTAATCTCTAGGCTCCCTTTCGGCTCTAAATGCTCTGACCTATAAAAAATGAGACTGACAATACCTGATCTACTTGCTTTAACTAGGTAGTTGTAAGAATAAAATGAGCTCATGTGACAGTAATTTAAAGGAATAAAATTATACACACATACAAACTTTATAAACATAAGAAATATAAATGAAAAATCTCTGAAGAGCATTTTTTCCATCACACTGCTCTTGAGAGTACAGGTATAGACCATGAGCAAATACGCTGCATGAAAACAAATATTTACTAAACATATGTGGGAAAAGCACTGAGCTAGGCACAGGAGATACAAGGACAAGCCTCAAAGAAGTGCTTGAACTCAAAGAAATTAAATTCTATTAAGGAAGCAATCTGTTATTTATTCAGATTCAATCTGTTATTATTCAGATATGTTAATAAAAATAATTTAAAAAAGGAACACAGCACTAATGCCTAGGTGCATCAGAAATGGCTTCACATAGGAGATTCCACCTAAGCTGAGTTTGAAACAAGCTAAGAAGTTTTTGAGGTAGAGATGAGGAGGGAGTACCCTCTTGACATAGGGAATAGAAAGCCTATGCAAAGGCAAGAAAGTAAGCAAGTAGGCCAATTCTGTCTGAAACATGACGTAGAGAACTGTAACATTTTTCAGTCATTGAACTAAGGGTATAAAAACTTGCCTCTCAGGGCAGCTAGGTGGCTCAGTTGACAGAGCACCGGCACTGGATTCAGGAGGACCTGAGTTCAAATCCGGCCTCAGACACATAACACTTACTAGCTGTGTGACCCTAGGCAAGTCACTTAACCCCATTGCTTAAAAATAAATAAATAAATAAAAAATAAAAATAAAATCTTGCCTCTCAAGTAGGGCTGGAAAATTGCTTAATAATCTACAAAAAATATTTGCAGAAGTATGAATAATTTAAACCCATGAGCCTATGAAAGCCACAGACAGCCAGGGATCATGGAAACATAGAACCACTGAATTGTAAAGGGGCCTTAAAAATTGCCTAGTCCAAACTGCTTCCCAAATCATAAATCCCATTTGGACAGGATGTTCCCAAAATTTAACGTCACAGGAGACTCTACTTAGAGTCAATAAAACGCCAAAGAGCCTTACAGTATTCTGTGAATTTTCACATTAAAGAATATTTAATGTAATTCTATAATTCCTGCACCCTTATTATGTACCAGGAGCTGTGCAGAGATATAAAATCAATCATTCAATAAGCATTTATTAAGTGACTGCTATGTGCCAGGCATTGTACTTTGCCCTGGCAATACAAGTACAAAAAATGAAACAATTTCTATTTGCAAGGTGCATATGATGTGTTCCTGATGAAACAAACTGATAATAATCTTGTTGCAGAGTATGTGTGCATTGTCCAGTATGCAAAGTTTACCTTTCTGCTCCTACAGGCATAAGACACATGTGTTTATCAATAGTGGGAATGTTTTACACTAACTCATCTATCCATATTCTTTCACCCAATCCACCAAGTGTGCAGAGATTTTACACAAGTGAGAGGAAGAATCTATGCTTATAGAATTATCCCAACTAACTGGAACGCCCAGTGACAAAATACAGTACTCTTAGACTGACCACTTAAAACAACTTAGTAACCAAATATAAATACTACATTTTAGAGAATCTGTCAAAACTGTCATTCACAAAGGACACACAGGCTTAGCACTTTCCATAGAAGTTGGGTCTAATCATTGAAAACCTGGCAAAATATTACCTTTGAGTACAACTACTTTATAAAACACTAAAACTAAGAAAACTCCAAGGTTCCAGGATTTCTTGATGCCCTCCCTCAACAACCAGAGTTTTTATCAATTCTGACATGTGTGGTGAAAAGAGAAACTAGTACATTTTTTCCAGGCCTTCTTGTCTTACTCTTAGTCTTTTCCTTCTGCCAGACCTCAGTAATTATTCAGAAATAGAGCTACTTAACCTAATAGATAAAAATTGTTCATTTTAAACTTTTCCAAGACAATACTCAGTCATTTTTCTTGTCCTAGAGACACAAGAGAAAAGAAACTGCTAGACTCAGGAGATACATGATTGTATGTCAACATTAGTAGCTTGCACACTCACCTTCCCCTCCCCCTTTAAAAAAATAAAGATACTTTGAAAATTACTTATCAAGCCTTAATTCTCTTGCCCTGTGATCTCTTCTCCAAGTACTTCCATGAGAAAGTCCAGAAGTCAGCCTAGCTATATAACACATTCTGCAGAATCAAGTTAGATACTGGAAATCCTAATTCGAACAGCCAGGATGTTTAAGTTTATAGGTGTGGCAACACAAGAGGCTCCCAAGGAACTTTACTTCAGCCCCAAGAGAAACCATTTAAATTTACAATCCCTTCCCCACTATAAGAGGAGTCTAAAAATACTTAAATTAAATTTAATTTGAATTAAGTTTTTAAAATGCTGTACATTAGGAGTTGCATAAAGCTTTCCATTTAATGTTTTAAATCAGAAAATCATACCTTGCCACAAACTCAGATTTTAAAATATAAATCAAGATGATAATTTAATACATATTATTTTTCCCTTTGTGGATTTTCTTTTAAAAGTAAGTACTAACATATCTGTGCTAATTCTAAATGTGAAATTAAAAAGCACTTGATCTAGAGTCAGGACTTAGGTTCAAGTACTTATTTGCTATATGACCTTGTCTTCACTTAACTACCTACCAGCTATCTACAGAAGGAGAAGGTTGCACCAGATAACCTCTAAATTTCCTTCTCTAAAACCCCTAAACATTGCCTGCTTCCACAGTCCACTTCCTCAATAGGAGAAGTAAGAGCCAAGAGTCTAATAGGATAAATTTACACAGGCCATATCCCTAGAATAAGGCGACAGGTGCTGCTATGCACAATAGGGACAGAGCAAAGGGATTAAGGCAGTCATTTGTCATCAGAAATTCCTGAAGCACTTTGAGATATATGACAAAAAGAAATAGTTCTGTAGCATAAGTGCTGCTATTGAAAATTCAAAAGATGTCATTACCTTTCCCTGTCACCTTCAGACCATTTTAGCCCCTGCTTGCACTCCTTTTCCCTTTTTGCTCTGCCCAATGCACAGTTGTATTTTTTAAAATAATTTTTTATTGATTCAGAAGAATAGCAATGGCCACTAGCTTAGTTCATTATACAATAAGCAAAAGTAGGAAGGTTTTCTAACCATGGAATAAGAGGAAGTGAATGAAACAACTCCTAGAAGCCAATTGTGTTATTTTTATTTGACTTTATACAACATATGTTGGAGAGAGGTATATGGAGTGAAGTTTCACCTACAGATAAATCCCAATCAGATAAAGTAGCAGCTATATGGCACAGTGGATACAGTGCCAGGCCTGGAGTCATGAAGATCTGATTTCAAATTCAGCCTCAGACAATTACTAGTTGCATGAACCTGGGAAAATCATTTTACCTTTGTCTGACTCAGTTTCTTCAACTGTAAAATACAGGTAATAATTGTACCTACTCCCAGAGTTGTTGTGAGGATCAAATGAGCAGCAGTATGCACTATAGTAGGTATTATGTAAATGTTAGGTGTTATTACTAGATCGACATGTTTTTTGCTTTTTAGGGGGATGTGGGCAAGAGCCGAGACCTGTGATTTCATCAGTGTAGGAAACTCAAGGAAAGGTAGCTATATACATGTTTTCCCCAGTATAATGTAACTTTCTGGAGGGCATAGACCATTCTTAGTTTTGTCTTTCATTCTCCATGTCTGGCACATGACAAATACTTGTTGAATTGAAAAATTAAGTTGAATGTTTTTTTTTTATCAGATCTTTTGTGAGCTGACATTGTAACTAGGGAGACAACCTCTTTCAATCAATAGCTTTACTGAGAGATGCTATGAGTCTCAGTTATCTCCATTTTCTGAGATTCCAAAAGACAAAAATCAATGGATAAGTTGACTTTAACTCAAATACCCACAGCATAATATAAAGTCTGTGGCATCTTTCCAAGTACCATTGGATGCATGCCCTAGAAATGCCACAAGCTGACTATTTTTGTTCAGCCTTGTGTCCCAGGAATGGTCAGTAGTGTGCAGTTAAAATACTCAGGCTATGGGTCTCCCTGAGGCTCAAAAAAATGTGGTTCTTGATTTCTTGATTCCTGCCAATACCACTGCTTCCTAAAGTATTTGGCTTTCAAAGTGTCTACCTCAGGCAGAAAAGATTCTGGCAGAGCAGCCTCTTATGAAGAAATATTGTTCACATAATACTTTGTGAGACAAAGAAACTTTCAATTTTCTGGTCGGATATGCTTATCAAACTTGGTGAAATGATCTTTCACCAAGAGGATGTTGCCTTATGTACTTCCTAGCTTCTTGCAGTGATGAAAAAAAGAATGATATGCCTACATTCCAGAGACTTACAGTTTCTTATACTATCCACATACGAAGCACAAGTTGGCATCACTTTCCTTGGAAAATATTAGAAATATGCCTCACTCTTCTTATAAATATCAGCAGCCTTTCTTGGCTAATAAAATCTGTTTCTTACTAACTTAAATGCTTTCTCGCTTGACCCAAATGTCTAAAGCCGTTGTGTAATGTTGTCATGGCGATAGAATGAAATTCCTTGAGAATCAACTTCTTCCTTGTACCATATGTGAAATCATTTATACTCTGAAGTCATACTTTTATTATATAGCTCCTAATTCTGCCATTAACTCAAGAATAAGATTCCCTCCAGTGAACAAAACAAGTCCCTCAGCATTATTCCTTCATTTCTTGGTTTGTATCCTTCTTTTGATGAGGACTCTGGTGACTATTTTTCCAGCTATTTCCCTCAACACGCATCTTACCATACATTCTAGAATGTCCACTGTTTCAGGTAACTTACATAAGTATTTCATAGCCCCATGCAGAGATTCCTAAGAACAGTTCTATCTACAAGACTAGGAAGTACACTTAGAATAAACATTCTTCAAGATGACTCTATTCAAATACTTCACATCAACACTCGAAAGTTTTACCATCTATAATTCTCATTTTAGCTTAAACTATTCTCACAATGCAACAACAACACAACAGGCATCTATATTTAAGCATGCAAACCATGCAAATTAGTAAGTAACATATGCAGCTTTAGCATTAAATTAGAGCATTAATGTAAATTATATTAAAATGAAACAATATTTCAATGTGAAAAGGACTAGAAGTAGAGAATTAGTTGAGATTTACAGCTGAGCAGCACTCAAAAATTTATTTAGCACAGGCCCAAAGATGATAAATAACATGCTCAAGGTTACACAGGTAGTAAGTGAAAATATTTGCATTTGAACACAGGTCAAGGGGATTCCCAGTAAAAATAAAATAGAGAAAAATATTCTCAAAAATGTCTTCAAAATTCAAAAGTTCAAAGAAATTATAATGCTCCAGGAGAATCTGTGTCTCTTTTCAGTAGATTTAAAGTAGAGAAACAAAAAATCCACATACACAAATAATCCTGGGCATGACATTCACATGTAAAACCAGAGGCATTGCTGACTATTTATATTATCTTGTTCAATAATAAGGACTAAGTATTGACAATCCCTTGCTTATTGAATTCTGGTGCGCTCCACCCACACAGAGGATGCTTCTGGGAAATTATTACCTCTCTATAGTGTGAGAACACTTTACTGCCTTGATCACTTTACTCTGCCCCTATTGCGCATAGCAGTGCCTATGGTCTTATTCTAGGCATGTGGTCTCTGTGAATTTATTCTATTAGACTCTTGGCTTTTATTCCTCCTATTGAGGAAACTTTTTCGCCACAAAATCAAGACTCCTTTCAGGCCCTCCCATCCCTCCTCTGGCTAATCCATGACTTCCCTGTTCCTGAAAGTCGCATCCTCCATCACTTCTAGTCAGATTTTTTTTTCCTTCTTACTTTCTAGGATCCATCTATGTACACCATCCCAACTGTATACCCAAGTTTATCCCCTCGATTGATGTGGCCAAAGAGCAAGGAAGACAAATGAGAAAACATACCTATAGTCATTTCCCAAGGTTTGCTACTTAAGAAGCAGAAGTGCCAGGATTAGAGCCTAGTTCTCCAGGCCCTCAGTTTAGTACACATGCAGCCTCTCCATTCTCAGGTTGCCTGCTTATAAATTATTTCATAGTATCCAATGAAATGAACCTGCTTTCAATTTGAAATGTTCGAGGTAGCACGAAAACTATGGAGCCAACAGCACTTCTTAAGTATTTACTATGTGCCTGTCACTGTGCCAAGTACTAGGGATACAAAGAAAAGTAAAAATAGTCTCTGCCCTCAAGGAGCTCACAATATAATGGAGCAAAGTGCAACCAAGCAAATCTCTACATGGGCACTATTATTTTAAAGTTGGTGACTGGTATTTCAGTTACAATGCCACTTTATTGTTTGTTTATTGTTGTTGCTTTAAATATGGTTCACCTTCTGCTAGATAAGTTCTGAAATTATTTACAGCTTAACAGTTTTTATTTATTTGTGGCTAGTAAAGGAGCATGAGACAATGAAAAGAATGATGTACTAGGAATTGTAGGACCTGGGTTCGAATCCTGGTCACCTTTGTGACCTTGGGTAAGTCACAGCCTCTCTGGGCCTCAATTTCTCAACACTAAAGTGACGATCTTAGCTTCTAGCTCTAAAGTCATGATCTTAGGATTCATGGAAATGGCATCCTGTTCCTCCTAAATATTATTAAAGTTGTTGTTGTTGTTGTTTATTTTTTTGTTTTCAAAGAGACCTAATGACTTCAGGGGTAATGTTTTGACTTGTAGGTGAATTTAGTTTGAGTAAGGCAGAGTTGCAAAAGTCATCAGCCTTGCTCTCTCTTCCAGAGTCATTGAAGTCCAGTGGCAGGACAAAAGTCAAGACAACTGGTGTTAGCCTGGGATGCAGTGGATGACCTTGGCTTCTTTGATGTCTGACCAAGCTCTAAGTGCTGCACACTTAAATCTAATTCACTTTCATGTCTTGGCATCACCTTCCTGATGTTGTGGTCCTCTTCAAGAACAATGGATAAACAACAACCTACGTGAGCAGAAAAGGAGCTGCCCATTGGAGAAGAAACTGGAACTGGCCATTTTTCACAATCTAATGGAGCAAATAAGTCTTTACATAGGCATTATCATTTTAAAAGTGGTGACCTGTATTTCAATTATAATGCCACTCAATTGTTGTTATTGTTGTTTTAAATATGTTTCACCTTCTACTAGATTTCTGGAATTGTTTACTACTATTACCTTTATTTGTAACAAGTAAATGAGCATGAGACAATGAAAAGTGAGGTACTAGGAATTGTAGTACATAGGTTCTAATCCTGGTTCTGGCACTGCTACCTTTGTAACCTCTCTCTCTCTCTCTCTCTCTCTCTCTCTCTCTCTCTCTCTCTCTCTCTCTCTCTCTCTCTCTCTCTCTCTCTCTCTCTCTCTCTCCCTCCTCTTCTCTTGTCTTCCTTCTCTTCTTTCCCTTCCCTCTGTCGACATAGGGTATGATGTATACCTGGAATTGCTTATATCTGGAATGTAAATTCTAATCTCTGAAACTTTTTTTTTAACTCTAGATCACTTTTGCTCTCATTGATTAGCCAGCAATAGATCTCAAACCAAGCCCTGTTTGGTCATTGTTTGGGCACTGATTGTCTCAGAATGAATGTAAATAGCAATTATTTCTAATTGGGCCAGAAATACCTAGGGTCTTCCCCTCCCAGAATGATTCTTTTGTGAAGGCAAATTTGGCCATCTTTTTTTGGGGGGGAGGGGGTAGAAGAGGTAAAGAGACCATTCTCTGTCTCATTTCTTAAGTCTTAATCACTGAATGGACTTTATCTCAGTCAAACTGAGACCTGTTGAAGACCTTTGCTTGAAAAGGCCAAGGTTCCCCAGTGCATCCTGGGCCATCTCCAGTCATCCTGATCTATATCTGGCCACTGGACCCAGATGGCCCTAGAGGAGAAAGTGAGGCTGGAGACTTTGCACAACTTTCCCTCACTTAAATACAATTCACTTGCATGCCTTGGCATCACCTTCCTGATGTCATGGTCACACATATCAAAGGACAAACAGCAGCAGTAGCAACTCCACAGCTGTGAAGATATTCTGCAAAATCAATCTTTGAACAAGAACAAAAACATTTCTTTCTTTCTCTTATTTTGTTCAGATAAGCAATTTTTACCAATTAACTTCTGAAAGTGTTATTCTTTTTTACATCAGTTTCCTTGATATGTTCTGCACAGAAACAGAAAAAAAATAACAATTCATATTTATATAATAGATCATAGGACTTAGGAAGGAAATAAATAAGCATTTATTAAGTACCTACTATTTGCCATCACCATTTTAAGTGCTTATCGATTATTGTCTCATTTGATCCACACAACAACCCTTTGTAATGGGCACTGTTATTATATCTATTGACAGTTGAGAAACCTCAAAGTAAAGAGAAGTGACTTGTCCAGGGTCACATAGCTAGTGAATATCTGAGCTGGATTTGAATTTAGGCCCTCCTAACTCTAGGCCTAGTGCTCTATCTACTGAGCCACGTAGTTGCCTAAGAGGAACTTGCTTAGAGCAGAAAGAGATTTTGTATTTCACCCAGTTCAATCTTCTTATTTTTAATTATTTTTCAATTAAAAGTAATTTTTTTCTCCCTCCT
This sequence comes from Phascolarctos cinereus, assembly GCF_003287225.1. NCBI lineage: Eukaryota > Metazoa > Chordata > Mammalia > Diprotodontia > Phascolarctidae > Phascolarctos > Phascolarctos cinereus. The sequence continues at coordinate 112,604,429 of NW_027555958.1, read as the reverse complement.
ACTCACCTCATTGGAACAAAAATATATGTTACTTGATTCTCACAATACCTCACACCCCAAAATAGACAGGGTTTCACTCATTTTTCTGAAAAGGAAATTGAGTTTATAGATGGATTGATTTTCCCAAAGGCTCACAGTGATGGAGGTGGGAACTGGTTCAAAACCCCATTCCATTTTCACTCACCTTGCTACCTTCAACCCTGACTCTATAACTGTAACTAGTGATTAAGCCTTTTTAGGTGACAAGTCATTCTGTAGAACTTTGTACATAATAGTGGATAAAGAGGTCTAGGACTTTTGGGGTGCTGCTGGAACCCCAAAGTTGTGGTACCGGACCCTGCCTGAAAGAATTCAACTCAAATCTTCTTCAGCCAGAGGAAAAGTTTATTAGTGATAAAACACAGAGGCCAGGTGATGCCAGTGAGGATGGCCAGGCATGAGAAAGTCTCAGCCTTTGAAGAGTGAGATTCTCAGCCCTGAATGAGGGGCCCGGGTAGATCTTATATATTTTTAGGTGACCAGGGAAGGGTCTGGGAAAAGGGTCTGGGTGAGAATTCCCAGAGATTGGAATGTCTAATAGATTGAATAGACAATGGGAATAGATAATGAAGGAACTGAAAGGTATCTGAATGAGATTAAAAGGTAGGCTAAGGCTTTCAAAGGGAGATGAGGTGCTGGGGCCTGCAGACAAAGGGGAGCCAGATTACCTTTGGTACAAGGGGTGAAGACCTCAGCTTGGGCCACACCCCATCAGTGGGTATAATAGAATTCATTGCTTTAATATCACCGGGCTATGGAAGGACTGACTGTGAGAGGAACAGCTTTGTTTAAATGAAATATTTTCCTGAGAGCCACCAAAGATTGGCATCCACAGAACTATTGAAAAATGACAGCCAGTTCTTTTGAGTCTCTCATATTCTTCCTTTTACTAAGCTTTGCCAGGAATGCTAAAGGGCACATATGATGTTATCTCATTCATAACCTTTGACATTTCCCAAATATTTCATTAGGAAAACCATTTTATTCAGAATATGGTGTTCAGGAAATTATTCCAACTGGGAATTAAAAGAATTGATAAAGGAAAGAGATATCTCTCATTAGGTATATTATATTGTTTTGGTAGCTATCAATTCAGTCCCTTTGTTGAGGTCTAGGGGTGCTGGGAACCCTGAAATTCAAAGGCAGAAGACATGGGTCCTGCCTCCAGAGAATTCAAAGCAAACCTTTTTTCAGCCAACGACAAGGTTTATTAGAACACAATTTGGGGTGGGCAAGATTTTAAAAACATGTACTTTTGTGAAGCTTGTATTCAGGCAGACTCGTAAGGAATCTGAGAACTTTAATGGAGGTAAGATGGATCTTTTATACAGAAAGACTCTGGGAAGATCTGGATGTGATCTAGAAGTGAGCAATAGCTTGGATGCTTGTGATTTTAGGAATCTGAACTATTGGTCATATTTTAAGAGGTAACAGAGAAAGACAGAGAAGGGCTGGGTGCCCCAGGCAAATGCCAGGGGCCACATAGAAGAGGTGGAATTAAGGGTGGGAAGTGGGGTGATCTGGAGGTAACAGACAAAGAAGGGCTGGGTTAGGTTAGAGGTAATTGGAGATTGGGGCAGGGTCAAAGCCGTAATGCAAGGGCTGTTGAAAAGATTATAGCTTCAGATGAATGCCAGGGCCATGTGGGAAAGTTCATGGAAAGTTGGGGGAGGGGGTTTCCAGGGCCCATACCCCATCACCTTGATCTAGACAAAACCAGATAAAAGGTTGATAGTCTAGTTCATGATTTTTTTTGCCGCAGAGGACTCATTAATATAAAAGAGCAATTATCAATATACACTGAAAGAAAATCTATAGCATGCATATTTCTGACTGTATAAAGTAAAGTTTTCAGTCATCCACAATTTATCTCAAGATTCAATTCTGATACACAGTTAGTAACATTTAGTTTGTACCTACTTTGGACAGAGCAGAGTGCTGTGGAGAGACTGACAAAAAAGGAATAAAAGAATTCTGAAAGATTTTAAACTTTAATGAACCAAAACACAGACATAAAACAACTAAAAGTAAAGAGAGAACAAATATGTCAACAAACACAAATGAAGACAAAAAGTGTTAAGAATCACAGCTAATGTCTTTTGCCTCTGATAAAATTACCTTGTAAATATTTACATTCAATGGGTAGCAGGACCATAGACATAAAATTGTAAGAGATTTCATATATTATTTAGTCAAACCCCCTTATTTTATAGACATTTGAGATAGGATGTGAATACATCTCCTCTGGCTCCAAAGCTAGTGCTTTTTCCATTGTGCCAGAAAGTAGACTCCATAAGAGAAGAGACTGTTTCATTTATGCCTTTGTATTTCTAGTGTGTAGAGCAAAGCAGATGCTTAATAAATGCTTATTGATTGATAGGAAGAGAATTTTCAACCAGGAGCCAGTTGTGACACTGGACAGTATTAAATTTTCATTCACTTTTAACTAGGTGGACCAACTTAGTAGCAGCCAATCTCTCTCTCATTTTAATACAGTATGAAACAGGCAATTTTTATTGTATAAAAATTTAAAGTTTTACACAAACAAAACCAATGCAGCTAAAATTAGAGTTGATGTTAAAAGTGACTTGCCCAGAGTCACACAGTTAGGAAATGTCTGAGGCTGGACTTGAACTTGACTCCAGAGCCACTGCTCTTTCTATTGCACCACCCAGATGCCTTCAACTGTCTTTGTTCCCATAGACATACTATTAAATGAAGGGGGAAATAATAAATCACACAACTTTTACTAAGTCCACTATAAAATTTTATTATACAACCTGAACTGGTTACTCACTGCTACTATTTAATATTTCTATAACTCCCCTATCAGCTCACTATCCCACTCTCCACAGTGGCTCTCTCAAACCTTTTCATTCTTCCTCAAATGTCTCATGGCTCCCCTCTCAGCTGAAAACCTTAACTTCATATTTTACAGAAAAAAATTGAGGCCACTTGCTAAAAGCTCCCTCTTCTCCCCTCTTACTTATCTCCTATCACTCAGATGCCTTCTTCCAATCTCTCCTCCTTCTCCTCTGTCTCATGGTGAGTAGGTGACCTTACTCTTTGCCAAAGCAAACCTCCTACCTTCACAAGTAATCTCTCTCGTTCCATCCCATCTCCTCCATCAAACTGTCATCCCTACTTTGTCTTGAAGTCTTGTTTGTCCTGTCCAATAACCATATGCATATATCTTAATTTGTATGTATTTAAACATACGTAAGTATGTATACACACAAGGAAATGAAAGCAGAATGGTATATTTTTATGGGTTTATTTTTTGTAGTTAAGAAAATAGATAAATATTTTGGAATATTTGGGGAGTGAAAGCATCACAAAAAAAGCATATTGCCACTATTTTATAGCCTTAAAAGAATAGTTTATTTTGTTAAAATGTATGCTGTAAACTAGATGGATAAATGAAGTAATAAAAAAAAAATTTCCTTGTAAGATTTTCCTTAATTTTTAATTTAATTATTTCAACTGCCAGCAGACACCAATTAGAGGATAGGGTACAGGACTTGAACTCAGGAATACCTAAGTTCAAATCCAGCCTCAGACACTTAGGAGCTACGTGTCCTTGGGCAAATACTTAAGCTCTGTCTTTTTCAGTTTCCTAATGTGAAAAATGGGGATAATAATGGTGCATACCCACTATGGTTATTATGAAGATAAAATGTGATAATATCTGTAAAATTCTTTGCAAACCTCAAAGCAATATAAAAATGCTGGTTATCAACATCATCATCATTGGTGGTAAAAGTAGTAGTAGTAGTAGTAGTAGTAGCAGGAGAAGCAGCAGTAGCAACAACAATAATAACTGTAGTAGTAATAAAGCTTATGAGATTCCTTTTTTCTTTTGCAACTGATGAAATGAAAGATTGAATCAAGTTCAAAAGAAAGGATATATTACACCAACTTTACTAGCTTTTGTTTAAGGTTTAAACATGAATTATGTGAGCATAAGGAAGCTTTTTGTGACAGAAAAAAAAGAAGCACTATAAAACATTTTTACTAGATTCATGCAATGCAAATAAATCTGTGATTCTGAAAGTCCTTGAGGTTAACAATAGGAAAGGGACATACCTGGAAAGCTTCATCCAAAACTGTTAGAAAAGGGAAATAATCCATTTGTAAAACTCATAAATTTCTGTGTCTGTAAAAAAATGAAAGCAATATTTAAAATAATTTCATATGAAACCATTTTTTTTTAAACTTTCCTTTTCACTTGGGAATGTCAGGTATATTTAAAGTTCAGATTATATGGAATATGAGTAAAAGGAAAGGATCATATGTCCTCATTTTGACAGATGTTGGATAAATAAAAACATTGAATGCAAATATGAAATGAAAATGTCATATATTGATTCAGTAAATTATTATAATGCTTTAATTTATATTCTCTATACTCTAACCTTTTGTTCCAACTCATTCTCAAATATGCTTTTGAAAGATAAGCCAAATATTAATCATCTGAAAATAAATATTTGGTGAATGTAACTGAATTGAAAACAGTTCTACTCAACCACGAATTTTTATTATAATTTTGGAGAAGATAGTTTGGTGCACTAAAAAAGAGTCAAGGGGAAACAAACATGGGGTTACAAGGTCTAAATTCAAGTCTTGGTAGGGTCACTTAGTAGTTTTATGATCATGGAAATTCAATTAACCTCTCTAAGCCTCTGCTTCATCATTTTGCATATTGGGTTATCAAAGGGGATTTCAAGAGTCAGAGATGACGTAAAAGACAATGAGATTCAAATAGAAAGTATTTGAAGTTTAATTGATGGAAGGAAGGAAGGAAGGAGGGAAGGAAGGAAGGAAGGAAGGAAGGAAGGAAGGAAGGAAGGAAGGAAGGAAGGAAGGAAGGAAGGAAGGAAGGAAGGAAGGAAGGATGGGAGAGGAAGGAGTGAGGAAGGGAGGGAGGAAAGGGAAACAGAAAGAGAAAGAGAGAGAAAAGAAAGGAATATCATAAATGAATTGAAACTGTAATCTGCATAAGATCTCTCAGAAACAACCAAGGGACCTTCCATTTTTATAATAAAGGTTTGGAAAGAATCTGCTAATTGTTCATTAAATAAGGCTGAACAAAAAAAGAAACTCTTGTCATATTGTGAGAAAAGGTTGGAAGAGCCCCAGAAAAGGGCAAGAAAGCTTCCTACAGATAAAGCCTCCCTCAGGAATGCATAGTGACAGATATCTTGGCCAGTGATCAGATAAAGCAAACAATCATGACAGATGGCAACGAGTTAGCCACAAGACTCAGCTTCAAAGTGGGCACAGAATTGAATATCTCAGTTGCAGCAAGAATAAAAGACAAGGAGCATTTTGAATGATCTGCAGAATGTTCGCCAAGGGTTAGAGACCATCTGCACCCACCAAACCCCATGTCTATTTGGCATAGCATGATATAATGTCTTTTGAAGGCATGTATCTGTCATGTGACTGAGACTCACCAAAGCCTTGTCAAATCTGATAACCACTACCCATGTCTATTTCTTTTTTCATATTGAGCCATATGAGGAGATATTACTAAGAGATACCTATAAATTATTTTAGAAATTAGAAAAATCTAGGCAAAAAATAGGGGCACAAGTTTTATTTTTGTCACTGCTTTTTTTTGAAGGAAAGAACTTCAGGAGAGAAAGGTGAATTTTGGAAAGATACAGTTATCATAATCAGATCTAAGGACAATTTGTTTTTTCATTTTATTTTATTTTGTTTTGGTTTTGGATAATAAAAATAGAGAGCTCTTCTCTAATGAGAACTGGTAAATATTTATTTTCCTGGTGACATGAATCTGATAAAAAAAAAAAAGGAAGAGAAACTGACTGTTTCTGTGTGCATTTACCTTTTAAAACAATACTCAAAATAAGGACCTCCTAGTGATTAATTCTATCACTGCAAGTCAGCCCCTGATCTGTAATTTATAGTTTTAAAAAGCGGCCAGGAACCCTAACAGTTTACCTGAAATTCCTAGTATGTGTGTTATGGGTAGGATATGAATCCAATTCTTCCTAATTCTGAGGGCAGCTCTCCATCCATTATACTATGCTGTTACCTCTGTGTGTGTGTGTGTGTGTGTGTGTGTGTGTGTGTGTGTGTGTGTGTGTATCCATTATATAATCTTCCTATATTAATCCTGTTACTCTCTTTATCAGGCTCGACAATCAAGGAGCACTTACTTACCCACTATTTGCCAGGCAGGCAATGGGGAATACAAAGCCAAAATGAAATACTCCTTGCCCTCAAGGAGCTATTTTTTTTTTAAATCAGGAGAGATTGATACCTATACAAATAAATAAATATATACAAAAATACATAAAGTTTTAGTCAGGAAAGTCATTAAAAGCTGAAGGAAGCAGCAAAGGCCTCATGTAGAATGTGTTAAATGAGCCATGTTTTTCAGGAAATGAGATTCTAAAAAGGAAACACAAGATAGGAGTACATTCCAGGCATGGGGTATCAGATTATTAAGTGAATATCACTAAGTACAGTCTGAGTGTCTTCAGTTACTGAGAGGCTGTGGTTTTTAATAATATACTCATCTACTTGGAATGGTTTAAGGCTAATTAATTAGTTAGTTATGCCTAGTAACAGAGGAATTACACTCTCTATGACCTTTCCAGATTTCTTACACCCTCCTGACTCTGAGAATACCGTGGCTTCCTAGAGAAAGCTCAGTAGAATCACTACCTCAGATCTCTCAGACTATTTATCTTAGGGTTAAAGTTCACATGAGAAAGGAGTTCACTTATCTGTCATGGTAATCCCCAACTAAACCTCTGAACTTTTATAGATTAAAGCTGAACACCTTGCCAACCTGGGGCTCCAAGTCTATGTTCTGATGAACTGCTAAGAGTAAAGGAATTTTCTCTTCAAAATCGTAACTCACTTCTTAGAAGAGTGAGATTTGGTAATTAGCAAAAGGTTATGCAATGTTACTTTAATGAAAAGTTGCATCTCAGTCTTTGATAATAAAAGAAAATTTCTCTATTCCTGCTAAAAGTGGCAAGTACATGAAGCATGTCACCTAAATAACAATTGCTTATTTACTTATGTTTTAGGAAAGCATTACAAAATAATAAAAATGCTTCTAAGCAATCCAACCAAATGTTCCTATGAATTACTTTAATTTATTCTGCCATATTGATCTTTTCCTCTTTCTAGATGCCAGTGGATTGAAGGTTTCCCCACTGGCATTGTAAATATGCTGAAACGATTGGTACAAATGTCCTTGTCTCTTGCAGAATGTGAGAGCAACATCTTGTAGGCTATTGAAGCTGTTCCTCACTTCTTCCTATTTTGCCCAACTGCCAAAATAATAAAACTAACAAGTGGATACAGTAATCCTACAGAGCCCCCACATAGCTGACAAAGGAACCAAACACTGATGTAACATGTTGCTCTCTACAAGAATATCAACCTGACAACATGGAGAAGCTGCCATAATGTCATAGATAGACATGGTACTCAGGTGAAGACAGATTCCATCCCATTGAGAATCCTAAGTAATTTACATACACTACATCTTTAAAGTCAGAGACCGTAAGGGTAACAGGATTGTCATAGGAAGAATATTAGTGGAACCCCCCCCAAAAAATCAACAACAAACATTATCTGTAAGGAGGTACAATGATAGCACACGGTTTCTAATATCTATGCACAAATGAAACTGACAACAGATTTCAACTTAAAAAGATAAATTTAACATTGTACCCCATGACTCTAAAATGGCAATGAAAGAATATAACTTATTTCAAAGGAATAAGTTAAGTAAAAGAGGTAGTGGAATTGCATTGGATATGAAAGAAATATGTTCCTCTTGGTAAATCCGTAAACTCATAGAAGAAAATATAGAGGGGAAGACTTCTATGAAAATCAGTGAAATAATCAGCTTCCATTTAAGAAGTAGTTCAGATATAATCTTATGCATGAAGCCTTTCTGATCTGCCCCAAACTACTAGGGCCCTCTTTCCCCACTTACCTTGTATTTTTATAGAGCAATAATTGAGTACTATGTCCTAGCCAGGTGTGGAGAACCTATGGCCTTGAGGCTGCAGGTTTCCCACCTCTGTCCTTGGCACTATGATCTATACCCATTAAATTTCCTTTTAGGGTGCATCTATTATTGTAATCTCCCCCAGTGAAATATAAGCCCAATGAAAACAGAGATCATTTGATTCATTATATTTTATTCCCAGTGCCAATCACATAGCAAAATTTAAATAAATATTTGGTCAATTAATTGATTTGCCCAAGATCACCAAGGTAGTGTCTGATGTAGAATTTTAACCTTGGTTTTTCTAACTCCAAGAACACTATCTTATCCATTACATGATAACACCTTGTCTGTCCCCACAAAGCTTTGGCTGAGAGAGAGAAGACAACTTATATCTCTGGAAATGGCACCAAGTTGCTGGGAGAGGGAAAGGGAAAGCATGACTGGCAGATTTTTCCTTGCCAGGGCAGATCATTGGTTCTATTTATCCTATTCCAGGAAGATGAGCTAGACAAGTCAAAAAAAAAGGGCTCTTTGCCTGCCATGGACAACCATGGAGAGTTTGGGCAACAGTCAGCTGTGGGTCTTGGTAAGGAGGTTCTTGATGGTGGCTTGCAGTGCCACCCAGTGGTTTAAAAAATCATAGATGAAACAGTCATCATCTTTTCAGGAACCAGAAAGGTGGAGGAGCTTGGATTTTTGAATAATAGTATAGCACTCCAAAAATCTTAATCAGTCTAGAATGATGAGACAAATATGAAGCCTTATACATGTTCAGTTGGTTATTTTTTTTAAGCCAAAGAGAGGATAGGGAAGACAGAGTTATATGACAATTCATATGAAAAATATTAGGTTCTTTTAGTGAATGCTGAAAACTCATTATGAGTCAAGAGTGTGACAGAACAGCTAAGAAAGCTTGCATAATCTAAACTTGCATTAAAAAAAGCACAGTAATTTGAAGAAAGGAAATGTTCATCTCTCTAAATTAGAGTTAGTCTCATTAAATTTTGCCCTAGTTTCAGGCATTTTATTCAGTTCCATGGGCCATAACAAGCAATTAACATTAAGTAACTTTAGCATGTCAAATAATCAGCAAGCACTTCTTAGGAGCTTACTATGTTCCAGATACTGTAGTATTCCCTGAGGTTATAAGAACCAAAAGAAAATAGTGCCTGCCCACAAGATGTTTACATTCTACTCAAAGAGACAACTCGTATACAAAGAAATAAAAAAGAAGATAATTTGGGAGTAAAAGACACTAGTGTCTGGGGAGATTGTGAAAGGCTTGATAAAGAAGATGGTACCAGAACTGAGCTTTGAAATTTACTAAGGATTCTAAGAGGTAGAGAAGATGAGAAGGGAGAGAATTCCATGCATGGGGACAGGCTATGTAAAAGCAGGGAGTGGAATTGGGATGGGAGATGCAGCGTCCTACGTAAAGACCAGCAAAGGGGCCAACTTGGCTAGACCACAGAGTTTGTGAAGTGTGTGAAGGGGAGATATTTGATAAACCTAGGGCAGTAGATTAGAGACAAGTAATGAAGAACTTTAATAACAGAACAGAGGCATTTTTGTTTGATCCTGTAGGTTATAAGGAATCAGTGGAGTTTATTCAGCAGAGCAATGACATAGTTATATATCTGTGCTTTAGGAAAACTACTTCAGCAGCTGTGTGGATAGGAAGGCAATTAGGATAACAGGACTAGAGAATGTCCATATGAAAATCATTTGAAGAAATTGGCGATAATTATCTAGAGAAAAAATGGATGGGAAGATACGATAATTATTTTCAAGTATTTGAAGTATTTGAAGGACTACCATGCAATAAAGATACTAGACTTGCTCTACTTGGCGTTAATCAACAGAACTAGGAGCAACAGATATAAATCACATAAAAATAGATTTAAACTTGACTAAAGGACAAAACTCTTCAAGGACTATCTAGAAACCCAATGAGCTTCCTTAGGACACAGTGTTTTGTCCATCGCTGGGGGTCTTAAGGCAGAGATGATTATTTTCTGAAGATGCAATTCATACGAGTTGTCCCTTCAAACTCAGACTCTGATTTATAAAAATTATGGGGTTGGACTATATTATATCAAAGTTTCTTTCCAACTCTGGCATTTTGTTCCCTTTGAATCTCTGAAGTACTGAACAATGAAAGTTTTTATTGTTAGTTTATTTTAATATGTAATATAAATTATCTATTAATAAATAATATTTATTACATTATTATAATAAATATATAATAAATATAGTATAAATTAGAAATGTTAGAATAGGAAAACAAAATCAAATATGGAGTTGCCTAAGCTTTTATGATATTATAATATTTGAATTTCTATTATATCTATGTATATGTCATGTTTCCCTTTAGAGACTATATGGATTAATAGAAAAAGCATTATCCTCAGAATTGAGAAAAACCTGAGTTTGAATCTTCTAACACTTAATGGAAATGTATCCTTAGGCAGGTCATTTGACCGACTTATGCCTCAGTTTTCTCATCTTGAAATTGGAGGTAATGGTATCTGTCTCAAAGAATTGTTGTGAGGCTAAAAAGAAACATCTTAAAATGTCTTAATATGAGGGGCAGCTAGGTGGCACAGTGGATACAGCACTGGCCCTGAAGTCAGGAGGATCTGAGTTCAAATGTGACCTCAGACCAAACACTTGACACTAGCTGTGTGACCCTGGGCAAGTCACTTAACCCCAATTGCCTAAAAAAAATATCTCTTAGTGTGGTTTGTGAAGATATTTCATAAAACCACAAAACCACAAACCATAAAAAGCTACTTAAATGTCAGTTGCTATTACTAACATATGTGTCTTGTTTTTCCTCATATTTCTCTTTGAATGTGTATCATAAACATAATAAGTCTTCTGGAAATATTTCTTGACTAGATGGATTATTGAATGGAGGAAATGGGAATGAATTTTGCCAGTTCTTACTCAACAATGGAAAATCATTTGTCATCAATTGGTCCAAAATAAAAGTTAGTATTGAGTACAAGTAGACATTAACATTTTTACCTTTATTTTTGTTTTCTTTTTTAAGGATGAAATTGTATTGTCCCTCCATTCTCCCTTATTTTTCTTTTAATAAGGTTCTTAGTTTCATTTTTTTATTTTATACATTGTTATCTGTCCAATATATTATCTTTTTCATACAATGGAGTATACACCACAAAGAAAATGCAAGGAATGATTTTTGTTTTCATATACTTGATAGATGGTAATAATGATTTACCCAAATAGATCAGATTTGTGAGAAACTTTGGTGTTCCATCTTAAATATGAAATACTCTACATAAGTACCTCTAGACAGCCCAAAGCATATCTATTCTGATTACTCTTTCATTAGCATGACACCTTACTAAATGACAGCTGTCTCTAAGTAGAGAGCTATCATTTTCTTTTCTCTTTTAATGTCAAAAACATGTTAATAACTTTAAATAGGAGGAAGATTTTAATATTTGTAATATTTAAATTATTTTAACCAGAGTTGTCATTTAACAAATCACTGTTCCCTTTGTCAGAGATGGCCCTTAATCTATAACATACTTTCAAAATTTAATTTGTAAATTTTTAGAACTTTAAAAAGATCTTCCCAAGAGTACAATATAATGCACAGTAGACTCTAAGACCAAACCAAAACTCAAAATACTTGTATGCCAATGGATCCCCATTCTTATCAATGTAAGTTCTTCAGTAGCCTATATAGTAATTCATCTGTCTTCAAAACATAGATCCTCATTTACAGTAAGTAGTGCCCTCGTTACATCTACAACAACTCTTTTAGGAAAACATTTCCATCTATGGAAGATGAATGAAATGCCTTCTCTGGCTTGCCACAAGATATGCACTTCAAAAGAATAATTAAATAAATAATAATAACCTGGATGTTCAAAAGTGAATTGAAATGTAAAATGTCTGTTATCCTCTAATCGCGTTATGTCTCAATGTTTTAACTATCAGCTTCCTGAGAGAGCATAACAATACTTATATTACTGGCTACTTAATTAATTCTTTTTTCTGGGATGGCATGATTGTGGATCTTGTGAATGCTATTGCATGTGTGTTAAAAATGTCTTCTGTGTAGAGGAGATGAATTGCTACTCTATGCCTAAAAAAAATACATTATTTTTAAAATAGCCATTTGCCACTGGGCTGCATGACTTTGAATTTTTCTGTCACGCTCCTGAAGCCTCATCATCTCAATTGATTACTTTAGATTTGGTGTTATAACTTCATCAATACTTTCTACCCCTTTTATTGGAGCGCTAGAGGGCAGAGCGATGAACTCATCCCAGAACATCCAGTTGAGAAGGGAACGTAAGCCACCCCTCTCTTCATTTCCCACCCAGCTAAGTGGGACTTTTCCACATGCCCTCCCTAACCAACTATCTTCTCCACCTGCCCCATCCCTTTCAGCTTCCTTTTATGTGTTGTCTCCTCCATTAGATGGTAAGATCCTTGAGAGAAGGAATAGTTTTTTGCATATTTGTATCCACAGTACTTATCAGTGACTGATACCTAGCAAGCTCTTAATAAATGTTTATTGACTGACTGACTCAGTCACTGACAATTACTGAGATGTCATTACATTAACAAATACCCAGGTGAAAGGTACTTCTCACATATCATCAAGGAGATATCACCAATCATCTTAATATTCTACTAATGAATCTAGCTATACATTTCATAGGAATGTGGTTTTAATGCAAATAAAGGGCCTCATCCTTTAAACTTTACTAAATTGACCAAATTATTCTTGGCCATACAATATTCTTGATTCCTACCATAAGCTACTTGTTCAGACCCCATCAGAAAGATCCAATAAGTCATCTAAATAGAAATATTCTTACCTCCTTAGGAAGGTATCTTTAAGGCCAGAACATAGGCCCCATCTGGCCTGGTGACACTACTCCTTATAATATTTATGCTAATGCTAGAATCTGTCCCCTCACACTATGCATCTGTCCTTTGCATCTGGGTGATGTGCAACATAAACATTAAATTTTTGGTCCCATTGATAATAAATACCTAACAAGGCATAATTGGGGAGATGAATTGTTGCCAAAGGGTTTTGCTATAGTGCTAAAAGACAACCAGCATGGAGGCCAAATTAAAGATGGATTTCCTATAGATACTCCTTTTTGTGAGTGGCGTTGCACTGATTATATCGAGCCCATGAGCACTGTAAAGCCTCCCAAATTATATCAACAATAACAAAATAGTTCAAATAATTATTCACACTATGGCTTGCAGCTGAATGGACAGTTCATACAACTGTCCCTCAGCACATATACCTGTAATAAGATAATGAACTAGCTCCAGAATTAAATAGGAAGAAGAGAACATCTAAAACTAATGTGATATTTCTAAAGAAATATCAGGATGAAATAGCTTTTTTTTTCTTTCAAATGCCTTCAAATGTAGATGGCACAATCCTTTGACATTTTGTTGTTGTTTGTTTTAAATATTTTTATGGACTGGAAATTACATTTTAATCAAATAATAAAATACATCTAAAAGGAAAGAAACTTCCTTTTTTTTTCATTTAACACTTCTGCTATTTAGAGATTTAACATTTATAGCTTACAAAGCTATGTGACAGGAGCCTTAGACGTGTAACAACCTGCCAGATGCTTATTCTGCTGATTAATTTTGGTTTGGCACTACTTATCATTTTAGATCAAGAATTTTCTGATGAAATAATCTTTCATATGTGTCTGCTATGAGAAATTAGCATTCAGGTTTTCATTTGTCAAAATGTCAAAGTAAGTCTTTAATCCTTCCTTAAATGTCCTTTGTAATATGTGACAATGAACTAGATCTTCCAACATTGAGAAAGCAATTTATTTCCTCAAAGCAAATAGTCAGAACTTCTTACTCTGTATTGAGATGCCTTTAAAATTCTTTAGAAGCAAGAAAAGCTAGAAACTGATGAGATTATTTACTTACACAGAGAGACAATGAATGTGAAAAATGTATATATGTTTGCATGAGAGAGACAGAGAGAAAGACAGAGAAAAAGAGACAGAGAGGCACAGAAAGAGAAGAGTGGATTCATCTACTGACTAAAAAGCAATCTTATTTACACCTTCATAATATTAATACATCTACTACAAGATCTTAATCTTTATTGATTTTCTTCTTCAGGATATGCTACTGATTCATTGCTACAGGTCTTTCACTGCCACATCAATGACATATTTTCATCCCAGAAACTCACTCAAATCCCAGACTACTTCTCATATTTCAAGTATTCTATGCTCCTGCAGCTGCTCCCTCTGATTACCTGGATCTTTCCAGAACCTTATTTCAAGAAGAAGACCCAGGGCAATCATGTCTTCATTCCTCTCTGGCTGCACTACTGACTTCCCCAATTATAGGGCCATGTCCCAGCACCAGGTACCTTCATTCCCTTCCTGCTCCATCTACCCACCCCTCTTCCACTTGAAGGTCCTTTTTATTTGTTCTTTTCCCATGAGAATCTAAGCTACTTGATGACAGAGGCTGTTTTTCTTTCTTTTTATAGCTATATTCCTTGTATTTAACACAATATCTGATACTTAGTAAGTGCTTAATAAACGATTATTGACTTGACTTGATTTAAGTACTATTTCTGTTATTTGAAACCTTTGGCCATAATGGATTCAATAAAGATATTCACCTTATATGCATAAACACATAAAACACACAAATTTCCATATTCAAGTCAAAGCTGAAACATACACTATCCTTTCTAAAATGATAATGATGATTCTGAATTGGTTTCCCAGCAGTGACTTTGGAAATGTGCTGATCAATATACTCTCTGATCTAGTTCCCCTTGAAGTCAGGACATGACTATTGGACATTTCCTTTCTGTCCACCCAGAATAATTCCAACAGGATTCCCAAATTATGCACATTGGCATACATGTGATATAGATAGATAGCTAGATATACATATATATATGTATATATATATGTATGTATATATATACACATTTTTTAAAAACAGGTTAAAAACTTGTAAAAAAAAAAGGTAGGAGCTTCTGATAGGTAAAGCCTGACATGTCAGAAATAAGGACAGGTCTTAGTAAAAGAAACCTCTGTGATTGGAGGGGGAGAATTTATTCAGCTGTTGGATATCATTTACCTATGTTTTAACTGCTGCTAGAAAATTTAAGGAAAATTAGATATGTCATATTAAAAATGAAGTCCATTACTAAACATTTTTAGAGACACAGCATGTTATACTATGGAGTGTGCTGGAAAGGTAAGCCAGCAAAATCTCCGTTACAGCTCTTCCATTTGCTAGCTATGTAACCTTGGGTAAGCAACTTAGCCTCTCTGACCAAGCTTCAGTGTCTTCATCTGTCAAATGAGAACAACGATCTTTGTTCCAACTATTCCACAGGGCTATGCAAGTGTGTGTGTGTGTGTGTGTGTGTGTGTGTGTGTGTGTGTGTGTGTGTGCGCGTATGTGTGTCCAAGTGCTTTGAAGTACATTAAATGGTATACAAAAGAATCTTTATTATTCAGATTAGCAAGGGTTTGCTAAGTGTCTACTATGAGCAAGATAATTTGAAGGTACAAAGACAAACCAGAAACTCCTTTCCCTCAAAAAGTTCATATTTCCTTGAAAGGACATAATATGTATTATAGATAAGTGAATACAAGGATATGCCAAGTAAATACCAAGTGCATGTGATAGGAGGAGGGGAGGGAACCGAGAGGATCAGAAAAGGCTTTCTGTAGGAAGGAGGATCTGATTTAAGTCCTGAGGGAAGCCAGGGATTTTAAAAGATAGAGGTGAGGAGGATGGGCATTCTAGGCATGGGGTACCATCTGTGCAAAGGCACTGAGACAGATTAATGTTGTGACAATAGCAAGTAAGCCAGTTTAGGGGAATATGAAGTGTGTAAAGAGAAGGACTATAAATAAGTCTGTAGACATAGACTGGAGCCAGATTGTGAAGGGCTGTACAGTAATTGCCAAAGAACTTATGTTTTACCCAAGAAGCCATAGGGAGCCACTGAATAATCTGTTATCAATTATCACCTCCCTCACTGTGATTTCTCATCATGGCAGTGATTCTAGGCTCTTGTAATCCAATAGAACACAAGTTTTGGCAAGTTCTATTAAACTAAGAAGACTATGAGCATGGTCCTAATAAAACTTGTATTTGTAGTCTCAGATCTAACCTATCTGATTTCAGAGGCTCATCAGCAGAAGATTGACTACGAGGTGATTATTTCTTTGACCATGATGATCCGTAACACAGATAAAAGCATAAAATGTCCCAAATCCTTTGTTCTACCTGTCACTGTGGTAGGAAAGGAGATGGAAAGTGCTAAGAATTTCTCCATTTTTAGATTATCTGCAAGCACTAATTGAACTCTTTGTGCTCTAAATATGACATCTTTATCCAATAATCTATGAGCTGATAACATTACCACAGGAATTAAACTATATCTATGCTGACAGTCTATATGAACTGAGCCATAAGTCACAGAAAAATTGTAAGTAAATAGAACTATACTATTGCATATTGTCCCAGGAAAGATAAGTAAGGAAGTTAATGGCTTTTGGTTATACTGTTATACTGTTTCTTTGAAAACAAATAACATCATTTCATTGGTCACTTGGTCATGCCACATGAGCAAAAAATAAGATCACTATCAAGACAACTGCAGTTTGTGTATTAATATCTGTTGCAAAAGATGAAATAAAGCAAATCTCCAAAGAACTTGACAAGATATTCTCTTCCAAAAGTCCACAAATACTTTGATACTTGGTGCTTTCAATGCAGAGGAAGGAGCAGGGGAAGAGAGCAAATCGTAGAAAGTCTGAGAAGAAAAAATGGAAGAAGCCAAGGCTTTGAGACTGCTCAGTGACTCACAAATGAAAAACATGAATATTTTCTTAAAAAAAAAGTTAAAAGGCATCACACAGAGAGAGAGCCCTGAATCTCTCTCTCTCTCTCTCTCTCTCTCTCTCTCTCTCTCTTTTCTCTCTCTCTCTCTCTCTCTCTCTCACACACACACACACACACACACACACACACACACACACACACACAGCTGTATATCAATGTAATTTGTTTCCTTTATAATCATATAGGTCTTTTTTTAAATTTTATGCATTTAAACATCATTCTGAGATGAGGTCCATATGTTTCAAAATACTACCAAAGCAGTCCATGACACAAAAAAATAAAAACCCTAGTTTTAAAGCATATTATAAAAGGATAGGTTAAACATTTGATAAATTTCCCCATGCTATAATTATGGAAAAGATGGAAAGATGTGGCCAAGATGATATTACAGTTCAGTGGATTTGAATGTGGTTGAATAACGAGACCTGGAAAGTAGTTATTAATAATTTTATGTCAATTAGGAAAGATTATTCCTATGGAGTGCACCAGGAATGTCAGTTTGGCCTGGGACTGTTTAACAATCTTAGCAATGATTTGGACAAAAGCATAGATGGCATGCTTATCAAATTTGAAAGTAACACAAAACTAGAAGGGATAATAAGCATATTTGCTCATTGTTGGGATAGAACTTAAGAAGAAATCTAATAAAGCGGTGTGAGACAGAAGCGCTTATCTTTTTACATGTCCTCTTTCTGTGCCCCTAACCCCCGTCCCTTCTCAGTAAAATGTAAGTTCCTATTGGGCAGGGACTTTTTTCATTTTCTTTGTCTTTGTATCTCAACAACTTGTCCAGAGGCTTGCACATACCAAACAATAAAATGTTAGCTATATTGGTCTGAGGTCATTTTTAAATTGGTTGCCTGTTTGTGGTCAAATCATTGATTACCTAGCTGAAAAGTCAAAATTAGCACCAAATTGGAAATAAGTATAAAAATGAAAAGATACTGTACTCAGTTGCAACTTCAACCTGATCTATTTAAACATGATCGTTGATTCAAAAATGTATAAAGGATGGAAGGAAAAAGTTCACTCTCATTTTTGCCATTTCTTAGCAAAATTTAACTGGTGTAAAGAACAAGGTGGATAAAGAGGCCAGAAACCACCTAAACTAGCAAACATGTGATATTTTTACTATGGTTTTGTTATGGTTTACCATGATTGGTTACAATGTTGGTTAAGAAAAGAAATTTATTTGAAAAATATTATAGAGGTTAATGGAATATAAAATTGTGCAATAGGAAAAAAAGGCTGGATTTTGAGCCAGAAGGGTTCAAATCCTGGCTTTCCCACTTATTACCTCTGTGACCTGATGCAAATCAAAACCTCTCTGGGACTAAATTTCCTCATTTGCAGAATGAGATTATCTCAGAAATCCTCTAAAGTCCCTTTCATTCTAACTGGTTTCCTTCAAGTACCAGTTAGCACTTTCCTTCTTTTGATTATCTCAAATTTATCCCATATATACCTTGTCTGTACATAGTTTTGATTTTTTTAATGTATTCTCTGCCATTACATTGTGGGCTCCTTGAGGACAGGGACTTTTTTTTTTTTGCTTTACTTAGTATCCATAGAGCTTAGTATAATGCTTAGCACATGGCAGATACTTAATAAATGTTTACTGACTAACTGATTCTATATAAAGATGACAGATGTTAGGTAATATTGACTCACAAAAAAAAAATCCATTAATTTGTAGGGGGAAAATGAGCTAGCAGAAAGCTTGGCATAAAAGCCAACTAAGCAAGGCTATGCCAAGAGCATTTATAGATGAAACTGGAATGAGGACAACAAACAGACATGAAAGGGAACAGATTTATCATTATTTCTATAACAACCTGATCTCATCTTTCAAAATGGAATTATCACTTTTGAACTCTACCACCTCAATTCCCAATGTGCTGTATGAAAAATACTGAAATATCTGAATCATTTTTAGGAGGTCTCAAACAGAATGAAATTCTAAAAGAATAGAAAATGTTTTGGATTATTATCACACAAAGTATCTAATCAGGATAATTTCAAAAATTACCAACAGTTATCCCTATTTTTCCTTGATGAAAACCTAAAAATTAAAGAGGCAGATTTTCAAAAATAATTTTTATAGTAGACTATATTTTACCAGGTGCAGAAGTGATTTGGAAATAAAAGAGAATAGAATATCCCACAGCAATTATTTCTTGATTTAAAAAAAATACATCCTCAGAGAAAAACATGGCATTTAAGTCATCCCCAACAAGATATCTTTCATACATATGTTAAAATTATGGCAGATTTCTTGATAAATTCAACTGCAGAGATGGTTTTTATTTTTCTCTCTTTCTCTAATGGTTTATATTAAGTGATATGTAAAACAGGGATGCATATTCAGACCAAAGTTTGTGTTGTTTTGTTTTCCTTAAATAAAAACAACTAGCTTAATAGAATCATAGATTTAGAAGAGGCCTAAGAGGCCATTCAGTCCCCTCATTTTACACATGAGAATCCTAATTATTAGAGAGATTAAATAACTTGTCCAAAATCCTTGGTAGAATCTGAACTCAGATTTTCTTCTTGACTCCAGGCTCAGTGCTGTATTCACTGTGCCACCAGTGTCATAGAGTCCATCATCAACTGGATTCCCATGGAAGAGGAGCTCCTTGTAAATGGTGTAGTTCTCTAGATTCTTCTATTACTAAAAGGCGTCATGTTGATTGTAATAAATTGCACAATATTACAAACCTGGTTTTGGCATTAAACCAAACTTGCCTTTAAACTTCAGTTTTAGTAGAGGAATTCAAATTTCCCCTTTCAGAAATAGATAAATATAACCAAAAAATAAATAAGAAAGAAGTTAAGGAGATGAATGGAATTTTAGAAAAGTTAAACATGATAGAACTCTGGAAAACACTGTATGGAAATAGAAAGGGGTATATATTTTTCTCAGGTGTACATGACACCTTCAAAAACTTGACCATGTTTTAGAGCATAAAAACCTCACAACTAAATGCAGAAAAACAGAAATATCAAATGCATCCTTTTCAGACCATAATGCAATTAAAATATATATTCAATAAAGGGCTGTGGAAACATGGATTAAAAATTAATTGGAAACTAAATAATCTAGTCCTAAAGGATGAGTGATTCAAAGAACAAATCAAGAGAATGACAACAATAAGATAACACTCCAAAATGTATGGGAAGCAGCCAAAGAAGTACTGAGGGGGAAATTTATGTTTTTAAATGCATATATCAATGAAATAGGGAAAGAGCAGATCAATGAATTGACCATGAAAACAAAACAAAAAAATAGAAAATGAACAAATTTAAAATTCCCATTTAAACACCAAAACGGGAATCTTCAAAATCAAAGGAGAAAATAATAAAATTGAAATTAAGAAAACCATTGAATTAAAGAAATTAATTAGAATAGACCTGAGTTCAGATTCTACCAAGGACATCCAACCAGTCATGTGATTTTGGACAAGTTTTTTAATCGCTCTAGTAATTAGGATCTCATGTATAAAATGAGGGGTTTCGACTCAATGGCCTCTAAGCCCTCTTCTAAATCTATTAATTAATTAAAGAAAATGAGGAGTTTGTTTTATGGAAAAAAAACATTCGTTAGTTTAATTTAAAAAAAAAGAAGAAAAAAATTTTCAGTAGCAAAAATTAAAAGGGTAAATTCACAACCAATGAAGGTGAAATTGAAGAAAATATTAGGAGTTATTTTGCCCAATTACATGATAATATATCTGACAACATAAATGAAACAGATGAATAATTTAAAATATAAAATGTCTAGATAAACAGAAGAAAAATAGAATACTTAAACAAACCAATCTTAGAAAAATAAATTAAACAAGCCATAAATGAGCTCCCTAAGAAAAAAATCTCAGGATGAAATGAGTTCACAAGTGTATTCTACCAAACATTTAAAGAACAATTAATTCTAATATTATATAAACTATTTGGGAAAATAGGCAAAGAAAGACTCCCACCAAATTCCTTTTACAGCACAAATACTTTACTGATACCTAAACAAGGAAGAGAAAAAATAGATAAAGAAAATTATATATCAATTTCCTTATTGAATTTTGATGCAAAAAAATTAAATAAAATACTGGTAAGGATATTACAGCTATATAATCACAAAGATCATACTCTATGACCAAGTGATATTTATACAAGAAATACAGAGATGGTTCAATATTAGGAAAATTATCAGCATCATTGACCATAACAATAACAAAAACAACAAAAATTATGTGAATATCTTGATGGATATGGAGGGGATAAAGTTTTCAACAAAATACAACAGCCAGAGAGCTAGGAATAAATGGAGCTTTCCTTAAAATGATAAGCAGTATCTATCTAAAACCATCAGCAAGCATTATCAATAAAGGGATAAGCTAGAAGCCTGAGCAATAAGATCAGGGGTGAAGCAAGGAGGACCATCATCAGCACTATTATTCAATTTTGTCCCAGAAATGCTAGCTATAGCAATAAGACAATTAAAAGAATTTGAAGGAATTAGAATAAACAATGAGGAAACAAAACTATCACTCTTTGTAGATGATATGATGGTATACTTAGAGAATTTCAGAGAATCAACTGAAAAACTAGTTAAAATACTTAACAACTTGGGGTGGTAGCACAGTAGACAGAGCACAGGCCCTGGAGTCAGGAGGACCTGAGTTCAAATCTGGTCTCAGACACTTGACATTTCCTAGCTGTGTGACCCTGGGCAAGTCACCTAACCCTGACTGCCTCACAAAAAAAAAACAAAAATTAAAAAATAAAATAATTAACAACTTCAATAAAGTTGTACAGTATAAAATTATACACATAAATCATCTGCATTTGTATATATTACGAAGTGAAGCAACAAGTACTAGAAAGAGAAATTCCATTTAAAATAACTGCAGACCATACAAAATAATTGAGCGTATACCCGACAAGAAAAACTCAGAAAGTATATGAACATAATTACAAAACACTTTCCACAAAAATGAAGTTGGATCTAAACTGGAAAAATGCTCATTCTTGATAGGTAGGCCAAGCCAATATAATAAAGATGAGAATTCTACTTATGTTGATATACTTATTCAGTGCCACACCAATCAAATTACCAAAGAATTATTTTAGAGAGCTAGAAAAACATATTTAAAAATCATTTGGCAGGGGGTGTGAGGCATGAAGGCAACATGGCAGAGTAAAAGCAGGGATTCACTTGAGCTCTCCCCCAAATACCTGTAAAAAGGACTTTAAACAAATTCTAGAGCAACAGAACCCACAAAAAGACAGAGTGAAACAAATTTCCAGCCCAAGACACCTGATTGGTCGACAGGAAAGGTCCGTTGTGCTGGGCTTAAAGAGGAGCACAGTTCAGCAAGGGCCACAACAGCACAGGCCAAACTCAGCAAACCCAGAGCAGGCCTCAGGGGACTGAATCATTGGAAGCTATGGTGGTTTCCAGACTTTTCAACACACAAAACCCAAAGACAACTTAGAAGATCAGTGAGAAAGGTCTGTTGGACCTGGGTGACAGAGCAGTGCAGTGCAGCCCCAGGGTGGCGATGGTAGCAGTGGTGGTAGCAGCAGCAGTGGTGGCCTCAGTGGCTGTTTCCAGAGCTCTCAGACTACAGATGGTAAGGGGATCAGAAGGAGCTACAGGGATCTCTTTGTTGTCACTGAGGCAGGATTCTGTAGCTTCATCCATACTTAGATCTGGGTCACGGTCCTGGGTGGCAGTCTTCGGCTGAGAAGGAGCACTGGCATAGCAGAGCTTGTGACAACAGTGGAGAAGGAACTCTCCTCTAAGTGTCCAGAGCAGAAAAGAGTGCTTGTGGTCACTCACTGACCAGAGCACAGGCTAGGAAAGGAGTAAACACCTCTCCTTTAATCATACTATCTTGGAAAACTGAAAACTTAGAGGTACCTAGAAGTGTCTCTGAAAACAGCTGCACAAAAGCCCTGAAGCTTGGGACAGTGCATCCTCCACCCAGGAAGCAGAGCCTTACTTTAACAAAGAGTTAAAAAGTCAAGTAATTGCCTGGGAAAATGAGCAAAGAGAGGAAAATAAACTCAGACTATAGAATCTTACTTTGGTGACAAGGAAGATCAAAATATACAACCAGAAAAAGATAACAAAGTGAAAGCTCCTACATTCAAAGACCCCAAGAAAAATATGAATTGGTCTCAGGCTATGGAAGAGCTCAAAATGGATCTTGAAAAGCAAGTAACAGAAGTAGAGAAAAAACTGGGAAAAGAAATGAGAGTGATACAAGAAAATCATGAAAAACTACTCAATAGCTTGCTAAAGAAGACACAAAAAATATTGAAGAAAATAATACCTTAAAAAATAACCTAACCCAAATGGCAAAAGAGGTCAAAAAAGCCAAAGACAAGAAGAATATCTTTAAAAGTAGAATCAGCCACATGGAAAAGGAGATCCAAAAGCTCACTGAAGAAAATAATTCTTTAAAAATTAGAATGGAGCAAATGGAAGCTAATGGCTCTATGAGAAATCAAGAAATTATAAAACAAAACCAAAAGAATAAAAAAAATAGAATACTATGTGAAATATCTCATTGAAAAACAACTGACCTGGAAAAGAGATCCAGGAGAGGTAACTTAAAAATTATTGGACTACCTGAAAGCCATGATCAAAAAAAGAGTCTAGATGTTGTCTTTCAAGAAATTGTCAAGGAAAACTGTCCTGATATTCTCAAACCAGAGGGTAAAATAGAAATTGAAAGAATCCACAGATCATATCCTGAAATAAATCCTAAAATGAAAACTTCCAGGAATATTATAGCCAAATTCCAGAGTTCCCATGCCAAGGAGAAAATATTGCAAACAGCCACAAAGAAACAGTTCAAGTATTGTAGAAACATAATCAGGATAACACAATTTAGCAGCTTCTACTTTAAGGGATTTGAGGGCTTGGAATATGATATTCCAGAAGTCAAATGATTAAAACCAAGAATCATCTACCCAGCAAAACTAAGTATAATCTATGAGGGAGAAAAAATTGTCATTCAATGAGATAGAGGAATTTGATGCATTCTTGAAAACCAGAGCTAAATAGAAAAATTGACTTTCAAATACAAGACTCAAGAAGCATGAAAAGGTAAACAGGAAAGGGACCTATTAAAGTTGAACTGTTTACATTCCAACATGGAAAGGTGATATTTGTAACTCATGAGACCTTTCTTGCTATTAGAGGAATTAGAGGAAATATATATAGAAGGAGGGCACAGGGTGAGGTGAATATGAAGGGAAGCTATCTAAAAAATAAAATTAAGGTGTGAGAGGAATGTACTGGGAAAAGGAGAAAGGGAGAGGTAGAATGGTGTAAATTATCTCACATAAAAGAGACAATAAAAAGCTTTTACAGTGGAGGGGAAGAGGGGGAAGGGGAGAAGGAATGAGTGAACTTTTATCAGATTTGGTTTAAGGAGGGAATAACATACACAACTATTTGGGTATGGAAATCTATCTTACCCTACAGGAAAGTAGTGGAGAAGGGGATAAGAGAGGGGGGAAGTGAGAGAAGGGAGAGAAGATTGGGAAGGGGATAATCAGAAGCAAACACTTTTGAGGAGGGACAAGGTCAAAGGAGAGAATAGAATAAATGGGGACTGGGATAGGATGGAGAGAAGTATAGTTAGCCTTTCACAACATGACTATTATGGAAGTGTTTTGCATGACTGCATATGTATAACCTGTATTGAACTGCTTGCATTCTCAATGAGGGTGGGTGTGGATGGATGAAGAGAGAGAATTTGGAACTCCAAGTTTTAAAAACGAATGTTAAAAATTGTTTTTACATGCAACTGGGAAATAAGATACACAGGCAACAAGGTACAGAAATTTATCTTACCCCACAGGAAAATAGAAGGGAAAGAGAATGAGAGAAGGGGGGGGGATGATAGAAAGGAGGGCAGATTAAGGGAAGAGGTATTCAGAATGCGCATCATAATAGGATGGGGGAGGGGACAGATGGGGAGAAAATGCAGAACTCAAAATCTTGTGACAGTGAATGTTGAAAACTATAAATAAATAAATGAATTTGAAAAAAAATCATTTGGAAGGACAACAGTTCAAATAATATTAAGTGAATAAAGGGGGAAAATGTGAAGGTAGCTTAGCAGTAGCACACCTCAAACTATATCATATAGCAGTAATCATCAAAAAATTTGGTAGTGGCTATGAAATAAAGCAATACATCAGTGGAATAGGTTAGGCACATAATGAAAGTAGTAAATGACAATGGTAATCTAGTGTCTGACAAACCCAAAGATCCAATATTTGGAGATAAGTAATGTCTATTTGATAAAAATTACTGGGGAAATTGGAAAGCACTTTGGCAGAAACTAGGAATAGCCCAACATCTGACACCATATACCAAGATAAGGTCAAAATGGTTACATGATTTGAACATAAAAGGTCATATCAGAAGCAAATTAGGGATTCATGGAATATTTTACCTGTCAGATTTATTAATGAGGGAAGAATTTATGACTAAACAAGAGACAGAGAGCATTACAAAATATAAAATGGATAATTTTGATTACATCATATTAATTTTTTTTCACAAAACAAAATGAATACAGTCAAGATTAGAAGGAAAGCAGAAAAATGGAGGGGAGTGGAATTTTTACAGCAAGTTTCTCTGATGAATGGCTCATTTCTTAAATAGAGAACTGAGTCAATTTTATTAAAATATGAGTGATTCTCCAGTTGATAAATGGTCAAAGAATATGAATAGGCAGATTTCAGAAGAAGAAAACGAAGCTATCTATAATCACATGAAAAATGCACTAAATCAGTATTGATCAGAGAAGAGCAAATTAAAACAACCCTGAGGTACCACCTCACACCTATCAAATTGGCTAATATGATAGAAAAGGAAAATGACAAATAGTGGGGGGGTTGTGGAAAAATTGAGACACGAATGCACTGTTGGTGGAGTTGTGAACTTATCTAACTATTCATAGAGCAACTTGGAACTATACCCAAAGAGCTATAAAACTGTGCACACCCTCTGACCCAGCAATATCACTACCAGATCTGTACCCCAAAAATATCAAAGAAAAAGGGAAAGGACATATATGTACAAAAATCCTTGTAGCAGCTCTTTTTATGATGTCAAATAAATGGAAAAAAGGGAATGCCCATCAATTGGGGAATTTCTGAACAAGTTATAGTATTTTACTGTGATGGAATACTATTCTAATACAAGAAATGATGAGCAGGACACTTTCATAAAAAACCTGGGAAGACTTACATGAACTGAAACAAAGTGAAATAAGCAGAACCAAGAGAATAGTGTGTACACACAGCAACAGCAATATTGTATGATAATGATCAAGTGTGAATGATTTAGCGTTTCTTGGTAATACGATGATCTAAGACAGTTCTGAAGGACTCATGATGAAAAATGCTATCCACTACCAGAGGAAAAAAACTGTTTGAATGCAGATTGAAACATACTTTTTTTACTTCATTATTTTTGGGGTTTTTTTGGGGGGGAGAGGGATCTGTTTTCTTTTGCAACATGGTTAATATGGAAATATCTTCCATGGCTACACTCACATAATTTATTTCAAATTGCTTTCCTTCTCAAGGGGAAGGGGAAGAAGAGAGGGAGAGGATTTAATTTTTTTAATTTTTTTAATTTTTTTTTTTATTTTTAGGCAATTGGGGTTAAGTGATTTGCCCAGGGTCACACAGCTAGTAAGTGTCAAGTGTTTGGTATGAGGCTGCATTTGAACTCAGGTCCTCCTGACTTCAAGGCTGGTGCCCTATCCACTGAACCACTTAGGTGCCCCTAGAGGGAGAGAATTTAGAACCCAAGTTTTTTTTTTAATGAATGCTAAAAAAAAATATCTAATTGAGAAAAAAATAAATGAAAAAGAGTCACTTCAAAAAAATTTTAAATAAACTTCAGTTCCGACAAGTGTCCTATCTTTATAATCTTAAATCATATAATTTTTTTTTCTGTAAAATTGGAGGTTGGGGAAGTTGAATTATATGACTTCTAAGGTATCTTCTACCTCAAAACTTCTACTGATACAAGCTACCTTAGAGAGGTCAATCTAGCAATTCATATCAGCAATGTCATTCATTGAAAAAGCAAAGAATGGAAACATCTGTCACAAAGATTATGACATAAAGCTGTATGGGCAGGCTATTGAATTAGTCCATATGTACATATTTTGAGCAGTCATGACAGAAGCTCAGAATTAGTAAGAGTGCATCAGGGTGGAACACATTTGCAAAATTCTACCATCTTTCAAAGATCACAAGCTTCCCCTTGTGGTTTACCCTCTTTTTTTTTTGTACTCCCAGAGTTCAGCACAAAATCAGCTATCTAGTAGGTGCTTAATAAACACTTGTTGATTAGAATTGACTTGACATAAAACCAGTGTCACCAGCAACATCAACATTGTCCTAGTGATGCTATACACCCACAATACCATAATTTTAAAAGAATAAAAATTCTAAGGGACCACAAAAGCAATAGGAAGGGAGGCATGACAGGTATAAATAAGCTGAAGCAGATTTGCAAATATAACTTCCATGTGTAAGAATATACCGTTAATGATATCTCTGACCAGAAAAGAATCCCCTGATCATGAAGCAAGAGCAAAGGATAACTCAAATGACACCCATATACTCAAACCTTTCAAAGGTCCAGGGAAAAGATTCACTGCACTATATACATCTTCTGAAAGATTTATGAAAGGGCATGGACAGGAACTTCCAAAGTCTTTCTCTAATGCCTCATTCTACCTTAGAAGTGTGCCTGGCTCTCAAAGATTATGTCAATAGACTGTAAACTATGGCAGCACCAACCAAGGTTGGAAAAGTTTTTGTTATAGTCCCCAAGGATAGACTTTGTGTCTCTTGCCCAAGTGCAGCCTTGCTAAGTTGGAAACCCTCACTACCATATTGACCACTGGCTGCTAGATTTTTTTTTTTTTTGGCAATAGCAATTTTCAAGAGTACGAAGTTATGAAGAGCTTAAGATCTGTATTGATGGAAAGGAGACCCAAATCAGGATGAGAGGGTTGTTACTCATACTTGTAGAGATAGAACCCATATTAATGAGATGATGGATCCATTAAAATACTGAATTTTTATTATTTGTTAAATGCTGGAAACAGTGGCATACTGTTGTCTTAATATATATTTTCACTAGTAGGTTATAGAAGATAATTATATTTGGGATCATTGTCTTGGCAACAAACCCTAGAAATGAGATCATCAGTCAGAGCCATTTTGAAGAAAATATGTTTTAAAGTCCTTGAAATCACAATGCAATTACTCTGGGTTTCTGGAGAAGTGACATCTAATTAGAATCTTTAATCAGCAGTAAAACAGTATTTATTTATACATTATAGTAACTTTCAGTAACATAAATTTATCCAACACAACTTGTTTACTTTATCACTACCTATCAAACAGATGAAAACACTTAGAAGGCTTAAACTAAGAATGACACAATGGAGAGCCTAATCCATAACAGTTATATGAGCTATCTAGAAATGTTATGGAGTCACCTACAGTTGTAGAAGTAACTTCAACAGTTGTGGTGCCAATTTAAAAAGATGTGTAAGATGAGATGCAATAGAAATATATAACTAGTACTCAAGAACTTGTCACCCAGAATACACAGTGGTTAGAGTTCTAGACTTGGAGTCAGAAAGAACTGGTTGCAAATCTGGCTTTAGATACTTACAAGTTGCATAATCCCAAGCAAGTTACTTGATCTCTGTCTACCTCATTTTTTCTCAACCATGCAATGAAGAATAATAGTAATACTGTGCCTGCACCCAGGGTTGTTGTGAGGATCAAACGCAATAAGCATAGTCCCCAGCACATGGTGTGTGCTTAATAAAAAGCTTTCTCTCTTACCTTCCCTTTCCCTCTCCTAAAGTATCAATTGGAAATTTTCAATTAGAAGAACTTAAATTGTATGGAAGTCTGAAAACTAGCTTGGAAAACTGCCTTACTGGTAAAAGTATGTGAAAGTGATAATTACTTAAGTTGGCTATAGGATGATACATAATAGTATGCTTGGCCAAGTAACAATTAGAGCAACAAGATGTGGAGGTTCAGGTTCCCATCCAATGTTTGCAGAAGGGAAGAAAAGGAATAAATTCATGGAAGTCACCTTGAAGTGTTACGTCAGGCATTAAAATTAATATGAATTTGGGCTACCCTGAAAGTCATGGCTTCCAGGAATAATGGTCCTATTGTGGTGATCTGCTGAGACTACATTGCTTACACTCAATTCTGAGTGCAAGGTTCTAGGAAGGATTTTGACAAGCTGAAGAGTATACAGAGGAGAGCAATCAGGATGGTAAAGGATCCCTAATTCATTTCATATGAAGATTGGTCAAAGGAACTGGCAGTATTAGGCCCAGAGAAGAAAGGTTCTGGAAAGAAGGAAGGGAATATTGGCTGTCTTCACGTATGCCTTGTAAAGGAGAGACTCAACTTATGTGTATATCCAAAATGCAAAAGTAACAGCAATAAGTAGAAGCTGAAAAGAAGTAAATTTAAGCTTAATATCAGAAAACAGTTCTTGATAATCAGATTTATTCAAAAAGGAGAGGAATCCCTCAGAAGTAGTGAATTCTTCCTTTCTGGGGATCTTTGAGTAATGTCTAAATGACTACTCTTGGTAGATATTGTGTAGAAGGAATTATTTGTTTTCAGGCACGGCTTGAAATAACTGGCCACTAAGGTTTCTTTTCTTTTTTTTTAAACTCTGAGATTCTCTGCATTAGTTATGTAATGATTTCACACATGCTTTATCTTTTGATAAACACTGGCAAATAAGAAAGTTCTTTTGCAGACTTTGTTAAGTATTCCATCAAAAGTAAAACAAAGCAAGGATACCGTTAATCACCTCCAATTCATCAGAGGCTGGCTATCCCTAAATAATGATAAATATATGTGAGAGAGAGAGAGAGAGAGAGAGAGAGAGAGAGAGAGAGAGAGAGAGAGAGAGAGAGAAAGAGAGAGAGAGAGAGAGAGAATGAGAATGAAGGGTGAGAAAACTTTGTAATTAAAAAAACCTTTGAACATTACCATTCCAGGTCCAACTGGTACATGTTTCAGCTTTCCCCTATCCTTCCCACATCCTTAGAGTAGCATAATCAGTTTGTTCATGGGGTGTTGGCTAAGCTTTTATACCCCAATTTTTCTCAAGAATCAAAGGGTAAGAATTAGTTTGTAAACTTAGTATCTTCATAGAGAGTATCTTTAGTTAAAGGAGATAACATGACTAGCATTTTCCCATGAACTTGATATGAACAAATGACATGACATAATTTATATTATATATGAATGACTCCATAAGAAGAATTCTAGGTTATAAAACATTAAAAATTACTTTCTCCTATATGAAAACAAAAGTTTTTATTCCTCAAAGCTGACAACTATATTTTCAAAGCACACTTTTAGCACCTAGTGAAGTCTATCTAAACAGAAGCATTAGAAATTACTATCTATACATGACGGTGAGAAGTTATGGGATTTTTTTTTATTTGTGAGAAGAGAAAGCTAAGGAGCAATAGAGATACTCTTCTTCATCTCTATACAGAGCAAATTAAGCACCTGGAATATATATAGAAGGAGCAAGGACCTTCATCACTGCTGGTAATATGGGTGGTCATAGATTTAATATGTAGGGAAAGAACAGAGGAAGGACATAGAAAGGCAGAAGAGTGGGACGCTATTGAAAAAATTGCCTGCTGAACAATTTTGTGTAGGACTGGTCCTGAACATTTAATTTGTGATCACCCAAATTAAAGGCAGCTGGTGGTGAAGTAGCTGCTAGACTTGGAGTCAGGAAAACTTGTCCAAATCCAGTTACTAGCTGTGTGACCTTGGGCAAGTCATTTAACCTCTTTGCCTCAGCTTCCTCAATTGTAAATGGGGGATAATAATAGCACCTACCAGAGTTATTATGAGGATGAAATAATATTTATTTTTTAAAAAAAGTGCTTAGCATAGTGCCTGGCACATAAGCAGGCACTATGTAAATGTTTATTTCCTTCCCTAAAACTTTTAGCTTTCTCTCACTTTGACTCAGTCAGTTGTTTTTTTTTTTTCCCTCTATGTGTTTATTATTTCTTCCCTCAGTGCCCTATCCTGCACTGCCCCATTGAGTTGCAGTTCATGTATTTCTGACCACTGCTTTGATTGCAGAAAGAAAGCAATATACTTTTTCTTCTTCCCTATAGGTTTTGTAATAATGTTGCTCCCGACGAGAAGTGATTAGGTCTCAGGCCACTACAGGAACAATACATCAAGTGCAGTAAGAGAGGTACTATTTTTAACTTTTCAACTTTTTTCCTTCCTTATCACCAGCCCTTTATGTGTTTTATTTTTTTTAATGTCTTTATTGCTAATAAAATGCTGGTCAATACTTTTCCTGTTTCTCACTTGGGGCCTTTGCTACAAAAACAGATTCTTAACTCTTGGTAGGCAGAAAGCAAAAAGTTTACTGCTGTGCTATAAATGGTGTTTATGCCAATAAAAAAAAAAGGTTTTGGAAAAGTATCTGATAAGTCAGTTTCCACCCAAACATCTACTGACTCTTTTAATTTATAATTGAACAGCCATTTTTGTCATCCTTTAAATGGCTTACCCATCAATGTACTTTGGCAGTAAATTAACAAAACGGCACCTAGATTGATTCTGACTGCATTATGATTATTTGAATCATAACAAATGATGACAACAAAATTCTATTATAGGAGGATGCAAACCTGAATAAAATTTCTACCAGTGAAATCTTAAAGGCCAACCAGTAAGAGTTTTCTTAATTCTCTTGGCTCTTTTGGAACTACTTAACACTGTTTATGACTAGTTCCTTTTTACAGGTCTCTCCTCTTTGGTTTCCATAGCACTACACTGTATGACAAACAATACCCTATAAGCCCAATCTCCACTACCATGTTGATAACAATCTATTTGTACAATAGGTGTCATCTTCATCATTAATATGGGAAAGTGGGAAAGGAACAAGCATTTACTAAGTGACTGATATATACCAGTCACTGTGCTAAAAGTTTTACAAATGCTATGTCATTTGATCCTTATTAACAAGCCTGAGAGTTGGGTGATATCATTATCTCCATTTTATAGAATAAGAAACTGAGGCAAACAGAGGTTAAATGATTTGGCCAAGGTCACAAAGCTCTTAACTTTCTAAGGCCGTATTGGAACTCAGTTCTTCCTCTCTCTAGGCCTAGCACTCTACTTATTGTGTCACCTAGCAAAATCAAAGCTTTATGAATATTCTTATACGTCTTATCTTACATTGACTATACATAAGATGAGTCCCACATACAGTCAATGTACATATAGGTATCTGTGAATTCTAGTGGATGATGATCCAAATAAGGACTGATAGAAAATTAAACGATAAAAAGTAAGGAAGTCATTTTCCTCCTGTTTCTTCCATTTACTGACTGATTCCTGAAATTGTTTCAGAGGCAAACATCACCTTGGGAGAGCTTAAAACATAAATTCCTTAGTTTAAACTCTTTTTTGGATTGTTCAGTACTTCAGTTGATCCATGATCTTTTACATAAGCAATTTCTCCAAAAGCAATGATTGCAATACATTTATATTTGTTCATTCCGTATATGTAATACCTTCCATAAAGGAGCCATATACTGCAGTGAAGGGCTTGTTTTTGATCTTTACACATTATAAACAGAATTCAGGCTGCTCATCAGTTGTTTCTTACTTTTATTATATCAACTGACTGCCTCCATTCCTAGTAAAGTATTTCCTAAATAAAATATTTTGTGCCTCTTCTCATACACAATTTCTTTTTGCCAATATGCTATGGCCTATATGCCTAAATATATCCACCATAGGTCTTTCCACTGGCTTTTGGATCACCTAGAACTTCTATTCTCCAGAAATTGTGGTATCCCATGATATAGAGCCACATTGAATCATCATTAGAATACTGATGGTAAATATTTGGATTTTATGGCTTGGTCAATTTCTGGAATATTTATGTAATCTATTTCTATTTTGCTACCTTTCAATATTTTAGATTTTTGAAGCTTGATCCACCTTGATTTTTTTTTAGATTTGTTTCCATTTAGCTCAATATATTAAGTTCTGATTTTTAATTTCACCTCCACTTATGATATTACTCTTCCTATATGTTAATTTAAGCTCTCTCTCTCTCCCCTCCTCTCTCTCCCTCCTATTCTGTCAACTTTAATTTTCAAAACTATTTGCTTATGGATCATTTGTTTCTCTTAATTGTGTACTCAATTCATAAATTCATTTTTTTTTGTTACTGTGTATTCAGGGATACTTTTTTTGCTTTTGTACTATTTTAATTAAATCCTATAAATTGTGATATATTGTCTCATTATTATTTTCTCATCAATGTAATGTTTATTATTTCTACAGTTTTCTATTGAACACACTCATTACTTGAGAGTATCTTAATGTACTCATTATATAGGTTGTTATGTAAAAAGAGAGATCCTACTTTTTCTGTATGACTACAGAGAAAGGAATTAGGACCAATGTTTGGAAACCACATGGAAACACAATCAAGAGGAACTTCTTAACAATTGGAGTTGTCTGAAAACACACCAAGCTTCCTTCTGAAGTACTGACTTCCTTGTGACAAGATATGTTTGAGCAGAAGTTTCAGATAGGGGATTTAACTAGACAACCTCTAAGTCACTTGACATAAAAGATTCTATAATCTTTCATTTATGTGATTTACTGTTAAAGCATTTACTCTTTTTAGTGGGCCAGTCAACATTTGAAGATAATTCACTGTATCTTATTAGATGCTACAAATCACAAATTTTTACATAAGAAATATCAGAACCACATTATAATAGAAACTATTATGTGATAAATGTTGGCATAATGTAGCTTACTCTTAGACAAGCCAAGGGATTCCAATTATACAAATTTAACCTCTGTAGTAGCCCTGCAGATTGAATGATGGGAGAAAGTTGTAGTAAGGGTTCCAGTAATAAACACTATCCCTTTTTTTTCTTTTGCATGTAGTGCAATCACATGGGGAAAACAGGATCAAAATGCAGGTAAATGAATTCATCTCAGTGAACCTGAAGGGACATAAAAAGTCTTATTAAAATTGAATTCTTTTAAAATGCAAATGGTTTTTCCATAGACATAAAAATAGTGGGGGGGGTTAAATTAAGCAAGTGTTTCAATATAAAATAGTAGTTGTAAATTGTAAATAGTAGCTGTATTTTGGAAATTAGGACAGTGCTCAACTTTGGCATAGGATGCAAGGTCTCTAAGTCCAAACAATTGGGAATAAACAATGTCCTGTACTGGATCCAAATTATCTCAAGCCCTTTATCTCTACTTTTCTTGGTTTACATTATTCCAGTATCTTCAAATTATATACCCCACCCAGATTGCATTTGGCCCAAATAATGTACCAGAGTAGAGAATGATCATTGCTCCCCTTCTCTCAACTCATTTCTAGATCAATTATCTTCCAGTTAACTAACTAATTTCTTTAAGTTCTTTAGATTCAATAATGCGTATTTGTTGAGTTTCTACTATATGCAAAACACTGGGCTGGCTCCTGGAGATACAAAAACAAAAATAAAACAATCTCTTCTCTTCAGAAGCCTACCTCCAATTGGGAAGGGAGGGAGTCAAAATGTACATAGATAAGGATAATAGGTTTGCAAAGTCCCAGTCTAGACATTTGTATCATTATACAAAAGAGCTTCACATGAATAGGCTTCTGAAGGGGAACAGAGGTTCTTGGCTTTTCAATCTATTCTTCCTTATAGCAATTTACATAGATTCTTAAGTAATCTGCTTCTGCAAAAAAAGAATGGAGGACCCTATCCTCCCCGTTAGAGCCTGAAGAAGTTATTCTGTGATTCTTTCCTGGGCTACTTTCTTCATTTTAATTGGCTATTGAAGAAAAAAGTGAATGTGCATATAAAAAAAGCATCGAGGCCAAATCTTTCTTTCTTTCCTGCTGGTCATGAGATGTAAGGATGATTCCTGGAGTTCTGCCTTACTCCCTGGCCAGTTAGCACATGGCCTTGTAGGCAAGCCTCTTTCTGAGATGAGGGAACTTCTTGTTTGTGTCTCCTTTCCTTTCATAAAGGGTCTCATCAATGTAAGGAGGCCAGTGTTAGTTTTCAAGTGGAAGACACTAAAACGCATGCATACTAAGGAAGGTCCTGCCTACCTATCTCTTACCAAATGAACTTTTTCCTTGATATGTGTGTGTATCTGTATGTGTCTGTGTGTATACATATATACATATATACACATAAACACATCTATACATATATGTGTATACATGTATATATAATACACACATATATACACATATATTTATACATATATGCATGTAGACACATACACACATATATGTATGTGTATATTTCAGTGTGATTTTATTTTTGTGTGACACCACCTCTTTAAGTGGTTGTCATTCAGTAAAACCCGGCTCCTTATACTGTTCCAATTTTCTCTAGGATTCATGGGCCTAAAATAAAGGTATCAGTAATTTTGAAAATTCCTCCTTTTTTTTTCATAAAATTTTTAGGCAGAGGTTAGGCCATCCCAGGGAGTAGGAGACTTTTGAGACTTGAAGAAGTTGAAATTTCTAACATTTCATGATATCCTGCATTACCAGAAGCAGACTCACAAAGCACTTAGGCTGCCAGGAGGGAGAACATAACAGCTCATGCTTCGAGGACTGGCTCCCCATTGGCCAGTCTATCTTTATGATGTGAATAAATAAAAATACAAAAGTACAAAAATACAAAAGAAAAGTACAAAATAAAAACCAAGTAACACAGGACAAGGCTAGAGATAAGACAATAATAACTGGTAGAATCAGAAAAGGCCTCATGGAGGAGGCAAGACCTGACTTTTGCTTTGAAGGAAGAAAGGAAGGTAAGGAAGAGTATCCCAGGAATAGAGCCTTCCTGTGCTCTATGTGCCTGGAGGCAGAAGGTGGGATTTTATGTACTAGGAACAGCAAGTGGAATAATTCATTTGAATGTTGAAAGGGTGAGAGGAATGAAGCATAATCTACCTGGAAAAATCACATAGAGTAGCTTGATCTTATCCTAGAGGCAACCAGAAACGTCTGAAGGTTACCAAACAGGTGAATGACATGGTTAGGCTTGTGGCTCAGGGATATCAATTTGTTAAGTGTGTGGAAGATGTATTGCAGAGGGAAGAAACACTTAGAAGGTAGTTACAATGTTTCAGGCGTGAGGTAATGAAAACCTAAACTAGCCTTGTGGTCATATGAGCAGATAAAAGGTGACAGTAGGTAGAAATAATTGGATTTGGCAACTAATTGGAAATCGGAGCTGGGAGAAAAGGAAAAATGAAGAGTTGAGGATAACTCTAAAGTGGGGAAGCTGAATGACTTGAATGGTGCCCTCAAAAAAAATAGAGAATTAAAAGGAAGGAAGTTATTGTCTTTTTCTTATAATTTAAGCCTAGTAGAGTCCTAGGTTATGTAGGCTTTTGATTGTTTTACAAATAGAAGCTTGGAAGAAACAGCACAAATTGAGAAAACCAAAAACTATCTTTTAGGACTGTTTTGCTTCTTTTAGTTGTCCGAAAATTGAAATAATCAATGATGTTGTTAGAGAGTTCTGATGAATAGGGGTTTTTTCCCATCCTTTTTTTTCATTCTTTGTTATGAGGGATGGCTCTCTATAATGGAAAGAAGATAGGGATACATTGGGGCATACAGATGATGTAAAAACAAAAGAGATGAATAAAAATGCATTTTAAAGACTAATATCTGACATTTATATGATGCTATAATCTTTGCAAATCAACTTATGTACAGTATCTTATTTGATCTCAAGAATCTTATGAAGCAAGTTTTACAAATATAAGTACACCCATATTCTAGATGAGAAAATTGGTGCTCACAGAGGTGAAGTCTCTCTAGTCCATAACGCTAGTGAATATGAGGTAGGGTCCTGCCTAAGTCGAAGTCCAGCACTCTTGCCAATACATCACATTGCCTCTCAAACAGAGGCTGAGGAGAAGAACCAATATGAAGACTACAACTCTGGGCCTTAATGCTTAGCAATTATTATGCTAAAGAGTTTGTATGACCAAATTCTCATCCCTGCCTTACAGACTCATTGATTTAGAGTAGAAAGGGACTCCAGTAGTTACACTCTGAAGAAATTAGGATCAGAAAAGTTAATTTACTTTATCACACTCACAACACTAATGAGTGTAAGAAATAGGACTTGAGTCTAGGTTTTTCTGACTTCAAATTTAATATCACTCTACCACACTGTTTCTAATGATTTCAGCTCTTGCCTCTTTATACCTACAATAATGTTTCATTAATGCCAACTTAAACAATGAGGGAGGAATCAAAAGCTTTAACTTTGGTAACTTTCTTTACTGAACACAATACTTACATCAGGTAGAATTAGATTTGGTGTAACATATTCTATGTACATCACTTGTTGTACTGGAGTTTTTTCACTGATCATGTTTTCTAATATTTTAGGCAACTTAATTAGAAGTCAACATATGGTGTTGAGCATACTTGCAGATTATTTTAAGCTAACGTTTCCAATGTCTGTTTTGGGAAATGGAAGACTTTCCTGGTTTGTTCTTTTTATGAAGTGTATGTGCATAACTAAAAGATTACAAATTAAAAATAGGATAATGACCAAAGTAATTATATTCTTTTTAAAAATGCATGCCCAAGGATTAATATTTTTATAACTTCAGTGCTATCTATAATTTTTCTGCTGCTGTTCATAATAGCAGTTATGTCTCCTTGTGTGGGATGGAGAGGCTGACTAGCAGGACCTTACCTGACTCCAAAAAGGTAGGCCTTCTGGAAGCCATCTCCAGTCATCCTGATCTATATTTTGCCACTGGACCCAGATGGTTCAGGAGGAGAAAGCGAGGCTGGTGATTTTACACAGCCCTACCTCACTTAAATCCAATTCACTTGCAAGTCATGGCATTACCTTCCTGATGTTATGGTCTTCTTCAAGAATGAAGAACAAATAACAACAGCTCAGTGCATGGAGTACAGTGTTCAAAGCCGCTGAACTCAGTATACCCAACCCTTTGCTGCAGCACTCCACTAACCAGAGATAGACCTTCCAGCTCATGTAGTCCAACACCCTGACTTGAGAGATGAAAAACAAAATGTATGTGTTTGTGTAAATCACCTCTTCTATCTGGATCTCAGGTTCCTCCTCTGTAAAATGAAGTGGTTCAATTCCATGTAATAATTCAATATACATTTATTAATTGCCAATCATATTCAAGGAACTATGCTAGAAGTTAGCAAGACAAAGAAAAAAAGAATGGTTATTGTTCTCAAGGACCATATATTCTACTGGTGGGATAAGACAAGTACATAAACTTATTTATAGAAAACTGGGGAGGGAGCGAGTACTAATATGAGGAGAGGGTTGTAGAGGGGTCAAGGAAACTTTGCAGAGAAGGTTGAATCTGAACCGGGCTTTGAATGAAAACAAAGATCTTAAAAAGGGATTCTTACCCTGGTGTCTATGAATTATATGGATCTTTCATGCGAGGTGGATTGAACAGGGCTAATGACTGGAAGCAGAGAGACCAATCAGGAGCCATTAGGACACTCAAGGCATAGTGGTGACTCGATGGGATGTGTCACCAGGGTTGGTGGGGATAGAGATGACAATGGATGTGAGAGATGCTGTGGGAGAAGACTAAGCAAGACTTGGTACCTGATTGGTTGAAAACAAAGGTGGTAAGTATGAAGGAAGAAATCAGTCACAGACCTGAGGTTGTAAATCTCGGTGACTAGGAAGAAGATGATGGCTCCCTCAACAGATACGTGGAAGTTTGGAGAGACTTAGGGCTCTAGGGTAAGACAGTGAGGTCCACTTTAGATATAATGAGTTTGAAATACCCAAAGAAGGAACACGCAGGTAGTAATGGGCATCAGGCAATTGGTGATGCAAGAGTACAGTTTAGAAGAGACATTAGAGAGGCAGCTGGTGGCGCAGTGGATAGAGCAAGTCAGAAGGACCTGAGTTCAAATACGGCCTCAGATCAAACACTTGACACTTACTAGCTGTGTGACCCTGGGCAAGTCATTTAACCCCAATTGCCTTAAAAAAAAAAAGGAGAGACAGAGCTAGCTATATAGAGTTGGGACTTATCTGCATAGAGATGATAATTGAACCCATGGGAATAGAATACATCATGCCACTAGGGAGAAAGTGGGGAGAAAGACAGACAGGTGGACAGAAACATGGTCAGAGAGAATGAAATAGAGAAAGAAACAGAGAGATAGAAAGTCAGAGAAAGAGAATACAACAAAAGACAGATAAGGATGCTCATCAGACAGTATAGAGAACTGTCCTGGAAAAAAAGGGAGAAAGTATGCAGAAAGACAAGGGTGTTGTTTGTCCTTCATTCTCAAAGAAGACCATGACATTATGGAAGTGATGCCATGACATGCAAGTAAATTGCATTTAAGTGAGGGTGGGCTGTGCAAAGTCACTAGCCTCACTTTCTCCTCTGGTACCATCTGGGTCCAGCAGTCATAATAGGATGACTGGAGATGACCCCAGATGTGGTGGAAGACCTTGGCCTTTTAAAGCTAAGGTCTTTAGCAGGTCTCAGTTTGCCTGAGGCAACACTCATTCAGTGATTAAGGTTAGGTTAAAAAAAATGAGGCAAAGAACAGCCTCTTTAACCTAGTCCAGAAAAAAAATCAAACGGGGAGGGGAAGACCCTCAGGGTCACTCTGAATCAACCAGGGCTCAAACAATGAGCATGTGAGGAAAAAGAGAGAGAGAGAGAGAGAGAGAGAGAGAGAGAGAGAGAGAGAGAGAGAGAGAGAGAGAGAGAGAGAGGGAGGAGGGAGGGAGGGAGGGAGGGAGGAAGGAGGAAGGAAGGAAAGGAAGGAAGGAAGGAAGGAAGGGAGGAAGGAAGGAAGGAAGGAAGGAAGGAAGGAAGGAAGGATGAAACAAAGAAACAAAGAGAAAAGAGAGATGAGAGAGTGAAAGAGAGAAAGGAAGGAAAGAGAAGAGAAAAGAGAGGAGAGAGAAGGAGAGAAAGAAGAGAGAAAGAAAGAAAGAAAGAAAGAAAGAAAGAAAGAAAGAAAGGAGGAAAGGAGGAAAGGAGGAAAGAAAGAAAGAAAGAAAGAAAGAAAGAAAGAAAGAAAGAAAGGAAGAAAGAAAGAAAGAAAGAAAGAAGGAAAGAAAGGAGGAAAGGAGGAAAGGAGGAAAGAAAGAAAGAAGGAAAGAAGGAAAGAAAGAAAGAAAGAAAGAAAGAAAGAAAGAAAGAAAGAAAGAAAGAAAGAAAGAAAGAAAGAAAGAAAGCAAGAAAGCTGTATTGTTCAACTGGCCCATTCCAGTTGGGTCCTCAATGGGGCAGCTCCTGCTACTCATAGGGTATTGTTTGTTGGACTCAGACTAGATATAAATAGGAATTGTTTCTGTTTTGGCCAGAAACCTGAGGGTCTTCTCCCAGTTTGTTTTTTTTTTTCTTCTGGACTAGGTTAAAGAGGCCATTCTTTGCCTCATTTTTTTTTTTTACCTAGCCTTAATCACTGAATGGGCATTGCCTCAATCAAACTGAGACCTGCTAAAAACCTTAGCTTTAAAAGACCAAGGTCTTCCACCACATCTGGGGTCATCTTCAGTCGTCCTGATTTTTCTGGCCACCAGACCCAGATGGCTCCAGAGGAGAAAGTGAGGCTGATGACTTTGCACAGCCCTCCCTCACTTAAATACAATTCACTTGCATGGTATGGCATCACCTCCATGATGTCACAGTCCTCTTCAAGAATGAAGGACAGACAACAATAATAAACTGCCTCTTTCCAGCCTTCCTTCTTATCCCCCTCCCTTAACACAAGTCTTGAAGAAACATTTCTCCTATTCCTAAGAGACATATCAATTCAGTTTAATTCAACCACCATTTATGAAGTGCCTACTATTTGTGAAGAACACTGCTAGACACTGAAAATACAAAGGCAAAAGTTAAACTCTTCTCCTCTCAAGGAACTTGAACTTTGTTGGTAGTTAATTCAAATGTTGTTCGTCACTCATTTTAGTAGAGGACCAATGATATCATGGGGTGATGCCTCATGAATTGGATTTAAGTGAGGCAGCGTTGAACAAAGAGGTCAGTCTTAAAATCTCTTCAGGAGTCATGGAAGTTAAGTGGTGACACAAAAGTCAAGAAAACTGGCAATAACCTAAGATGCAGTGGATTACCTTAGCATCTTCAGTATCTAAGCAAGCTCTGAGTACTCCACTGGGCCAACTTCAGCCACCTTCATGGCCATTGGAACTAATTGTTCTCATCTTCCCATTCCATGGGGGAGGGCAGGGGAAGTCTTCACATGCTTGGGATAAAAATCCCCCTAGCTCACCAATGGGTTTGAGGCCTGTTGATTACCCTTACCCTAGTTTAGCCTCTCTGCCAAGATGATTTTACTGGAGTGTGGCCACTGTTCATGCTACTAAAGAAGAAACTGAAGTCTATAAATACACATAGGCAACATTAATTCCTAGGTTTCAGTATATGGTTTGTTCTTCTTATTTCTTGTTAAGTCCTATCCACTAAAGCCTTTAGTGGGATGGAAGTTAGACTACAAGATGTCTAAGATCCTTCCCAACTTTAAGGTTAATACTTCTTCCCCTTTTTCCCCAACCTCCCTTTCTCATACCATTGAAAAGAATTGAACACCCACTTCAACATAAAACTCGGGAAACAAGTATAAATGTATTTAAAGATTTTCATTCTCATCTATTAAGCATCTACATGTGTAAAGGCACTGCATAAGTTACTTTATACCTAGATAATTACAAACAATTACCACTCTGTCTACAGAGAGCAGCTAGATACCTTGATATAGAATGAGGTGAAAATTTTGCATTTATCACCACTCTTGAAGGTAGTAATTTAAATACTTACCTAGAAAGATCATATAGTCCTGTCAGGTAGCAAGATGTTGTACCATGGCATATGTGAGTATAAATAGAGTGTTGCTATGGTAACACTATAAGTTAGCAAACTCTTAGAAAGGAAAAGAGTTACTGTGCCTCCAAGGAGCTCATTGTTGATGGGTTTTGCTTGAAGCCTTTACTGATCATCAGTTCAGAGCATTGAAACCAATGTACTTAAAGGTTATCAGCTGCTGCCTTGGCTTTCTCTCAAGTAATTGCTCTCCTAGCTTATAAATCTCTGCACAGCTTTGCTTCTTCTGACCTACTAAATTTTCATTTCACTCATGTAATTAATCATTGGCATGCTGAATATTTGGAAAATATGAGCTATCTAGCCAAGATCAAAATAGACTATTAGTTTTATTTCATAGAGAGAAGAGTCCCTGAAGAAATAACTATGTCACACAGAAAAAATATAAATATTTGCATAATGGTATCCAAGGAGCACAGAGATGAATTTC
Source organism: Phascolarctos cinereus (assembly GCF_003287225.1). NCBI lineage: Eukaryota > Metazoa > Chordata > Mammalia > Diprotodontia > Phascolarctidae > Phascolarctos > Phascolarctos cinereus. The sequence goes on along the minus strand of NW_027555958.1, from coordinate 112,561,986 downwards.
AAACAGGAAAATTTATAGTATACAGTGAAAAGTCTTATGTCTTGAAGAAATAGGGATCTCTGGTGAGTCTAATTCTATCCAACTCAGAGGTCATTTGGTGATAACAATAGCAATATTACTACTACTAATAATAATAATAGTAATAATAGCTCTTGAAACTTTACAAAGCACTTTGTAAATGTAATATGATTTGATCTTTAAAAACTTCCAAAGGTAGGTGCTATTATTGTCAGCATTTTACAAAGAAGGAAACTGAAGGTGACAGAGTCTAAGTGCCTTGTCCAGGGTTGAATTACTAGTAAGTGTCTAAAGCAAGATTTAATCTGAGTTGGTACTTATCAAATAACATTACAAATAAAACATAGTGTATCAACTAAAATTCCCTAATTCCTTGATCCTCCACTCCTTGAGGAAAATTCCTTGAGGAATGATGACTGAATATTCCCCACTCCTCACAAATATCTTATGTCCCTGGAGCTCAAGCTCATTTCTTGGTAAGCTGTTGGTGGTGAAACATCTTTACAGACTTTGTGTTATACACTGGTTCCCATGTGTTTTCCTCTGCCAAGTAATCAAGTAATCTTTCTAAGCTAAGGGTTGAGATTTGTTTGAGATTTGCTTTGGGAATATGTAATGATTATCATATTTCTCTGTCCTAATGTTTAGGATGTGTTTTATGTTAAATTAATGTATCTGTTACATTTGCTAGTGTTTAGCTACTATATGATTCTTCATGTGTCAAGCTAGTGTTTATGATGTGTTAAAATAACATATATTCACATGCATACACATATACTCTTAGTGGGAAAAGAATTGAGGAATGGTATGCATCTGTTCTTGTGGAACATATCTGTGTCAATAGAGAGGATGGAAGATCGTAGGATCTAGAGCTGGACAACAACTTACTCATTTTTCAGATGAGGAAACTGAGGTCCGGGAAGGTTACATAATTTATCCCAAATATATCATTAATAAGTGGCAAAGCTACATTTCAATGACTACAGTCCAATCTCTGAATGTTTATAGGGATCTCAGCAGCAACTTATGTAGTTGTGGTTTGACTGAGGCTATCTCCTAGGCAGAGCTACAAATTGAGAATTTTTAAGCCTGGAACAAATTCATAATGGGATCAAATAGCAGGAGTACAGAGGACAGTCAGACCATGAAAAAAAGTCCCACTAGGCGTGGTGGAAGTCTGGCCCCTAAAGGGTCTTGCTGTTACCTCTATCTGGGTTGAAAAGAGAAGATGAAGTGATGCTTCAAAGAGAATTGAGCCATGAGAGAGCCAATGCTGGTGGAGAACCCTGAAGTAAGGTAAACTGTTGTCAAGAAGAGGTTTACTCAACCCCCCACCCCATGCTCAAGATATTATCCTGGGTCAAAGCACAAGTCTCTCTTATGATAGTTATGGTTCTTCTCCTAGGCAACTCCTTTCTAAAGAGATTATGAGACCATCAGCACAAGTAGAAAGAGATAAAAGTTGAAGTCAAATACTATGGTCTGCTTGTAAGGGTGTAGAAGGGTTGTGATGGGAGAATTTGGAAGAGCTGCATCAGGTTGGGAAAGACAGAAAATCTACAGAGAACCATTCCCAGACCTTAGAGTTGATTGCATAAAGTTGTGTGACCTGCTTCCTGCAACTTCATATGAACAATGTAAGTAAGTGAGCTCCTTAATATGTACAACTAGAGATATCAGTTATCGCATTCACTCAATCTTCTATGTGATTTGATAGAGCAACTGTGAAATTAATAATAAAAAAGTAGAATAAAAACTCCTCAATAGAAGGGACTATTTGGCTTGATTTTTGTAACCTTAACACTAGCAGGCATTAATATATTTTTTTAACTTGAAAGATTTTTTTAATCTAGTCAAAGCTATGTCTGACCAAGTATAATATCCCAAATAAGTCATTGCTTAACCTCTGCTTGAAGATCTCAAGTAAGTGGGAATTCACTAACTCCCAAGAAAATCTATGCCAATGTTGAGATGAAGCAAGGTAAAGACCATAGAGAGCCACTCACAGAGTCAGGAAGACCTAGATCAAAGTTTGTTCTGAGAGATATAATGGCTCTGTGACCCTGGGCACATCATTTAACTTTCAGTAACCCAGACAAATCTCTAAGATTACAAGTTACAGACCAGGTACCCATCTGCATTGGAAGAAAAAGTTTCCCCCACTAGAAGTACCCCAAATTAATAAAATTTTAGGTCTGGTAAAAACAAAAAGAAACTCTTTTAAATAAGCCTCCTACCTAAGGTAAAAAGCAAATTAGTAGATTCTTGGTAAGTGTTGGATAATGATGATATGAGTATGTTTGAATGTTAATTTATATTTATGTCCAGAAGGTACAGTAGATAGAGTTCTGGGCTTGGATTCAAAGACATGAGTTCAAATCCTACCTCGAATATTTAGTAGTTGTGCCACTCTGTGCATATCATTTAACCTCCTTCAGCCTCAGTTTACTCAACTATAAAATGAGAGTAACAATGGAACATATATCACAAGATTGTTATGAGGAAAAAGTGAAGTGATGCATGTAAAATGCTTTGAAAACATTAAAGTAATCCACAAATGTTATTTATCATCATCCTCATCCTCATCATCATCATCCTCATCATTATCATTGAAAGCTCAGTTACATATGGATATGCTTATCCAGAAAAGTGTCAAGCATTTAATAACTGATATTAAATAAGTATAATAAATCATTTCAAAACTTATTTGCATTGGGTTTTAATATTTCTCTTCAAATGTTCTTATTTGAGAATTTTAGCTGTTTTTTATTTTGTATTCTCAAGCCAGTAATGTGCCAATGGTCAAGTTACGAGTAAATTGTCATCCAACAAGGTAGTATTGATTGCCTAGCCATACCCAAAGCAAGTACAGATTGCAAAATGAGAAGTTCTCTGGATATTTCTTTGCTTTACAAGATTTGATCTCAGGCTGGCGAGGTGTATATTTGATGTCTTTACAAGCTCAGACTAAATATTTTTATCAAGTAACATGTTTGCTTGGCTACCTGAGGAAAATTGGTTCTTTATAAAATGTGTATTACTTTATACTTGAGCAAAGAAATTCTGAATATGTCTAGATTAAAGCCAGTATTCTATTCAATGTTTTCCTCTATTCCATTCTTTTCATGGGATCGATTCAATAAATATGTTTTAAGCACTTACTATGTACGAGGAACTTTTTAGGTACAAGGGACAGAGAGACAAAATAAAGTTTTCTGTCCTCAAGGAGTTTATATTCTATTGCAAATTATTTTATTACTTATTGAAGTTTACCAGTTTGGAGATATTTCCTAAAATGTTAAATCTTTGATTCAACTCAGTAAGCCCCAATGAGCATCTGTTGTGATAAGATTGTAGTGATCAGAGACATTAAATAATCTGTCCAATGTCACATAGGGAGAAAATAGCAGAGTCAGGATTTGAAGTACTCTGACTTCAAATCCAGAATACTTTCTACTATACTACCCTTTAATTTAAGGGGGTGAAAATGTTATTTCCAAGAAGATCAAGTTTTCAATCATTAATATGCTATTAAATGAAATTTTGATAAGGAACATTTGCCTCAACACTTTATTGGTGTCAAAGTATCTGTAGACCTATTAACATTTTTTTTCTTTACCCTTAAAAATGAGATTTAAAAATAATATGTAAGAAATATACAAATTGCACTGCCAGGGTCTGTAAAGTTCCAAGATAGCTGGATGAAAGCTTGCTATGAAAGTTATTGATTAGGCAGCATTTGGGGAGATCATACCTAAAAACCAGAAAGCCATTGCTAATGCCTTGAAGTCCTATAATGAATATCTTGCAACCAGATTGGCTACCCTGCCTGAGAAGCCACAAGTGATCAACTGGGCTTACTACAAGGAAAATGGGGCCAAGCCTGGCCTTGTGGATGAGTTTGAAAAGAAGTTCAATGAGCTTCCTGTGCCAGAAGATAAATTCACTGCCCTAGTGGATGCTGAAGAACAGGAAGATGCAAAAATTGGTACTGATTTCATGAAACCTTCAAATGCTAGGATGGCAGAACTTCAGAAAGAGATGGAAAAGATTGAGAATATAATTCCTTTTGAACAGATGACCATCGAGGATTTGAACCAAACCTTCCCTCAAACCATACTGGACAAGAAGTATCCTTATTGGCCCCATCAGCCAATTGAGAACCTCTAAAATTTGGCCTCAGAGGAAGCTATGGCTCTCCTTTCACATGCTCCTGAAATCTGAAATAAAGCAATTGTAAAGTCTTAAAAAAAAAAAGAAATATGCAAATTATTGCTCATTTGCAAGGAGTAATTTTAACACATGAGCCTTTCACTGAAAATATAAAATTTCTTCATTTCCAAACATGAATCTAGCTTTTTTCCAGCTAATGAGTAGATGGTATCTTTTCAATCACCATGTGTAGTGGCTAGGTCACACATCTTGGAGTCAAGATGACCTGCATGCAATACTTGCATCTAACATTCTGTTTGAATGATCACCAGCAGGTTACCTCTCAGTGCCATGGCAGCTCTTTAAAATTCTAAGTTGAAAAGAATTTGAAGATCTGCTTCGCTGAAAGGTATAAAATATTCATTTGGAATAGAAGAAAAGTATAATTTTTCAAGTAGTATATTTAACTTTTTTCAAGGTCAAAGTACTATTTGATTATTTGAGTTGATCTTAAGAGTTCAGAACCTAGGACAGTGCCTGGCACAGAGTAAGTGGAGTTGAGTTGAATTAAACTAATGGATTTACTACAACTGCTTTACCCAGTGGATTGTATGTCAACATGAGTTGGTTCAGATCAAGTTGGTTGGTTAAAGGATTACATACTCCTAATAACCAAAATTTATGAATGCTAGGGCTGGACCCTCCAGGCCTGTATACATTTGATTGTACAGATGCTTTTACAACAAGCTATAGAAGTCCCCATTATGACTACTTTAATCAAAAGCATAAAGGGATAACTTTCTTAATCCCCCCCTCTCTCCTCTTGCCAGACAAATCACCCCTATTATTGCCTTGCCCCCTCTTCCTAAGATCCTGATGGACACAGCCCAGAACCCTGAACCCAAAGGTCTTAGAACAGCAGTAACACCCAAACCAACAGACCTCCTACTAGCCCTGATATCACTGAGGGGAGAAATCATTGTGCATAAAAGGCCTACCACCCATCCTTAATACCAGCAACAATTGTTGACCAACTGCTCACCAACAGTCCGATAAGCACAGGAGCCTTGAGAACAGCAGCACCTTGCAGACCACTGTACCGCTTTCAGCCCAATCCTGACAGCCATCATCCAAAGAAACAACTTCTATGGTAAAGGCGTCAGCTAACCCCACCTACTACCAACCAATTGTCATTCACAGGGCAGGCAAGCTAGCCTACCTGAAGCAGAGATAGGAGTTGATATATGCCAGTCAAGATAAACCGCTACTATCATCATGACCACCATCTTTCCTCAGATCCTTATGATTGCAGCCCATTACCTTGAACCCAAAAGCCTTGGGAACAGCATACTTTCAGCCCAGTGACCTCAATCATCATCCTGGGCAAATGTAGCCTGGCAATTGTTTCTACAGGTATAGTTACAGCCTACAAATACAGCTACAGTGACTAAAGATCCAAGCAAGAAAAGAAATTCTTGCCACTGAAGTCCTTGGCACTGTCAAGTCATATAACATCAGAAACATATTATTTTATCAGTGGAAATGGAATTCAAGAAGAAGCATTACTATTTGCTTTGCTGCTGCACCCTAGAGACCAATTCAGACCATGTGATTTGTAATTAAAATCTTTTGTGTGCTATCTCCCCCATTAGAATATGAGATTTTCAAGATTAGGGATTATACTACTTTCTTGTTTGCGTCTTATTTGTATCACCAGTGCTTGTCACAATACTTTGTACATAGTAAGTATTTATTAAATGCTACATTCATTCTTTCATTCAAAAACAGGAATAATTCTGTCTTCTCTTTAATTGTTTGTCATCTTCTATTCCATGCCATATGTGATTTTGTGGATAGACTTTACTTAACCTTTCTCTTGGCTGGCAAATAACTTTTTTAAGCCCATTATTATCTTTAGCATGTATTATGTAATGGGTCAACCAATATATGAGGAGATTGAGTTGAACTGCATATGGAATTTTGAAGAATTTCAATGAGTCCAAACTGCTCACTGCTTCAAAGGTTGATCTCTTTAGTATCAGTATTCTCCTACTGTTGATAAATATTTATGAATCAAAAGGCACCAATATCCCAAAGGATAAAAATACAAGTGAACCCAAAGAGCTATAGAAAACATATAATTGCTCTAAGTAGTCCTTAACATATTGCCAGCAATGACCTGAACACAATAAATTACATAAAAGATAGCATATAATGTATCTGCAACCAGGAAAGAGGATGGCCCTATCATGTAGTAAAAGTGGTGCAACTAGGTTTTTTTCTTTTTTAAGTGGAAACTCTCCATTGTGTTAAGAAGATTCTCCTACGCAGAATATGGGTAAACATTCTATGCACACACACACACACACACACACACACACACACACACACATATACATATACAAACACATACTTATATGTATTATGTATGTATATGTATATATGCATATATGTGTATATATGCATATATGTGTATATATGCATATGTGTGTGTATATATATGTATATAGATATGTGTGTGTGTGTGTTCAAATCCATGTCTAGGCAGTTTCATATGGTGGAAAGAGCACTGAATTTAGAATCAGAGGACCCTGACTCAAAATTTGACTTTTCAATTTACTACGTGTGTGGCTTTAAGCAATTCACAATCTTTCTGGGCCTTGATGTCCTCATTTGTTAAATGGGAGAAGAAAAAGGATTTGACTAGAAGATATCTAAACTATATAATTTTTATGAAATGTTCTATTTGGCTTTCAAAGCCCTTCACATCATGGTCCCTTCCTACTTCTTCAAATTTCTTACATTTTTTTTCACCTCAAACTTAATTTGTCACTAGGTTTCACTATTCTGGACTTCATACACTATATACTTCCCCTCCTCCCTTTTCAGCTTCCTTTTAAGTGTTGTCTTTTCTTCCCCATGAGATTTTAATCTCTTTTGTATTTATATTTGTATTCTTAGAGCTTAGTACAATGCTTACTATATAGTAATCACTTTAAAAACACTTGTTGACTGGCTGATAGACTGTGAGATCCTGCCACACTGGACTTTTTGGCATTCCTTCCATATGTAAACCACCTCCCAACTTAGTGCCTTTTCACTGGCTCTCCACCATGTCTGGAATGTTCTCTCTACTTCTGTACCTCACCTAGCTTTCCTTCTTTCCTTCAAGTCAGTTAAATCCCACCTTCTGCAAGAAGCCTTTTCTCATCCTCCTCCTAGTGTCTTCCTTCTGAGGTTACTTCCAGTTCACCTTATATGTACCTTGAATACACACAGTTGTTTGCATGTTGTTTACCTCCATTAAAATGCATGGTTCTTGAGGGCAACTCTTCTTTTTATATTTCTTTATATCCCCAAGTTTAGCATAGCACTTGGCATACTGTCAGTACTAGAAAAATGCTTCTTGCTTTGACTTTATGATCCCTATTAATTGCACAAGATTGGAAGGTTTAGAGGTGTGATCATAAATACATACTGATTAAATTATGAATCCTTTAATGTAAGCATTTATCATAAACCTTAGCCCACTCTGAGTTTTACCTTCCTGGCACCCTCCTTAAGGACCTTTCTAATTTTTTTTTTATTATCTGTTTCTGGTTCTTGATTCAATCTTATTTATGCACTTTTAAAATCTGAGTTGATTGATAAGCTCTATGCGGCTACATCCATCTCTTTAAACACCTCCTTCCTTACATTTTCAACACAATCAATTATGACTGTGTCACCAGAATATTAGTCCTTGAAATATGCTTTCTTATTCATCAGACATGGCCCATCTTTCTCTCTGTCAGTGTTCTTTTCCTTATCTACCATAGATGCCACCAAGAGCAAGGATCACTATGACTGTCTTCAAAAAGGAAGCAAATGTTACTCTGGTGGACTGCACCTGCTGACAAGTACAGAACTGATCACACGGTGACCTGTTATTTAGAGTTAGGAAGTGTCTTATCTTGTTGGCAATCTCTCAAGAGCTATGAAACCTCTGGCCAGTTTCCCACAAATAGTGATCCATTCAACAACAAATTATACTGCCTGCAGGAACCTAGAAAATCTATCTAGATATTCTGAAAGCCCTGGGTACAGTTTTCCATCATTGCTGACAAACAGTAGTAAGGACCTTAGATAAGAAAATAGGATGTGAGAAGTAAACAGCTAGCCTAGAAAAGGTGTTAAGGGAATGAGATTTGTATTTCTTGTCATGGCATGAGATAAAAGAAAGACTGGATCTTGGCCAGAACTAAAGAATACCTAATGAAGGTCAGAAATAATGTTGTTGTTGTTGTTTTTCAAACCGCAAACTGCCTAATCTGATACAATGGCTTTAAACTAAAAGGAGGTATTCAGATACAACAGCTAAACTAAATATCGTAGAAGGCAGCAGCTGTGAAATAGGAAAGAAGAAAATCAATAGAGGCATTTGGTGACTCAGAGGAGACAAGGACAGAGAGAGAAGAGGTAAAGGAGGAGATGTATCCATGGTTTCAGTTAGCTATAGGCCAAAGTACAGGGTATAGGTAATAAAATGATCTAGGATTTTTTTTTTATCAGCTAGTAAACTACTTTGATATCATCACAGAGATTTTGTAACACAAATCAACACTATGTTAAGGCTGAAAGAAAGGGAGAATGAATGTTGTGGTAAAAAAAAAAGATTAGAACTAGTCAGGACAATATTTCAACTTCAACATTTTCTAGCTTTGACTATGAGCAAATTACTTAAAGTTAGTTTTTACTCATATAAAATGTTTGATAATAAAGCCCAGGAAGCTACTCTTCAGCACTGTTTTGGGGATCAAGTTAGATAATGTATTCAAAGTATATTGTAAAGCTTAAAATTCTGTCTCTTTCTCTTTTACTTCTTTCTCTTTCTATATGTATGCAGGTATGTATGTATGTGTGTGTGTGTGTGTGTGTGTATATACATATATATACATACACACATACATATACACACAATATGTGGTGGGTGGGTGAATATTTATATATGTGTGTATGTATAGATGGTATATAGATATAGATATTATATAGGTATATGTGTGTGTGTCAAATATTACTTTAAAGTTACATTTCTCCCTTTGCAAAAAAAGGGGGAAATGTTTCCTAAAAAAAAAAGTTTTACTCAATTGATCTTAAAAACTTCAATATTGATGATCTAAGTCTTTATGAAACTGGTAATGCTCCCTATGTTCTCAGATATTATTCCTTTTATCTTTGAAATAGATGAGATGATAGAACCTTTACCCCCTGTTGAGTTTACCTTTAAAATGTCTTTTTTATTCACAGAAATCAAAATGTATTTGAGAGACAAGAAATAGCTAAGAATTTTTAATTCTTTGAACAATGGTTACTATTTCATAGTTAAGCTATGTCTCAATCCATGTATATTGCTAGCACTTAAAGCCAGAAGTAAGCTGGCATTCTAGAACATTTGTTGAGCATTCTGAATATTTTAAGCATGCACACATTTTGGCCAAGATTACAAACGATAAAACATTGTTTTCTTCATGGCTTTATTCCAATGGAAAACAATCTAAAGAAAGCTGTTTCCTCTGTCCTCTCTCAAATGAAAGAATTCATCCTAAATACTGATATAATTAAAATATTGCCATGAAGTCTGAGAGCCACCTGATATCCTGTCAATTAAATTTGGTCATCAAAAATGTATTCATAGGAAAACCTAAGCTTGGACTTAAACACTATAGAAAGGAGTCATTTCTCAAAATTGGGGAAATGTTACTAAAGAACAATCAGTAGCAAGTTAATGAAATGCAATGACTCAGAAATCATTTTCAACCACAGCTGAGAGCTGTGTTTTATTGTGTTATCTCAAGGCAGAGCAGACATACTCCTTTATTCTGACAGTCTAATTACAGCATCATATGCAATTGATTCTGAAGAAATATTCATTTTTAAGAGTGCCACTGATCATATTATTATACTCTGCAGAAATGATCCAATTCCCAAATACTTGTATCTATTGCAAATATTCTTGGTGTCTTAATCCTTTGAATCTAAAGTATGTGTTCTGAGTTAGTGCTGACTCAGAGAAATTTAGTGGGTTCAGGTTCAGAATTAGGATAATATGAGATACAGATAGACCACATATCTTTAACAAAAGAGCATTTACTTAACAAGGCATGGAAAGCTATTTAGGAATGTCAGCTAAGATTGTGGAGAAAGTGAAGTAAGCAGTAAAGTCCAGCTTTTCTCCAATGAATACTCCAACAAAGATTGAGGAATAGCACTAACCAAACGATGACAGAAAATCCAAGGAGAAATCTCAGTGAATCATTTTCCAGCTTAGGTCAACAGAGGGAGAAAGCCAGGTGTCCAAGGACACTGAGGAGGGGGTTCAGCCATGAAAACCTTCATAGAGCCCTTAGCAGTAAAACCAGTCTGGGGCTTATACTTGCATACAGGTAGGAAACTAGAAGGGAATTGAGTCAGTAGTTGTACTGCTTCGACCCCAGATTGGTGTCTTGGATCCAGTGTGGATTGAAGATGAAATCAACAGCTGATTAAACAGGACAGATATTGTCAGCCACATGTAGGAGTACAAATATATTTCTGTGACCCTGGAATAGGATCACACATTCATCCCACAATTTATAAAAATACATCATTCCCCAATTGATAAATGGTCAAAGGGTATAAACAGGCAGTTCTCAGAGGATGAAACTAAAGCTATCTATAGTCATATGAAAAAATGTTATAAATCACTATTGATTAGAGAATCAAATCAAAATGACTCTAAGGTACCACATCACACCTATCAGATTGGCTAACATGACAAAACAGGATAATGACAAATGTTGGAGAAGACGTGGGGAAATTGGAACACTAATACTTTGTTGGTGCAGATGAGAAATGATCCAACCATTTTGGAGAGCAATTTGAAATTATGCCCGAGGCTATAAAATTGTGCTTTTCCTTTGACCCAGCAATACCACTTCCAGGTCGGTATCCCAAAGAGATCATAAAAACAGGAAAAGGACCCACATGTACAAAAATATTTATAGCAGCTCTTTTTGTGGTGGCCAAGAATTGGAAATTGAGGGAATACCCATCAATTGGGGAATGGTTGAACAAGTTGTAGTATATGAATGTAACGGAATACTATTGTGCTATAAGAAATGATGAGCAGGCAGACTTCAGAAAAACTGGAAAGACTTGTATGGACTGATGCTGAGTGAAATGAGCAGAACTAGGAGGACACTGTACACAGTAACAGCTACGTTGTGTGCTGACTAATATTGATAGACTTAGCCCTTCTCAGCAATGCAAGGATCTAAGAAATCTCCAAAAGTCTCATGATGCAAAATGCTATCCACACCCAAAGAAAGAAATATGGAGTTTGAATGCAGATATAAGCATTCTATTTGCTCTTTTTTTCTGTTTTGTTTTGTTTCTTCTTTCTTATGGTTCCTCCTATTGGTTCTAATTCTTCTTTACAACATGACTACTGTGAAAATATGTTTAATAAGAATGAATATGTAGAGCCTATATCAGATTGCATAGCATTTTGGCAGTGAGGTGGGGAGAGGGGGAAGAAAATTTAAAACTCAAAAGCTTATGGAAGTGATTGTTGAAAACTAAAAATAAATAAATAAATTTTTTTAAAGAAAGAAATGAAGAGCAGGCAGACTTCAAAAAAGTTTGGAGGGGCAGTTAGGTGGCACAGTGGATATAGCACCAGCCCTGGATTTAGGAGGACCTGAGTTCAAATCTGGCCTCAGACACATAACACTTACTAGCTGTGTGACCCCAGGCAAGTCACTTAACCCCATTGCCAAGCAAAAAAAAAAAATTTGGAAAGACTTACATGAACTGATGCAGAGTAAAATGAACAGAACCAGGAGGACATTGTACACAGTAACAGCCACTTTGTGTGATGACTGACTGATAGACTTGGCTCTTCACAGAAATGCAAGAATCAACTCCAAAAGACTCACAAAGGAAATTGATATTCACACCCAGAGAAATAAATATGGAGTCTGAAAGCAGATGGAAGCATACTATTTGCTCTCCTTTTCCTTTGTTGTTTTGTTTTATTGTTTCATTCTCATGGTTCTTCCCATTAGTTTTAATTGTTCTTTACATCATGACTAATGGGAAAATACACTTAACATGAATGCATATGGAGAGCTTATATCAGATTAGATTGTATGCTGTCTTGGAGGGAGGGGAAAGAAGTGGGATGGGGAGGAAATTTAAAACTCAAAATTTTATGGAAATGAATGTTGAAAACTAAAAATCAATTAATTAATTAATTAATTAGAAATTTTCATCCCACATACCTGGGCAAGACCAGAAATTGAGTAACCAGGTCAGAAAGGTGTGACACAAGGTGAACATACTATCTGTTTCTCAGAATCTAGTTTCCCAACTAGCCCACAGGGGCTGGGACAGAAACTTCTTATTGCAGTTCAACTAAGGGTAATCCTACATCTATGTTGCCCTCACTCACAACAAAGTTGAAAGCTTGAAAATCTCAGATCAGGAGGGCACCAATCAGACCATGTACTAGAGCATTCTTAAGGCCAGAGTGAAGTTTGTACTTTCCTAAATTACACCCCCTGAATACCTCCCTTGAAACTCATAGCACTTAGCAAGTCCTAGTTAATAGCAGATTAAGACAATCAAAGGCTTCAAGATTCCTCCAGAAATGCAGTCTGGCCATAATTCAAAATACTAGCTCATGAAGTAAAGCTGGAGGAAGTAAAAAAAAAATAAAATGCCAACAGTAAAGAGATATTTTGGAGCTAAGGGGGCCCAAGACACAAACCCAGAAAAATGAATAATATCACAAAATCTACAAAGCCTCAGAGAAAAATATGATTTGATCATAAAGTCAACTATAATTTTTAGAAGTAATTAAGCAAGATTTACAAAATTGATATTTTAAGTAAAATGAGAGCTCCAGAGGAAAGTTTGGAAAAGAAATGAGAACTATGTAGAAAAAGACTTGGAAGGAGAATTAACAAGTTGGTACAAAATGTGAATAATCATACTCAAGTAACTGAAAATATTAGAGCTAAGTAAAAATCTCTGAAATGTAAATAGAGAAGTTAAGAGAAAAAGGTAAATATGAGTAAGCATTCTCAAAAGAACTTTACAAAGATGAAGTGTTTTCATTCTAATAGGTTGAGATGTCTTCTAATACCTAATGCTATCACCCTACTCATCTGCACAGTGATGATAATTAATTATGCATGACTTCTCAGAACCCTAATGCTTTTGAAGCTCATAAAGGTGGTTACACACATGGATACACACAAATATGTACACACATACATATGTACACACACACCCAAGGAAGGCCTGGAAGTGGTTTATTTTAATGTATCATGGTTTAATGATCTTAAAAAGATAAAGGAAAGAACAAAAAAAGCAAGACATTAGGGAAGAAAAGAGGAGAAACTAAATACCTCATATATGCATGCTACTAGAAGACTGGAAACTATGAGAGTGAGGTGGGGAGGATCAAGATAACTTGAACTTCATTTTCATCTGAACTGATCAAAGGAAAGTAGAACACATATATATAGTATGTTGTAGAAATACATTTAACTTAACAGATAAACAAGGGACTGGGGAGAGGGGTTGAATAAGAGAGAGAGTACATTTAGAAAGGGATTCATAATAAACCAAATAGATTTTAATCTTTAAAGGTAGATCCTGAATAAGAGTTCAACTGGAAAGAAAGAAAAAGAAAGAATCTGAATGAGAAGAAGAAAAGAGGGACAGAGGAATAGAAGCTCTATTCCTAAGCATACCCCACAACTCTTTTCTTTATGGAGACGGGCTATGGAAGCAAAGAGATGAAAAAAAAAATTAGAGAGATTGGGATGGAGGAAAATGCATAATTAATTATCATCACTGTGCAGATGAGTAGGATGATGACATTAGGTATTAGAACACAAAAAAATCACATAGCCGTCAAAGATGATACCAGACCAAAAATTATTAGGCTTCAGTTAAAACTTTTTAAAAGAAGAAATAAAAATCATAATCTGAGACAAGAAAGCGAAAAAAATGCCTTGATTGAAAGAGATAAATAAGGAACCTACATTATGCTGAAAGATAACACAGCTTCTAAATTTTTAAAGGAAATTTAATGACTTACATAGACAGCAAAATTATAACAGGTAGACACCACAAGGTACCTCTTTCAGACAAAGATAAATCTAACAAAGAATTTTTTTAAGTTAAATGCTCCTTGATTGACTGACATTAAATGGCCAGATTATATGTGGGATATTATGTTCAGTTGCGGATAGCAAGTTACCAAAGGAACTATAAATTTAAAAAAAAAACACACTATAAGCAGAACAGGAAGACTGAATAAAATCTTCTGAGAAGCAAGTCTAAAAAATCTGAACTCCTCTCTCTAGAATACTATTTCTCAACTTGAGTCTCAACTAATCATCAGATATTAAGAAATCTTTAAAACAGAGATGCAGAGTTCACAGAATTATAGAATTTAGAGCTGGAAGAGATTTTACAGTTTACCTAGTCCAACCTTCTTTATTTTTCAGACAATGGATATAAAGGTGAAGTGACTATAACAAGACCATACAGGTTAAAAGTAGGAAGGTTGGGATGTGAACAAAGGCATCCTGGCTCCAAATTCAAAGCCTTTTTTTCCCCCTAATACAGTGCATTGCATGTAAATGCCTGTGTGGTGCTAATGAATTGAAGAATTGAGCTAGCCATCTTTCCATCACAACGCTTTTCCACCCAGCCACCCTCTAACATGACTTTTCCTTTCTATATGACTGCCAGACAGAGACAGACTGACACAGAAATACAAAGAGACAGAGAGAGAAAGGGACAGAAAGACATATACAGAAAGAAAACCAAGATACTTGGTGCTTTATGCTCTTTCCTACACCTTAAAAATGGTGTTAATTTTTGTTGTCATCCTCATAGAGGGGAGAATGAAAGATAATATAAGGCTTACAGTAGTTCTCAGAGATTTAAAAATACACAAAGGAATAAAATATACATTATCTACTTATAAGTAACATATTAGCCAACAGCAAATTCCCTTCAAGTCCGAATTCAAAAAATGATTAAATGAGCTTTTCCACTGAGTCTTGTTTTACTTCAGTGTTTCAAAAACACAGAGAAATTTCTTTTAGATTAAAAACGGATGTCACTTCCTTACCACTCCTCTTGACCCTCGTAATTACCCTATACACCAGCCAAAGCCATCATCAGCATAATTCCATTTCAAGATGACTTTCTCAGATTTCATGGTGACTTCCATATGATTTCATTTCTCCTAAAACTGCTTCAGAGACTACAGGCACCAATTTGTTCAACAGATTAGGTTAATGCTTCCTAAACTTTGATCTGTTCTAAGTCTAAATATTGAAGATCTAATTTAACAGGATGCAAGAGAGGGGAAAAATAGCTTGCTAGTTTTTCCGTCAACATGAATGTGTTTATTAAGAAATTAGGCAATACTGGAAGTATTTACTATGCCTCCTTGAAACCACTCAGGAGTATTAATAATTATAAATTGGATGACTTAGGTCATGTCAGAATGAAAAATAGGTAAAGAGTATGTTTTACATAAAGGGATCAATGACTCCCTTAAGTTGTGAAATATTCTCTAAAAGGGACATTTTTCATATCTGGCATTAAATTTTATAGACCTTCATGAGACATTATAAAATATGCATTTAGGGAATTTCTTGAAGTGGACAAAAAAGCGCCAATTAAACCACTTGGATTGAGTATGCTTATTTTTATAGGGTATTCTATTCTCAATATCCCATTTCATGGCATTTCATTAGTGGAAAGCATATAAATATATCAAGGCATGAGAGATCTATTTCATCTTGTAATTCAACTCAACAACACTAAATAACCAACTATGGAGAAGTCTATAGAGCACAAGACTTAAAAGTTAGAAAGACCCAGTTTCAGATCTTTTCTCTAACACTTACTAGTTGTATGATCAATGGCAAGTCATTTAATATTTCTATAAATGAGGATAACACCCTTAGTATGCACTTCATAGACTCATAAGGTTCACATGAGAATAATGTATATAAATTGCTTTGAAGATTTTAAAGCACTACATAGATGTCAGTTGTTATTAAGATATTAGTACAGAAAATTTAGATGACACTACTTTGTTGTCATAGAAATTATAATTCTTTATTCCAATAAAGCCATAATATCCACCTGAAAAAATGTGTATGGCCAGATCCATTGTGGTATCTTTTCATGAGCATGTGAAAATTCAGACTTCTTTAGGTGTACAACTGGTTCGTATCTCCAAACCTCCAAAAGCATGGGCCCAAGAAGATTTTGATTACTTCTGTAAAAGACCAAAACCAGGTCATATCATCTGCCAGCCAAAATATCCACATTTAAATATATGTGATACAGATGCAAACAGAAATTCCCCTAATATAAGCTAAACTATACTCAGTCATGTAGAGGAAGTTCTAAATTAATCTTTTATTTAATAGACTACTCTGGCCCCTATTAAATTTGTGGAAAGTAGAAAACTATTCTGTGTCCACCCTTCATCCCAAATTGACACCTAAGTGTTTGACTTTCACATGTAAATTACCACATATATCTTCCCTATATTTTCCCTTTGTTGCCTTGTAATGACTATTTATCATTATTCCTATCACAACATTAATATTCATTGGTCATAAGAACTCTCTTCTTTTCTCTCTGAAGACAAAGGTCTATCTTCCATTTGTATTGGGTTCATAATCAACAGTCATATTGCAATAGATTCCAAGAATTCTTTGTCTAGGTTCTCTTTGAAATTTCCAGGTTATTTTAGAGGGGGAAAGATTGTATTCATTCTCCTTAGCTGGCTAGGTAGAAAATTGAGATCTGAGGAGATTAATTGACTTGCTTGCCAAAGGTCTCACAGATAGTAAGCATCACAGACAAGTTGTAAACTGAAGTTGTTTGACTCTACAACCAGTCCTCTTTTAATAGCCCCATTCCTCAATTTAACTCAATTCAATAGACATTTATTAAGTGTCAATTACTGTATATCCACAACATCATCACATCATGCATTGGGGTTAGAAGTAATACCTATCCTAAGAAGCTTACATTTTACTCATAGCAAACAATATGTACACAGAAGAATAAATACAAAGTATGTACAAAATAAATACAAAGTAATTTTGGAGGTGGTATGTTCTTCCCCACTAGCAATTGAAAGAACTGAGAGAGGCCTATTTTAGGAGGATGGTATTTGAACTGATTACATGAGATGGAGGTAAGGAGGCATGGCATTCCAAGCACAGAGGTGTAGCATGTAAAAAGACACATTGGTGGGAGATGGAATGTCATTAAAGTGGACATCAAATAGACTGGTACAGCAATGTGAGAATGTCAGGATCAAGGCAGGAAAGATAATATCAGTCAAGAGCCTATGGAACCAGATATCCCTATGAGTTGGAGTTTATATGTGTGACTTACTTCCAAATATGAATCAGGTGGCCCAATGGCTATGACACCACTCTTTTGAGCCTCATTATTAGGAGCCAAACCTACACACCATTATATTCTGCATGACATTCACCTGTACAACTTTTGGGGTTTTCCTGCACTGGAAACGACTGTTAGCTCAATGACAGACAAACATAGCTTTGGACTTAATTGAACTCTTCTTCCTTTCAGTTTAAGCTTGGCTTTTAATCAAACTAATATTACAGGTGGCATGACTTACTTTGAACTTCGAAGAATTCATTATTTCTCCAGTAGATGCTCTGTAGAGAACTTATTGGAAACTATGGGCAATAATCACCGAAGTGTTTAGTAGCCAAGTCAAGAGATTATTGTCCATAGTTTCCAATAAGCTCTCTACAGAGCATCTACTGGAGAAATCCTAGTTCTAAGCTTGTAGTGCTCTTGGCATAATGTCCTTGGAATAACTTTGAAGTATTCTTAGCCACTCTATATTGAGGTAGCATCAAGAAGAGTAGGAAATTTATTTGTCAGGAGTTCAGAATTTAATTGAAAAGATAGCATGTATACTAGAAATATTAAGTAACAGAATAATGCAGTACATGTCATATCAACCAAGTAACTACTCACCAAATGAGTGGTGCTGATAACAAACCTTATGGAAGCAAAGAGAAAAGAGAGAAAAATGGGCTAAGGGGATGGGACTTGATTTGGTCTTTGAAGGATAGTATATGAAAGGGAACATTTAATCCAAGGAAACAATATGAGAAAAGATCTAGAAATGAGAATTTACATGATATGTTTGGGGAGCAATGAATAAAACAGGTGACAAGAACAGAACATTTATGCTGAAGAGTAATGCAGGATAAGTTTGGAAAGAATTGCCGAATTCATATGGCAGAGGGCCTTGAAAGCAGGCTAAGAGGTTTGAGCTTTCTTCTATGAGGAACAGATGTATATATTTCACAGCATTTTAGAATATCAGAGTTTAAAGGAACATCATAAATCATTTAATCTAGTGTCTACCTAAACAATCAATTATTACATCAAGAAGTATTTATTAAGTGCCTACTATATGTTAGGCACTCTGCTAGGAGTTGGGGAAACAAATGCAAAGAATAAAATAATCCCTTACAAGAATATTACATTCTAGTGGGGGGAGACAACAATAAATATAAAATGTGTAGCATAAATATAAAATGAATAAATACAAACATATACACAGCAGTGAAATATAATGTAGCTTTGGAGGAAGGGTAGCAGTTAGAGATGATCAAGAAAAGCTTATTGTAGAAGATAATACATGAGCTACATTTTAAAGGAAAAAGTTAGGACTGAGAGCATTCCAGGCATGGCTAATAAGCAGTCTAAAGATACAGAAATGAGAGATAGAGTGTCATGTGTAGAATAAGAAAGAAGGCTAGTATGGCTAGATTACAGAGTGTTGAAAAGAGTATAATATCTACTAACACTAGAAAGATATGCTGTAACCAGGTTATTTAGGTCTTAAAAAGCAAAGAGGAGTTAATATTTTATTCCAAAGGCAATAGAAAGCCACTGCATCTGGTTAAATAAGGGAATCACATGGTCAGATCTACTCTTAAGGAAAATTACTTTGACAATAGACAGCTAAGTGATGTGGTGCATAGAGCACTGGGCCTTGAGTCAGGGAGACATTTTCCTGAGTTCAGATCTGGCCTCAGACACATACTAGCTTTGTGACCCTGAGCAAGTCAGCAAACACTGTTTGCCTCAATTCCTCATCTGTAAAATGAGCTGGAAAATAAAATGGCAAACCACTCTAGTATTATTTGCCAAGAAAACCTCAAATAAGGTCATAAAGAATCAGATGTGACTAGAGATTCTAGAGCTCACAGAAGGGCTGCTTATACAAAAATACCCACATCGTTTGCCACCAACTATTCTGTTTGGTTTCAGCTTTATTATAATCTTCATCAAGCCTCACCCAGGATAAACTCCTCTCCACAAAACTCATCATTAGGAAAACTCATCACTGTGGAGGTTGCTTCAGTTTTGTTCCTCATACCTCAATCAGTATCTTCAGCTGCTTCTGCCACTCTGAGTAGAGGGCTAAAGGGTAGAATAGAATATTCCTCTCTTTTGAGAAGGCTCAAAATCCCAGTCAACTCTTCATTTGCCACCAAATGCTCTACTTGGTTTCAACTCCCTTCATCATGCTCCCAACCCATTGGCACTCCCACCCCACTTTTTAGTTTCCTCATGTATATCACCTTTCCTATTAGATTGTAAGCTCCTTGAGAACAGGAACTATCTTTTTTTTCTCTCATTTGTATCCTCAGTGCTTAGCATAGTGCCTGGTACATAGTAAATACTTAATAAATGTCATATAATATAATTTTAATAAATAAAATAATAATGTTTATAATATCATATTTATTAAAAAAAATCATAGTTTACAACTAAACAACAACAATTTAGTGCTGAGGGTGAACTGGAGTAAAGGGAGATTCAAAGGGTACAGAAAGACAATTTAGGAGACTTTCAGTGGAGTGGAAGTCATAACCTCCCAGGGTAGCTCTAAGTTTATTTTTTGATATTAAGCCTAATCTGCCTCTTTGTACTTTGTGCCCTTTGCTCCTAGCTGCCTTCAGGAATTAAACAGAACAAATTTAACCCTTCTTCCACAAACAGCCTTCAGAATCCTTGAAGTCAATTATTATTTCCCTCTGGAGTCTTCTCTTCTCCAAGTTAATCACTCCCATTTTGTTTAGCTAATTTTCATATGGAATAGATTCTAATACTTTCATCATTCTGGTGGTCACCTCTGGATATGCTCCAATTTACTATGTCCTTTCTAAAAGGGAGCACCCAGAATTGAATAAAATACTCCAAATGTGGGCTGACAATTTAGTTTCAATTAGTTTATATTCCCTTGGTTTGTTTTAGGTAATACAAATACCATGTAATGCACTCTTAAGATTAGTTTTATATTTTAGTTTTGATTTGGCTTTATCTGTTAGAATTGATATAAATTGAAAGCAATATACTTAAATGTGGAGGTCACATTGAGCTAATAGATGGAAGGAATATTTGCAAATAAGTTGGTCTCCTCTAGGCAAGAGAAATTGAACATGAAGATATTAACTTGAATTAACTTGGCTGAATTGAATCATTAAAAGGCTTACTGCAGTTCTAAAATCATGATTGAATGAGAATATATGTAAAGTAATTAATACACGCTATACCAGTTTAAGCTATACTTTCAGAATTACAAAATGGACTATTACATAATTAGAAAGTACCTTAACAAAAATGCACACAATACTAACAAAACATAGGGCCCATAACCCTAAAACATTTATAGAAAGATTAAGACTCCCATGCTCAAAAATAAGAAAGAGGACTAATAATATTTATAGAGCACATTACAAAAAAGCCCTACAACTACATAAATAGTTATGGAACAAGTAGGCATGGCTTCATTGTGAAAGAGTAAATGCTAATACTTGCTAGATGCTGCTGGATTTGTTGAGTGTAAATAAAAGTGGTTTATCTCCTTATGACTAAAATTCAAAAGAGGAATCCAAGGACTTTCCACGGATGGTATCTATTTGAGTTCAGCCAATAATATGTTGGCAAAGAAGCAATAAACATCTAAGTCATACAAACTTGTTTGTGAAAACGGAATTTATGATAATGACTTAGGGCCAGGCCATTAACACTAGAAACTACAGAGAAACTTTTCTGAAGAAACCCAGACTTAATGATAAACATTAAAGATTCAATGAAATGGCAGAAACAGGGCAAAACATCACAAGAGCCAGTACAAATGTAGCAGCTATTGAATGCTTAACAAGTTATGTGACCTGTTGTTGAAAATCAAACATCAGAACTTCATTATCTTTCATTGATTGTGAGATTAAGAAAAAACACTACTAATACTACAAATAAATATTTCAAAATATCCTGAAGAACTCAACCAATAAACTGAACTGGAACCATATCATTATCAGAGATCGAACTTGCCCATAATAATCCATATGTAACATTGGTTCACAAAAGCTTAAAATAATAATGATAGTTAACATTTATGTAGTGCAATACATTTTGGAAATGCTTTACAAATATAATCTCATATTATCTTCACAATAATCCTGGGAGGTAGGTGCTTTTATTATCCTCATTTTACAGATGAGGAAACTGAGTCAGACAATGGTTAAGTGACTTGCCCAGCTAATAAATGTCTGAAATAGGATTTTAATTCAAGTCTAGCATTCTATCCACTGTGCCACCTATTCCATAATAATTTTCATATATGTTACTATGACAAATACTCCTAATCTCCAAGCTAAAAGAAATTAAAATATTCCCAATTGGAACAGGATGAGGTACATAATTTACCATTTGTCCTGTTTGCGCTTAAATTTGTATAATAGATCGTTTCAGTAAGCCTATAAAGCTCATAACCTAATAGTTTTATTCAACTACAAAAGCAGCAATTTTACATCCTGTATAATAGTCCATAGAACACTGAATATAAAGGAATAATAGCAGGTTAGCAACTAGTCTGAGGATTTGTTTTACCTCAACCTCATTGAAAAAGAAGATGAACTTCTAGGCCACATGACGAACCAGACCGGGAACTAAACACTTTCTCCAATCTCATGACATCTCTGACCTCTCAAAAATAAGAATTACATGCAACAGACAAGAGAATTTCAGCTGTCTCCACAGTCTAAGACACCAAGAACTCTAAGGAGGGAACAACCCAATTGACTAACAGCCGAGATAAATAATCTCTAATCACAAATCCATTCATTTAGTACCCTCTTCTGAATTAATTCTCAGCTCTGGCAGGTCTACACAAGCAAACTCACAACAGAACCCAGTTATTCCTGCTCTCTGCTGCCTCCCACCTGTACTGTGGGAAAGTAAAAAGCAGAAGTTTTTCTGGCTGTGACTACAACATGGCAATAACCTAAGTATCTACAAGTACTTACTCAAAGAACTGAGAAATAGAGCGAACCAGGGAAAGATGCCAATAAGAATGTTGTTCCAGGAAGCCTGAAACAAAGGGAACTGGGGTCTAGTTGGGGCTAATTTTGTCCCCTAAAAATTATGTGAGGCAAAAATCGAGGCCAGTGATTATAAATTGTCTAACACGAGAAAGAGTCAAAACAGCTTTGAGGCACAGGCCCCAGTGAAACTGCCATCAAAGAGGAGTCAAAAAGTGGGCAATAGTATAATTTAAGGAAAAATACTGAAATTTTCAGAGATCTAAAAAGGAAGAAAATTCAGTTAAAGTCCTTGAGCAATAACAGAAAAAAACAAAAGGGAATGTTTTAATAATAGAAGAATAATAAAATATAATGTGGCCTCCAGACCACCTTACTGAGTTCAGATATCTATGAATAAAAATTGCAAGACAAAGGAAAATGAATTAGTACTTGATGAGGAAGAGAGAGCTGTGGATTGTCAAGAGAGATGGATTGGGAGATAGACATTTATATGGCACCTGCTATGTCCCAGGCACTGTGATGAATACTTTTTGCAAATATTATTTCATTTTATCCTCACAGAAACCTTGTAGATACTACTATTATCCCCACTTTATTGTTGATGAAACTGAAAGTAAGTGACCTATCCAAGGTCACACAGGGTCAGATCCTGTGGTTAGATTTGAATGCAGTTCTTCTAGACTCCAGGCCCAGCACTCTATCTACTATTCCAACATGTTGCCCCTCTACATGGAATTGTTTCTTTTTTTTTTTTTTGGCTAGGCAATGGGGTTAAGTGACTTGCCCAGGGTCACACAGCTATTAAGTGTTATGTGTCTGAGACTGGATTTGAACTCAGGTCCTCCTGAATCCAGGGCCAGTGCTCTATCCACTACACCACCTAGCTGCCCCCCATGGAATTGTATCTTCAATAGTCTAAAAGAAGAATAAGAATTTTTGAAAGTAAAATTTATGGCCAAAATAGCAGAAACAATTGGCATATTAGAAAATTTAAATCTACTGTTGCAAACCTCAAAAAGTAAAGATAAAAGAATAGATTTGGAATGCTAATACACAACAATGAAGGACTATCTGGAAGAAAAGCAAAAAACAGTGATGCAATAGAAGAGAATATTATAATTGTCATAATCTATAGTGATTTGGGGCTTAGAGAAATCTCTCATACTGTCAGTAGAAGGGGAATCAAAGCACCTTGGAGCAACTGACACTCAGAAGAATGAGAAGGCACGAACCCAAAAAGGAGATTTCTTGGCAAACAGAAAAGAATGATCAGGGATGAAATGAAGGGTAGTAAAGAACTACATAAGTAGGGATGTTAAATAATTCCTACCAAGGGGTAGTACTTCTGCCCTCTCTATAACCTTTACTAATTGGCACAACATAAGAAGGGAAACTGGAGGCAAGATCTACAAGGCATCACATAGAAACTTTTTAGAACAGGGAACCCAAAACAGTTGCCTTAGAAGCTTTAATTTCATAAGGAATACAGAGGCTAATGAAGGAATAAATTCATATGAGCCACAAATAAAAGAATGTATTGTTAAGATTTTAAGCCCATCACACTTGAAACACGAACTTTTTGAAAAGTGAAAATGGTATCTGGGTATTGTGAAGAAGATATCAAAGTATAATAGGTGCTCTACATTTTAAACCACTATCAGCTTATTCCTAATATTTTCCTAAGTACATGAAAAAGAAAATGCATAGAATACTGACTTATCTTTTACAGTAACAAGCAAATTGGAACTTCTAATATGATCTAATACCTGGAACAATGGAAAACAAATGGTGATTCCATTTACCAGGCAGATATTTCTTTCTCCATAAAGAGGGCATTTGATTCTTCAGTAATTTAGAGAGTTGTTTGGTTTTTTTTTTAAGCACTGGCACCACGGTTATGTTGGTCAATAGAACAAAATAATGGTAGTAGAGATGAAATTCTTCAGCAATAAATGCAACAAGAATATGAGATTCACACCCTTAATAAGCAGAAGCTTTATATACTACACAGGAGTCAGGCATTAAAAGACCTAAAACCATATTTCAAACCTGACATAATTTATTGGATTATACATTAGAGACAGTGAAATTGTCACATTCTTCCTGACAATAGCCAACCAAATGCACTGTGACTGCCAAAAACTGTTACCAAAGGTTCCCTTATCCTTAAAAAGGATCTATCATTTTGAATCAATTAATAAGTATTTACTGAATGAATACTCATGTGCCAGGAAAAGACAAATTAGATATGAAGAGGAATGGCCTATTTAATTAGAAATATAATTTTATTTATGGATCTTAGAACATGTATTAATTTTTAAGTGAGGTATACTATCACCTTCCTACTTGATAAATCTCTAACTAAGTATGCCAAGGCCTTTCTTTCACAGAAAAAGGAAAAAGAATACTCTACAAAAAAAAAATAGTCAATATGTTCCTCATGTATA
Organism: Phascolarctos cinereus; assembly: GCF_003287225.1. NCBI lineage: Eukaryota > Metazoa > Chordata > Mammalia > Diprotodontia > Phascolarctidae > Phascolarctos > Phascolarctos cinereus. Next base: position 112,536,908 of record NW_027555958.1, on the reverse strand, counting down.
ACAGATTATTTTCAAAAAATATGATCATATTATTTACTAGGTTAGCAATGTTCCACAATACTAATGTCATTCTCATCTTTGTAGGGTTTTTTTTAATATTATAATGGGTAATATTATTGGAAGTTCAGTTTGAGACACCCCTGTGTTCCTCTGTTCATTATGAGAAATGGCAATTACTACATCAGTAAATTACGTGAAGAATTTGATTTCCATGAACAAGAAAATAATGTTATCTGGTTGCAGCAGGCAATTGTGAATTACCACTTCCAGGAAAATGAAGTCCTATGACTGTGTGCCAGGGCTGAACATTTATTATGATGATGTAGCTGTTCTAGTAACTACTCATTTTTCTGAAATGCAATGTAATATCCATAAGAGTTTGAAGCATCCCTAGAGCAACTGGAGAATGTTTGTTACTCTTCTCATTCTCTTCTTTCTGAGGTTAGATGGCTCTATGTGTTAATATTTACCTATGCTATTTCTTTTTTGTTGCTGTTCTTAGCTATTCTAATAAAAGCATTTAAGCATCCAAAGCAAATATGTATTGGGTAGGGAATTAGTGTTGCTAATTAAAGTTTCAAGATGAGAGCTGGTTGGAAAGATGATGAAAAATGACCAAGGCTATTATCTGACTAACTGCCATCTGCACAGTATTTACAAATCACTTTAAATCTCAAAGTAGATTTTAAAACAAAAAAAAATCTACTCATTTTTATTCATTGGAGCTCATTTTTAATTATTAGAGAAGAATATAGGTTGTACATGTGCAGTCATGCAAAACACTTCCTTAGTAGACATGCTGTGAAAAACTAACTCTATTTCCCTTAATCCTATCCTGCCCTCCCATTTACTCTATTCTTTCTTTTGACCCTGTCCCCCCTCAGAAGTATTTGCTTCTGATTACCGTCTTTCCCAATCTGCCCTCCTCTCTATCATCCCCCTGCTCTCTTGTCCCCTTCTCCCCCTATTTTCCGGTAGGATAAGACAGATTTCCATACCCAATTGAATGTGTATGTTATTCCCTCCTTAAGCCAAATCCTATGAGAATAAGATCCCCTCATTCCCTCTCACCTTCCCCTGTTTCTCCTCCACTGTAAGAGAATTTTCTTTTCTTTTTTTTTTGTGAAATAATTTACCCCATTCTACCTCTCCCTTTCTTCTTCTCCGAGTATCATCCTCTCTCATCCCTTAGTTTTATTCTCCAGATATGACCCCTTAATCTTCAACTCACCCTGTGCCCTCTATCTATCTATCTATCTATCTATCTATCTATCTAATCTATCTATCTATCTATCTATACATACATATAATTTTTTTCCTTCAACTACCGTAATACTGACAAAGTTCTCATGAGTCATAAATATTATCTTTCCATGCAGGAATATAAACAGTTCAATCTTAATAAGTCTCTTATGATTTCTCTTTCCTCTCTACCTCTTCATGTTCCACTTGAGTCCTGTATTGACAGTCAAATTTTCTATTCAGCTCTGGTCTTTTCATCAGGAATGCTTGAAAGTCCTCTATTTCACTGAATGACCATTTCTTCCGCTGAAGGATTATACTCAGTTTTGCTGGGTAGGTGATTCTTGGTTGTAATCCTATCTCCTTTGCCCTCTGGAACATTATATTCCATGCCCTGCAGTCCTTTAATGTAGAAGCTGCTAACTCTTGTGTTATCCTGATTGTGTTTCCACAGTACTTGCATTGTTTCCTTTTGGCAGCTTGTAATATTTTCTCCTTGACCTGGGAACTCTGGAATTTGGCTACAATACTCCTGGGAGTTTTCCTTTGGGGATCTCTGTCAGGAGGAGATCTGTGGATTCTTTCAATTTCTATTTTGCCCTCTGGTTCTAATATATCAGGGCAGTTTTCCTTGATAATTTCTTGAAAGATGATGTTTAGGCTCTTTTTTTGATCATGGCTTTCAGATAGTCCAATAATTTTTAAATTCTCTCTCCTGGATCTATTTTCCAGGTCAGTTGTTTTCCAATGAGATATTTCACATTGTTTTCTAATTTTTCATTATTTTGGATTTGTTTTACAATGCCTTGATTTCTCATAAAGTCACCAGCTTCCAATTGCTCTATCCTAATTTTTAAGGAAGTATTTTCTTCAGTAATCTTTTGGACTTCCTTTTCCATTTGGCCAATTTTTCTTTTTAGGGCATTTTTCTCCTCATTGGCTTTTTGGACCTCTTTTGCCATTTGGGTTAGGCTGTTTTTTAAGATGTTATTTTCTTCAGTATTTTTTTGAGTCTCCTTTAGCAAGCTGTTGACTTGTTTTTCATGATTTTCTTGCATCACTCTCATTTCTATTCCCAGTTTTTCCTCTACTTGCCTTACTTGCTTCTCAAAATCCCTTTTGAGCTCTTCCAAGGCCTGGGACTGATTCATATTTTTCTTGGAGGCTTTGGATGTAAGAGCTTTGATTTTGTTGTCTTCTTCTGGTTGCGTATTTTGATCTTCTTTTTCACCAAAGTAAGATAATATAGTCTGACTCTTTTTGCGCTGCTTGCTCATGATCCCAGCCAATTACTTGAGTTTTAAACTCTTTGTTAAGGTAAGAGTCTGCTTCCAATGTGGAGAGTGTACTGTCCCAAGTTTCAGGGGTTTGTGTAGCTGTTTTCAGAGATACTTGTAGGGACCTGTAAATTTTCAGTTCTTCCAAGGTGGTATGATAAGGGACAAGGTGTTTACTCCTTTCCTGGCCTGTGACCACAAGTATTCCTTTCTGTCCTGTAACTGTGAGGAGGGGTTTCTCTCCACAGCCACTACAAGCTCCACCATGCCAGCATTCCTCCTCACCCCAGTACTGCTGCCCAGAACTGTGACCCAGATCCAAACACAGGCAAAGCAAGAGATTCCTCCCTTAGCACTGGCAAAGAGATCCCTGCAATCCCTCTCTGATCAGCCACTGGATTCCCCCTCAGTGTGTGGGCCAGAATCTCAGGAAGCAGCTGGGCCTCCCCCCCCCCCGCCATGCTCTTGAGGAATGGAGCTGAAACCCTGCCTTCCTCTCTGACCACCAACAGAAACAGACTTTTCCCACTGACCTTCTAAGTTGTCTTTGACATTAGTGGATTGAGGAGTCTGGAAACCTCCACGGCTGCCCATGATTCAGTCCTCTGAGGCCTGCTCCAGGTTTGCTGTGGCCTGCACGCCCACACTGCGCTGCGCTGTACTCCCAGCCTGGCACGATCCACCTTTCTGATCAATTATCCAGGTTGTCTTGGGCTGGAAATTTGTTTCACTCTGTCTTTTTGTGGGTTGTGCTGCTTCAGAATTTGTTTAGAGCCATTTTTTATGAGTATTTGGAGGGGTTTGGGGGAGAGCTCAAGCAAGTCACTGCTTTCACTCCGCCATCTTGGCTCCACCCCCCTCACAAGATAATATTTATAAAGCACTTGGGACAGTACCTGGCACATAGGGGCCACTTAATATTTGTTCTCCCATCCTCCAGTTAGGCTAACAGACCAAATTAATCATTCCTTGAAAGAAGGGGACAAATATTCCTCATGTGTAAGAGAAAGTCTTGGGTATCTATGCTAGTATTGAATGGGTTTTGGTAAATTTAGTCCAGATTAATTTACACATTTTGTAATTACTTTGAATGGTATCTTCTTTTCTACTATTGTCTCTTAGACTTTCTTCTTGTGTATAGAATAGCTACTGATTTTTATGGGCTAATTTTGTAGCCTGCAACTTTGCTGAAGCTACTCATTATTTCAAAGAGCTTCTTTACCTATTGCCTAACATTTTCTAAGTAAACTATCATGTAATCAGCAAATAAGAAAAATATTGTGGCCACATTTATTTTCAGGCCTTTAATTAATTTCAGTTGTCTCATTGCTTTTGCTAACATTTCTAGATGTGTCAAGTAATTACAGCAAAAAGAGGCATCCTGGCTTTGTTCTTATATTTATTGTGAAAGCTTCTAGTGTTCCCCATTGCATATGATGTGTTCTTTCGGTTTTAGATAGATACTTTTATGATATTAAAAAAGATACCTCGGGGGTGGGGCCAAGATGACATTGTAAAAGCAGTGACTTGCTTGAGGTCTCCTCCAAACCCCTCCAAATACCTGTAAAATTGGCTTGATAGGAAAGGTCTGTTTCACCAGGCTGGGGGGTTGGGGGGAAAGAATATAGTTCAGCACGAGATGCCAAGGCAAACACAGTGAACCTGGAGCAGGCCTCAAGGGACTGAATCATGGGCAGCTGTGATGGTTTCCAGACTTCTCAACCCATAAATGCCAAAGACAATTTAGAAGGTCAGTGGAAAAGGTCTATCAGACCTGGGTGAAAGAAGAGCACAGTTTAGCCCTAGGTCATAGCACAGGCCCGGGGCAGTGACCACAAAGGCAGCAGCTATTTCTGGAGCTCTAGGCTCACAGACAGTAGGGGGATTGAGTGGCTGATCAGAGAGGGATTGTAAGGATTTCTCTGCTAGTGCTGAGGCAGGATTCTCTTGTCCATACTTAGGTCTGGATCATAGTCCTGGATGGTAGTCCTGGGGCAAGGAGAAGTGCTGGTGTGGTAAAGCTTCTGGTGGAGATGTAGAGGGAACCTTTCTCACAGTTATAAAGCAGAAAAGAGTGCTTGTGGTCACTCATAGACCAAAGCACAGGCCAGGAAAGGAGTAAATACCTCTCCTTTAATCACACCACCTTGGAAGAACTAAAAATATTCAGGTCTCTGGAAGAATCTCTGAAAACAGCTGCACAAAACCCTTGAAGCCTGGGAAAGTACACCCCATACATTGGAAGCAGAGCCCCACTTTAACAAAGAGTTAAAAAAGTCAAGTAACTGGCTGGGAACATGAGCAAACAGTGGAAAAAACTTAGACTATAGAATCTTTGGTGACAAGGAAGATCAAAACATATGACCAGAAGAAGACAACAAAATCAAAGCTCCTACATCCAAAGACTCCAAGAAAAATGTGAATCAGTTTAAGGCCATGGAAGAGCTCAAAAAGGATTTTGAAAAGCAAGTAAGAGAAGTAGAGGAAAAATTGGGAAGAGAAATGAGAGTAATGCAAGAAAATCAAGAAAAACAAATCAACAGCTTGCTAAAGTAGACCCAAAGAAAGATTGAAGAAAATAACACTTTATAAAATAGACTAACCCAAATCGCAAAAGAGGTCCAAAAAGCCAATGAAGAGACAAATGTCTTAAAAAGCAGAATTGGGAAAATGGAAAAGGAGGTCCAAAAGCTCATTGAAGAAAATAGTTCCTTAATAATTAGAATGAAGAAAATGGAAGTTAATGACTCTTTGAGAAATCAAGAAGTTATAAAACAAAACCAAAAAAATGAAAAAATAGAAGACAATGTGAAATATCTCATTAGAAAAACAACTGACCTGGAAAATAGATCCAGGAGAGATAGTTTAAAATTATTGGACTACTTAAAAACCTTAACCAAAAATAGAGTTTAGACATCATCTTTCAAGAAATTATCAAGGAAAACTGCCCTGATATTCAAGAACCAGAGGGTAAAATAGAAATTTAAAGAATCCACCAATCACCTCCTGAAAGAGATCCCAAAAGGAAAACTAGGAATATTATAGCCAAATTCCAAAGTTCCAGGTCAAGGAGAAAATATTGCAAACAGCCAGAAAGAAATAATTCAAGTATTGTGGAAGCACAATCAGGATAACACAAGATTTAGCATCTTCTACATTAAGGGACCAGAGGGCTTGGCATATAATATTCTGGAGGTCAAAGAAGATAGGATTACAACCAAGAATCACCTACCCAACAAAACAGTATAATCCTTCAGGGGGGAAAATGGACATTCAGTGAAATAGAGGACTTTCAAGCATTCTTGATGAAAAGACCAGAATTGAATAGAAAACTTGACTTTCAAATACAAGACTCTAGAGAAGCATGAAAAGGTAAACAGGAAAGAGAAATCATAAGGGACTTATTAAAGTTGAACTGCTTACATTCCTACATGGAAAGATGTTATTTGTAACTCATGAGACCTTTCTCAGTATTATGGTAGTTGGAGGGAATATAGATAGATAGATAGATAGATAGATAGATAGATAGATAGATAGATAGATAGATATAGATATAGATATATAGATATAGATATATAGATATATAGATATATATAATATGTGTGTGTGTGTGCATGTTGGTGTATGTGTTTGTATGTGTGTGTGTGCAGATAGATAGACAGATAGATAGATAGATAGATAGATAGATAGATAAAGAGGGCACAGTGTGAGGTGAATATGAAAGGATGATGTCAAAAAAATAAAATTAAAGAGTGAGAAGGATTGTACTGGGAGAAGGAGAAAGGGAGCGGTGGAATGGGGTAAATTATCTCATATAAAAGAGACAAGAAAAAGCTTTTACAGTGGAGGGGAAGAGTGGGGAAGTGAGAATGAATGAGTGAATCTTACCCTCACTGGATTTGCCTCAAGGCAGGAATAACATACACACTCAATTGGGTATGGAAATCTATCTTGTCCTATAGGAAAATGGGGAGGGGAAGAGAGGGAGGGATAATAGAAGGAAGGCAGATTGGGGGAAGGGGTAATCAGAAGCAAACACTTTTGAGGAGGGATAGGGTCAAAGGAGAGAATACAAAAAATGGGGGGCAGGATAGGATGAAGGGAAATATAGTTGGTGTTTCACAATATGACCATTATGAAAGTGTTTTGTATGATTACACACGTATAACCTATATTGAATTTCTTGCTTTCTCAATGAGGTTGGGTGTGGAGGGAGGAAGGGAGAGAATTTGGAACTCAAAGTTTTAAAAACGAATGTTAACATTTTTTTACATGCAACTAGGAAATAAGATATACAGGCAAAGGGGTATAGAAATCTATCCTGACCTACAGGAAAATAGAAAGGGAAGGGGATAAGAGAATAAGGCTGTGATAGAAGGGAGGACAGATTAGGGGAAGGGGTATTCAGAATGCATGCCATCTTGGAGTTGAGGGAGGGGAGAGATGAGGAGAAAATTTGGAACTCAAAATCTTGTAAAAGTGAATGTTGAAAACAAAAAGTTAATTAATAAAATAGTCTATACTCATATTTTGTAGGATTATTAATATAAGTGAATTTTGTACTTGGTAAAGGCTATTTTTGCTATTATCTGTTGGAATAATCACATAGCTTTAGATGCCTTTGTTACTGATATGATTATGCTCATTGTTTTCCTAATGTTGGACCATCTTTGCATCACTAGGATGAATCTAATTTGGTCATAATGCAAATAAAGTTGGTAGTTATCACATAATTATCAATATCCTTCACATAATTACTGTTTCTATGATTTATTTTTTGACTTTGTCAGAATTCTGTCAAAGTAGACCTTCACCCTTTGCCCTTGCATTTTAGGGTGTTCAAGACCCCTTTCTAATTCCTTGTTACCCAGTCCCTGTAGGTCACTTAGCCATTCTCTGAAGGACAAGCTGGTAGCGAAATTGGCTTAATCCTCAGGGTACATGCTCCTAGATCTAGGGCAATCTTGATGGAGCAGGACCCCACTCAACTAGGAGCCCTTACTTTTGTTTATAGTGTAAATATAATCTAGTTTAGGTGAATTCCTGCCTTAAAGCCTTAAATCTATGTCCTTGTAGACTTGCCATTGGAGTTTACAATAATCCAGTTTATGAAAGAGAAAACCAACCAGAGTGGTCTGTGTAGAGATGGATTCCTTTGTCTAGATTGCTGGAAGTGGCTGAGTCTCATGATCAAGCAACATTCTCAGCAGGAAGAACTGAAGACCACTTCCTCATTAATAGTTCACCAATCAGGGTTGATTTTCACTTGTCGGGGCATCACCTTTTCCAAAGGCATTTAAGCATTCAGTGATCTCCATTTTCTTGTCTTTGGTTACTGAGAGAAACCACTAACCACCAGTTTATTGATTAGCAGCTAGACTATTAATTACCCAGTAACTCTGTCTTTCAGACTTTTCAATCATCTCATGACAATACTACCAAATTGAACTTACAGATTTAATGCTATTCCAATTAAATTCTCAAGAGGATATTTTATAATGGTAGACCCCAAAAAGGACAAAATTCTCTTGGAGAGATAAAAATAGGTAAAAGATAGTCCCTTTCTCAAGGAGCTCACAAGCTACTGAGGAGACACATGCAATTAATTGTGTACAAAGATATTATGTACAGGATAAATCATTGATAATCAATAGTAGGAAGGCATTAGAACTAAGAAGGATTGGGAAAAGCTTCCCGTAGAAAGATTTTAGCTGAGACTTGGAGAAAGTCATGTGATAAACTCAGAGTGCATATTGAGCCTTTTTTTTTTGACATGGGCAATATGGGAATTTGTTTTCTTTCACTGAACATACTTGTCACAGGGGATGTTTTTTCTTTCTTCACTGGGGAGGAAGACAGGAAAGAGAAAAATCAGGGTTTTGTTTGTTGAAAAAATAAAATGTAACTTAAAACAAAATAATTAGCTGATTAAATAATTACTGAAGGAAGGACCACTTTATTTGACAAGAACTTCAGGAAAAACTGCAAAAGTTGTTTTTTTAGAGAAACCATATGCCAAAATAAGATAAATGATCATGAGATCTGAATAGTCATATTCTTTTTTAAAATTAAAAAAAATTGAGAGGTTCACACTTTAGCTAAGGGAAGAATTCTTTTTTTTTAAGGGAAGAATTCTTAACCAAGCAAAATTTAAAGGTGATCATAAAAACAAGATAATTATTTGATTATTTGAAATTCAGAACCTTTTATCTAGAACAAAGGAAATGAAGATTGAACTAGGAGAGAAACTGTTTAGTGTGGGAAAATATTTGCATCAAAAATTACCAACATAATTATTATGTTGCAGGCATATGGAAAATTGACAGAAATATATAAAACCAAGTGATTCTTCAATAGATAAATGGTCAAAGGATATGAATAGTTTCTGCAAAAAAGAATTGCAAAGTATAAATGACCATTTGAAGCCATGCTCCAAACTATGAATAGTAAGATAAATGCAAATTCTTTAAACTTTAAGATTTCAAGAAAACTGACAGAGATAGCAAGAAAACAAAGCACCCAATTTTGTGAAGAGCCAGAAAATACATTAATGATCAAGTTGTGAAAGAGTCTAATCATATGGGTGATCTCTCTGTCCTCCTGAATACTCTCTTCTCCGGTAGTAATGACTCGGCTCTTGATTTCCTCCTTCTATTTGATACCTAACTAATGAAATTTCAGAATTTTCTTTGTCTTATTTACTAGATTACTAACCATAGAATGCCACTTAACTGTGAGTGTACCCTGAGGATCTGTCCTAATCTTTTTTCCTCTTTTCTCTCAGCACACACTTATTTGACCTCATCAGTTCCTCTGGGTTTAATTACTATCTTTATGCTGATGATTCCCAGATCTACATATTCAGCTCTAGTCTTTATCTCCAGCTTCCTATTGAACCTTTCAAACTATATAAGCATCTCAAATTTAACATGTCCAAAAAGCATCATCTTCTTTTCCGGTGAGGTAATTGGGGTTAAGTGACTAGCCCACAGTCATACAGCTAACTGAGTATTATGTGTCTGAGGCCAGATTTGAACTCAGGTCTTTTTGACTCCAGGGCTGGTGCTTTATCCACTACACCACCTAGCTGCCCCCAAAAGCCTCATCTTATCTCCGAAACACATTCATCTTCTGAACTTTTCTATTTCTATCAAGGTCACTGCCATTCTTCTAGTCAGCCAGGTTCACAATCTCAGTTGCAACAATCTGTTACTCCCCACTGTCCTTTATCTCATAATTCTAATGAAGTATCAAATCTTGTTTCTCTCTCCACTCACATAGCCACTGTCTGAGTTTGGTCCCTTCTTATGTTTCGTCAAGACCATTTCAATGGCTTCCTAATAATTCTCCCTGCCTTATATCTTTCCCTACTTTAATTCATTTTCTGCACTGCCACCAAGGTAATTTTCCAGAAGGGCAGACCACATCACCTTCCCACTTAAATGACTACAGTTGATCCTTATTACTTTTTAGACCAAACAGCAGCTATTCTGTTTGCCATTAAAAGCTTTTTCACAATCTGTCCCCTTCTGATTCTCCAATCCTTTTCCATATGACTCTTCGGTATCCCACCTTATAGTCCAGCCATTCTGATCTGCTTGATGCTCCTCACTCAAGGTATTCTATATTCTATACCCTTGCCTTTGCACTGACTTTTCTCACACTTGTACTGCTCCCCTGCCCCTTGGAATCCACTGTCTCCTTCAAGATTCAGCTTAAATTTCACTTTGTAAAGGAAACATTTCCTGCTTTGCTTTTCCTCCTCCTCCCAGCTGTGAGTGATTACTTATGAAAAGTTACTTTGTTTCTGCTCTGTACATGTCATATATATATATATATATATATATATATATATATATATATATATATATTTATATACTTACAGCTATAGAGAGAGATTCTTTCCCATTAGAATGTAAGTTCCTTGAGGCCAGGAACTGTTCTTTTTGTATCTCCAGTGTATGCAACACAGAGAATGTGTAATGAATCCTTTTTGATTAATTTGTACAAGAAAAAATGACTAGTTTTTTCATACTCTTTGACCCAGGGATCCATCTACTAGAAATATGGCTGAAAATAGAAAGATGGAAACAAAGATCTAATTTTTACTAAAAAAAAAAATTATAGTAGCACAATTTGTAGCAGCAAAAAACTAAAATTAAAGTGGATGCATTTAATTGGAAATCAGTGAAAAAACTATGGTGTATGAATCTAATGAAATATTACTGTACAGTAAGGAATGAGAGCCAGCAGGATATAGTAAATACAGTCCTGGACTAAGAGTCAGGAAAATCTGAGTCCCGATCCTTCACCAGTCTCAATTAACTACCTCTATGACCAGCTACAGCACTAGAATTTTGAGAGAACCTTTTTCATATTCTTCCCCATTAGAATATCAGCAATTCACCTTTATAATGTCCTTTATAATTTTTCATTTTTTACCTTTTTGTTATTTTTACTCCAATGTTTATGTTTCACATTTTCTTTTGAAGTCCCATTTTTTTGGTCAGGAATATTTGAAAAACCTGTATTTCATTTGAGGTCCATTTTTTCCTTATAGGATAATATACAATTTTGCTTGGTAAATTGTCCTTGACTGTAGACCTATGGCTTTTGGAATTTGTCATTCTAGTTTCTTTGTTCCTTTTTTGTAATAGCTTCTAAATCTTGGGCATTTGATTGAATATTTGATATATTTCTTTCTTTCTGGTTGTTTGTAGAATTTTTTTGTCTAGAAACTATAGATTTTAGCAATGAAATTTTTGACATATTTTATTTTGGGGTTTGTTGTAAGAATTTTTTTCTTTTTTTCTTTTTTTTTTCAATTAATAGATTTCCATTTATTTAAAATACAGAGAGGTTGGAGTTGCTATAAATGTGAAAAGTTTGATGCACTTTCAGATGAATTCAGTATATTATTAGTTTTGCCTCACTGCTTTACTTTGTTACAAGATACCCCTCATGAGTAGGAAGTTATCTGTAAATGTTTGTGATAAAAAGACAAAGTACTTCAATAAACAAAAAAAAACCCTCTTCATTGGGCATTTGCTAGCTGTGAGAAACTGAAGTAATTTAACCTCTTTGAATCTCATTTTCTTCATCTGTAAAATGAAAGTTTGGACTCACTGACCCCTAAAATCCAACCCAATTCTAAAGTTATTTCTTTATAAATAAACATGGAAAATATGTTGAATTGATGTAGAGTATATTAAGTAGATGTACACAATGACTATAACAATGCATATTTTAAAATCACCAAAAGGAACCTTAAATATGAGTAATTAAAAACCTAATAATGGCATCATATAATAGATAACGAAACATAACTCCCTTCTTATGGAAAAAAGTGGAAAACAATGAAAATAGAGTATTGTTCACTTGCTAATTTGCAGTATTAGTATTAGATGGTTTTGCTTAATTATTTTTCGATATTATGAGGTAAGATCCTGTCTGGATGGGTAAAGAAGGAGAATGAGAGAAATTATATTTCCAGAAAGAAACCACAAAGTATATTTTAAAAATATTTTTCATGATCACTACCAAGATAAGAATGCCAACCATCCCATGAAACAATGGACTGGCTTTCCTTAAATCTTTATTACCATACTTCATGGTAGCGTAGAGGTGAACCTTGACATATTAGCAGAGTTAAACCTTTAGCAGGCTCTATTATGACAGAAAGGTTTTCAGTATGTTCTTGGCAATAGAACAAATTTGCTTTCTGAGAATCAGCATAGCTAAGTATGAACAGAATAACCAGTAGGTTGGCTATATGGTGGTGAAAAAAAGTCACTTGATGATCATTTTAGGCAACTCACAAAGAAAAACAAAATGATCTTCAGTCCTCTGTAAGTTCTTTTTGCACATTAATGAGAGTACATTCTCCTAAAAATCACATATTTCAGTCATCTATAAACATTACTTTAGCTATTGTACTTTAAAGGTGAAATCCTTGTCTACTGATCAGCTAGTAGATATATTATTGGAAAAACAGATTTATGTCATTCCTGATATATTTTCATTATAAATGAAAGCAGAAGACAAAAGGAATTTGTACTTACATGAAAAGACAGCTCGTGGGTTCTCCTTGGATAGGCAGATACAAAAATCGGGGAAGTTAGCTTTAAGACCTTATCTTCCAAATTGTTGCTTAACCTTTCTGTATTTGTGCTCATTGTAAATCAAAAAAAAATTCATTATATCAAGTCATTGATTTTTTTAAAAGTTGAAAATGCAGGGTCAAAGATGCCTTAATAACAAGGAAAAAATTTCCTTAAAATTAGAACTGTAGAAAAGTATAATTATGAGGTAGTGAGTTTCCCATCATTAACAGTATTCAGGAAGAGGTTGGATACTGTAGAGACAATTCCCATTCTGGTTCTTGTCAGACTAGATGACTTTTGAGGCACCTTTCAACTCTCAAGGATTTTGAGTCTACTCTATGTTCTTTAGAGACATATTTTAAACGTCATCAGAGTGGAACGGCATTATTCCAGAAGGCTAACTAGATTAGGTAAGAAGTTCTGACTCTTTATATATATACATGTATGTATATGTATATGTATATGTATATGTATATGTATATGTATATGTATATGTATATGTATATGTATATGTATATGTATATGTATATGTATATGTATATGTATATGTATATGTATATGTATATGTGTATATGTATATGTATATGTGTATGTGTATGTGTGTATATGTGTATGTATGTATATACATATATATATATAATTTTATTTTTCCCCAGTTACATTTTAATGTTTGGTTTTAAAACTTTGAGTTCCAAATTCTCTTCCTTCCTCCCTCTCCAACCTCCCTCATTGGGAAGGCAAGCAATTTGATATATATTATACATGTGTAGTTATGTGAAACATTTCCATGATAGTCATGTCATGAAAGAAAACATAGACAAAATAAATTAAAGAAAAATAAAGAAAATAAAAAAGTATGCCTTAATCTGTATTCAGACACCATCAGTTCTTTCTCAGGGGATGGATAGCATTTTTCATCCTTAGTCCTTCAGAGTTATCTTGGATTATTTTATTGCTGAGAATATCTAAGTTATTCACAGCTGATCATCTTACAATATTGATGTTTCTTTGTACACAGTACATTTCACTTTGCATCAGCCCATGTAAGTCTTTCCAGGTTTTTCTGAGAGTATTCTGTCCATCATTTAAGACAGGTTTTAAAAGAGGTGAATTGGCAGGAAAGAAGGAAAAGAGCAGTGAAAAGGAGGGGAATTGATTGAACCAAGGCAATTGGTATTTTTGAATGAGATTGAAGGAGTATAGAGAAGCCAATATTAGTAGAGAGCCTTGAATTTGACTTTGAGCATCTTGGGGAAAATAGGCATTTAGAAATCACTGTCTTACAAGGCATAATGAAAATATTCTGCAGCTGCACAATCAAAAATTCCATTTTCTGGCATTTTTGAGACTTCACAAAACCATGGTAAAGTCTCATGACTGATAATTCATTGCTTCTACAATGTTGAATACAGTATATCTCATTTTGAATTTAGTTCATGAGAATCTTGGAATCAATCATGGATCAAGCTTTTTTCCAGTTCCAGAATCATTTGCCAAGTTAATTGGAAAACAAAAGTAGCTTTGTGGCTTACATTCATATTAGTCTAGGAATTCCACAGTAGGTAGCTTCTCTACCCCTGTTACACATTTAAATTAACTTTCCTCCCCCAAATAACACTTGAATTTTATATTTGACTTTTATTCAACATTAATACTTTGCCATCTTGTTTACCTCACTCCTTGAGGGCGGTAATCCATTCATCTTAACGTCCAACCTATCTTGACCAGTAAGTGAAAGCACTCAAATCTCCCTCCACAAGAAAAAAAAATCAAATAAGTAGTTTATGGGCATCACGTTTATTTTCTTGATGTTTATTATTGGTTATTTGATTATTATAACGTGACTGAATAGACTGATCCCACAACTTAGCTAGCTCCTAAAAGGGAGTACATGAGCTCCTTTATCTTGTCCAATTTTTCAACACAACAAGGAATTCCTGGTAGCAATGTGAAGATGTAAAGTATATGCTGTCACATAGTAAATGCCAGAGTAAAAGCAAACAATATCAGATGCTTCCATTGTTTCACCTCATCAGCAATTTGATGACTGAGATAGGGGTATCCCATATGTCACCAAATAATTCCACATGTCCCAATTGATTATAGCCCTGAGGTTCTCTGTATAATCTTCTATATGTGTCTGCCTACAGTAGAAATGGAAGGTTTTCTAAAGAGGCAAGGCAAGAGAAGCAGGATAGATATGTTAAGGATTTTCCCAGAGCAGTTTAACTGAGCTTGGGAAGCCATAGAGTCAATGATTCATATAAGCAAAAAAAGTGACTACTCATCTGGCACAACTTGAAAGATGTCATAAAGGCTACTTGCCCCTAAATATATGACCCATGAGCTTCCCCTGTTGGTCACAAAGGGGACCAGACTGGATCAGTAAAATGTCATCACCAACCAAGAAAGAATATGGCTGGATTGGTGAAACATCATCACCACCACTGGAAAAAAGAACTCAAAGTGTGTATTCTAAGAATGATGAGCCAGTGGTGCCACCTTGTGTATAAAAGAGAGGGCACCATTTACAGAGCTAAACTCCTCTCCTTTAGCTACATTATGGGGAGTTCAGCTATCAGTATTAGCCAGATGAGTTCTCTATGGCAGCCTATATGTGAAGAAGTAAAGTGAGTCCAATGAGACCCAAGTGCTGCCTGCCCCCTGAGGTTGCAGCTCAGAAATGAGGAGAGTCACATTAGATTATACTAACTCTTTTACTTCTTTGCAAACTATTAAATGTCATTGTTGGTACAATGAAATTTAGATTAATTGCCACTTGTAATAATGATTCTCTCTAGGAATCAAATTCTATTTTCAAAAAGTAATTCTTATGCTAATATGTTTGCCGCCTGCTCTTTACCAATCAGGGGATATCATAAGGATCAAATTGGAATATTTGTTTGATAGTATGGAGGTTTCAAACTAATGCAGTTTCTTTCAGGTAAACAAACTTAAAGTATGCAGAAGCACTAATTATAATCATTAGTAACTTCACTGACCAATTATAGCTCCAAAAATGCCTAGCAACTCACATCACTCTTTCAGACAAGAGCCTTTACCTCTCTATAGATAGATGGGTTCATAGCACTGAATGTAATTCCCATTCTAATCCAGCCCTAATTGCTCTCAAAGAAGCCCTTACACCCATGTCTGTAAAAAGTCAATTTAGCATTATTAGAGGATCTTGCCACCATATTACTAAGTTGTTAGGAAAGGAAATATCATAATTATTCATTTTTTCATTCAACAAATATTCATTGACTTGAGTATACTAACTTCCAAGAGCTGGGAAGGCCTCAAAAATACAAAATATGTGCTCTGTAATAAATAAACATAAAGTATAACAAGGGAGATCCCAGCTAATAGGATAGGAAAGATGAAGAGTTCCTTTATTTTTTAAGAAAAGGATGCTTGGGAAATGCTTAAAACTTAGGCCAAAAGCTGTGGGGCAAGAAAGAAGCTGGCAGGTAGCACTTAGTCAGATGGGATAAAAGAGAGGGGAAAAAAAAGTTGGACTAAAAGTTTGACTTCTTTAGACCAGGTCGCAGGTAATTGCAGTGTACAGCTGCTGTTTAAATTGCCTTTGGCAGAAATTTGCTAATTACTGATGATTTGGCACCTGGGCAACATAGCTACCTAGTAATGCAGTAAATGATAGGAAAGTCCAGTTTATAAAATCTGAAGAAACTGAGAAACCTCATGCCAAAAGCCTCTCCCTCTTTCTTCTATACCTCTATCCAGTGAGTTAACATGATAAACTGCTTGCCAGGACAGTTAACAGTGAAAGTGGTCAGGGCCTGAGGGGCTCTGCCTCAGATGGAAGAGGAAGGCGCAGAGAATTATTATGCTTCTGCATCTTTCACAGGCACTAACTGAGTGGGCCTCTATGCTAGAAGCAAACACAAAAGAAGTGGAGTCCCGGGGTCACGTGAGTTAAATAATGTCGCAAAACTACCCCTTTTCTTTCTCTCCTCAGTGTCTCCTGATTGTCTATCAATCCTATCCAGCCAACCTTTATCCTCACTTCATTGTCTCCAGATCTTCTCTTCTAATTAGAAACCAGGTCAAGTGTCTTACCCTTTTTAGTCTGTTTTCCTGTTTTGCATTCCCTCCAAACTGTATATTAACTGGGTGAAAACCAAAGTTCTGGGTTCTTGGCTACCAAAAGCCCTGAACCCAGTTTGTTTCGAACTTCATGCACTGCTAAATAAATCATTTGTCTGGATATTTGGCTTTATTATTTAACCAACAAAAAAGAAAAGGAAGAATAAAGACTTTAAAAAATTAAGCTACATAATTAGTAAGTTTTTCCTATAAAGATTAGATTTGGCTCCTCAGATGCAGAAACACTTTCCCAAGCACCACATTACAGTAAGGAGGAGACACAAGTAATACTGGGAAAAAGGACATCCGCTACTGACCACAGGAAGAGGAAATCTGCTGGGGTGGTCAGTAACCCTCATAGTCAAACCTGCCATTTAGGAGATGTAGTTTAAAGACATGACAGAGCCTCCTAAGAATTGTAAAGACTGTTGATTACCACTCACTTCTGATGATTCATGTGGAAACAAATGATGCCATCAGAAGAAACCCAGAACGAGTTCTCTTGGGATGATGAAATCTTTAACATGAAACTTCAGGATAGAGTAGTGGTGGAGGTAGAGACAGAAAGACCTGCCTTCAAATACAGCCTTGACACTTACTGGCTTTGTGACAATGAGCAAGTCATTTAACCTCTCTGAGATTTATTTGCTCATTTGTAAAGCAGAGATAATGATAAGTAGAGTCACCTACTTCAAGTTGTTATGAACTACAATAGGGATAATGTATATAATGTAAGTTGAAAATTTTAGGGTGCTGTATAAATAGCTAGCTGTTATGTGATTAAGGTAGAGGTTAGGTAAGCTATTGAAACTGAATAGCCAGCTAAAATGGTTTTAGAGAATGAAATTTAGATGTCTGATCCAAAGTTGAAGATAAAGAAAGGATACTCTCTAAGCCAAGGAGAAAGTGCATTTATTAAGGACTAGAACCAATACATTTACCTTGGGACTTTTGATCTTCACGTGAAGGCTTTAAATTAATGATGGAGAGGGAGGGAAGAAATGGTCAAGGACAAATGCTCAACCAGATATAACGTAGAAACAAAGGCAGTGGAGATAGTGCATTCCCCAAATCCTCCCAAACACCCAGGCAAAGAGATTATATCCCACACCCTTAATAGAAGAAGGCTTACCTGTCTGAGCTGGGAGGGTAATATTAACACCATTCTAATGCAAGAATGAACTTCTTTTGGGCAGGTCTTTTCCTTATCTTCTCAATTGTTAGTGTTCTCTCTCTCTCTCTCTCTCTCTCTCTCTCTCTCTCTCTCTCTCTCTCTCTCAGAAAGAAAAATCTACTTGAGGGCCCAAACGTGACTTTTTTTTTTCAAAGATGTGCACCTATAATTATGATCTAGGAAGTCCTAGATATTCGAGGATAGGGAGGAAATCTTCCCAATTAAGAAAAACTTGAGAATTGTAATGTGTGATAATTAAGTTAGCCATATTACGGTTTGTGATAACCATCTGAAAATATTCTCAGGATTAGTTTGCTTCCTAATAATAGTCTGATACCCAGTGACTATTTGAGTCTCCTAAAGGATGAACTTCAAATAGCCTATTCTAGTCTCTAAACATAGCACATTTAGGAGTATGTTGTTTAGCTAACCTTCAACAATCCTAACAATGTTCCTTGGATTAATATCTATGAGGATTGTGAGATCCTGCTTTTGGTCAGGTTCCCACAATTCCCTTGCTGCCCTGACTCCTAGCTCAGGTAAACTCAGGAAAATATGAAAGGGATAATGAGATTATAGAAAGTTAGAGCTAGAAAAGAGCTTAGAGATCTCATAGTACAGCCCCCTCCCCTCATTTTATAAGACTTAGAAGATGTCATCGGGGATACAGCTATTGTTCACCTCATGGCATGGAGCTATCAATGCCTGATCCTTTGATATATACCCAGCAGTTCACAACATGGTCCAAAGCCATTGAAATAAAAAGGCCAAAAGAAAAATTCATCCAGGGGATCAGACTCTTCAGACAGAGGTCACACTTGGCTCTCTTATTTTCCATCCGTCCAAAACATTCAATTCCACAACCACAATGTAGGGCTACTCTAACAACAATCTAAAAGCCTGTGCCATTTCTACTTTTATAAGCTCCTTGAAGAAGACACAGAGATGGAGGGAGACTAACAGCTTTGTTTGGGCAATAGTTGGTGACTTCTGGTCGCAAATCAAATGCCCTACCTTACTGATTGTGGTAAATAACTATCAAAAATTCCCTAAAATGGATAGTAAGAGATTTTTTTAAAGTGCTTTTGTTTTGTATGTCATGACTGACTCAGGCCATTCTGGTGCTTCAGGTTCAGAACTGCAACAAAATGAGACTTTTAGAACATCTAACTGTTAATGAAAAGGGGGTTACTTAGCCATATCAGCAAAAGGATATTCAGCAAGAATACAGTATTGACTCAGTTGGGAGCAGTGTCCATGCCTTTATTTTAGCCATGCTGACCTGCTATTCAGGAGCTTAAGGGAGGAGCTGCTGCAGCATCTTTATGTGTTGGCTTTTCGGCTTAGCTATAGCCATTGACCAAATCCCAGTTTTTTGAGAAAATTAAGACTTTAAGATAGTTTTAATACCTTTTAAGGAAAAACTAACTCAGCCTACATGGCAAATACTGTTCCTACCATGTACTGCTTTGACCCTCCTATAATATCCAATTCCTATCTCTCTTCTCCTTGCCTTTACTACTAAACTTCTTTAAAAAGTTATCTACCCCCACCGTGCCCCATCTTCATTATTCTTCTCTATTTAGCTGCTTTCAAACTCACTTCCTTTCCTCCCATCACAGCTCTATCCAATTAGGAGGTCATTAGTGACCTTGGACTACTACTGTTGGTCACTTCTTCCTGCTGTATATATTTTCTCTTCCCTGGTATCCAAAATACTGCATTCTCTAGATTTTTCTCTTACCTTTTTTAACTATTCCTTCAGCTCTTTAATTTAATCACTCAATAAGCAAATTGAGTACTTTTTTTAGGACAAAGCACTGCACTAGATTTTGTTCCTTAATATGGCTGTTCTCCAAGTGTCCAACCTTTGCCTTTTTCTTTCTATGGTTTCTCCTCTGGCAAATTCATTTACACATACCACTGTAAGGATCAACTCCATAGAAATTACTCCTGAACCCCTAACTCCAGTTCCATCCTTTTAAGGGAGATCCAGACCTTCATTTCTAACTTTCTGTAAGATATTGCCACTTAAATGCTCTCCTGGCACTTCAGACTCAGTATATCCAATGTCAACTACGTGCTTATTAAATTTGCAAATGATACAAATCTAATTATACCAGAAGACAATATCAGGATTCAGAAAAATCTTGACAGGTTAGAATAGTGATGAAAGTCTAATACATGAAACAATAGACAAAAATGGTAAAAAAAAAAAAAATCAAAGCATATTGAATTAATAACCAGTACTCCATAAAGAGCTGTTCTCCAAATCATAAAAACCAGGGTTCAAGTCTTGCCTCTGGCATATACTGACTTTGGGACCCCTAGCAAGTTACTTAACCTTTTAGTGCTCCAGGAAAATGACCCCAAATTATTGATTTCAAAGCAATTCCTGGTCTTCCCTAAGACAGGAAGTTATATCACTATGTGTACTCTGCACTAATGAAATCCCACACTTCTCTTCCTCCATTCAGAAAAAAAAAAGGAGGGGAATGTACTACGCTTCAGTTCAAGAAATCAACCTTATGAGTGCAAAATGAAGAGTCTTATAATGGGCACGAGTGTTTTTATCAATAATGTGGATAGCTTATTAAGTTTGCATGTGACACAAAGCTAAGGGGAAAATCTAATAGATTGGATGATAAAGTCAGGATCCACAAAATTTTTTGGCAATATCTAAGACTACCTTTAATAATGTCAATTGTGAAGTCTTAACATGGGTTCAAGATATCAATTATTAATCAATTATCAATATCAATTCACATTATAAGACAGGATAGATAACAGTTTATCTGAAAAATACCTGGTGATTGCTGTTGGCTATAACTTCCATTAAAAATATGATATAGCAGCCAAATGAGAGACATCCTGATATCTTGAATTATAATTATCATCATCATATTTTTAGAAAGTTAACTAGTAAGAGCAGAAGGATTCCCTGAGGTAAACAACCAGAATGATGTAGGTCTTTGAGTCCAATCCATGTGAGGATTGGTTGAAGATGTTCAGAATGGAGAAGAGCAAGTTCAAAGAAAACACATGATAGCTGATCTGTCTTCAAGAGCCTGAAAAGGTATCTCATGGAAGAGGGTTTAGATTTGCTCAGTTTGACCTCAAGAAGTGGAACTAAGAACAATGAGTGGAACCTCAAAAGAGGTAAGTTTAGGGTTGATATAAAAAAAATCCCTTCCTAATAATTAATAATATTCAAAAGTTCAGCAAGTTGATTCAAGAGTTAGTAGAAGCCCTAGAATTCTTCATTGTCACCCTCTTACTGGAGGTCTTCAAGGAAAGGTTGGATCACTTCCTGCAGGTCTCTTGTAATGAGCATTCTTCTTCTGATATTGACTGAGCTAGATGGCAACAAAGAGTCCTTCAAACCATAAACTTCTGTGATTCTATGAGTAGGCTGTAATCAATCAATCAATCAATATTTGTTAAGCACCTGCCATGTTCTAGGCACTGTGCTAAGCCCATTACTAGTCAAGAACTGTGTGAGAGAAAAAGCATAAATGACTCTCCTCAGAAAAATGAATAACAAGAAAAGAATTTGGGCTTGTCATATCACAACAATAGGCAACTGATGAACTGCCTAAATGCTATATTGATATACATGCAATTTCAAGGGAACTAGGCAAAGGTGAATGAATGTGATTCACAAAATTTACAGGAAGACTTGGACTATACTTACACTGAATGAGAGGCCTGAGATGGCTTACTATTTGTGTAGTGGACTGAATATCTGTAAGATGAGATCATAGAGCCATCAAAGTAGTAAAGTATAGGATGTAAGGGACTACCTAGTTCCTCTGAAAAAGATCTGGAAAGGTTTAATATAATACAAGCTTAATAGGAGTCTACATTGTGATATGGGGGCTTAAAAAGCTAATGATACCTTGATTAATCAATACCTACTAAGCATCTACTACGTACCAGGTACTGTGTTAAGCAATGGGGATACAGAAAGGGGCAAATGACAGTTCCTACCCTCAAGGAGCTTGTTATCTAATGGAGGACACAATATGCAAACATGCAACTTACAATGCACACACCTGCATGTTATCTCTCCCATAAGATTATAAACTCCTAAAAGGCAGACACTTTTTTTGCCTCTTTTTATATCTTTAGCATTTAGATAACAATAAATAATAGATTAGATAACAGCAAAAAAGACCATTTTGAAAGCCTTCTCTCCCTGGCATCAACCCCAAAAAAACATTCACACACACACACACACACACACACAAATGGAGAAATTCTAAGAAATTATCATGTGCTGGCTACTAAATTTTAGAATCACAGATTTTTTTCCATGAAAACAAGTAAAGTTTTAATTCTATCTTTCCACCTCAACCCAGAAAACTTCTCAATTTAATTACTTTTGTTTCCATTTTTTAAAATGTTTTTGATTATTGATAAACTAATAATAGTAAAAAGAACTACAGTATGTGCTAGAATAATGGGGTCATTTTGTAAGTCAGTCTAATTAGCCTAATTATACAATTAAAGAGGGAATGGTTTAATTAATTATAATTACCAGAAATCATCCTAATTAAAACACACTTCTAGCCAGCTTGAGATAAAATTATCTAAATAAATGTTTCCATGTTGATCACAAGTTCATTATGTAGAGAGTCTGAAACTTTTATAGATCTGATAATGTAAGAACATGTTGATTGAGGAGCCCTTTGATCCTTTTGTAGAGTCCCTAATCACTCTCTCCTAAGCTCTAATCTCACTTTATCAGTTGCATATTGGACATTTAAAACTGTATGTTACATAGACATATCAAACTCAACATGTTCTAAATAATCAACAGATATTAAGCATCTACTCTGTATTGATTAACACTGCGATATCAGGTACTATGCCAAATGCTTAGGATATGAAGATAAAGATGGTCCCTGCCCTATTAAGCACCTACCATGTTCTAGGCACTGTGCTAAGCCCATTACTAGTCAAGAACTGTGTGAGAGAAAAAGCATAAATGACTCTCCTCAGAAAAATGAATAACAAGAAAAGAATTTGGGCTTGTCATATCACAACAATAGGCAACTGATGAACTGCCTAAATGCTATATTGATATACATGCAATTTCAAGGGTCCCCAGGGTCAAGGGGGTGCTGAAGACATATGAGTTACAGAGCTGATTTCATCTTGCAGGATAATAGATTTCTGGAGACCACAAAGTCCGTGAGAGCAGCTCATTATTTCTGTCCCCAAACCTACCCCTCTTCTGAGCTTCCCTATTTCTTTTCTTTCATAATAGTATTTTTTTCTCTAATTATATGTAAAAATAGGTTTCAATATTCATTTTTATAAAGTTTTGAGTTCTAAATTTTTCACCCTCCCTCCTATCCCTCCCCTCTCCCAAAGACAGCAAACAATCTGATATAAGTTACACATGTACAATCATGTTAAACATATTTCTACATTAGTCATGTTGTGAAAGAAGAATTAGAACAAAAGGAGAAAACCACAAGAAAGAAAAAGCAAACAAAAAAAGTGAAAATAGTACATTTCGATCTGCATTCAGATGCCATAGTTCTTTCTCTGGCTGTGGTTAGCATTTTCTATCATAAGTCTTTTGGAATTGTCTTGGATCATAGTACTGCTGAGAAGACCTAAGTCTATCATAGTTAATCATTATACAATGTTGCTTTTGCTGTGTACAATGTTTTCCTGATTCTGCTCACTTCATTCAGTATCACTTCATGTTAAGTGTTTCCAGGTATTTCTGAAATCTGCCTGCTCATCATTTCTCTTAGAACACTAATATTCCATTACATTCATATATCCCAACTTGTTCACTCATTCCCTAATTGACAGGACTCCCCCAATTTCCAATTCTTTGCCACCACAAAAAGAGCTGCTATAAATGTATTTGTATGTGTGGATCCTTTTCTATTTTTATGATCGCTTTGGTACATAGACCAAGTAATGGTGTTGCTGGATCATAGAATATGCACAATTTGATTGCCCTTTGGGCATACTTCCAAACTGCTCTCCAGAATGGCTGGATCAGTTCACAACTCTACCAATGCACTAATGTTCCAATTTTCCCACATTTTCTCCAACATTTATCATTTTCCTTTTCTGTCATATTAGCCAATCTGAAGGTGATCTCTGATCAATAGAGATGTAGAGCATTTTTTCATGATTATAGATAGTTTTAATTTCTTCATCTGAAAACTGCCTATTCACATCCTTTGACCATTTATCAATTGAGGAATGACTTGTATTCTTATAAATTTGACTCAATTCTCTATACGTTTTAGAAATGAGACCATTATCTGAAACACTGACTATAAAAATTATTTCCCAACTTTCTATTTTCCTTCTAATCTTGGTTGCTTTGGCTTTGTTTGTATAAAAACTTTATAATTTAATGTATTCAGAATTATCCATTTTTCATTTCATAATGTTCTCTATCTCTTGTTTGGTCATGAATTCTTCCCTTTAGATCTGACAGGTAAATTGTTCCTTGTTCTCTTAATTTGCTTATGGTATCATCCTTAACGTCTAAAACATCTACCCGTTTTGATCTTATCTTGATAGAAGGTGTGAGATATTAGTCTATGCCTAGTTTCTGCCATGCTATTTTCCAGTTTTCCCAGTAATTTTTATCAAATAGTGAGTTCTTATCCCAGAAGTTAGAGTCTTTGGGTTTATCAAACAGTAGATCACTATAGTCATTGAATACTATCTCTTCTGTACCTAACCTATTCCACTGATCCACCACTCTATTTTTTAGTCAGTACCACACAGTTTTGATGATTGCCACTGTATAATATAGTTTTAGATCTGGTATGGGTAGGCTACATTCCCTTGCATTTTTATTCATTAATTCCTTTGATATTCTTGACCTTTTTGTTCTTCCAGATGAATTATTTTATTATTCTTTCTAGCTCCATCAAATAATTTTTGGTAGTGATTGATATGGCACTAATTAAGTAAGTTAATTTAGGTAGAGTTGTCATTTCTATAACATTAGCTTGGTCTGTCAATGAGCTACTGATATTTTTCCAATTCTTTAGATCTAACTTTACTCGTGTGAAAGGTGTTTTGTAATTGTGTTCATACAGTTCCTGGATTTGTCTTGGCAGATAGACTACCAAATATTTTATACTATCTACAGTTATTTCAAATGGAATTTCTCTATTTCTTGATGCTGGATGTTGTTGATAATATAGAGAAATGTTAATGATTTATGTGGATTTATTATATAACCAGCTACTTGGCTAAAGTTATTTTTTAAGTAGTTTTTTAGTTAATTCTCTAGAATTCTTTAAGTATACCATCATATCATCTGCAAAAAGTGATAGTTTTGTTTTCTCATTGCCTATTTTGATTACTTCAATTTATTTTTCTTCTCTTCTTGCTAAAGCTAATATTTTGAATACAATATTGAATAGCAGCGGTGATAATGGGCATCCTTGTTTCAATCCTGATCTTATTGGGAACATTCTAGCTTATTCCCATTACATATAATGCTCGCTGATGGTTTTAGATGAATACTGTTTAACATTTTAAGGAAAACTCCATTTATTCCTATACTCACTAGTGTTTTTAATAGGAATGGGCGTTGTACTTTGTCAAATGATTTTCTGTATCTATTAACATAATCACACGATTTCTGTTGGTTTTATGATCTAGTCAATTACGCTGATAGTTTCCTAATACTGAACCACCCCTGCATTCCTGGCATAAATTTCACCTGGTCATAATATACTTTCCTGGTGATAAATTACTGGAATCTCTTTGCTAATATTTTATTTAAATTATTGCATCAATATTCATTAGGAAAATTTGTCTATAATTTTCTTTCTCTGTTTTGGCTCTTCTTGTTTATGTATCAGCACCATGTTTGTGTCTTAGAAGGAATTTGGCAAAACTTATCCTTTTTCCATCTTTCCAAATAGTTTATATAGTATTGGAATTATTTGTTCTTTGTATTTGATAGAATACATTTATAAATCCATCTGGCCCTGTAGATTTTTTCTTAAGGAGTTCATTGATGGCTGTTCAGTTTCTTTTTCTAAAATGGGGTTAAGTATTTTATTTCCTCTTCTGTTAATCTGGGAAATTCATATTTTTGTAAATATTCATTCATTTCAATTAGACTATCGGATTTATTGGCATAGAGTTGGGCAAACTAATTCCTAATTATTGTTTAGTTTTCTCTTCATTGGTGGTGAATTCACCCTTTTCATTTTGATGCTGGTAATTCGGTTTTCTTCTTACTTCTTTTTAATCAAATTAACTAAAGTTTGTCCATTTTATTGGGTTTTTCATAAAGCAAGCTCTTAGTTTTATTTATTAGTTCAATAGTTTTCTTAATTTCAATTTTATTAAACTTTTCTTTGATTTTCAGAATTTCTAATTTGGTATTTAATTGGAGATTTTTAATTGGTTCTTTCTCTTGCTTTTTTAGTTGCATGCCCAATTCATCAATCTCCTCTTTCTCTATTTTATTCTTGTAAATATTTGGAGATATAAAATTTCCCCTAAGAACTGCTTTGGCTATATCCTATAAGTTTTGGTATGTTGTCTCATTGTCATCATTCTCTTTGATGAAATTATTGATTGTTTCTATGGTTTGTTGCTTGACTCACTCATTCTTGAGGATTAGATTATGTAGTTTCCAATTAGTTTTTTAGTCTATCTTTCCATGGCCTTTTATTACACTTAATTTTTGTTGCATCATGATCTGAAAGGGATGCATTTAATATTTCTGCCTTTCTGTGAGGTTTTGATGTCCTATTACATGGTCAATTTTTGTGTAGGTGCCATGCACCACTGAGAAAATGGTACATTCCTTTCTGTCCCCATTCAATTTTCTCCAGAGGTCTATCACATCTAAATTTTCTAAACTTCTGTTCACCTCCTTAACTTCTTTCTTGTTTTTTTGTTAGATTTATCTAATTCTGAGAGGGGGAGATAGAATTTCCCTACTAGCATGGTTTTGCTGTCTATTTCTTCCTGTAACTCTTTTAACTTCTCCTCTAAGTATTCAGATGCTATACTATTTGGAGCATATATGTTTAGTATTAATAATATCATTTCATTGTCTATGGTACCATTTAGCGAAATGTAGTTTCATTTCTTATCTCTTTTACTTAGAGATAATTTTGCTTTTGCTTTGTCAGAAATCATTATTGCTACCCCTGGTTTTTTTTAACTTCAGCTGAAGCATAATGTATTCTACTCCAGCCTTTTACAAGTGCATATCTTTCTTCTTCAAATGTGTTCTTATAAATAACGTACTGTAGGATTCTGTTTTTTAATCCACTCTGCTATCCACTTCCCTTTTTACAGGAAAGTTCATCCCATTCGTATTCACAGTTATGATTACTAACTCTTTCTCTCCATCCTATTTCCCCTCTGTTTATAGTTTTCTCTCTCCTTTCACCCCCTCCCTTCTCACCAGTACTTTGCTTTTGACTACCACCTCCAACAATCTGCCCTCCCTTCTATCAGTTCTCTCTATTTTCTTTCCCTTTTCTCCTCCTACTTCACTACAGGATAAGATAAATTTCTATACCAAACTGAGTGTGTATGTTGTTGCCTCTTCGAACTAAATCCAATTACAGTAAAGCTCAAAAAATGCTCACCCCTCTCTCTTCTTTCTCTCTACTGTAATAGGTTTTTTGTGCCTTTTCATGTGATGTAATTTCTGCTTCTCCCTTTTCTCTTCTCCCAATACAATCCTTTTTTCACCACTTCATTTTTTATGTCCTCCTATCAAACTCAAGTTATACCCATACCCTCTGTCTATAAATACTCCTTCTAATTCACTGAATAGAGATACAGTTCTCAAGAGTTACAAGTATCATTTTCTCATGTAAGGAAAACAGTTTAATTCTTATTGGATAACATTTTTTTCTTTCCAGTTTACCTTTTTATGCTTCTCTTGAGTCTTGTATTTGAAGACAGAATTTTCTGTTCAGCTCTGTTCAGTTGTTGAGACGGTTTGAAAGTTCCCTATTTCCTTGAATATCAATATTTCCCCCTGAAAGATTATGCTTAATTTTGCTGAGTAGTTGATTCTTGGTTGTAATCCGAGCTGCTTTGCCATCCAGAATATCATATTCCAAGCTTCCAGTCCTTTAATGTAGAAGCTGCTAAATCCTGTATAATCCTGACTGTAGTTCCTTCATATTTGAATTGTTTCTTTCTGGCTGCTTGCAGTTTTTTTTTTTCTCCTTCACCTGATAATTCTGGAATTTGGCTACAGTAGTCCTTGGAGTTCTCATTTTGTAATATCTTTCAGGAGACTATTTTGCCCTCTGGTTCTAGGATATCAGGGGAGTTTTCCTTGATAATTTCTTGAAGGATGTCTTCCAGGATCTTTTTTTAATCATGGCCTTCAGGTACTCCAGTGTGATTGGTTGGAATATTGTTGTGGTGTAGGAAATGATGAGCTTGTTGATTTAGATAAACATGACAAGAGATGGACTTATGAAGGAAGATGCTATCCACTTACGGAGAAACAGATGACAAGTGGAAATAAGCAGTATACAGTCTTACATATATGCATCTGAATGTATATTTGTATATATGTGTATTTTTCTGGACATTTATGTGTACGTGCATGTGTGTGTGTATCTGTGCTTAACTGTAGCCTTTTGTGACAGAGGAAAGGGAAAAATAATAAAGTTTTAAAAATGCACAGCAGAGAACAAAAGCCATAGAAATAAGCTTTGAAAATAATATGCAGGTTTTCTTGAAATGGAAATTAATTGCTTTGTATTGAATCCTCATTTATGTTCTGCTGTGTATGTGGTGATTTTTTTTCTCATTTTGTATTTGTTTAAAATGAATTCAAGCATAATGAAAAAAAAATTATCAGTGTTTCTATTTACTACCAACAAAATCCAGCAATGAGAGATAGAAAGAGAAATTCCATTTAATATGACTGCAGACAGTACAAAATCCTCAGGAATCCACCTGCCAAGACAAATCCAGGGATTAAGTGAATGCAATTACAAAACACTTTTCACACAAATAATCATCTAAACAATTGGGGAAAATACATATTTCTCATGTGTAGGCTGAGCCTACATAAAAATGACAATCCTGTTTAGTTAATTTACTTATTGAGGGTCATACCAATGCAACTATCGAAGAATTATTATATAGAGTTAGAAAAAATTAAACAAAATTCATCTGGAAGAACAAAAGGTCAAGAACATCAAGGGAATCAATGAAAAAAATGTTAAGGGAGGTAGCCTAGCAATTTCAGATTTCAAACTACTTACAAGGTGATAATCCTCAAAATAATCTGTACTGACTAAGAAATAGAATGGTGGGTCAGTAGAATAACTTAGGTACACAATTTGTTGTTCTGTTATTCAGCTGTGTCTAACTCTTCATGACCCCATGGACTATATTGTTCATGGAGTTTTTTTGACAAAGACACTAGAATCGTTTCCCATTCCTTCTCTAGTGGTTTGAGGCAAACAGTGGTTGTGACTTGCCTAGGGTCACAGAGTTAATAAGTGTCTGAGACTGGTTATGAACTCACATCTTTCTAACATCAAGCCCAGTACTCTATTCACTGAGCCATCTTGCTGACTCTTATGTATACAATACCAGTAGTTAATGACCTAGTAATGCAGTGTTTGATAACCCAAAGATCAAGTTTTTGGGACAAAAACTCATTATTTGAAAAACAAATTACTGGGAAAACTGGAAAGCAGTTTGGCAGAAAGTAGGCAAAGACCAACATCTCACACTGTATACCAAAATAAGATTGAAATGAACAAAAGATTTATACGTAAAGGGTGATATCTTAAGTAAACTATGAGAGCATGGGAAAAATGTACCTGTCAGATATAAGGATAAAGGAAGAGTATATGACCAAATGAGAGAGAGAAGTATAGGAAGTAAAATAGATAATTTTGATTACATTAAATTAGAAGGCTTTTGCACAAATGAAATTAATGCAGCCAAAATTAGAAGTCAAACAGGAAACTGGAGGAAATTTTGCAGCAAGTTTCTCTACGAAAGGTTTCATTTTTCAAATAGATAAGTAATTGAGCCAAATTTATATAAACAAGAACTATTCTCCAATTGATGAGTGGTCAAAGGTTATGAACAAGAAGTTTTTAGAAGAAGAAATTAAAGCTATCAATAGTCACATGAAAAAATGCTCCAAATCACCATTGATTAGAGAAATGCAAATTAAAACAACTCTGAGATACCATCTCATACCTATCAGATTGGCCAACATGACAGAAAAGGAAAATGACAAATGTCAGAGGGAATGTAGAAACTGAGACACTAATGCATTGTTGGTGGAATTGTAGATTCTCCAGTTCTGAAGAATTGAGTGGTTACTATGTATCAAACACCATGCTAAGGAATATAGAAACCTTGAGTGGAACAAATTGGCAAGCACTTACTTGATCTTGGCCTTCAATATGAAAGCATGCCATGAAAATTAGGCTTTCTGATACTTCTGACTTTTGACCTTTTAAGCAGGAGGTGTCAAGAAAGTTACAATGTGATAACTAGCTTGTTGCAGCCAATCATTCATAGCAATATTGGGGGGGGGGGGTTGTTTGTTTCTTTCATGAGGAAGGCCTTTATTGAAAGCAGTAATTGGAGAAGGCTTAATGGAAAGTCTGACACTTGAGTTGGACTTTGAAAGGTGAATAGAAATCCAATAAATGAAAATGAAGGGGACAAGATTTCTTCACAGAAAAGAAATGAAAGATTTCACAGCTACAGTATGAGCAAAGGAATGGAGGTGAGAAATATATATTCTCCTTATAAGGTAGAAATTCTCAATTATATGTTAATAACTGTTTAATTGTAGCTTTTTTTATGCTCTCTAACCAATGAGTACTGCTAAGAATGAGGGAAATATACTAATATCTCTGAATACTGAGTCCTTTAATGTGGAGGTTTCTTAAATAATTCAATCTAAACTCTCCATTCTATTCAAAGAAACCTACTTATCCAGATAGGTGATTTAGTCACAAATGCATGACTTCCATTACATCTTTCCCTTCTCTTGCCTCCCCTCCCCCCAAAAAAACCCAAACCTGTTCCCTTCTTCATTTCTGCCCAGAACTTACTCCATAAAACCTTTCCTAAATAGCCTCTCTATGATCTCTTCATTTACTCTGGCATTCTATCAAAAATGTAGTTGTGGTTGAACAGTTTTGTTGTTGTTGTTGTTGTTGTTGTTGTTGTTTTAGCTTTGGGAAAGCTTTCCATTTGTCTTTTTTTCTTCCTTGACCTGGATAAATGTTTTATTCTGGAAGGCGTAATAGAAACAAGTTTCAGCAACAACACATTCCATTAACCAGGGAATGTTAGCAGACAGTTATATCACAGTTAATTTCTGAATCTCCACATGATTTCCACAGATGTAAGTAAAAACTACAATTAAGAGCAAATTATAGATCAGAAAATGATGCCAGGAGATAATATTGTACTTTGAGGGTATGGATCAAATGTAAGTTATTCTTGCTCAGCTTTCACACTTGGCAGGCAGAAATCTGGTTTGTTTATCTCATTTCTTGTAAGGAACATTCTGCCCAGTCACCAGCCTACAGCAAAGAACACTTGCACCTGTACCTATAGGCAGGTTTTCTTGTTTTCAAATATATATATACATGCATACATACACATGCACACATATATACACACACACATACACACATATACATTCCCACACGTATATGTATGTGTATACATAATTCTTTTTATTGCTAATTCCCTGGATTTTTGCCTGATGCTTTCTCTACTCTTTATATTTTAATCTGGCTTTGTGTTCTTATTTTCATCAGTCCAGTCAATGTTGCCATATATTGAGGTCTAGACATAATAATGTAACTCGGTGTCCACAAAATGAATTCTAGGGATAGGGAGCGGGGGAGGGAATTTAGCTAATGCAGTATTCCAATCTTCAGAAACATGTTTTCTTATTTCCTTTCCTGAGTCCCAAATAACACAAATCACTTAACTCACCAAGAAAAAGCAAGCACATGTACAGAATGCAATGTACACAATTTTGAAGGTAATGTATTCCACAAACTACATTGAAATTTTAGAATTTTAATGAAGATAAACACTTATCTGGCTTCAAAAACAGGTGGCTTTAGGTAAATAGAACAGAGTTACACAACTGGGAATGTGTCCATTAAACCAGCATATTTGGTAACATCCTGACTGTATTTTAATTGCAACACCTGCTCATAATATCTGAGGAGAGGATGCTTTTTATGTGTTAATTGGGTTAGTTGGGTAAATATTGCCATGCTGCTTCTATCATATTTTCCTTAGAGTTGTTTAGTAGTTTTGCTTTAAAAATGTCATTTAAAAACAAACACTTATGAATCTTCCTTATTGAAACATTTTCTGATCAATTAGAGAATAATTAATGAATACTAATAATGTTAAGTGCCCTGGAACTTCATTCTCATCCTGCTATGATGTTTTAGTATAAGACAGGGACATCTTGGGTGAAGTTTGTTACTGAAAGTACCAAAAGGAGTCTACAATGTCAGAGCATAAGCTCTAACCAAAAATGACTTGGTAAAGCTGCATTGAGCTTTTCTTGAAAAGTTGGACAAGTCAAAGTTTTGTTTTTCATCTTTCAGTCTAGATTCTGGGTTGACTACAAGATGCCATGGAGATAAATAGAGCACTTTAAGGAGAGAATAGATGAGCACCCTCTCACACCATGACTCTGATTGACAGATGAAGCCAGGCAGATCGAGGTGGGATGGAAGACTCAGTAAGGGGAAAAGGAAAGTCAAAGAAAAAGAGGACCATGAAGAGAATAAGCAAAGGATTCAGTCAAAAATGTATGAAAAAAGGAGAAACTAAAAAGAGCATTGAACCAACTAATTTAACCATAATGAACAACTGGGGCCGTATGTGGAACAATAGGACCCTTTTTGTTGTTGCTGCTGTTGCTGTTGTTCAGTCATTTCAGTTATGTCAAATTCTTTGTGAATCCATTTAGGATTTTCTTGGCAAAAATACTGTACTGCTTTGCCATTTCTTTCTTCAGCTCATTTTATAGATGAGGAAATTGAGACAGAGTTAAGTGATTTGCCCAGGGTGACACAGCTAATAAGGTCTGAGGTCAGATTTGAACTCAGGAAGATGAGTCTTCCTGACTCATCATCCAGCATGCTATCCTAGCTGCCACCAGAGCTAGGGTAATTAAAGCTAACAGTTAGATCAGCTGGTGTTAAGTTGCTACAGCACGTACAGAAGATAAAACAGTGAAGTTGACCAGTGAGCTTGGACAGGAATACTAAACTTAAGACATTTTTTTTGTTTGTTTGTTTGTGTTGTTTTGTTTTGGTTTTGTTGGCAGCTATGAATAATAAAGTCATAAATATAAAACAAGGATCTAAGTCTAGGAGCCAACTAGCTTCTCTCATTTGTCATTATATCCAAGTTAATTTGAATATGAACCAAAAGTATTATGAGGACTGGAGAGAGTCTAGTCACCTCAGTCCTATAAGGATACAGACAGAAATTCAAGGATTCTATGGGAGTTAAAAAAGAATTTTCTAAGCCCAAGTCAAGCAGAAGTGAAGGGCAAAGACTGGGTGAAAATAACAAAGGGTCTGTCTAAAGATAATCTTATCCTAAGAGCATGTAAGCATCTGCTGTGATGAAGCAGCTAGTTAGCATCTCCTTTGTAAGAGAAGACTTCAAGCTCTTTTAGTCAGCAAAGGATCTAAAGATCTGACAAACCTACACTCAGCCAGATAGCCAATAAACCAGCACACAGCCTCAGGACAAGATTGTCGCAATTAGACTGATCCTCTGCTGTTCCTCAAAGTCCTTAGCCTGGTCAACTAATTAATTGTAGATTAGAAGATTACTTTTAACTCCAGTCAAATCCCTAATTGCCAGACTATATCCGCTTTTGGGGTGTTCCACTCAAAAAACTACAGAGGATTTCTCTATGGCTGATAATGGCCAGACTCCCTTCATTGCCCCAAATGCCTCTCTTTGGCATACAAATAAAGCTTGGGGAAAGCAAAAGAGATCTAAGTGAAGCTGGGTAGATTAATGATCTCTGTGTTAGGTCTTTTGCTCCACATTCCTGCCTTTACTATGCATATCTACTACCAACAAAATGACTGACATTTGTTTCACTTTCTAGCTAGCAACAAACCTCCTTGTTCTCTACATGGAGATAAGTAGATTAAAGAAATGGAATTCCAAATTGTACTCCACAGCTAGAAGCAAATGAGTAACAATATAGGAAAAAGGAAAACTTTCATTAAAGACACCTCGACCTCTGAGCTATTGAAACTTTTTTTTTGTGGGGGGCATTTCTTTATCAACCAGGTATATTTCACAAAGGAAAATTATTACCTTAAGTAAAATTCTCTGCTACCACCCACTACCCAGGTAGCCATTTCCCAAAAGATTAGTATAAAGCTAGCTTATTTGATGACCTCTTCAAAATAAACTTAGGGGTTCTCATTGTTTCTTCTGTTCCCATTTGTTGTCTAGTAAAATTTCAGCAATTTAGGCTCTACTCATTTATAATCAATCATTCACACATGAATTGGGATGATTTTAGCCTTTGCTTTATCTGAGACAGAAGGGTTTTCCAAACCATTGAATGATGTCAACAACTTTTTAGATGCGACTTGAACCTTCTTAAGAGAATAATTGGAGCCAAGGTGGCTGAGTAAGCAGTAAACTACTGAAACTCTCCCATACTCACCTCCAAACAACCATAAAATAGAGCCAAAACAAATCCTGAAATAACAGAACCAGCAAAAAGACAGGGTAAAACAATCTCTTTGCCCAAGAAACTTGGAGGATCAACAAGAAAGGTCCATCTCGCTCAGATGAAAGGGAAGCACAGCCCAGGATAGGAAGCATCCCAGCAAGCCTTTAGCAAGCCCCACCTCAGCAAACCAGCAGGAGATCCTGAATCCCAGTGTAGTGAAGCAGGCAAATGCCAACACCAGGACCACCCCCACACACACACCCACACACACACATACACATGCCTTAGCATAGACAGGTGAACCTGCAGACTCCAGCTCTGAGAACTACAATGTGCTTCAGCACAGCCTGGGTTAAACAGGTAGTCACCAACCATAATGGTGCCTAAAGCAAACAGGCAGCTGCCAGCCAGCACCAACCTCCCTCAGCCCCAGTGCTTCAGCATAGACCCAGGCAAACAGGCAGCCTCTAGAGGCTGCATACATGCTTCAGCATGGCCACTGGGAAATGCAGAAACACCCCACCAAGGTGTCTTACAGCATGCACCTGACACAACCACTAAGACCCAGCTCAGCACCAGGTAAGCTGCCAGACCCCTGTGGCCTCCAGCAGTGCTAGTCAACTCCTATCCCATCTCCATAGTGCAGTACCAGACACAAAGGTCCCCCATGGGCCTCAGGGCAACATCAGTACAGCACAAGGTAAACAGCCAGGGCCTGCAGTCAGTGGCACAAGAAACTGGAGATAGTAGCACATCCACCCTAGGAGCAGAGCTCAAATTCAAAAGAAAGGAAAAAGCCTCCCCCCCGCCAAAAAAAAAGGATCAGCAGAAAACAACAACAAAATCTGATTGTACAAAGTTATTATGGTGACAGGTAAGATCAAGACACAAACACATATAGACACAACCCCAAAGAAAAACAGGAAATGGTCTCAAGCACAGAAAAATCTCATGAAAGAGCTCAAAAAGAAGCTTTAAAATCATGTGAGATAGAAGAAAATTGGGAAAAGAATTGAGAGTAATGCAAGAGAATTATGAAAAAGAGTCAATACCCTGAAAAACTACTTAAAAAGTAGAACTAGTCAAATGGAAAAGGAGATACAAAAGTCCACTGAAGAAAACAACTTCTTAAAAAATACAATTGGCCAAATGGAAAAGAAAGTACAAAAGCTAATCAAGGAAAACAATATCGTAAAAGTTAGAATTGAGCAAGTGGAAGCTAATGATTCTATGAGACATCATGAATCAATCAAACAAATTCAAAAGAATGAAAAAGTGAAAATAATATATAAAATATCTCATGGGAAAAACAACTGAAACAACTGGAAAACAGATCCAGGCAAGACAATATCAGAATCATTGCACTACCTGAACGCCATAATGAAAGGGAGGACATGGATAGCATCTTTCAAGAAATTATCAAGGGAAACTGACCCTGATGTCTTGGAACCAGAGGGCAAAATAGGCATTGAAAGAACATGCCAATCACCTCAGCAAAGATATCCCAAAATAAAAACCCCAAGAAATATTATAGCCCAATTTCAGAACTATCAGATCAAGGAAAAAATACAAGTGGCCAGAAAGAAACAATTCAAATATTGGGGGGTCACAATCAGGATCTCATAGGACCAGGGAGTTTTAACATTTAAGGATCAGAGGTCATGGAACATGGTATTCTGAAGGACAAAGAAGCTAGGATTACAACTAAAAATCACTTACCCAGCAAAATTAAGCATAATACATAAAGGGGAAAAATGGTCATTCAATGAAATAGGAGAACACCAGAACTAAACCAAAAATTTGACCTCCGACATCAAGACTCAAGAGAAGCATAAACAGGTAAAAAGAGAAAAGAAAACATAAGGGATTCACTAGAGGTAAACTGTTTACATCCCTACATAGGAAGATGATACTTGTAATTCTTAAAAATTGTATCACTAACAGTAGAGATAAAAGAAATATATATATATAATATATATATATATATATATATATATATATATATATAGACAGATGATAATCAGTATAAGGCAAATTTAAGGGAATAACATAAAAAAATTAAGGGATAAGAAAGGGGAGTACAAAGGGTGCAGAAGGAAAGGAGAGGTAGAATGGGGTAAGTTATCTCACATCAAGAGATAAAAAAGACCTGTTACAGTGGAGGGGAAGATGAGAGTTTGAGTGATGAACATCACTTGAACCTTACTTCCATCAGCATTGGCTCAAAGAGGGCATGATATACACAACCAGCTGAATATAGAAGTCTTTCCTACCCAACAGTAGGAGGGGAGGAGATTAAATAAAATGGGAGAGGTATAGACAGACATAAGGGAGGGTAAATCAGGAGAAGTGGTAGACAGAAGAAAAACATTGGTGAGGTAGGAAAAGTTAAAAGGAGAGACAGGACAAATAGCAGTAAGAATAGGATGGAAGGAAATACACAGGTAGTAATCTTAACTGTGAATGTGAATGGGATGCACTCTCCCATAAAACAGAAGTGGATAGCACAGTAGATTGAAAACTAGAATCCTACAATATGTTGCTTACAAGAAACATACTTGAAGCAGAGACACACAGAATAAAGGTAAGAGGTTGGAGCAAAATCTATTAAGCTTCAGATGAAATTTTTAAAAAGCAGATGAACCTTCCTATCATTTTATTTTATAAAAAAAAAAATCCAATCATTTAATAAGCGATTGACTGAACTGTAAGCAACTACTCCATTTCAGTCACTCTCTCACCTACTCACCCCTTCTCACTATATTTCCGAACCACACTCAAATTGACTTTATTGGCATCCCAATCCTAAATAACCCATCTGTTACATATCCTATTTTACTCCACTTTCACACTTAACGGATTAGCCTTAACCCTTTCCAATGGTATTCACTACGCTCTGATTTACACACTTCTGATTTTAGGAAATGTTCACGCTGCTATAGCAGCCAATCAATGAGCTTTATAACCCTTCAATACTCAATGTAAATGCCACCTCTTCCATGAAGATTTACCTCAGTTGGAAGTCACTTCTGCCTTATTTGATTTCACGAAAATTTGTACTCCTTTACACACTTCCTATATTCTAATTTATATCTTGTTTATCTGTGAATGTGTCCTATCACTTCTGTTGATTTACAGACTTCTTGATGGCAGGAAATTTCTTCATTTTTCTTTGTCTCAAGGTGACTGATATAGTACATTGTGTGTACTTATTTTAATACACCCATACATTGGTGATCACTTCAAAAAGCATACTGCACACAACAGTTAAGATCACAATTCATCCACACTTCCTCATCTTGTACAGTTCACTTCTGGGTCATTTTGTAAATCCTCCATAGGATTTACATCCACTGGGCTAAGAGACACCACATTGTAGATCATTAGCTCTCTTGATATTATGCAGGTAACAGTGGAACACACAAGCTATAGCTTTCTTACCTCTTGCTCTAACAATATGACCAGCCCAATTCTTCTTCAAATTATACATTTCAGGACAGATAGGTGACACAGTGGATAGAGCTCTGGCCCTGGAGTTAGGAAGACTTGAGTTCAAATGCGGCCTCAGCCACTTGCTAGATGTGTAACCCTGGGCAGATCACCTTATCTCAATTGATTTCAAAATTTTTTTTATATCTCAATAATATTGTTTATGCCATGTTGTGTGTTCAGATCTTTATTAGTAATGTGCTAGAGCCAATTTATACCCAGTATTCACCTCCACAGTGTCATCATCATCACAACTTTTTTAAGTATTCTCAACTCTGTTTTACATGATTTGCAGCTAAATAACATGACCAGAAAAATGTTAAATTTAAAAAAATAGAGGGGCAGTTAGGTGGTGCAGTGGATGGAGCACTGACCCTGGCATCAGGAGGACCTGAGTTCAAATGCAGCCTCAGGCACATAACACTTACTAGCTATGTGACCCTGGGCAAGTCACTTAACCCCATTGCCTAGCCCCCCCCAAAAAAAAAAAGTAGAGAGAGATTTTCATTCCATGGAAAAACTGGGAAGAAGGGTCATTAAAAGAGATCATTTTTAAAAGCATTGCACTATTCTCAATGAAAACCAGCCTTGATGAATGATTATTGACTTGAATAATTCATAAAGAATTGTGGAGATTGTGGAAAATAGGTATATGAATTATTCATGTTTTCTAAATCAACTTTTTTTCAGTTTTAATAAAAGAGATAGGATCAAATAGTAGATGCAGGGCAAACCTTGGAGTCAGGAAAAATTGGGTTCAAGGTTGGGCTCTGAAACCTATTAATTTTATGACTTTAGACAAATGACTTAACTTCTTAGTGCCATCAGGCAGCTTTCTAAGTCTGCATGTTGTAGATGAATTTCTTATTTTCATCAGTGGAAGAAGTTACATTCACTAATGAAATTGCAACCGTGAATGAAAATAACCATAATAATAAATGATAATAATGATGATGATGATGTTTATTTGTCATTATTGTTATCACAGAATTTAGTTTGTCAATGAAATTGTTCAAGACATTATGTGTCTTGGAATCTGTAGCATTGGTCTTTTTTTCCCAAGCATTTGTTATTACCACTCCTTCACATATATTAAGAACCTATCACTCAATACCCTCAAAATAGTGTCCCCTCTGACACAAACTTTCTTTGTGTAAAAGTATCTGATGTAGCTATGATTCGTATTGTTTTCTTTTTCTGAACTCATTTGTCATCAGTGATATCTATTTATATTATTTTTTTGGGGGCAAGGCAATCAGGGTTCAGTAACTTTCCCAAGGTCACACAGCTAGTGAATATCATGTGTCTGAGGCTAGATTTGAACTCAAGTCCTCCTGACTCCAGGGCCAGTTTTCCATCCACTGTGCCACCTAGCTGCCCCTCATATAATTTTCTTTAGTGCCATTTCTACTTCCTCATACAGAAATTATCAGTCAAGAACAAACTCCAAACCCAAAAAGGTTTTTAGAAAGAATTCTATCAAGTAGTTCTGCAGAGGGGAGAATCAGAAAAAAATGTGTCTCACTCCCCAGAATCTCTGAAAGTTTTACATTATTTAGAATTCACACAAGGGCACAAAGACAGAATCTATGAGTGGCCTACAATCATAGGCACTTTGCCGATATGTGTCAGCAGGGAAGTCTTAACATTCAAGAAAGTTTGGGCAAAGTCAAAACAAAAACTTGGGGTAAGGTCCCAACAGAAGATTTGGGTGGGTTCCAAGCACTCCTTGAAGCAATCTCTGGTTCCTCTGATGTCATCTCTGGGATCAGCATGTTCTTCACATCCTTGATTAAACAATATCTAACCACACAGAGATAGATTCAAACTATATGAGTAAAAGTTTTCCAAAAAATTTCAATGAATATAATGTTAAAGACCAAATTTGAAAAATGCACTGTATTGATAGAAAAAAAAGAGTTTCTTATAAAAGTATTAGAAGATCTTTTCTGGGTTTTGTCCTGCTTTCAGTTTGAATTTTTTTTTTTTTGGTGAGGCAATTGGGGTTAAGTGACTTGCCCAGAGTCACACAGCTAGTAAGTGTTATGTGTCTGAGGCCAGATTTGAACTCAGGTCCTCTTGACTCCACAGCCACTGACTCTATCCACTGTGCCATCTAGCTGCCCCTTCCAGTTTAATTTTTAAATGCTCTCAGGAGTATCTAGCTTAAGTGGGACTCATCAAACTTTCCATAAAATTGTTTTTCCCTCCAGATTTTGTCAGGACCTGAAATACATCAAAGTTATGAATTGAGGAATAAAGTGTCTTTAATTGAAATAATAGGGGAGCAGACCTGCCACCTGGGGGTGGGAGGTGGGGAGGTGTCCAGTGGATTTCCCAACCAAAGAGATCCATGAAAAAGTTCTTATAGTTTTAGGGGGGAAAGGGGAAAAGACATTATGAGATAGCAATGCCTACTCAGTGGCACTTGGCAAACCAGGCAAGGAAAGCCACTTTATTCCAACTGTGTTGCTATGAATCCCAATGGAAGGGGGCAAGAACACTACAAGCTGAGATCCAGCTTGAGCTGGGGTCCCTACCAGGCAAATTTCCTGGGTAAGGGGACCTAAGGGAGTAAATGTCTTCAGAGTAGGAATGAATGTAAGAACATAATTGAAATTCTGACATTACAAAGGTCATTTAAGAGAGTGGCAGTCCACATTATATTTGATATTAATAATTTCTGTCATATTAACAATTACACTAATGATTTTGTCAATTTAGTGCTATTTTGCACAATGATATAGCTCAAAACCTTCTGCCATCATTCTCCACATGATTTTAAAATGAGTCTGTATTATCGACTGATATTGGTCCTCTTTGCTGTATGTCTTCACTTGGCAATAATATTGAGTTTACTCACTGAGGCAATTTCTAGGCCTTTTTGACTTTCTTGTAATGGTAATTTATGTGCAATCATATTATTTACATTCCATAGGAAATGACCACAGTCTAGGCAAATATGTTATTCTATACATTTCTCAT
This sequence comes from Phascolarctos cinereus, assembly GCF_003287225.1. Lineage (NCBI taxonomy): Eukaryota > Metazoa > Chordata > Mammalia > Diprotodontia > Phascolarctidae > Phascolarctos > Phascolarctos cinereus. The sequence goes on along the minus strand of NW_027555958.1, from coordinate 112,495,802 downwards.
TTTTACTATCAATAATTCATTTTAAAAATCATGTCAGAGCTATTTTAATTATATGCCATTTATTCTCATTTACACTATTTTTAATTTGATATTGATTTTTATCTTTAATTAATATGTTAATGGTGAGACCAAATACATTATTTCAAAAGTAATTCCCACCTTGATAACCAGCTTTTGTTGTTGTTGTTCATTAAAATATTATTAGAAAATGGAGTGGATTTAATTTTTTATGTGTAGGAATTCTTAGTTTCATGACCAAAAAAAGACTAGATCCTCACTACCTCTCAAAATTCTCCACAATGAGCACTATGTACAAGGAGGTAAAGTAATTGCAGCTGTCTTCACAGGTTAAGATACCAAGAACTTTAAAGAGGTAACAGTCTGCTGATTTAAGAACAAACTAATCCTTAGTGTGCTTGCTCAGAATCCATTACCTCCACCAGCACCTACATGCTTGTAGGGCCACACACAACTAGACCCACAGCCTTTTGCTCATGAATCCTCATAGCAATTCACTTGCTACCGCAGGGACTTAGCAGCATACCCCAAAGTCTCTGACCAAGTCCCTTCATATTGTGGCAAAAGGCAGCAAAACTGAACTTTGTCCACACCCCCAATTCCTTGCAAAAGATTTATTGTTATAGGAAAACAGCAGCTCGCACAGCCTAGGGCAGTAATTCACACACTGTTGCACAAAGAATGGAAAAAAAAGCAATAATGTGAAGATAAAACATGATCTCTATACAAGTAAAACATATTCATCTCAAAGACAGGATGCCTGGAAACAAATTAAGGCTGATAAATATTCCAGAAGAGTATGGCAAGGCAAAAAAAAAAATTGAATACTATAATGAAAGAAAAAAAAAGTAGAAGAAAACTATCTAGAACTTCTGAACATAGAGAACAAACTACCACCTAATCTCCTCCAGAAAAACAAATACATATACTACAAATTCCAAGACACATAGTGGTGAAAGTTAACAATATCAATGATAATGAATTTTGCTATTTCTCAGGAGAAAGAACTTCAATTATAAAGAAAAGGAGAAGTGGCTAGTTGGAGCAGTGGATAGAGCAATGGGCCTGGAGTCAGAAAAAGTTCAAATCTGACTTCAGACACTTACTAGCTTTGTGACCTTGGGCAAGTCACTTAACCCTGTTTGCCTCAGTTTCTGCATTTGTAAAATGAGTTGGAGAAGGAAATGGCAAACAATCCACTATCTTTGCCAAAGAAAACTCCAAATGGGGTCATGAAGAGTTGGACAACACTGAACAACAACAAAATGAAGAAAAAGAAATTCAAATACTGCAGGATGATTTTGTACCCACCAGAAATAAAAGAAGGGAATGGAGTAATATGTTGCAAAAAGCAAAGGGTACAATCCAACGTGACATTCCCTGAAAACCCGAACCTCATCATCATTGAAAAAAGGATATTCAATAAAAGGGAGACATTTCAAGCATTCCTCCAAAGAAAACCATAATTGAGCAGATTATACTCTTTGAAAACCCCAGACAATGGTAACACAAGAAAGATAAACAAATATAGCAACCAAAGAAGGCACAATTAATGAAATAAATTATGCCTAGGAAAAATGGGGGGAAATACTAGAAAAAGAAAGGCACCCACATTTAGGGTTATGCTGTAGCTAGCTTTCATGAGCAGTAGGGGACCTGAATTTTCATTATGACTTTTACACTTCAGAAATTGGCAAACCTTACAAATCATGGCTTGATTTATTATTTTGTTGATTTCTAGACTTAAGAATGTGATAGAAAAAATATGAATAATGCAGATTAAATTTAAAAGTTGGGAACATATTCCTCCATCCTCCCACCCAGTTGTTACATATTTACCAAAGCAAACCTGCCTATGGAGTTTAAAAACAACCACAAAATAACAACAAAGGGACCATTAAAGATTTCATTCTAAAAGCACAAAAGGAGATAAAAGTAAAAGCAGTACTTACATAAAAGAACTGATGTTTGAAGAACAGATCTGAAATCCTATGACTAAACATCAAAACAATCTCTGTAGAGAGAATGGTTTGTGTGTGACTAAACTGGAGAATGGGAAGGTATTAGGTGCTTAGAGTGATTAGGTGAAGAAATTTCCCCTAATCTTCCTTTTTCTCCCCTCCCCCCATCCCATTAGTGTATTCCATTTCCTCTCTCTTTACATTTTTTTTAAAGATCATCAAGACATGAGAACCACTCTTAGACTTTATCTAATTTTATTCCCTCTGTGACCCCCAATGATGGTAGAGGTCTGAAGGGACTCAAATATCTCCCCATATTAGAACATACCCTTGCTTAGTCCCTTAAAATTTCTTGCTTGTGTTTCTCTTGACTTCTGTATTTGTACTTCAAAGGTCCTACACTCCTCTGGTCTTTTGCTTAGGAATGCTTGGAAATCCGATATTTCACTAACGTACATTTTGTTGTTCCCCAGATGGATTATAATCAGTTTTTCTGGGTTATTTTTAGTTGTAAGTCTTTTTTTTTTTCTGGAACATTGCATCTGCTTGCCTCCACCGATAGAGACCCTCATTTTCTTTAAGATATAACTCAAGTGAGGGGGCGGAGCCAAGATGGCAGAGTGAAAGCAGTGACTTGCTTGAGCTCTCCCCCAAACCCCTCCAAATACTCATAAAAAATGGCTCTAAACAAATTCTGAAGCAGCACAACCCACAAAAAGACAGAGTGAAACAAATTTCCAGCCCAAGACAACCTGGATGATTGATCAGAAAGGTGTATCGCTCAGGGCTGGGAGCGCAGCGCAGCGTGGGCACGCAGGCCGCAGCAAACCTGGAGCAGGCCTCAGAGGACTGAATCACGGGCAGCTGTGGAGGTTTCCAGACTCCTCAATCCACTAATGCCAAAGACAACTTAGAAGGTCAGTGGGAAAAGTCTGTTTCTGTTGGTGGTCAGAGAGGAAGGTGGGGTTTCAGCTCCATTCCCCAAGAACGTGGCCTGGGGGGGGGGGCAGCTGCTTCCTGAGCAGAAAGATGGGATGTAGCAGTCTTGTAGCCCAGGAAGCTTGAAGAATTAATGGGAAAGGCCCCTCTTGCTCTGGAGGAGGGGAAGCAGTACAGGGTGTGAGGCAGTGCAGCAAGCCAACAGCAAGCCCCAACTCAGCATACTAACGGGAGGTGTTCCTGAGCCCCAGGATTGTGGAGCAGGCAAGCGCCAATACCAGGACCCCTTGAATATCTCAGTACAGGCAGGGGACCCAGTGGATACCAGCCCAGAAAGCCACAACATTCAGCCTTCTCCAGCAGCCAAAGAAGTACTAAGTATAGAGGGGAATAAAAGAGAGGGGACTGACAGAAGGGAGGGCAGACTGAGAGAGGTAGTGGTCCAAAGCAGAACTCTAGTGAGGAGGGAAAGGGAGAGAGAAAAGCATAAACAGGGGAGAAAACAGGATGGAAAGAAAGAAACAGATAATAATCATAACTGTGAATGTGAATGGGGTGAACTCTCTCATAAAACAGAGTGGTACCACAATCCTACAATATGTTATTTTAGAACCTGGAAATTCTTCTATGAACTGATGTTGAATGAAATGAGCAGAACCAGTAGAACATTGTACACAGAAACAGCTACATTGTGCAATAAGTGACTTTGATTGACTTAGCTCTTCTCAGCAATGCAAGGATCTTAGACAACTCCAAAGACTCATGATGGAAAATGCTATCGACATCCAGAGAAAGAACTTTAGAGTCTGAATGCAGACTGAAGCGTACTATTTGATCTCCTTTTCTTTTCTTATTTTGTTTTGTTTCTTCTGTCTCATGATTCCTCCCATTAGTTCTAATTCTTCCTTACATCATGACTAATGTGAAAATATGTTTAATATGAATGTATAAGTAAAGCCTATATCAGATTGCACACTGTCTTGGGGAGGGTGAAGGAGAGTGAGGGGGAGAAAATTTATCACTCAAATTCTTACAGAAGTGGATGTTGCAAACTAAAAATTAATTAATTATTTAAAAAAATACTCACTATAGCAATTCAAACCCCATCTCTATCATGCAATTCTATTATCACAAACCTGGCCAGATAAGAAAAGAAACACTGAGCTAACTATCACCTTTAAAAATCCCTTGGAAGTGATATTTCAACTATATCCAGTGATATGATTTTTACCTAATAATTTCCCAAAATAATAAGCTTGCTTAATACTTGAGTCGCTAATTTTTGATTTACTAAAATGTATAGAGAGTCGTGAATGTCTTCTTTTATTCCTGTGTTTCAATAACTTTAAGTGTTCATGGTCTACTTCCTAAGCGTCTTTTACCATGAAATCTCATGTTGGCTATTGCTCATTTCCTCTATCTCAGCTCTCCAGTTAGTACTTTATTAAAACATGCTTTACCAGTATCTCATCTGATCCTCAAAACAATCCTGAGAGGTAGGTGTTATTATGATCCTTATTTTACAGAGGCTCAGCCCTTACCTTTTTACTACATCCTGAATGCCTTCTACCTGGTATGCATTGTGAGGATAAAGCCTCTCAAGGACTCATGGTCTCAATAGATCCTAAGTCACAAACTATGGTCATATACAGACACAAGGCACTAAAGGTGCTGTGATTTTTGTCAGCATGGAAACTCTAGTTATAGGAATTCCCTCCACCAAGGCAAATATCACCTCCTAAGTATAACCCTTCCTGGTTCCCCTCAACTGTTAGTAACTCTTTTCTCTTCTACTTCAATTAATTTGTGTGTATTCATCTATATATACACATATGTTATATAAGTGTATGTGTGTATGTATATGTATATGTGTACATACACATATAGACACATATATATGCATATATGTGTGCATATTGTCTGTCCTGATAAGATTTTAAGCTCTCTAGAGTCTTTTATAGAATCATAAATTTAGAGCTTGAAGGGAAATTTAGAGGTCATTGAATACAACCCTGTTATTTGACAGAGGAGAAAATGAAGAACTGAAAGGTTAAGTCACTTGCCCAGGATCATATAGTCAGGAAGTATCTGACTGAGGTCTTCCTTGCTTCAAGTTCAGTACCCTGTTCAAAATACCATTTTGTTTCTCTAGCTTGTCTTTTTAGACCCAACAACTAACACAATGCTTGATATAGAGAAAGTACTTAATAAATGCATGTTGCTTGATAAGGAAGATGTTTAATCTGTCCAAAATTAAGCAAATAAATCATGAAGAAGTGCTGGAGCTACATAGAAGTTAAATGAGTTGCCAAGAGTCATACAGTTAGTAAGTGTCAGAAGCAAACTTTGAACCTAGGGCTTCCTGATTCAAGACTTATCATTCAACCCACTATACCTCACAGCCCCTAGCAGGATATGTTCTTAGCCATGTTATGTACTGCCTGCTATGTATAAATCCTGAGGTAGCATTTACTTCTCTCCTCCCTGGCTATAGTCAGTATAGAGATAGCTCTACTAGCTTTGAATTCAGCCCTTACTTTTTGACTACCTCCTGAATGCCTTCTACCTGGTATGCATGTCAAGGATAAAGCCTCTAGAGGACTCCTGTTCTCAAAAGATCTCAGGTCAGAAGCTTTGTAGTTAGATCTTTAATGGTATTTCACATTTCTATGATTCTTCAAAGCTTGCAAAACACTCCAAAATATTATTTCATCTAAGCCTCACACCAACCCTGTGAGATAGGTACAATAGGTATTATTACCTCCATTTTAGAAAAGATGAAGTAATTAAAGCATCGAGAGAGATTTAGTGAAATGTTATGGTCATAGAGACAGAATGCTTAAGTCAGGAAAACCTGAATTCTAATCTAGCCTTATATGCTTACTAGCTGTGTGACTCTGGCAAGTCACTTAACCTGTTTGCTCCGTTTCCTCAAGTGCAAAATAGGGATAATAATAGTATCTACTTCTCAGAGTTGTTGTGAGGGATCAAACAAGATATTTGTAAAGCACTTAACATAGTAGGCAGTATATAAATGCTAGCCAAGTAGAATTATTACATAAAAATAAAATAAAATATAAATATAAATAAAATATAAATAAAATATAAAATAAAAAATAAAATATAAAACATTTGTATCTCTTATTAATGTTATACTAAGTATAATAGAAGGAATTAAAACCTGACCCTTCCTACTTCCAAGTCCATCACTCTATCCACTATGATGTACTGACTCTCTTAGTATTCAGATTATCCAGAATTAGACCAGAGACCTACAAGCAAGTGCTACTCAATACTAAAGCAAGACGAGAAGTACTGGGGTCGTGGAGAAAGATTATAAGATTATATTATTCACAATATTGAATTTTAATGCCTGATATTGGAAGGTGATTTACTATAAATTGGTATCTCTAAGGGCTTAATTCAGCTTTCTGTAGAAATTGAAATAGTAAATTTTACTACAAGTATGTAAGAACAGATTCGAGTTCCACTCATGATACTTTACAAAAAGATAAGTGTACACGCTCTAACATAGAGAGTTCTAACCTAAAGGGAAATAACTATGTAATTATGAATTATACCATAAAACAATTCTTAAAGAACACAAAACATTAAATTTCTAATTTCAACCTCCTATGAATAATATTGATTAAAATAATTATAAGACACAGAAAAAAAATTGTATCCATTTTAAAAAATTGGATAGCTCAACAGTTTATTCTAATAAATCTTTCTTTTAAAAAAAATTTAGTTTGATATTTATCCTAAAGCTTAGGAAGGACACTTGTAATGATCATAATACTGTCTGATACTCTGTAAGGAAAGAAGCCATCACCCTTGCCTTCCAACTTTCTACCCTCTATGGCTCTTCTACCTATCTCTGAAAACAATCTAGGTTATTATTTTTTTTTAAGTGAGCTATTTTATTGCAGTGTTGGTTAGAGGCAAGTTCAATGACTAGATGAGATCTTAGCATCCCTTTGATTCCAGGAAACTAAATAGCACTCTGAAAGTGTCAGTAGGAAAAAAAGATAATAACCATTTTCTTCCTGACTGTTCTTTTTCCTAGTAATTTCCGTTACAAACAGGACTGGCTTGATGAGTAACAGAATAGACAGCCATCTATATTGTTTCATTGTTGAAACTTCAAAAATCCTTGCTGCCTAAAAGAATCTTTCTCCACCTACATACCCTACTCCTTAAAATGCCATAAATAGATATTTGGGTAAAATTCCTTTAGGGCACACCTGCACAACATAAGGCACTTGTGGCCTGCCAAAGGATTTCAGATGTTGTGCAGACCTGGTTTAAGGGATTCAAAAGCAAAAATAAAATAGTCCCTGCCCTCAAGGAAGTTATATTCCAGTAATATAAGCCAGTATCAACACATAAAAATGTAGCAGAAGTTAAATTTGCCTATGGGCCCATCCTAGGAAGCATGTGATTGGAGAGCCTCTGGAAATTTCTAGAGACTCCAAAGACATGATGATATCTATCTCTTGGCTCCAACTATGCAGGTGGCAGGTAATTCTAGTTCAGGAAGAGGAAGAATGGGTCCATTCCTATGCCAGTATCGTGGTAACTTCGTTCATATTATAACTAGTTTAGGGCACTGCAACTAAGTAAGTTTTCTGACTGTGGCTCTGGCTGCCTCTGCTTTTTATTATGTTTTTGGTTCGGTTTGTTTTTTTCCCTGATTTCAGGCAAATGAATATACTGAGATGGATGTGCTCAGGATTAGAGGTGACCTTGTGAGTTCAAAAGGTCCAGAAGTTCCATCAGAAACTAGAAGTGGGGATTGGGGAAAGTGGGAGAGAAGAGAGTTTCTAGAAACTACTCCAGAACTTACAGAAAGAATGGTCATCTACAACAAAAAGACTGGTTCAAAATAAAGTTTATCCATTTTAGCTAAAAATTTAGTTCTCACATCCCTAATAGATAATGCTGAGTCAAAGTGAAATGTACAATTCTTAATTAACAATACTTCAAACTGTTTTATGTTCTAATGAGATTAGGTATCAGCATCCCAGCAGATTGTATTACCAGTTGTAAGTTACTGAATCTTGTTTTAATTTGTGGTGCTCATACATGCCTATGTGTTCTTAGTTTAGCATTCTTTTTTCATGTGTAGGAATAAATTGTCTCTCCCATACCTGAGATACACACACAAATATATATGTATACACATATGTATATGTTTATATAAATTTATATATACATATACACACATATATACATATATACATTATATACATATATCTTTATACATATATGTGTTTGTATACATATGTGTGTGTGTGTGTGTGTGTGGATAAGTTGAGAGAGAGAGAGTGCATTGACTACCTCTTTTAATAACCTGTTAGAGAGACCTAGTCATGAGCCTTAAAACATCATTTTCCCCTAGTGTTTTGGGGTTTAGGGGCTTAATAAACTAAGGAGTATAAGAAAGAAGAGTCCAGTCCCTCTAATTACAATCTAAGCAACTGGTGTCTGAAATTGAGCCATGCCACATGCAGGGAGGAGCAAGTACCCAAGCCTCTGTGGGCCCAGCAATGGTTCCTCAATACTAGATATGTATATAACAAATAATAAGCATATGTCATAGACTCATGATTCGATTGATATAGGGAACTCATAGATGAGGAAGCTCCCACTACTAATGCAGATTTGTATCTTGTCTGTAATTTAAAGTTTTAAGAAGTTACCTAGGAAATTCTACCAAACATTTAGAGAACCATTAATTCCAATGCTATATAAGCTATTTGGGAAATTAGCTGAAGGAGTCCTACCAAATTCTTTCTATGACACAAACATGGTGCTGATACCTAACCAGGAAGAGCCAAAACAGAGAAAGAAAGCTGTAGATCAATTCCCTAATGAATATTAATGCAAAAATTTAAATATAATATTAGCAAGGAGAATATAGCAATATATCACCAGGATCATAAACCATGACCAGGTGAGACTTATACCAGGAATGCAGGGCTGGTTCAATATTATGAAGACTATTAGCACAATTGATCATATCAATTACAAAACCTATAGAAATCATATGATTATCTCAATAGATGCTTAAAAGTTATTTTTGACAAAATACAACACCCATTCCTATTAAAAACACTAGACAGCATAGGAATAAATGGACCTTTTCCTTATAATGATAAGTAGTACCTATCTAAAAACATCAGCGAGCATTACCTGTAGTGGGGACAAACTAGAAGTGTTCCCAATAAGACTGTGGTGAAGCAAAGATGCTTATCACCACTATTATTCAATATTATACTAGAAATGCTAACTATAATAGTAAGAATAGAAAAAGAAATTGAAGAAATTAGAATAAGCAATGAGGAAACAAAACTATCCCTGTTTGTAGATAATATGATGGTATACTTAGAGAATCAACTAATAAACTACTTGAAATAATTAACAATTTTAGCAAAGTTGCAGGACATATAATAAACCCACATAAATCACTGGCATTTCTATATATGACCAACAAAACTCAGCAGCAAGACATAGAAAGAGAAATTCCGTTTTAAATAACTGTAGGCAATATAAAGTACTTGGGAACCTATCTGCCAAGAAAAACTCAGGAAGTGTATGAACACGATTACAAAACACTTTTCACTCAAACGCCTCTGGAATTAGATAATCTAGATTTAAATCCTGCCTCTGACTCTCACTATGTAACTTTGGGCAATTCACTTCTTCGCTTTGGTCCTCAGTTTCCACGTCTGTAAAATGAGGGAGTTTGACAAGATAAGGCCCATTTCTACTCTAGAACTACATCCCTGAGACAAATTTGGCTAAGTTATGGAGTTCAATAAAGGGATTCATGCCTAATTGGTTTACAAAGGTTAAGTGGTAGCCAGGTTATGTGAGTAAAAAACTGAAAGCTTTCCTCACAATAAATATGGGTGTTATCTTTGCTCTAGTCCATCACTATGAGAATATTCAAGAATTAAATTCCTTCATAAATTATGTAAAAGTTGCCACAGATATGGGTTGAATGAGCAGAGCATGAATAGATTTCAGCTCTGTCATCTTGGTTACTAATTTTCTTTTTGTAAACTGCCGGTTCCCTCTTTTTCAATATACATATTTAGTAATAGCTGTCTCACTTGAATAGTCAGTTGACTAAAATGTTCTGAACCAGAGAAATGTGCTGCCTTAAGCTGGATAATTATGGCTTTCCTGGATATAATGTAAACCAGACAATAAAAAAATGGGTTTGGTTTTGTTTTGTTTTTAACACTGCCTTTTGCTCTCTCACACCAGGAGATGATACTTACTGATATCATCGCCTCTCAGTGAGGCTATTGTTTCATGTCACTTAGGATTATGGCTTTTCATGATGAAGTAATAATGAGAGAACATCAAGCTGTTCTTGACACAGAGATATTTTGATGCAAAAATAAAAATACCATCACATTAAAATGATGCAAAAGATTTCAAGGAGAGGTATTTTTTTAGTTCCTTGTCAAAATGAGAAAACTTGTATGCCATTAATTCTTTTTAATTTTAGACAAATGCTAAAACTTAAATACATAATAAGAAAAGAAAAAGAAATATTATAAACTTAAATATAAAATAAAAAAAAGTCATGTGAACAGCAGAACATAGGAGAGGATTCAAATTATATAGTGATAACTTTTTATTTCAAGAAAGCTTATGTAATAAATACTATTCATTATGTTGAAAGCTGTCCATTTTTTCTTTGCTTCCTTGTAGATTTTCTTTTGTTTTCTGCTGTACACTTTTTACTTTGTTCTTTTTCCCCCTCCCTCACCCCTACTCACCCCAAGGCTACAGTTGAGCACTGGATGTAGTTATATATAGGTATTGATATATACATACACTTACACATATATACATATACATGCATGCATAATACATACATACAACATACATCTATTCTTTTTCAATGTAGAAAATCAGAGTAGTATAACAACTTGATTTGGAGCTACAAGGAAAGAGTATGGTTGCAAGGATGGTTTTCTTTTCTAGATTTGAATTCACTGAGACTATGTACTTCAGTTTTAGCATTGACCATATAGCAGGGGTGGTCAGGTAAACCCCTGATTTGCTTGAGACATCTCCCACAGAGATATACATGTATGCACTTTTCTAGGATGACCAAGACACTCAAGATTGATCCTAAGTGACACAGGCTACAATGAAGATGATTGGATATTGAGAGTCAGAGGAATATGTTCTTGTCAAGGAATTTCTCTAACCATCCTTCTGAAGCATATAAAAGAAGCTGAGGAGAAATAATTCCTCTTCTGTTTTTGGACTCATAGCATTTCCACTTTCTCTTAGAATTACAGAAATTGGGAGATGGAGATTTTTCTCCCCTCTTCCACCGGCAAGAACCTAAGTGCTACACATGCTTGCCTAGATGAACTTGAAACTGTACCTGATCTTCAGCTACTTTCTCCTTCCTTTCTGTTTCTTTCCTTGAGTACAGGGCAACAACCAGCAGTCCCAAGAATTAGACGTTTCTAACCTTTTAGGTTGAGATTTCCTGAATTTCGATTATAGGCATCAATCAATCAAAAGGGCATCTTAACAATATGTACATTGGAGGAGATGACTGATAGTAGTATCGTCTTCTAGCTGAAGAACTGAAGAAAGTCATGTTTTGGCAACCAGGAATTTGAACTTCATGAGTTTCTCAGACAATGTGTTTACAAGGTTAATAAGACTGTTCAGAAGTCCAAAAATTTTCTGAAGAGAGTATAATGAGTGCAAATGAATTGTTTGAAGTCCAGCACTCTCTCTGTTACTCTATACCATATGAATGTGACTAAATTTTAATTTAGAAATTTCCCTGAAATTTTGCTGTGAAAATGTCATAGAGAAAGAAGATTAACTCCATTTTCTAGGGGTCAGGCCCCTCAAGATTAAATCTAGATTATGGAACCTAGCCTTATGTGGGGGTGTCTCTGGGCCATGGAGTACAAGTAGATTATTACAATGGTAAGTTAGTCTTTTATTACTTCAATAATCATTATATTGCCTCAGTTTCTCAGTTTTTCTGATACTAAAAAATTAATTATAAATAGAAATATTGAATACATAATGAGAAAAGGTGATTAAAAATGTGTAATTTCGTGTAACACCCTTTTTTGCATTACCCACACTGAAATTCCAGATGACATGTCTTCATTACTTTTTTAAGCCAGGAAGAGTTATTTCTAAACTAACAAAAGTTGTAGATAAATTACGTGATGTGGGAAAATATGTGAGATTCACCACATCACTACACTGCTTCTTCAGTGGAAAGGTCAATCCTCTCACAGAAGTACAGGTATTGAAGATGTAAAACACCATCTCTTCTTTCCACAGTCTCATCCAGAATCAATTAAGGCATATTCTCACTCCTCCTCCTATGATATCATATCAGCTTTGATGTTCTCTCTCTCCTCCCTCTTCAGTTTAGTACTTCTAGGGAAAGAAAAAAAAATTTCTCAAAACACTTTATCCTTCTCAGTAGCATAGAAAATTCTGTCAAAGTGTTATCATGTATTTGTTTTGGGTTTTGTTTTTGTTTAGAAACAGGGCACACAAATCTTTGATGGTGAGAGATGAAAACATTTGAGGACTACTTTTCCAGTGGAATTAGTACTTAACTGTAGAGTTTACAAGATTGAATTTCCTGATAAATTGTGACAAATGCTACAATGGAAGAAAAAGTATCCCAGACCCTTTGACCTCTATAGAAATCTATACTAGTTGAAGAGACTGATAGTATTGCTTACACATGTTATTTTTATATACAAAAGATTGTATGCTTTTTCCTTCTTTTTAAAATGTGTTTCCATAGCACACAATATCCCAAGAAAATTTTATACCAAAGGCTGTTATGTGAAAGAAAGTTTTGTTTTAGATGATCCAAGAATGAAGAAAAGAAGAACATATGACTGTTGAAGAAAGGCAGATTTTAATTCAATATTTTAATAATTCATATACATTTTAGCTGCCTAAAAATCAAATGGAGTACTTCTAGAAATCCCCATTGCTGTAAGTCTTCAAATGAAGGCTGCTCAAATACCTGACAGTGACATTGTAGACACTGTCACTCTTTCAAGGTATTGGTTAGCTGAGATCTTTCTACTCTGAGATTCTGTTACTCTGATTTTATGATTCCAGTTGTTTGATGAGGAAGATTCTGTTTCTTGTTGGGGAAGAGTACCACAAAGAAAGAACCTTTGCTGCAATTAAACTTTTTGTCAGTGTTACAATGCTCAACAAAAAATATTTTTCTTTAGCAATTTGGCCCTTGACTATCCCAGTTTGTTAGTTAAGAAATTGAGGCTCCTCAGTCAATCAAGTATTTTTAAGTACCTACTCTGTGTCAGGCACTATCTTAAGAATGGGTGCAAGGTATGAACTTACAAAATAAATACAAGAATAAACAATCCTTACTTACAGTGAGTTTATGTACTGTTCATACAGTAACAACCAACTTATGTAATTTGACTGAATTTTTTAATAACTGTTATAGAATCATGTAAACCTAACCACAGTTTCAAATTAAAGGTATTTGTAAATATTTTTGTCCTCAAGTTTTTTACTAAATATAACATAACTGTAGTTTAAAAAGCTTGGGCCCAAAGTTAAGAGATTTAGGTTCTGACCTGGGTTCTGCCATTAATCAACTGTGTGACCTTCAGGATAATTATTTCATCTCTCTAGACCTTAGTTTTCTTACCTATAAAATGAAAAGAATGGGCTAGGAGATATTTAATGTTCCATCTAACACTAACATTTTACTCTGCTCATATGGGTCATCTTGTTTGATTTCCTATAAATGATAAAAAGATTGAAGAAAGAAACATATGTTGTTGTTGTTTTTTCAAAGAGACCCAAATTCAAAGAATAAAGTCATGGAGCAAAAATAAAAAAAAAAAATCACTGGAAGGAAGGAACCAGCAACTCCTGGCTCATGTTCCTCTTCATCTCTGAAAAATCTTTATGAGAATATTTCATACTTTCATTGAGGGCATTCTTGACAGAAATAGAAGAAAGGAAGACCTAGTATGTAATAACAACTGCACTTCTAGAAGAAATCTAGAGCATATAAGGTATGCTGTCACTTTAAGGCCATTTTTCTAATGTACAGATGATGGTAAAAAGGACAATAAACATGTTTTGTGTGAAGGAAATGATATATAGGACTCCCAATAGCTTAAAAATGCACTTAGACATTTGGGACATTGTATTTTTCTTGTCAAAGGATGTAAGATGTTATACATAAGCGTTTTGGTACATGGCATAAGGAGACAAAGAACTTCATTTTAATATAAATTACTAAAATATGTATCTTAAGAAACAGCTTTCAAGTGGATTTTTGGCCAGTTTTTTAGAGAAAATAATTTATAATGTTGAAGGGAGGACTCATAGTTTGTTGTTAACAAGCTGGAGTTATACCTCATTTGCATGGTAACAATTTAGTGGTATAAGAATTCAGAGAAATATCTTTTATTCATTAAAAACTAAAGAATAGTGATTATAAAGAAATACTTTCAAGGGCACCAATCAAATTAGAGACCTGTTAGAGCTCAAGAGCATGGCATGATGCACATGTCATCTAATTTGCATATACATGTTTTATAACTAAAGAAGGTAAAAACTAGAAAAATGAGAAATTGTATAAGCATTTAGACTGAGGTATAGTTAACAAAAGGAATTATAGATTTGACAAGATAGAGTTAGGGAGTGGGATTTTTTTTTTTAGGTAAGAAGTGAATCACTAAGAGTTGAGTCTTTTAAGCCACTAGCAGAGAGCCAAAAGTGAAGGTAAGAGGCATCATGCAAAACAGCAGGGGATTGAAAGGCTGCTCATTTGGAACTGTGACAATTAGAGACAGCCATCTGAGTGATTCCTGATGGGTCGGAGAGAAATGACATCATTAGCCAAGAGTTCCAATGACATGATCACCTTTCAATGCCACTGGAAATTGGAGGACAAAACTTTTTCCCAAAAGATTGTTGCTCTTTACTGACACTTCTACCTTGAGAAGGAAAAGCAGAGAGGGCTTTGCAACTGCTGCAATATCCTGGTAAGACTTGCTTAAAGAGAACAGCTATTAATATTAAGAAGTAATGCTTTCTCAATGCCATTTGAAGAGTGATCATTAATTGAAAGAGCTTGCTAAGACTATGTTCAAGTAGGGGCAGCTAGGTGGCGCAGTGGATAGAGCACCATCCCTGAAGTCAGGAGGACCTGAGTTCAAATCCGGACTCAGACCGAATACTTGACATTTCCTAGCTGTGTGACCCTGGGCAAGTCACTTAACCTCAATTGCCCAAAAGCAAAAAAAAAAAAAAAAGACTATGTTCAAGTAGAGAAAAGAAGAGGATTTCCTTAGCTGAAAAGTAGTGAGGATCAATGGTCCAGCAGTGGACAGAGAAGCAGTTTCATATGATCTATGCAGATTTCCTGAATAGACCAACAGCCCTGAAGCTTGCAATCTAGATTTGAGTGTCATTCTAAGTACCTGAATTATCCTCCCTCATGTCATTCCCTGATGACTTCTTTTAAATGTGTGTCCACTCTTCACCATAACTATTGAGTGCATTGATGGGAAAGTGTCGTTGTGGTATATTGTGGTATATTTTATTACTTGTGTTTATTTCAATATATTAGCATCTATAATATTCCTTTTGCCTTATTATTAAGTAAATAATTATGTTTAAGATCAAAAAGTGTCATTATTATTGTGAGTGGCTATTGGTATAGATAGAAAACACATTAGATTGAAACTCAAAAACTAAAGCGATAAGTAGAGGAAATATCCTTTACAGGGATCCCCTCAGGACCCTCACAGATAATGAATACCACACTGTAATGATGGTCTATCTCTGGGGACTTAGACCTGTGATCATCAGGCAAGCTGGAAGAATGAGCAAAATCTAGAGAGAAATTGGGAATCTCACTGTCCTGGTGAGAGGTATGAGTCCTTAGGTGGAACATGATGGGAATGCTTATATTTCACATTGTCTATAATGTCTAAATACTTCTATAATACATTATCTGGCATTCCATTGTGGGGTCACTGCAATAGACAAGAAACCCATATTTGCCATCTTGTTACAAAGATATGACAGGAGTGTCCAGCATAGATTAGGAGTCATAATAAGAGACTTAAAAAAAAAAACTATGGCATAAGGGCACTTAAGGAAGAATTCAAGAAGACAATTACAAGAATTGAAAATGTAGAAGAAATGGTGGGAGTGGGATATTGAGAAAAGATCTCTAAATTTGGGTTCAAAGGATCAAATACTTGCTCTCTCATTTACTACTGAAGCAAGTAATTGCAGTTATCTGAGCATTAGATTTTTCATTTTACAGATGAAGTCCACCTTGTTAGTAAACTTCAGGAATATAAGAAATCTTCTACAGGCTTAGGAATTCTCTGTAACTCTTAGCAGAGTCTGCCCTGGGAGAAGGATACCTAATTTTTGTCCTCCTAGTGTTCAAAACTTTCCTGGGGGTAGAAAAGGGTGTGGGGATTTGGGAGCTAGGGTGCCACCTCCATGATTACTTTTTCATCCTTCATCATGAGACCAAGAGCCAATGCTCTGAAAGGCCTGCTATCTCTGTTCCCCTAAAAGGCCAAAATCTGATAATCTGTCTAAAAGAGATTTGGACTTGGGATCAAAAGAACTAGGTTCTAGCTGGGAATACTTGTATACACTGATACAAAGCAAAGTGAGCAGCACCAGGAGAACAGCTTACATAGTAACAATGACTTTAGAAAGACAAGTAAGTTTGAAAGATTTCAGAACTCTGAATATTGCAATGACTAACAATAATTCCAAGGGCCCCATAATGAAACATGCTACCACCTCCTGGTAGAGAAGTGATGGATTGTAGATATATAATGAAATACAAACACACACACACACACACACACACACACACACACGACCAGTGTAGAGATTTATTTTGCTTGACTAAGCATATTTATTACAAGGGTTTTGTTTTTTATCAGTGGTGTGAGGGACAGGAAAAAATGTTTGTTAACTGAAAAAGATTTCAAAGAACTGTTGCATGTTACATTAACTCTAGGTTTCTATTTCCTCTTCTCTAAAATTAGAGGGCAGGACAAGGTGGTTGCTTAGGTCCATAGTTTTGACTCTGAGTCTGTGAGATTTGTACTCCATTTTTCCCCACCTAAATCCAGGTTTGGTTTCAATAAGAGTTAAATGAGTCATTCTCTATGACCTTGGATAAGTCAATTTATTTCTCAAATGTCTTGGTTTCCTCTGCATTTTTTATCTGTTTGAGAAGGGCAAGATTCAATTCGGACCTGCTTTCAGCCCCCTTCTCCAAAATATATGTTTACTATAAAGACTATAAAGATTTCTACTTAACCCTTACCTCACTACACTCCTCTCCCCCCCCACCAGTAATCAAGTTTCTTAGTTATTAAGGGTGAAGTAGTAACTATTTATTCTTAGTAACTAGGTGCTAATATAAGTTTAAATTAAAGCTTCTCTTCCTTTGGATGGACACATAGGAGTTGGTAGTTCTCCATCAGTGATCTTGTATTTTTCTCTCCACCTATGTAGTTGTGATTCTCCTGCCCCAAATGAGATTGTCTTTTTTACACCTTGCTCTAAATAAATGATACTCTTGTAGAGCTTTTCCTAGGTACAAATATTCACAGAAATGTTGCTTAAGGACAGTAGTGGGGAAAATGCAGGAATGGCAGTAAAATATTAGCAAAATTTCAAAATGGCAAAACTGGAAAAGAATGTCTACAAACTAAAATAACAAGTTCAAGGACAGTCAGTCAACATAGCAATTTTTGTCAAAAAAAAAAAGAGTTGTTGCCCCTAGGTTAGCTAAATCCTAGGTTCAGTTGCTTTTTTCCTTTTTTTCTTGATCTTTCCCATTGATCAACTTTTCTGTTTTTTAACCAGTATCAATAATTTTAATTAGTTTTATAGTATTGTTTGAGATCTAGTACTATTAGGCTCCCCTCAATACTGCATTTTACCCCATTATTTCCCTTGGGGTTCTTGACTTTTTGTTCCTCCAGCTAAATTTTATTATTTTTTTCTAGGACTTTAAGTAGTCCCTTACTAGTTTGATTGGTATGGTGCTAAATCTATATACTAATTTAGGCAATATTACCACTTTTATTACATTGGGATAGCCCAATGTAATATCTCTCCATTTATTTTTCTTCCATTATTTCTATGTAATTGTTTTCATGCAAGTCCTGAGTATATCTTTGTGGTTAGACTCCCATATCATTTATACATTCTGTAGTTACTTTGATTGGGATTTCTTTTTTCAATCTCTTCCTGATGGGTTTTGTTAGCAAAAAAAAATTTTAAGTGATGATTTTTGTGGGTAAAGATATACTGCTACTTTTTAAAGTTGCTGTTTCAGTTAACTTTTAGTTGAATGACTGGGTTCTTTAGGTAAACCATAATGTCGTCTGCAAACATCAATAATTTTTTCTTTTTTGCCTGTTATTATTCCCTCAATTTCTTTTGTCTTGGCAATCCAAAGCCAGCATTTCTAGATCTATGTTAAATAATGGTGACTAATGCACATCCTTGCTTTACTTTTGATCTTACTTGAAAAGACAAAAAAGTATTTAAAGGCTTTACAGTGTGCCACATATCAAGCTAGCAAAATTCAGTAATGCAATATGAAAATTATTGATCTTATAAAGAAAAAAAAGAGCATGGAAACTATATTACAAGTAAT
Source organism: Phascolarctos cinereus (assembly GCF_003287225.1). Classification (NCBI taxonomy): domain Eukaryota; kingdom Metazoa; phylum Chordata; class Mammalia; order Diprotodontia; family Phascolarctidae; genus Phascolarctos; species Phascolarctos cinereus. Next base: position 112,477,148 of record NW_027555958.1, on the reverse strand, counting down.
CACGCAAGAAAGTTTTCCAGAAGTATTAGTAACAGAGTGGTATAAATTGCTATAATGCCCAGAATAACAGCAGGGAAGAATCACCAGTTTAAGTCACTGAAATGCATAACTGCAATGTTCCAGAGCAATCCTAACAAAGGAATCCTAAAATAATCCTCAAAAGTTGGAGGAAATGATGAGTGCAATTTTAATTTTTGTCTTTATTCTCACCAAGTAAGAACTGTTTACTGGGATGGAAATGATGAGAAGTTTAGTACAACATACTGCCAGCAAGCCACTTGTGGGCTGGCAAAGGATTTCAGGCAGCCTGTCACTGTGACCTCACGTGACCTGTGGCAACCAACCATTGTCAGTCTGTCTCTAGTTACCTTTACTTGGAAAGTGAACCACTAAAAACCTATCTGTGGCCCGAAGACGTTTAGCTTATTTTCTGTTCAAAGAATATGAACAGGAAGTTTTCAGAGGATAAAACTAAAGCCACCTATGATCATATGAAAAAATGTTCTAAATCACTATTGCTTAGAGAAATGCAAATCAAAATGACTCTCAGGTACCATGTCACACCTATCACATTGGCTAACATGACAAAACAGGACAACGATAAATGTTGGAGAACATATGGAAAAATTGGAACACTAATACATTGTTGTTGGAATTATGAAATGACCCAATCATTTTGTAGAGCAATTTGGAACTATGTCCAAAGGGCTATAAAATTGTGTATACCTTTTGACCCAGAAATACCACTTCTAGGTCTGTATCCCAAAGAGATCATAAAAATGGGAAAAGGACCAACATGTACAAAAACATTTATAGCAGCTCTTTTTATAGTGGCAAAGAATTGGAAATTAAGGGGATGCCCATCAATTGGGGAATGGCTGAATAAGTTGTTGTATATGAACCTAATGTAATACTATTGTGCTGTAAGAAATGATGAGCAGGCAGACTTCCAAAAAAAAGCTGGAAAGACTTACATGAACTGATGCAGAGTGAAATGAGCAGAACTAGGAGAACATTGTATATAGTAACAGCCACATTGTGGGGTGACTGACTATGATAGACTTGGCTCTTCACAGCAATTCAAGAATCTAAGACAATTCCAAAAAATTCATGATGGAAAATACTATCCATATCCAGAGAAAGAACTATGGAGTCTGACTACAGATGAAAACATACTAATTGCTCTCCTTTTCCTTTGTTGTTTTATTTTATTGCTTCATTCTCCTGGTTCCTCCCATTAGTTCTAATTGTTCTTTGCAACATGCTTAATATGAATGTATAAGTAGAACCTATATCAGATTGCATGCCATCTCGGGGGGAGGAGATAAAGAGGGAGAAAATTTAAAACTCAAAATCTTACAGAAGTGAATGTTGAAAACCAAGAATAAATGAATTACCAAGGGAAAAAAAGAAGTTTAGCCTATTTTAATTTTGGCCCCTATCTACTGCCAACTTGTGCAGGTCTGGTCTATTGTATACATATAGGACAAATTAGAGATCATCACCAAGGGAAGACACTGGTATTCAAGGGAACCAGGAGGAAAAGCCAAGATGACAGAATAGGTAAAAGGGAGAAAAGTCGAGTTTTTGCTGATCAAAATTTTTTTTAAATAAAAAAAGATAGGGTAAAGGAAGTACCAGGAAATGTTTCTTACAAAAGGTTAGCTTCTAGTTTAGACTTGAAGGAACACAGGAAAAGTAGGAAAAAGAGATAAAGAAGGAGAGGATTCCAGGCATGAAGGACAGATAAAATTAATCATTCAACATTTATTAAGTGCCTACTATGTGCCAGAAAGTGTACTAAGCATTAGGGATAAAAAAAAAAAAGAGGCAAAAGACAGTCCCTGCTATCAATGAGTTCACAATCTAATGGGGGAGATAATAATACATACAAATATATACAAAAATATTTACAAAATCTATACACATTTAAATATATAAATTGCTATATACAGGATAAATGGGAAGTGATTAATGGAGAAAAGGTACTAGAATTAAGAGGGTTTGGGAAAGGTTTCCTTTATAAAATGGGATTTTAGTTGGGACACAAAGGAAACTAGAGAAGTCAGTAGGTGGAGATGAAGAAGTAAAGTATTCCAGGCATGGGGGAACAGACAGAGAAAATTCAGAGAGCTGAGAAATAGAATGTCCTGTTCATTGAATGCCATTGTCACTGTATGGAAGAGATGATGTAAGAGACTAAGATATAAGAAGACAAGACAAGGAGTCAGTAGATGGAATGCCACATGTTGGGAACAAGAAGGAGATCAATATTAGTGGTTTGTAAAGTACATGTAGTTAGTCAGGCAATAAACATTTAAGAGTTTACTTGGTGCCAGACACTGTACTAAGCACTAGGGAGGGGAGTAAAGTATAGGAAGACTGAAAAGGTAGGAAGAGGTCAGAATGTGAAGGATTTTAAAATGCAAAAAGGATTTTATGTTTAATGCTGGAGGTCATTGATAGCCACTTTAACTTATTCAATAGGTGCTGAGAGTTGGAGGGGGTATCATGATAAGGTCTGGTTTTCAGGAAGATCCCTTTGATAGTTAAGTAGAGGACAGACTACAGTAAGGAAAAGTCTTTAGGCAGGGAGACCAAACAAAAGAATGCTGCAATAATCCAGGCATGAGGTGATGGAGACTTGAACCAGAATGGAGGGAAAAGAGCATATACGTGAGATTTAGTGAAGATAGAATCAAAAGGTCATGGCAGCAGATTGGATTTAGGGCTTGAAAAACAAGGAGGAGTTGAGGACATTTGGAAAAGAAGAGAGCTTTGGGAGAAAGATAATGAGCTTGGTTCCAGACTTGTTGATCTTAAGATGTCTAGTAAACATCCAACTGAATTAGAGTGAAAACGCCTATGATGAAGAAGTGATGGGGTCATCTGAGGATCAATTTCCCAAAGCACAAAAGATACTTGTATAAATTCAATTACAAAATTCTTTGTAAGGATATAAGTAACTTAAAAAGCTGGAGCAATATTCAATGCCTTGATTAGACTATGTCAATATAGTAAAAATGGCAGTCCTGCCAAAGTTAATTTTTGGTTGTAATACAGCCCAGTCGAACTATCAAAGAGACACTTTGCAGAATTCAATAAAATAATAAAAATTAATTTAGTGGGGGAAAAAGATCTAGAACATCAAGAAATAATGGGAGTGTCATTTTTAGACCTCAAACTCTAATATAAAGCAGTAGTCATCACGTCATATGAAAGCAAAAAGGTGACAACATATAGAAATTGTCAATGTTCAAGACATCCTATCCACTGAGCCACCCAGATGTAACAGTTTTAAATTTGTCTTTATTAACATCCACATATCATATGATGAGACCATTGCATTTGTATATTGTTCTATTTGAAGACAATATATAGTGGAAAGCACATCAGACTAGTTATTCAGTTGCCTGATTACCAGTGCTAAGAATGTCCTATTAAAGAGACTGCTTGCTTTTTTTTTTTTTGAAAAGCCAATGTTCTCTCCATTTAAGTCTCTTTTTGACAAGGGCCAATGCTGTTACGAGCAAATGAGATGACGCATGAAAAGTTTTATATAAATGTCAGCCATTGCTATTTTCATGTAGCATATAATGTTATTAAACTCTGAAAATTGGCTTCACTTATTTTTTCTTTGACCTGAGGGAAATAGAGAACAGTAGAAGATTCCTTAATGAATTGCGGCTTTGATTCAAATGTAAATTCATTTATTAGCTGTAGATGCACAGCTGGGTGACTAACTATAGTGAAAAAAGTTTTAACATGCCATTTTGGACTTTAATAGGGGTCCAGCCATTGGCTTTATCTCAGTGCTTTTGTTCTCATAGAGAATTTATTAAGTGCCACCTGTTGAGAAATGTATGAAGGTGAATTGGCTTTTTAAATACTAACTTGGATAAGTCACTGCAAGTGGTTTTTTTTTCCTCAAAAATAATTTTGTCCCCTTGAGCCTTCAGGGTGGCAAGCCAACCTCCCTCTACCATCTTATCCAAATCATAACCTTCCTTCTGGATCCAATTCACATCCTAGTGAAGTCTTATCTAACAACCCCAGCCTAAAGTGATCTCTCCTTCTGAATTGCTTTAAAATCACTATCTTCATTTGGCTACATATTTGATTCAGCTCTATCACATCTCTTCTATTGTCAAAATGTTATTTAAATGTTTTAATTAAACATTTTATTAGACACATTAAATATAAATATAAGCAATTAAATTTGCTTAGTAACCACACTTAAGTGAAACAGTTTCTACACATAAAACATCATGGAATTGTTTTCACTTGCACATAACAACTCATACTTTTGTATGAGTTTGTTTTTGCCCACTAAAGCTCTCTGAAACCAGCAGTAGAAATACATCTATTCTAATTTTTGAATTAAGAAACCACAGATCTCTAAAAAATTAAGTGATTGGCTATACCTCTTGCCCCTTTAATAAAGCCAGTGTCAAGGCTAAAATGCAAAATCAGATCTCCTTATTGTAAGAAAAATATTCCTCCTACCATATTATGCTGTCTCTCCTTATGAGTTATCTCCCCAACTATATTACAGACTCCTTGAGGGCAGGATTCCTGTTTTATGGAGGTGATTTGCATCCCCCCCCGCAAAGTGCCTTTCCAGTCAGCCAATGCTTCCATACCCATAAGAGATTGCAGGTAGGTGGATAATAATATGGTCCTACACATAACGGCTAAAAAGTCTGGTTTAGTGGGCTTGGGCACTGTTGAATGGAATAGCATCCAGACTCACAAGCCAAGAATTGCAGACTCTAGAAAAAGATGGCAAAAGTATGACATCTCTAACTCCATTCTTTTTTAATATGAACATTCTGACATTATCCAGTAAGTATCATGTAAATTTCATAAGGGATTTAGCACTAATGGGGTCTTACAGCTGCAGATACCATCCCAACTTCATTAAGACATATATATTCACTTCTGTATCTTTCCACTGAGTCAGCCTAGATATCTTCAGCTTATTATCTTCAAGTCCCATCTCCAATGGAGAACATCTGACAATAATCTACCCCTCATTAGTGGGTGCCATCCTGTATTTTGAGAAGTCCTCTAGGGATTAATGTTTCAGAAAGTTCCGAATGAGTGCACAATTCTAGTATGCATCACAGACAGTGATAGCTTCCTAAGGAAATATTAATCGTGTTTAAATTGTGACAAGTTAATATGCCTTCAGTCTAATATGTGTCATCTATGAGCTGCTTTTATAATCAAGACATTATGCTTTTTTTTTCAAGTTAGCGATTTTCAGTTAATATTTGAACATTTTGGAAAAAGAATTTTACAGCCCATTCATCAGGTTCTGTTAAACTATTTAGCCTAAAATGGAGCCTTTTAACACAGTCGGTTATCTGGAGCAATAACGAACTGATCTTAAGAATGTTCTAATATTTGCCTTAAATATAGCTCTTTGATAGACCAAAGACTGGTAATCCTTAACCAGTAGGTTAACTCTCTAATGGGCCCTTTTACTTCATTGTATGTAATAATAGAAGTAGGAATGCAAAGCATGAGAAGCTGCAGTATAGAGAGTCACCAAATGGGTCAAAAGAAAAACCAAGTGTCTGTTCCAAGAACAGACAAATTGAATTCAATGAGCATAAAAAAATCATTCGGGTGAAAAGTCTTCCTCTAAAAATAAATGAACCAAGAACGAATCCTTTTCTATAGTCATATATGTAAATTGCTCAGTCAATAAGTTTTCATTGAGTACTGTATGTCAACACTGTGGAAATAGACAGAAACAAAACAGTACTTTACATTCTAAGATAACATACACACATAAATGACACATATGCATATACAAGTGTAGATGTAGATGTATATTGTGTATACATACACACACACACACACACACACACACACACATACACATACGCAGAGAGAAAGTCAACAAATATTTGTTAAACACTTACTATATGCCAGGCACTTTGAATCAAAGACAAAAATAAAATGGTCCCTTACATTATATCAGAGATAGCACATATGTGGTGTGTGTGTGTGTGTGTATGTGTATGTGCATATAATATATGTAGATGGGTGCTGTATATGTGTGCAACATATAAATTGCACATTTATATATGTGTGTGCATACAGGTATACATATATATTATTGTATATACATGTACATTTATATAAACCATAATGGATGTACATATAATAACATATACATGTAACATATATGCTCATAATATATTGTATGTAGTCAATCAACAAGTATTTATTAAGCACTTATTATGTGCCAGACACTGTTTTGAACACTATGGATATAAAAATTCTAGCAGAGTCAACATATGTATATGTGTGTGCGCACATGTAAACATATGTTTATAAATGCATTGCACATGTGTGCATGTCTCTATGCATTATTTATGTGCTATGACATATATATACATATATATATACACGCACACACACACATAGCACTGTGTAGATGTAGTCAGTCAATAAACATTTATTAAGCACTAATTATGTGCCCCGTACTCATTGCTAAGCACTGATGATATAAAGAACATAAAAAATCACAGTCCCTGACCTCAAGGAGCTCAAATTCTAATCCGAGAGAATAATATCCAAATAATATGCAAATTGACTTGTTTTATATCTTTTTCTGAAGCTGTTGATTGTTTCAGTTAGTATTTTAGCTATTATTCTCTAAGTAAACTATCATATCATTTGGGAAATGTTACAATTTTGTCATTTCTTTGCTTATGCTTACTCCTTTTATTTCTTTTTCTTGTCCTATTTCTATAGCTAGCATTTGTATTAAAATATCATTTACCTTTTGAAGCTCCTCTTAACTGTTGGGTTTGTATGTAGAGTTTTCTACTCAGCTCTCTTTTTATTAGAAATGTTTGGAAGTCCTTTATTTCAATAAAGACCCATATTTTTCCCCTGTAGGATTCTACTCAGTTTTGCTGGGCAGGTTTTATGTATAGGTCCTTTGTCTTCTGAAATACCATATTCTAAGCTCTGGAATATCCAGGCTTTCCACTCCTTTATAATAGTGGCTGCTAAATTTTGTTTGATCCTGTCTGTGACTGTGATACTTGAATTCTTTCTTCCTGGCTAGGAGCTAAGTGCTGTTAATAGTGTATATAGTGTATTTTTCCTTGATCTACAAGCCTTGAGTTTTGACTACAATATTGGTGGTTGTTTTCATTTTGTGGTTATTTCAGGAAATGGCTGGTGGGTTTTTAAGTGTCTACTTTGCCCTAGGATTTTAAGATATTAGGTAATTTTCTTTTATAATTTCTTGAAATATGATATCTAGGCTCTTTTTGGTTTATAGCTTTCTGGTAGCACAATGATTCTTAAATTATCTCTCCTCAATCTGTTTTCCAGGTTAGTTGTTTTTTCTTTGAAATATTTCTAATTTTCTTCAGTTTTTCACTTTTTGTGTTGTTATTTCTTGATGTTTCATGAAGTTATTAGATTTCATTTGTCCAATTCTATTTTTTGCATTTACTTTTTCAGTAAAGTTTTACAACTCTTTTCCCAAGTTGTTAATTCCCTTTCCATAGCTTTCTTCCTTAGCTCTCACTTCTTTTCCCATTTAGGACTTTTTAAATTATTTTTACTTCTTAATTCTTCTAGGAATCTTTGCTGGACTTGTGTCCAAGCTACGAACTCTTCTTCTATGCTTTTGGCTTGACTTTCTCAGTCACTGCAGTAGCTTTTTATGGCTAAGCTCTTTGTTTGTTTGTTCTTCCAGTCTACTCCTTGACTTTGACCTTTATGTTAGTGCTGGGCTCTGTAGACTTTTTTTTTTTGCGGGGGGGGGGCAAGGTAGGAAGGATGTCTGGTCTGAGTTTCCTGCTCTGGTTCCCTGTATCAGCTTTCTTTGTCTGCCTGGACACCGGGAATGTTCTCTACCGTGATGTATGATCTTGACAGGCCTCATCTTCAATGTCTGCAGGCCTAATTAGTCTGTCCCTCTAAACTGTCTTGCACTGGACAAATGACTCCCTAGGTGACTTTGTCTTGGCTTTTACAATCAAAATTCGTCTTAGTCTATTTTCTAGATCTTTGTAGAGAAGGGATAATAGAGAGATAAACTCATCTGCTTCTTATTATGCTACTATTTTGATTCTACCTCTGTGCTCCGTTATTTTCTGCTCAGTTGAAATTAGAATATATGAAGGTGAACAGTGCAAAACAGATAAGGATAACATGTAGGCTGAAGTCAGATTGTGTAGGATTCTACATGGCAAGCTCATGCTTTTTTTTTTTATTATGGAAAAATAGGGAGCAAGTGAAGATTCTTGAGTAAGAGAGTTGTATGTGCTTTAGCAGATTATTTTGGCAGATGTAATTAGGTCTTGACTCACAAGTTGCTGTTATTGCTTTCCCTTCTTAATCTTCCTGTCCAACTCCTGGATTTCAGGATTTGAAAAATTTTACATCTGTCTTCATTAGCTGACCTTTCTTTGCCTTGCCCTAACTCCAGATGCCAATTGGGAGTTTATAAGAGGAAATTCTCCATAGTCAATCTCTAGTCCCAGTATTTATTGGCCACAATGAGTTCCAAGATAGACCACCAAAGACTGATGCCTTTGGTACTGGGCCAGGACCTTTGTCCAGTCCAGAACTTTATCACATCACATATGGCAACTGTCCAATCTTCCCTAATCACCATGCCCAAATGACTCCATAAGCCAGAGCCACACTTGGAACATTTTCATTCTGACTCAACTAGGTATCAGAGAATATAGAGTGCTAGAGTTAGAGTCAGGAAGACCTGTTCAAATCTTGCCTCAGATATGTATTACCTGTGTGACCCTGGATAGGTCCCTTAGTCTCTGCCTCAGTTTCCTCATCTGTTAAATGGGGATATTAACATCATTTACCTCCTCAGTTTGCTGTGAGAATCACAGATAACACATGTAAAGTTCTTTGCAAACCTTAAAGCACTAGCTGCTATTACATTACTATCATAACGTTCATATGAAACAGTATATGGAAATTGCTTTGCAAACTTTAAAGTGCAATATAAATGTTAGGCATCATTATGTAGTAGGCAGGTAATATGATGATTTTTTGGATAGAAAGATGATTGGACCCCATCTAAATGCCTGGAACATTTTATTCAATAAATAGTATCCTTCTGAGTCTGAAAGAGTTAACAACTCCTTGGAAGTAATTTAAGCAATAAGAATAGAATTCTGTGCTTCTTAGCAATCTTTCTAAAATAATGAGAATGGTCAATTTGCACAGCTGTTCCTTTTTCTTTCCATGTAGCTCTAGTTTGTTTTGAGTGCACAGAGAATCCCTGCAAACGGAAGATACATGATTCCATAGAAATGATCCAGGTGGTTGAGTATTTAAGTGGAGTGCATAATAATTAGGAGTATGAGTGTTAGCATCAAACTGGGGAAGAAAGGTCAATCGAATTCAATCACAATGCTATTTATCAAAACAATATTTCAAAACTCATTTGCAATTATAAGAAACAGGGGGATTTTTTTTTCTTTCTTCCTTCCTTGCAGTTCACTTTCCAGGTCTTGGTTCACACCCCCAATCCAGCTTTTAATAGAAATTGATAGTGAGTGCGGTTCATCTTCAGATTCTATCAGAGTTGAAAGTGCTTCAAAAAGCTCAATCTAAGTCGAAGAAAACGAGCAAGGGTGGGGGTGTGGGGGGGGAAGAATGCTTCATGTCATAGACCTTCAATGACATTCAATGACATTTTCACCTTCGAAGGAATTGCTGGGACTATTGTTCCTTTGTTCTGTGCCTGCAGCTGTTAGTTGAATGTTTACTGAGTTGAGAAAATTCTGATGGGTAAAAGATCTGGCTTTTGTCTGTTGCAATCTATTGAATTCTCTTCCAGAGGACTTACATTTGTACATTTTGGAGCAAGGTGGAGTGGGTTTTCCTCTCTGAAAACAGAAATAAGTACTGGATTCAGCAGGACAATACGGTGTTGCTGGAAATAAGGTTTATAATATTGTATCTTCCACCAAGATAAGAGAAAAATGTGTCTTTTGTTCCATCACAAAGTGCCTTATCTTCTCCCATGGGGCATATTATATAGTTTGTCTTTTTCTAGAAGATAAAATCTGGAACTTTTTTTTTAAGTTAAGGCTATTTCCTTCCATTAAGATACCTTATCACTGATCTAAGCCTAGTATGCTTCAACATAAATCATTATCGCCTTTTCACTGTCGGTTTCCATAAATTAAAAATAAGTGAAAAAAGATGGCTATATTTCCAAATGTGCATTGATTCTTTTATGTAAATAGATGTAAATGATCATTATGCTAGTTTAAATTGGCTGCATACTGATTAGTAACTGAGGACAGTGATACCTGAAATATAAATGATGCCAAAGTCATTTATTTCCTTTTACTTTATTTTCCAGTAATACAAACTAATCGAAATAAAATTTTCACTGGGGACAACAACCTTTCAGAATTCTTTTTGTTTTCCTTTAAGGCTGTTTGTATACCACCTCCTCTATGAAGTATATCCTGATTCTACCAGCTTAAGAATTCATACTGCCTCAAATTTTCTTTAATCATTTTGTCTGTATATATTCTTTTTTTATTAATTTATTTTGAATTATCAACAATAACTTCCATAAGCTTTTGAGTTTTAAATTTTTCTCCTCCTCCCTCCTCTAGATGGTATGCAATCTGATATAGGCTAGTCTGTATATATTGTTTACTTTTGTCAGAATCTACCTTGTGTTTATACTTACCTGTGTAGTTGTAACATCCTCCATGAGACTTCGCAGCAATCAACGTTTTTTTTGTGGGTGGGGCAAGAGGAGGGTGTAGCCTGGTACCTAACAAAGTATTTTGTGCATAGTAATCACTAAATAAATATTTATGGAATAGAATGGAATAGACTCCCATCTTGAGCTAAAAATGAAGTCAAATGAGGATGCGGAAAAAGGGAGATTCAAAATTATGGTGAATTTTGAATGACTATCACTGGGGATTTTACATTTTGAAATACTACCTTGTCAAGTTTTATAAAAATGCAGAAATATTATTCTAAGTTATGTTAATTATAAAATTGTTATTGGTCTACCTTAAGTATTTAATATTAAAAATGTCATGTAAGACTCAATCTAATTTCTTTAAAGGTATGACCAAGGTATGGAGCCATTTAAAATCAAGGTTAAATATAATTAAATCAGTTTTGTTCCTATCCTTTTATATTTGGCTTGAATAAGTTATGTTTGATATCATTTATTTAGTGGAAGTTTGGTTATGTCCATGATCAAGAGATAATGAAGTTCTATTACTGTTTGCTAGGTGATGTTGCCTAGGCAACCACCTTCACTGAATATTAATTTTGGTCACTTGGGTATGGTTAAAATTGACCGTTTCTCTCTTCCTAAAGAGATCTACCCTGTCATCTCAGTCAGTCAGTCAATAAAGATGACTTTATTAGTCATTTCTCTTAGTAAGCTTCTTTTTTATTTGTTTTTCCCTTTCTAATCAGGAAAGTCTCTCTCCCTCAGTTATATGACTTTCCTCTGCTTTGGCCTCTTTCCCTCTCATAACACATGCACACATACACATTACAAGAGCCAAAACTAAGACAGGTTGACTGGGGACATTCTTAAGGCAACAAAAGTTAGAGGGTAAAAATAAAAATTTAACCTCTAATCCTTCAGCAACAAGAAGGAACTATGGAAAATAATTCCCATTACCATTCAACTGAATTTGTTTTATTTACTTCTTTATTATTTTCACATTATGAATCACAAAATTGATTTAAGAGCATGTTTTATGAGGCTTGCCCGAACCTGCACTTGCCACAAGCAGCAAAGATATCAGTTATGGCACAACATGACACCTACCTCAGTAAATACAAAGGAACTAATTCTCTCTTTAAGTTGCCAATTCTTACCTCACCTCCATGATGGAGAACAAAGCTCTTTTTCAAGCATACATATCTACCATAAAATTAAAAAGGCAAGATCATAAAATCTTCAGATCTTGTCTCAGACATTTGCTAGGTGTATGACTCTGGACAAGTCACCTAAACTCCCCAGCCCCTCAGCATCTGTAAAATGAGGGGAATGGACTCAATAGCTACTAAGCTCCCTTTTTGTTCTAAATCTATGATTTCACTTATGAGCTAGATGAGAAGGATCACAAAGACTATCTTCCCACCCTTCATTTTTCACATAAGAAACTGAAACCGATAGGGCTAAGTAACTTGTTCAATATCACATGGGAAGTGAGGAGTAGGTAAGAGATTCAAAGCAAGGTCCTGAGAGTAAAAAATTCAATGAAATTAAGGCATAGTACACATAAAATCAGATAAACAGAGAAAAGACTTGGATTTAATTCACTGTATTCAGCATATCCTAATGGAGAGGAAGACCTGAATCCAAATTTTATTTCAGACACTAACTAGCTGTGTGATCCAGGGTGAGTCACCTAAATTCTCTGAGCTTCATTTTTCTTATCTGTAAAATAGGGATATTAATAGCATCTGCCTCATAGAATTATTGGGATTTAAAATGAGATAATGTATATACAGTATTTGTGAATCTTAAAGGGTTATGCAAATGTCAGCTGCTATCATTCTGAATCTAAAGAGGAAATCAGACTAAAAAAATTATCTGCCTCATGGAACAAATAATATGGAAATTTAAAAATGAAAACAATTATAAAATTGGATTTCAGGAAGTTAACAGGGCAATAATGAATTTCCTTTATAAACTCTATCCCATGTTATACTGCAGGCACACTGCTACTGTTGTTCAGTTGTTTTCAATTTTGTCTGATGCTCTGTAACCTCATTTGGGGCTTTCTGGGCAAATATATTAGAATGGTTTGCCGTTTCCTCCTCCAAATCATTTTGCTGATGAGGAAACTGAGGCAAACAGGGTGAATTGACTTGCCTAGGGTGTCTGAGGTCAGATTTGAATTCAGGAGAATGAGTCTTCCTGACTCCAGGCCTGGCACAGCTATTGTGCCACCTAGTTGTCCCATACACACTGTTATTTCCTGTGTTTCTCAATGGAAAATCATGAAAAATATTCTGTGTGCTGTACTAAAACAAATTATTCCCCAGATTCTTATGTATATAGTTTGTAATATCACTTAAATTTGATAGTACATCATGCAAATTAATAGTATTAAATTAATAAATCCCAAAATTTACCATTTCATCAAAAACACTAAAGTGTCAGTAGCTTCCACAATGCTTCTTTAATGGATTACCATGCGTATCTTGCCTATCCCCCAAATGCTTAATGCTCAGTGAGCTTTCAAAAAACTGCCTTGAGCAAAAAAGATGTAGTGTCTTCAGGTTGTCCTAGTTCTTTTTTCCCTCACTCTCTCATCTTACGCATTTTTTTCCCTAAGACATCAAGTCTTTACAGGGGAGAGAAAGTCAGAGCCTTTCCCTTTGGTTTCTATAGTAACACAAACTAATTTCTGAGCAACTTCATGAGCTATGATCATGTTGAAAGCAAAGAGGACTCATGGGCCTTGAAAAATTCATAAAGTCCTGAACAAATAGGACTGCCATCTTCTGGCATTTATCCTGAATGACAGATAATTTTATCATAATCCAACATCTTATCTGTGGGATTTCCAACTTTCATTGCTTCTGTAACTGTCATGCATCAGGACCATAAGGAACAGCCACTTCTACTATCTCCCCAGAAATTATCATCTGACCACATTAATCCCCCAAGAAAACTCTTGTCCCTGAAGGGAGCTATAGAGATGGTTGTGTTTCATTATAAGTAAGCACTTCAGAAAGTCTGAATATATATTCTCCACCTCCAGAAACAGCTGGATTCCTTTCATTTTCTTCCAAGAGGTTTGTTTGAATCACTTCTGAATCAAACTACGTCAGAATCTAGACCATGAGACTCAGAGGAACTATCTTGCTATGAGTTCTGGTCTAGAGTTTCTCTCCCTTAGGAAAGAATTATGTGTGACCTGAACAAAGGAGACTCCCAGAATCCACTAATTTCCTTCCTCCCACTCTTCTCAGCTGACAGCCATGAGTTATGAGCTGCTACAAAGTAAAACAGTTACTGTAAGAACTGTCCAGATAACTTATGGCATGGAATCTCCTCACTGGCTTTTGGAGATAACTCATGTCACCAGTGGATGCTCAGCAATGTGGATTTTCTCCAACATGGTACATTTAAAAGGCAACACCAGTGACTGGTGAATTTCATGGTAGTGTGAATAATTTAATAGAGTTAGCTGCTACTCCAGCAAGGAACAAAATCTGACTAAAATATATGCATGGTTGATAAAGTCATTTAAATTAAGTGCTGGGTATCAGTTGCAACTGATAATACATAAGACATCAAGCCAGTAGCCAAATCAAAAAGTAGAGAGGAGAAAGGGATGACCTAATTAGAATTAGCATGTATTTCAACATTGACTTTTTAGCATTACTCAGGGATGGCACTGAATTGAACTTTAAATGCTGTAAAGCATATATTTATCCTGACAGACTATCATATAGCTGAAATCACTTAAATCAATCTGCTATGTAATTAGGCCCAAGTCAAAGAAATAATTTAGTCATTCTAATGGAGACAAAGAGTCCACCTTCATAAAGGAAAACATTTTAAAAGGACTGGGATCTAATTTTTCCGAGAAGTTTAAATCTCAGCGAGGTGAGTAAAGCAAAAAAAAATCATTCACTGCGACATTAGTTCTCAACAGGGTTGTCAACAGAAACAAGAATAAAAACAATATGCTTTTCGTGTTTGGAAATCTCTCCTACATCTCTAACTATGGAAACTTTCTCTTCCTTTAATGCCTAACCAAATATTATCTCCTCCTTGAAGACTTTGTTTATCTCCCTAGCTGAAAAGATACCCTCTCCTCACATTTTCTTGAAACACTCTATCTATCCCTCTCCCATTATCTGTATCTCATTTTGCCTTGAATCCTAAGTAGGTCTAATGCCTCATTGTGGTGTAGAGATGATCCTAGACACCCAAAGGCTTTGCTAGCAAAGTGTATGCTCTGGATAGGTCCTACCAAGGGAGAGAACTTTTGAGAAGTTGTAGGTATGCCTGTTGATTAAGGGGCAAGCTAGCAGCTAGATGGCACAGTAGAGGAAAGCACTGAAACTAAGCAGGAAGACCTAAGTTCAAATCTAGCTTTAGACACTTACTAGCTTTATGACCATGGCAAGTTATTTAACTTTTAATGGCCTTGGTTTCTCATAAGTAAAATGGAGATAATAATACCACCTTCTTCCTAGGTTTGATGTGAGAATGAAATGAGATACTCTTTATAAAGCACTTGTAAACCTTAAAGCACTATATAAATGCAATTATTATTATTAGCTAAAATAGGAGAAGTTCATTCATTATCAAATGGCCACAAGATGATCAAATTTGAGGCCGCATAGTAAGTTATTTGTTATCTGAGTTGGTAGAGAGAGAGCTCACACCAAATAAATTGATGCTTGAAGTATTGAAATATATTTAGATGATGGGCTTTAAAATTAGAGGGTATCTTATAGATAATTTAGACCAATACTTTAATTCTATAAATGAGGAAACTGAGGCCCAGAAAAGTGACTTGCACAAATGATATCAGACTCAGGATTTTCAACCCAGGTCCTCTAACTCTGAGTCCAGTCCTCTTATTTCTGGACATATACTACTTCCTATTAGACTCTGAAGCTGTGGCATCCAGGAAGTACAGAGCTTTTCACCTTATTGTCCCAAGTGCCCAGCACTCTTCATACCTTTCATAGAGTGAGAATTTGATAAATATTTTATTTCTACTTCTCATGACCTGTAAGAGATGACTACAAATTTTGTCATCCCTATTAACTCTTAAAAAAACAAACAAAAAGAAGAATTACATGCCAGAGGCAGAGCAAG
Organism: Phascolarctos cinereus; assembly: GCF_003287225.1. Lineage (NCBI taxonomy): Eukaryota > Metazoa > Chordata > Mammalia > Diprotodontia > Phascolarctidae > Phascolarctos > Phascolarctos cinereus. The sequence continues at coordinate 112,461,289 of NW_027555958.1, read as the reverse complement.
TAAAGCTGAAGCCACAAGACAAGAAAACATGAAGCTCTTATGAATCAACAGTGGAGAACATGAAATCATCATGCCCTCACTCCTAATGCTTCTCTACCAACCTTCACACTCCTGCATGGCTCAGAAACCAGCTCACAGACTAGTGATTTGGAAAACTTAAGCAATTTCTTTCCTGTTGCAGATTCTCTGCTAATGGACTTCACTCCTGCCTTTCTCCCTGCATCCTAATCAACTCTGCATAAGTGTATTAGGTAAGAGGGCAAATATTGGGGAAGGGGACAGGAAATAATGTTTCCTGATGCTTGCGGCATTTGGTAGATTACAGAACTCTTAGGTTATGGGGCTTTTGCCCAGATCACTTATACTACCCTCCCACAACCCCGTAAAAAGTGGCAGTTACTGATTCAATCCAGAACTAGAATAGAGAGCCAAAGTGTCTGCACTGATCCTGAAGGATATCAATTTGGAATCCACCTGGAGCTACTCACCTAAGAAATTACATGTTCAGAGACCACAGATGGTGAAGTTAATTTCTCAGTGTAGGAGGAGGCTGAGACAACTTTAAGATCCATGGGCAAAGATAAAGCTTTTTTATACAAAGAATCAAGCTTTAGAAGAATGAGGGTGGTGGTGGTGTATAGGATAAGTTGAAGGCAGGAGGTTAGTGGTATGGAAACCATTGACCATTTAGGGGTCTCTACTAGTACTACATATAAACAAAGTGATAACAAGTGACTAAACTACAGTTATCTCTCCATCTCTCTCTCTGTCTCTCTCTCTCTCTGTCTCTCTGTCTCTCTCTTTCTCTCTCTCTCTCTCTGTCCATCTCTCTGTCTCTTCTTTTCCCCCCAACCTTAAAACCTTTCTGATTGCTTCAAACCAGCTAAATCTGCCCATTGCCAACATTTCTCACTATCAATGATGTTCCATTCCTTTAGATAATTTGCCTTTCAAATATTTCTATCTTTTGAGTTCAGATTTTGCTACAGATTCCCATACTTTTTTAGTCAAAATCAAGTAAATTTCCTGTTAACAGCTTTTTTCAATTAAAAAAAAAAGCTAATTGCACAAACTATATGCTCATATGCAGACCATTCTCTTTTTTTTGTTTTGTTTTTGGTGAGGTAATTGGAGTTAAATGACTTGTCCAGAGTCACACAGCTAGTGAGTATTATATGTCTGAGGTCAGATTTGAACTCAGGTCTTCCTGACTGGAGGGCCAGTGACTCTATCCACTGTGCCACAGATCATTCTTACAGTTAATACAAGCAACTTGTACAAGACTGATCAGCCTCTGAGGTCTCAATAAAATGTCTGTGACAAATTCATTTCTGAATTGTCTCTCATATCTGCCTCTTTATTTCCACTTCTACTTCTGCCACCATAGTTTAGGTCATTATTAACTCTTTGATTATATGTACCACTAGCAGTGGAGCAATTAGGTGGCACCATGGTGCATAGAGCACCAGGCCTGGAATCAGGAAGACTCATTTTTATGAGTTCAAATCTGGCCTCAGGTATTTACTAGCTGTGTGATCCTGGATAAGTCTCCTGAGTCTTTTTTTACCTTCATTCCCTTATAATAATAGATATTATTCCTATCTGTAAAATGACATGGGAGAAAGAAATGGCAAGTTACTCTTGTATCTTTGCCAAGAAAACTCCAAATGGGGTCAAAGAGTGTCAAGCACAACTGAAACAACTAAAGAACAAAAGAACTACTAGTAGAGCCCCCTAAATGTTCTCCATACCTCTAATCTCTCTTATCTTTACTTTATCCCATACATCACTACCACACTCAACTTTCTCAAGCTCCATTCAGAAGATCACATCACATGTCCTAGGTGTTATTTTCTGATAATAGAAGTGAGGAGGGGGAGGGGTTAGCCATAGAGCCACATGCTCAAGTAAAAATATTGGTAGACAAGTGTGGAACCACTTCACATCAGCAGTTACCATCTATATGATTGTAAACAGCTTTAACCATTTTCCCTATCTTCCTCCTGCTTCTGACAGATAGACATATAGTAACAGAGAACCCCAGGAATAATGTTCTCACAGTAACACAAAGAAAGATTTGAACCCCGGCTGTTAATTACTACCTGTGTGACTTTGGACATGTCACTACCATTCTGGGACTCAATTTTTACACACACACACACACACACACACACACATTTTATATATATGTATATATACACATGTATACATACATATATACATACACAACATATATACACACACAAAGATATATAAGAAATGGCTTGAATAAGATTACATCTGTGTTCCCTTTCATCTCCAAATCTATGAACCCCAACCCAATACAAATTCACACAGGAGAATCAAACACTAGACACCACAGTGGCAAAGTTCCCTTAAATGGTCATTCCAAATGTAAACACAAACATAGAGTGTTTTCACCTTTCAAAACTTCCCACAATCAGATGAAAACATGTCCACTCCCTACTCTGTACCTGGACTTTGTCTACAATGCCCCAGAAACCTCTCCATACTGAAGTTTACTCCAGCCCTTTCAACCCTGGGATTCATACACCAGAAGTACCCTGTTTCTGTGGCCCCCTCCCTCTGAATGACTAGTTCCTCTCAGAACCTATATATTTAAGAAGGTATCCAGACCATCCATGTCTTCATTCCTCATCAGTCTTCACTACTGACTGTTCTCTCAAACTTCATTCCACCCCTGCACTCCTTTACCAGCTTCATTTTATATGTTGTCTTCCACCATTAGAAAGTAAACTTATTTAGGGAAGGGACTGTTTTTATTTCTGCTTGTATTTGTACAAGCTTGGCATGAGTCCATCATATTCTAGAATTGCGTACAATATGGGGTTGACATGTACCAGTTGTTAGGACAGTCACCAGGATTGAAAATGACCTTGCCTCAGAATGGGAAACAACTGTGTGCCAGGCATGTGCTAAAAGATGAGAATACAAATACAAATAGAAATTTTAAAAATGGTCACAAAAGAAATACTCTGTGATTTGTAGACGCAAAAATCACACTGAAGAAGTCAATCTTCAGTCAACCTCCACCTTGAGGAATGAGACCTTGGGGCAGCAAGAAGGGACTGTGGAGAGGGGGGTGGGGAAGTGAGTACAGGGGGACCATGCTAAATTTCACCTCTTACAATTGACCAAGTTTTCAGAAAACTGGACTGGTAGGAGACAGAGGATCCCAAATAAGAGGTAAGAAGCACACTGTATACAAAATAGACACATGAAGACCAGGCAGCTTCAAGATTCTATAAGATCATTTAAAGAGCCCATCAGAAAATCACACTTAAAGAGAATTTCATGAACTTTCTCTACAAAGGGAGAAAATGATCTCCAGTAGCCAGGAGCTATGAATTTATCCTCTGACTGCATGTATATAATATATAATAATGTGGCATGGGTTGTTTTCGTTTTTAATGATTAATTATATTATTTTTTCTAATATTGGACCATCTTAGCTCAATCTAAGTTGATCACAATAGTTTTTTTAATCTATTACTGTGTGGGGTTTTTTAGGTGGTTTGCTTACATATTATTTTATATTTTTGCATCAATATTAATGTATTGGTTTATGGCTTCCTTTCTTTGCTTTCTCTTTTCCATAGTTATCAGCTCCAAATTTTTGTCATTAAAAAGTTGTTTGGTAGAGTGCTTTTTTCTCATTTCATAAAGAATTTTAAATAATGTATGTGTGTGTATCTTTAAACATTTGATAAAATTCAATTCTTAATCTCATAATACTAGCGAATTCTTTTCAGTAGTTCCTTTATGATACATTTAATTCTTCGGTATGATTGGATCAAGACCTTTATTTCTTGTTGTGTTAATATGTTTTTTTATATTTTTGTAAACAATCATCCATTTCTTTTAAGTTCTGTTTCTCTGTCTTATAATTCTATATAATAAATTCTGATCCTTGATCTTATTTCTTCACTAATTTCTGTGAACTAAGCTAGCTCATTTTTTAACTTTGGTAATTTGGCTTTACTTTCTTTTTTATTAGGTTAGTTTAAATATATTAATTCTGTTTGTGTTTTCATGAGTTCTGTATGAGTTTTATAATCTCTACAGTATTTTTATTTTCTACTCTATTCACATATTTGTCATCTAGTTATGTTGAAATAGTTGTAAGAATATTAAAACAAGTTCACAGACCCCAAGTTGAGTACCCCTATTCTAAGCAGTTTTCTATGGAATTCAGGTTTTCAATTGGTCATGTTTTTCTTAGGAGACTTGTGATCCTTAAATTATTTTTGCATATCTTATATTTAACAGCATTTTCTTCAGCTTATTTAGAATTTATGTGTTCTGTCAAAGTTATAGCCTTTTGTTTCTTTTCTACCAATTTTTTCCACTTCTGTGTTTTTGAATTACAAATATGATATTCTCTCTCTCTCTCTCTTTCTCTCTCTCTCTCTCTTTCTGTCTTTAATTATTTTGTTTTCAGTACTCTGATTTTCCATCTTAATATTGCCTTTTAAAAGTTTTGTTTCTGTTTTGAACTAGCCTAAAAGAGTTCTTTGCTGTTGTTCCATAATTTCTGAGGAATATGCCAAATTACATTTAATTTGGTAATTTTGTTTCATTTTCCCTTAAATCAAAATATTTATGTTATTTCCTTTTATAAGCTGTTGCTCATTTTTTCTTCTGTCTTTATGAATTTTGTTATTGGTTTATCAATATGGAATCCAGGAATATGCCCACACTAATTTTCTTGGATTTAAAAAAAAAATTGGGGGGTATTTCCAATAACTTATTTCTGGCTTTTTTCATCTTTATACTCCTGTGGTAGGCACTGAAAAGACCCACAATGTTGAATGACTTCAGTTTCATCCAATTGGGGGCATGGCTGAATCCTCACCTGGAGTAAATCCATAAGAGACAGGATTTACTGCGGTTAGTTTTCTATTCCTCTCTAACATAGATATGGAAGCCCTTTTCCTCTTCAACATAGACTGCCCTATGACATCTTTATTGATATTCTCCTTCCCCTACAACCTATTGTACCATCGCACTCCTTTTCTTTTCCTTAACTGAACAATTGACAACAGTGACAAAAATAAATGAAATAAAATAAAACTCTCATAACAAATATTCATAGTATAGCAATACAAATTCCTACATTCACCACACCCAAAGAGGCATATCTAATTTTGTATTTCAAATCTATCACCTCTCTGGAAGGAAGTGAGTAACTGTGTTCTCAGTCTTTTGTGTGGCTTCACTGAATTAATATTTTTGGCTTCCCATGGGCTGTGTGAAGGTTAGAACTGAGTCACTACCATGGGGTTACCAGACAAAGGTTACCACACTACAGCCCAAAGCACAAGCCCATGGTTGACTGCACTACCTGTACCCAGCAGATGGGAGTAAACTGATTAGGAGCTTCAAGTATTTTAATTCTCTAATACAATTTCATTCTACTGTTACCTTGTATGTTATTTCTATCTTGTTATCTTATTGATTCCACTTTAATTACTGTAGACTTCTTTTGAGATTACTAGGCTGGAGAGGAGATGCTGAAAACAACTTCCCCATCATGTTGATGATCATATGACCCATTTGCTTAGTTAGATTCTGTCCACTAATGAGAAAAAGTTTTGGACTTGGAGTTAAGAGAAATGTATTTGAATCCAACTTCTAACACTTAGCTCTATGATCATGAACAAGTCCATTAACCTCTCTGAGATATAGTTTCCTCTTCTGTAAAATGGGGGTAATAATTCCTACAGTATCTACCTCAAAGGGCTGCCAAAAGGCTCAAACAAGATAATGTATAAAATAGTATGTAAATATTCACTGGCATTCTTATTATCATTTCACAGCATTTCTGATTGGCAAGCTCTGAATTATCTGGAGTTTCCAAGGAAAAGTTGGGAGGAGGGGCGAGAGGAAAGAGAGTGCCACAAAAATATTTAGTGCACAGGTAACAACGTGGCTGTGAGTGACAGATTAATAACAGTACTTAACACCACTACATCACAAGGTTAATGTAATGACATGTTTTCTAAATAGTAAAGCACCATGTGTAGATGTGATCTATTATTAGTTACTCATAAAATAAAATGAACCACTTTTTCCCTTAATGCTCATATTAATAATGTTTATCAGGGTAATGTCTTGTACCCATAGCTTGAATGATTTGGAGTCACAGAACACCTCAGTCTTCAATTAATTAAAGGAGGCCCCCAAAGCACATTCATCTGTAGGGTAAACTGTAAAATAGTGGAGAAAAAATAGTTTGTGCTATTTGGAAAAACTTCCTGCTATTTTTGTCTTTGCTGTTATTTGGTGTTTTCAGTCATGTCTGCCTATTTGTGACCCCATTTGGGATTATCTTGGCAAATATACTGGCGTGGTTTGCCATTTCTCCAGTTCATCTTATAGATGAGGAAACTGAGGCAAACAGGGTTAAATGATTTGCCCAGGATCACACAGCTAGTAAGCATCTGAGGCCCAATTTGAACTCAGGAAGATGTCTTCCTGATTTTAGGCCCAGAATTCTAACCATTGTGTCACCTAGCTACCCCCAAATTTCCTGACCTTGGAGCTAGTATGAACTAGAATAAATTAAAAGATATCGAAAAACTGCTTCTCTTTTAGTGACTTTAAAGACAGAACAACACTTTATGTCTCTCAATGCTAGGCAATGTAGGAGGTCTATCTGTCTTTGACAATGTGTTGTTTAACGTTGTAATCAATGACTTATCATAGATGACATTCAAATTTATAAATAACACAAAGCTGGTAAGGATAGCCAGTTTTTTGGATAACAGAGTGGTTACCTAGGGGAAAAAAAGAAAACTCAATAGAGATAAATGTAAATGATAATATGGATTAAAAAAATCTACTTCATAAATATAAGATGGGAGTGATATAACTAGATTGTTGTGCATGTAAAAAGCGTCTTCGGTTTTTAGTAAACTACAGTAGCCAAAAAAGCTAAGATGACCTTAGGCAGGATTGAGAGAGGCATAGTATCCAGGAATAGAGAGGTGATAGTCCAGTTATAACATGTCCTATTCTACAACATCACAAGTGTTGCGTTCATTTCTGGCCATCACATTTTAGGAAGGGCATTGATAAGCTGGATGATGTTCAGAAGAGGTTATTAAGTTGATGAAAGGTTTAAGTCAGGGACCATTTTTTGCTTCTTTTTGTATCTCCAGCGCTTAATATAGTGCTTGGCACTGTGAAATTCAAATATTTATTTTGTATTTTATATTCAATTCTGTAATTCTATTCTGTATTTGATGCAGAAACCCAAGCTTCTTTTTTGTTCCTCAGTGAAGAAGCTTATGAGTTCAAAAGTTTCAATCTTTCTCTCTCGGAGTTAAATGCCAAAGGGTTAAGCTTTTCCATAATCATCATTAATTAAAAAAAAACTCTGAGCATAGCTTTAGAAATACAATTTTTTCATAAAGTAGTCTAATTCTATTGAAATTTTTATCTCAGCTTCACCTCCAAATCATTCTTGCCAAGGGAGCTTGTTATTTCACATCACTTCAGTCTCTGAGAAACTGAATGATATCTGTGTGTCATCCTTCAGAATCAGACTAGCTGACCCTGTCCCATCTTAAGGCCCTATCCTTGTAAATTTTAGGTGCCTTTGAGTCTGGTGCTCTTATTCAATATCAATGACCTCAAGATGCAGGGGGCCCCCACCAATTCACAAAGCATTCCTTAGAGACAGAGGGAGGTGGGCCTGGTCCTACATGTGCTATATGATCCTTATTTAATGTAACCAATCATTATCCCCTAACACCCTGATGTTGCCGATTCCATAACTAATGATATGATTTTTGTTCCAGTCTTTGCTCTATGCTTGTAAAAATGAGTTGCATCTTCAATTCTGGGTCTTTGGACAGAGTCAGTGCCATTGACTCACCTTTTATTAATAGATTTGGTGGCCTATTAATAAATTGTAATCTTGCTCAGAGAATTACTTCATTTTACATTTTTATTAAATTTCGATCATGACAGCTCATAGCAGGTGCTTAATAAATGTATATTAATTGGTTATTGACTGATTTGAGGGTGGGAGATATAATGATTTCAAACATTTGAAAAGTTATCAAGTAGAAGAGGTATGGTCATGTAGAAGAAGCGTTAGACATGTTTTGCTTGGAGCTTTTTTTTTTAGGCAAGGCAATCGGGGTTAAGTGACTTGCCCAGGGTCACACAGTTAGTAAATGTCAAGTGTCTGGGGCCAGATTTGACATGCTTGGTCCCAGGGAACAGAATTTAGAGTAGTAGATGGAAGTTGCTGAGAAGTAGAAGCCACTGTAAGATATAGCAGGTATCCCTTCATTAACATTTAAAGCAAAGGAAAATATGTTGTATAGAGAATTTTTGTTTAGGTTCAAATTGCAGTAGATGTTTTCCAAGGTCCCTTCCCAATCAAGGTTTCAGTGATTCTTTGGGAAACTGATGGGCAGTAAGAGTACCTGCCATCAAATCCTAGCTCTGTCAAGTACTACCTATGTTTTCTTAGGTAAATTATTTCATCTTTCTCAGCTTCAGTTTCATCATCATCACCACTACCACCACCACCACCACCATCATCATCATCATCACAACAATATTAGCTAACATTTATATAGCTCTTTAAAACTGTAAAATGCTTTACCTGTGTCATCATTTGATCCTCACAACAGTTCTTCTGAGACAGATGCAATTCCAACAACAAACAACAGCAGATGAGAAAACAGAGGCTGAGAGAGGTTGTGATTTGTTCTACATCACATAACTAGTATGTGTCTGATTTGGATTCTGACTCTAAATCCATTACTCTATCCACTCTACCTATCTAGCTGTACATATGAAATCCCTTCCCTATTTTCATTATCATGTTTAAATATTAAAGCAGACATCAAAGGCCCATCTTTGTCCAAGTTTCTGTGTTTGATGCATAATTTAAAGGAGAGAAAAACAGCCAGCAACCAGTTAGATACACAAATAAAAATGGGAGAACAGTTTCTTCCACTGTATTAAATCATCAGCCATTTTCATCAAAATGCCTGCTAATAGTCTTAGAGCAAAGTGGATCGAAACCTGCCTCAGGAATATGTTAACCAAGAAAAGCAATGGTTTTCGGCATTTAAACCTTTTCAATTCAGAAATTAGATCAGATAACAAAACATTCACATGTGTCAATTCCCAGAGCTTCAGAGGGTGAACCTCTAAAGCCATTTCTGCTCAAATCAGTCAAGCTTATCTAGCTGTGATCACTATGTTTGGAAACCATTTGATAAGAATTTTTTTGGCTTCATTCTTTGGGTTCAGAAAATATTTATCAGAATGATCTGAAATAGCTAAGTACTTATTTGAAATAGCAACTTAAACATGTCTCCATTATCTCTCACGATTAACACCCTAAGGCACTTGATTGATCTGGATGGAGATGTCTTCAAATATTGAAAGCAAAACAAAATTTAGTCACTATCAGTTAAGTAACCAGGGAAAAAAGAAAGTTGGTTCACATAATAAGAATCAATGGACAATTGTGTCTGGGTTGTTCTACTCCCTTATGAGGAATATTTGTCCTGGGAAATGAGGCCATGGCACAAACTAGGCTTGTTAATCAATCAAAAACTCAGCAAGAATTAATTGAACCCCTACTATGAGCAACATGTTACATGCACCCTGCCTCAAGGAACTTACAATCTAGGCAGGTAGATATGATTAACATATCAAACAATGAAAAAATAATTCTATCAAGTATAATTAGATGCTAATTTTTTTGCTACTGTTAACTGGTTTAGTAGTTAAGAACAGAAGAGATTACTGCACCCTGAAATAATAGACAAAGGCTTCCTAGTAAATGTAGCAGGGTGTTTCTTAAATCACTGTATTTGTTAGGTCACCTCTCTTCTAAACAAAAATTTCAGCAACTCTACTGCATACTGTATGAAGTAGAAACTCCTTTTCCTACCCGGTTTTTAAGTTCCTTCGTAATCTAGTTATCTCACCTGTGCAGCCTTATTTCCCACTACTTCTCAACATGAACACTTTGCTCTAGTCACATCAATGAACTTCCTATCTCCAACTGATTCCATTTTCATTCCCTCTTTCATGTCTTTGCTCACGTTCTAATCCCAGATCTCTCCCTTTTTTCCCAGGAGAAAAAGGAGCAGTAGGAGTAATAATATTCAAGAATGGAACCAAGAGGTAACATACACACAAACTCAGCCAATGATATATCACCACATTCATCAAACAAATACTGTCATAAATTTGTGTATGTAAATGGAGGAGTTAAGTATGTCAATTCAGGACCAGATTATTGCCACCAAAAATTGTGGAAGGTTTATTCTTAAGGATCTCAGATATAATGATCAATTTAAATTATATAAGGAAATGACAAAAAAGAAAAAGAAAGAAAAGGAGGAGGAAGAGGAAGGGTAGAAGGAAAGGAGGATTTATATAGTGTTTTGAACTTTGTAAAATGTTTACTTACATTATCACACTTAATTCAGAAAAGAAAACCTATAACATAGGAACAATTATTCCCCCTATTTTAAATAAAAAGCAACAAAAGCTCAAAAAGGATAGATGACTTGCCCAGGGTCATATTGCTAATTTGAATAGAATTTAAACTCAGATCTTCCTAACTGCAAGTATAATATTCTATCTACTACAACATGCTGACTTTTTTTTTTCATTTTCTCAAGGCCCAGGTTAAACTCCACTTTATTCATTGAACTCACATAATGGAATGAGCAGAATGGATGAGGTCCAGTGAGGTGATGTTGACTTCCTTGCTGTACCTTGCATAAACTACTACATCTGTCAACTTCACACATTTCCTTCATATCTGGAATTGTCTCCATTCCTCTTGGCCTCCTTGGCTTCCTTCAAGTCCTAGATGCAGCCTTACACAAGAAGACTTTTCTGATTTTCTTCATTATTAGCTCCTTTCCCTCTGTTGATTATCTCCAACTTATTCTGTCTCCATTTTTTTTGTGTATATACTTTTTTACATGTTGTCTCCTCATTAAACTGTGAGCTTTTTGAGAATATGGACTGTATTTTGCTTTGGATTATTATTATTATCATTATTATTAATAATAATTGTTTTTCTTTCCCCCATCTCAGTGCCTAGCTCAGTTCCTAGAATATTGTAGGAACCTAAAAATTCTTTTAGTTTGACTAACTGGATATAAAAGAGAGATACTTGGGTGGAGATTAGTCACAGCAACTCAGGGAATGTCAATCTGTCATATCCTGAACCTTGGGCCCACATTTCTAAGAGCCAAAAGACATCTCCACCTGAATATCCTACTGGCATTTCAAACTCTGTTACGTACAAAACCAAGTTTAAAAACCTGCTTAAAACCACTGTCAGTGTCATTACCATTCACTGTTTTCCATATTCTAAGCCTTAGTGTTTTTTTTAAATTTTGTTCTCTCTTTCACCTCTTGTATTCAGTTACTATCATGTCCTATTATTTTTACCACCGCAGTACCTCTACTGTCTTCCCCATTCTCCAATTCCTGATTCTAGAAAAGCAGCACATATCCTCATTAGCACCTTCTGCACTCTAATAATAGTCTCCTTTTAAGTTATCTCACCTCCACTCTTTCCCTCCACATTCACCTAATCTATCCTTCACAACACTGCCAAATTCATTTCCCTTATACATATATTTGGTCAAGTTATTCTTCTCAACAATTCTGTGACATACTTGTCTAGTGAGTTCAAGTCAAACTCTTTACCTGGTATACAAAGCATTAAAACATTTGGCATTATCTTACCTTTCTATCGTTGCTGCCCCATCTTGTGTCATATGTTCCAACCAAAGTTGACTTTCTGTCCCCAAAACATGTCACATAACATTCCTTATATCTCAAATGTATCCCCTCCTCCTCTTCAATAGCAATTTACTATCCATCCTGTGAAGTTCAACTCATATTTACCTGTTCCATGAAGTCTTTCACAACCCCCACTATTTTAATTCCATTTTTCTCCTTGGACGTTATATGAGGATCTAACACTGCTCCAATGTATTTATAATTGATTACAATTTTGTATTATTATCTGTGTATTTGTATTATATTTTCATATTAAAATTATCTATCTACATTTCCTATATACCTCAAGATTATAAATTCTATGAGAGCAAAAACCATGTCTAATCTATCTCCCTCTGGGCCTAACTTAGTAGGCCTCCAAGATCAAATACAAAATGCTTTATTTGTCATTCAAAGTCTTTCATAAACTACACTTTTCCCACCTTTCCAGTCATTTAACCTTACTCCCTGACATGTACTCTTTGATCCAGTGACACTGGCCACCTGACAGTTCATCTCTCAGATCAAGGCATTTTCTCTGGCTATCACTCATGTCTGGAAGACTTTCCCTCCTCTGCTCCAACTACTAACCTCCCTAGTTTCCTTTAAGTCTCAACTGATATTCCACCTTCTACAGGAAGCCTTCCCTACCCCCTCTTAATTCCAGTACCTTTTCCTGTCTTAATTATTTCCTGTTTATCCTATATATAGCTGGTTTTCTATATATTTGTTTGTATGTTATCTCCCTCATTAGATTGTAAGCTCCTTGGGGCAGGGATTGTCTTTTGCTTCTTTTTATATCCCCAGCCCTTAGCACAGTGCCTGATACATAGTAAGTACTTAATAAATATTTATTGATTATAATGCTTTTTATACAGGGGAAAAGTGAAGGGTGGGAAATAAACATTTATTAAGTGCCTACTGTGTGCCAGGTACTATGCAAAGGACTTTACAAAAATCTCATTTAAGATTTATTTGCACATAAATAAAAGAACATGTAAATAATTAGTAATTGGCTGTATATTGAATGGATACTTAAAGAGGAAAGGAATCTTACTGATCATCTTGGCCAACCCTTTCATTTCAAAGATAAGGAAATTCAGGCCCTGGGGAGCTTACTTGGCAATGTGGTATAGTAGAAAGAGTGTTAGTCTTGGAGTCAGGAAAAATCTATGTTTGAATTACTTCTAAGACTTACTGTCTGTGTGGCCTGGGACAACTCTTTAACTTCTTCTATGTCTCAGTTCTCTCAGCTCTAAAATGGGGTCAATAATGCCTTTAGAAACTACCTCACAAGCCTGTTATGAGGATCAAATTGAGATAACATATGTAAACTGCTTTGCAACCTTTGTAAATGTCCATGTAAATGACTTGTCCATTAGCTTTCAAAATCTTTATTGGGCATGGAAGGCTCCTATAAATGTTATTTTTCACTAACTCAACTTTGAATACAAAATCTTAGAAATGCGGGAATTTCTCTAAAAAAAATCAGGAATAGCTCATGCCATTGGAAACATGTCATGAAACTATTTGCCTAAATGGTTGGCTCATAGGCTTCCTTTTGAAATATTATTCTTCTCTCTCAAAACCACCAAATCACCAATTACATTTGCAATATAATATCACTTAGAGAACAATTTACCTAAAGAAGATAAAGATTTGAAAGACTTTTTATTATTTTGCTTAAAAAATATTTTACATATGCTTTCCTGTTTCTCACTTAAACCTTTGAATGCTTTATCTAGAGATCTTTAATATAAGCTATGAAGTTGGAAATGACAGTGGTTATGGTAGAAGGTTAATTAAATGATCAGGATAATTTCCTGATCAACTTGATGGCTTTACAGGAAGGTTAGCTTTTGTTTTGGACTTTGTGTGTGTGTGTGTGTTTCCAGAGCTTAGCACATTGCCTTGCACATGGTATGTATGTGACAAATGTTTGTTTACTTGACTTGACTTGACTTAATTTTATGTGATTTGACTTTGGTTTATATATTTTTCTGGAGGGAATGAACCTGTCCTATTGTGTTTCCTGGAGGGTAAGTCTCAGTGATAATGTGGTAGTTGTCAGTGATAACAAATTAGTTGTCTTAGACAATTATGCAACAAAATGTTATGGAAGGAGTGGGCCATGGTCCTTGTTGGGGTGTGGGAATAAAGAAAGGAACAATAATGGCTACCTTGAGGCAGAAGCCTGTACGGAAACAGATAAAAATCTCACTCATGTACCCTGAGAGTTTCTAAACTTCATGTACTTGGCCATGATTCTTAAAGTGGCAGTGGCATATCTTCTCAAGGAAATATTAATAATACAGAGGGAAATCATGTGATACAAGCACCTAGTAGCAATACCTGAACCCCAACTTCCTGGATGAAGGAGAATAGACCTCCTGATACATATCTTCATACGTGTAGTCTTCCAATTTTGGACCCAAGTCCCTTGCACTCACACTTTAGAGGACTCTGTCCTTCCATTAATGCAATCCCCAGGGATTGTGGACCCAGATTTCCTTTGGTAGTACTCAGATCAGGGAACACCTGGTCTCTTCACTGTCTCGCTGCCACAGCCACCACCTGTTTCTTTTTGGAAATTGTTATCTTCAGCCCAGCTACATTTATGACTTCACTCTATTCTCTGTTGCCTCTGACACCAGCACAAGAAAAGGCCCTTTGGGACTACCTAAGAGGAAACTTGTTAGTGACTCCAGGGAAACAGACAGATGGGAAAAGTTCACATTGCAGACTGAATCAGAATTATACAGATCCATTGTGGATTAGAGGTGTAAACCTTTCTATCATTTCTTCATCCCATCCTCCATCTAAGTCTTATTTAACTATTTAAATGAGATCTGCTGCTTTCCCATCTGTTCAGAAATGGGAGGCAGAAAGGTGAAAAGAAAGAATTGGTCTCAGAAAAGACACATAGACCACAGGGATACAGTCACATGCCAGACAGCTTGTTCTCCCCAATCACCCCGGTTTCTTACTAGGGTAAGGCCAGCCATCATTCTGTCTCCCCGTTTAAAGCAAACAACAATGTCTTATTTTTAGATGCTGTAGCAGCATGTTCCTGGAATCTAACCTTCTAGTAGAAATGGCAATTTCCTTGGTAATAACAGTTTTGGGACCTTCCTCTATAGCAATTCAAAATCTGAGAGTTCTAGAACTTATTTTTCCTAGAGAGAATGGAGAGTTCCTGAGCAGCACCATCTTCTTGGGAGGAAAAGGATTGTATATGTGGCCCTTGAAGCTAGAGGAGTAGCAAGGGACTAAAGCAATATGGTGGAACAAAAGAACTAGATTTCACCTTTAGATATTATTGTAAGTTATCTGGAGAGCATGGGTCTGAAGGGAAGGAGATTACCATCCTTGCACCCCCAAGTCTGTTTCTCATCTGAGGGAAGTCAGTGCCATCTGTGTAGTTCCATCTATCTGGATCTTTGAATGGATCTTTCAGGTAGAAAAATAAGACTCATCTGAATAATAGAAGAGTTTTCTCCTCTAACCCCAAATTATTTTCCTTTCCAAAGGGTACCTCCAAAATAAGTAAAGAGTAGAGGATTTTATGATGTTGGGTAAAAACAGGATTCACCAGAAAGAAGAATGATATTGATTCTTTATGGGAGACTGCTGCATTTTATCTGAGGTGGAAGAAAAATTTCTTGTTCTCTCTCTCTCTCTCTCTCTCTCTCTCTAAATATATATATATATATATATATATATATATATATATATATATATATATATATATATATATATATATATATATATATATATATAAAACCTCAAATACTTGTATAGATCTAGGGACCTTTTGCTCCCATCTGTGGGCATCTAGATATTTGATCTCTCTTCAGAGATTTCTCAGATTAAACTCTGGGCAAGAACATAATAAAAACTAAGAAGATTATCTCTCTTATAATTTTCTTCTCTGCCCCATGTCATCCCATACCCACACTCAGTAAACAAACAAGATAAAAATAGTACTCACCTAAAATGATTTACTGGCTTATCCAGTAAACCAAAAAGGGGCTCTACAAGAATTCTGTAAGCAGTATTTACTAGATAGCCAGTTGTGGAATGAACATAGGCCTAGTTTTCAGAAAGCATTACTTTAAATACTGATTTTGCCATGTGTTGGCCTTAGACAGGTCACTTTACTTTTCTAAGCCTAGGTTTCCTTGGACTGTGGATAATGGGATAATGCTATTTATATGACCCATCACATAAGGGAAGAACAAGTATGATAATTCATATGGATTGTTTTGTAAATTGAAAAAATTACATAAATTTAAGAATAGTAATGATTCTAAAGGGACATTTCCTATTTTTATATAAAGCTATATATTCGATTCACTATTGTTCCTTAATGAGTATTATAGGCATGAAATGAACAGCATTCAGAAATGTCATTCATTTCACAGATTTGGAAGTAATGGCTTAACCTAAAGATAGAATATGAGAGGCTACAGGGTGGGGTGATTAGAGCACTGGATCTGGCATCAGCAACACTTGTGTTTGAATTCTGCCTCAGACATTGACTAGCTAGAGAGCCCAGAACCTTGGTTTCCTCCTCTGAAAAAGAAAAATGAAGATGTTGGGCTCAAGGTTCTCTAAGATCTTTTCCCAACTCTAAATCTGTTCATTTGAGAATATTATTAATGAAGCACTTTACTTAGACTAGTGTAAGTGTTCTGGCTGTGTTTATATAAATGCTTAAATATTTCATTAAAAGTGAAACATTTAGTCAATCATCCACACTTGAATAAAGGAGTGAATTTTTCATCCAGATGTTTGGCATTGTCTATGCAATGGAGTAAAATCTTAGAGAACAGAGACTATGTCCAACCAGACAGTACAGAAGAAAAGGCAGAAAAAAAATAAAACTTTTAAGTGATGCTTTTCTGGTGATGATGAAGGCTCAGAACTTTTATTTCAAAATTCCAAACCCATCTGTCTCTCCTTGGATTAACCACAGAAACCTCCCCTATGTGTTTAAAGCATATATTCACTTATAAATCAACTCGATTTCCAGAAATTCACTGGAAAGGATTTAGGTCTGCAAAACTAGAACTGTGTTGTGTTGAATATGTGCACCCATAATAATTTTAATGCTTAGAACATAAAGTTACAATGACTTATTTTGTACTTTACATATTCACAAGGCCTGGTAAGAAAAGTGACCAAACAATTTCAAGAGATAAATACCAAGTAAACACTTAAAACAGAAGAGACTCTGAATGCTAAATCCCATAATAGTGCTAGGCATGCAAGTGAAAGCTTACTCAGAGTATAGGAGCAGTTACTTTCTTGTCTTAGAGCATACAGCCTGAAAGAGACCCAAGTTTTTCTCAATTAAATCATTTGTGTTTGAAAAAGAACTAAAGAATTCATATTTTCATTCCCCTCCAATATACACTGGTTTTATGTTACTGAATTTTGTAATTTCCCCTTCATTAGCAATAGAACATTTCATTAGTCAAGTTGTTTTTTGAAATATATTATGTTGTTGCTGTTGCTGTTCTTTTTTTGTTTGTTTTCTTGTGTAAGGTTGGGATTTGGTTGAATAAATCAATAAGTTCATGCTACCCCACTTAAAGTAAATGATAAGTTGCCCAATGCCTTAACCAGGTGAAAAAGATAAATCTCATAGACTTCAGTTTTAATCCATCAGTTATGAGCTTTAACTGTGTAAAAGTCCTTGAAATTGGAGTGATGTTACATAGGAACAATATTCCATTAGGCTGGATTGGCTGAGGAAATGCAGTCAAACTCTAAGGGTAGTCTACAAAATATCTGGTGAGTCAAGAACCAGAGTTATTTCCAGGCTCGAAAGAAGTGTGGTGGTTCAATGAAACTCTTGAAGAGGAACCACTTTAGGTGGAGGGAAGAAAAGGCTTCAACTTTGTCCAGTTATTGCCCTCTGAATATATCTTGATTCTGACTCAGCAGCCAGTCCAAAAACCTAGCACCAGTTGAGATCTGCTCACATGCCAAAGACCATGTGGATGTCACATCAGTTGCATGAGTTGCATGTTCAGAAGAATGGTTCTGGCCAGTCCTTTCCTCCTTTAAACTTGAAGACTAAAAGAAGGCAGGCAGGGTTCTGAGATGGTTAAAATTAAACTAATTAACTAGTGGCAAAAGTTATGGGAAAAACAGGTGAGAATATAGTGTGGATTAATCACTGAAACTATGCAAAACATGGTATTAATTCAGGTCTACAATCAGAAAATTTAGGTGCAACTGACCTCAAGAATTTTTTTTTGTTTTCAATTTAAGAAATGGGGTTGCTTACATCTGAAAATAAGAGATAAAAATGTATGGTGAAACTTGATGGAATTCTGATCGCAGTAATAGCAGAGAGATTTCTCAAGGTACCCAAAAGATGGAATTTGCAGAATCAAAGGTCAGTAGGATTCTAGTTTTGGCCCAAAGTCAAATAGCTGTCTTAGTAGTAAATTATGTTAGCTATGATAGTTAGGATATGCAGTAACTTTAGGAAGTTTTTCCAAAGGAAAAGGATATCATTATGAAATTATTTAAGCAGATCTGCTTGAAAACACTAATTCTGTTAGTTTTCTCTGTGTGGTTTATGTAATTAGACTTCAATCTGGAATGATTTTGCTTTTAGATGGTATACTTACTGCCCTCTATTCCCAATGCACTGACTTAATATAATTACATTAATTACTTGTGCATAAGCTTCCTAGGTCAAGGAGAATGTAGGCTTTCATCGTTAACTCCTTAGCATCCAGCCCAGTGCCTTGCACACAGTAGGAGCTTAGTAAGTTGTTTGGTAAATTAAAATAAATCAAAAAATAGTAGCTATAAAATTATGAGTGTGCATGGTAGGGGAAGGAGGATGAGTCAGAGAAAAAAACAGGGTATGGTTCCAAGTATTCATCTTTGTTTCATGTTTGTTAATCTCATTCACTATAGATAAATTCTGAGAAAAAATGTATCTGTCTATACTGGGTAATGGGATATACAAAATAATTGCGATACAAACAGTACTGTGTTACATTAAGGTGCTTTCTGAAAAACTACCTAAGGGGCCAAAATAGTCCTAATTTTTAAATGTTCTAGACAACTCATTATAGTCAAGGCTGAAATCTCAAACTGATTGATGCACAGGGATCCAAGCAACACTGCACCACTAACATTAACAGACTTTGCACGACTAAAATCTAATGCATTGCCTTAAAACACCCTCCATTAACTTCATAGCCAGAGCTTATTTGGTTGACAATATGAAGAAAAATGATGCAGCTATTGGTAAATCATTATTTGGATAATTTTGTGTTTCTGAAATCAACTGGAAATGCTTACTTGATAACTGCCTACCCATCGAATTCAGTAAATTAAACAAAACAAACAAAATTGAAATTATTCAACCATTCAGTTTAGGGTTTGAGCAGCATGATACCAAATAACTGGCCTCACTAATTGCTTAGTTTACAATCAAGTTGTTTAGGAAACATGAAGAAATGGTACCCATTAAACATAAAGGGAACTTGTGATAATTTTTAGGTCTAATAGTGACAATAGGTTCATATTGGGATCATTTGTGAACATTGGCCCCTACCTCTCTTCTTTCTTCAAGTACATTAGCCCATTCTTCCAAAAATGATGAATGTTCTAGGGACAGCTGCATCTGGAGTCAGGAACACTTGAGTTCAGTTCTCAATCCTATCTCAGATGCTTCCTAGCCATATGACTGTGGGTAAGTAACTTAACCTTTTCCTATCTTAGTCTCCTCACCTGTAACATAGGGATACCAGCACTTATTTTTGTGAGGTTGTTGTGAAGATAAAATGAGATAGTATTTGTTCACCACCTTATAAACCTTAAAACACTCTATAAATGCTAGCTATTAGTATTACAAAAATAAAACTGTGAGGTCTCTTTCTTTTGACTGACATAATGATTAAAACAAATCATCATAAAAGCCAGAATATTGCACAGATAATTGTCTAGATGAGTAACAGTAAAGCAGAAATGTTATACTTTAATCTGTCTGCTGGCACAGGGGATAGAGTTCTGGACCTGGAGTCAGGAAAACTCAAGTTCATATCTAGCCTCAGACACTTATTAGCTGTATGACCCTGAATGAGTCACCTGACCTTTGTTTGTTTGCCTCAGTTTTCTCAACTGTAAAATGAAGATAATTATAATAATAGCATATACCTCCCAGGGTAGTTGTAAGGATAAATGAGATGTTGGCAAAGCATTTAGCATAGTACCAATCACATAGTAGGCACCATAAAAAGGTTAGCTATTACTATTATTCCTCTTTGCAAGGGAACACATATCTATGAATTTGGGGGTCCAGAAGGATGTAAATGATTTGGCTATCTACAAGACGTGAATGTAATAGATTTTTGAAGGTTTCTATTTCCCAGGGTACTACTAAATAATATGAAGGATTCTGTCAAATCATTTTGGTGTCCTCCATGTTTCCTGACCTGACAAAGGATGTGAATTTGTATTGTCATCTTGCATAAAGAGACATGTTGTATAAGTCTTATTTATTTACTAACCAAGTTAGTTCCCAGGAATGAAATTTTGGCCAAATATTGTTGAATCACACTTCAAAAACAAACTGCTCTCTGCGGTCCAATAGCTAGCTGCCTCTTCAAAACATAAAGCTCTATTGTTTGAAATTTTGTTCAGAAGTGACATATGGAACAACTTGACAAAATAGTTTAGAGAGCAAAAGGATGAATAACACTGTAACTATGGTACATACTTGGTGTTCATACTAATGGTTATAATAGATGAAATTACAGACAGGATTTTATTATCATTCCTGCTTTGACTCAGAATAAAAAAAAATGCTTTCTTGGCCAAAATACTTAGGCCAGCCCAAAGTTCCTCTTTTCTAGGAATTCTAGAAAAATATACACAGATGTTGAGATAATTGAAGTTTCTCTATTTTAAGAGAAATTTATAGGTTAAAATTTCCACTTCTTAGATCATCAGAAGATCTTCTGAAGTGCCTTCTGAGCCTATTAAACCTTTGTTAAAGCAATAAGGGAATCAGAACAATTAGGGTGTTTCAAGTATAATAAAAACAAAACCTTGTAATCATTGTGACCATGAAATATTATGAAGTCATTATTAATATTCTGAGCATTTTTATTAATATTCTAAGAATTTTTCCAAGTATGTAGGGTTTTTTTAGTCCACATCTGTGTGATTTTTTTTTCCTTTTTCCTTTTTTTTTTAATCTAAATATTGGGCAGACAACAAAATGGAGGAGAAAATTGAGAGGCTGTGGGCTTTCCCTTACTTTGTCCCAAAGATGTGAAGTAGAAGTGTTCTCAAAAAGTGTATTTGCAGTAATGAACCTGGCCTTGAGGAACATTTTACAGGAGGATTATTCCCTATAGCCAGGCAGAAAAGAAGATGGCCTGTATCAGCCTTATCAGTCAGTCAACAAGCATTTATTGTTTACTATGTGCCAAGCAATGTTAAGCCCTAGGGATACCAAGGCCATATGGCCAGACAGGCAGCATCATCCAGTGGCATGGGCGCTGTATATAGAGCCAGAGGACCTGGGTTTAAATCCTGTCATTTATTATTTGTGATACTTTAAACAGTTCTTTTAACCTTTATAAGCTTTAATTTCTTTATCTATAAAATGAAAGTATTGGACTATATGACTCCAAATACCCCTTCTGGCTCTAAAGCTAGGATTCTAGGTCAGAGGGGTCAGGGTAGAGGGTGCTAGATACTGAAAGGAGGTTGGATTTGGGCTATGTGGGTACAAAAATCTTATTCGCCACTGCTTTAAAGTAGTGCTATGCAGGTACAATTTTTTTGTTGTTTATTTTTTAGCTTTCAACATTCACTTCCACAAGATTTTAAGTTTTAAATTTTTCCCCCTTCCACTGATATCTCCCCCCCACACACAAGATGGTGGCATGCAGTCTAATATAGGCTCTACTTATACATTCATATTAAAAATATTTTCCCATTAGTCATGATGTAAAGAACAATTAGAACTAACGGAAGGAACCATGAGAATGAAACAATAACACAAAACAACAAAGGAAAAGGAGAGCAAATAGTATGCTTCCATCTGCAGTCAGACTCCATAGTTCTTTCTCTGGACGTGGACAGCAATTTCCATTGTAAGTCTTTTGGAGTAGTCTTAGATTCTTGCATTGCTGTGAAGAGCCAAGTCTATCAAAGTCAGTCACCCTGCAATGTGGCTGTTAATGTGTACAATGTTCTCCTGGTTCTGCTCACTTCACTCAGCATCAGTTCATATAAGTCTTTCCAGGTTTTTCTGAAGTCCACCTGCTCATAATTTCTTATAGCACAATAGTATTCCACTACATTCATATACCACAACTTGGTCAGCCATTCTCCAATTGATGGGTGTCCTCTCAATTTCCAATTCTTTGCCACCACAAAAAGAGCTGCTATAAATATTTTTGTGCATGTGGGTCCTTTTCCTGTTTTTATGATCTCTTTGGGATACAGACATAGAAGTGGTATTGCTGGGTCAAAGGGTATGCACATTTTTATAGCCCTTTAAGCAGAGTTCCAAATTGCTCTCCAAAATAGTTGGATCATTTCACAACTCTACCAACAATGCATCAGTGTTCCAATTCTCCCACACCTTCTCCAACATTTGTCATTGTCCTGTGTTGTCATGTTAGCCAATCTGATAGGTGTGATGTGGTAACTCAGAGTCATTTTGATTTGCATTTCTCCAATCAACAGTGACTATAAATAGCTTCAGTTTCTCCCTCTGAAAACTGCCTGTTCATATCCTTTGACCATTTATCAATTGGGTAATGACTTATATCCTTATAAATTTGAATCAGTTCTCTATATATTTTAGAAATGAGGCCTTTATCAGAGACACTGGTTATAAAAATTATTTCCCAGTTTTCTGCTTTCCTTCTAATCTTGGATGCATTGGCTTGGATGCATTGCAATAAGATATTTAGATGAAGCTATTTCTCTGCATTATTCTTGACTCTGAGACGTTATAATGGATGGAGAGTTGAGGAGCAACAAAAACATTTTAAAATCTCATTTTTCTTCTCTGAAATGCCTTTATTAAAAACCACTGTCAAGATTAGCTGTATCTAATTTTGTTACAATTAACTATACTTTAATTGTGTCCCAACTCTAGAGACTATTTGAGTGGAATCAGGAAGCTACCCCAACACTCTACTTATTTTCTAGACAATTTGAAAAGACTGGCACAAAAGTATAAGCAATTCCTATAAAATAGGCAATCATGTTTTAAGCCTAGAATAAGGGTCCTAATGTGTGTGTGTAAACACACAACTCCTAGGAATTACACACACATTCTCACACACACACACACACACACACACACACACACACACACATACACACCCACAAAAGTTCCTTTGAGCAATATTGGAAGAAATCACTACCAGATTCTAAAATGCCATTTCAAACACTGAAGCTGGGCCTTCTTAATCACATTATAGGTTCACCCACTTTAGCTATTAATTTGACCAATTATTTATTTATTCAGTTTGGTCAAAATATTTTTAAAAGAACATTAATAAAGATGCAACCTTCTACCATTTTCATTTGCCTTATACTAATATTGTATCTCATACCATGCAAATCTCTTGCCAAAACAAACAAAAAAAAACAGCAAAATTTCTGTCTATTTGTATCACTCATATTATATCCTCCCATGTAGAATAAAAATTAGCACAGGGCAATAATACCAGTCTTCCAGATGTAGATAGTATGATTGGCATGATTTCTTATGGGGAGAGAAGGTGCTTGCTTCCTATTGTACTAACACTCCTTAACACTCCTACCATCAATGGCCTCTTTGTCTATCTAACTACTGGCTCTTCTCCCAATTCCAAGGGTGTCATCACTCTCACTTCCCAGGGTCCCATGACCACCACTTCTCCCTCACAAGGCACTATCTCATTAGCGAAGGACAGAATACACACCACAACCATATACTTGGGACCCAGGACCCCTGGGATCAGTGCTGGATCAACTAGGCAGATAAACAATAAAGGTAGTCAGTTACTCATGTGATACCAACTACCCTCTTCCCTTTCCCCATTCTAGCCCTATCCCTTTGACCCTCAAACACCCCTAGTTTTCCTCCAGTTTCTCTCTCTCCACTTTCTGCAGAATCTTCTTGATTCTGGATCTTTCCTCTGCTATGGTGCAGTAGAAACAATAGATTTCTAGTCATGAGATCTGATTTCAAATCCTTGCTCTTACAGTCTGTAATCATTTTACCTCTCAGTGCCTCAATTCCTCATCTCAGAAATGAAGAGGTTAGACTAGATGATTTCCAAGATTCCTTCAAGCTTTAAATTATGATCCTATGATCTTAAATCTTAAATACATTCTTTGCAGAAACCAAATTTTTCGTGAAAATGCCAAATCTCTTGGGATTCTCTCCAATTATGTCTGTGCTTTCTTTCACACTCCCTGAGACCCAGGACCAGCTGCAAATCTGTTGTCTGCACTGCCACTTTCAGAACCTCCTCTGCCACCATCATTTAGCAACCATTTCTCTTACCTTAAAGTTCATTCCATCCTGTCCAAATCCTTGTGGTTGTTATCTATAGACCCCCCCAGACAACTTTCTCTCTTCCCAAATAAGTTCAACAACAAGTTCAATCTTCTCTGCCTTAGCTTCCGTCACCTTGCCTCCCTGTTCCTCAATATCTCTAATTCTAATATACGCAAGCTATAATTAGAAGTATTTGTACTTTTGATGTATCCCCATTCTCAAAGGGAAAGTGAATTGGATCTGTTATCAGAATTGCCAGTTATGACTCTCCCTCCACATCTGTCTTTGGAGAGTAACGTAATATGTTATTCCCATAATTGGTATTGCATCGAAAAGACCTTAGTGGCAAATGTACTATCAAAATATCCCTCAAATCTATACCACACTGTAGAAACGTATTCCAGAACTATTTCTTTAGTTCTGTCTCTTAGTTCTATCATTGACAAAAGTGCAGCTGTATGTAGAATTTAGTTCTATTCCCTTTCTAATGTGTTTGGTGATGTGCAGACATCTGATATATCCTTTTGAGAGTTTTTTTCTTCTTTTATCTACATACCCATAGGTTTTTGTTTCTATGATATTATTGTATGGATGAACTCTGAATAAACTTATTCTTTATTTTATCTTTAAAACCAAGATCAAGGAGAAATAGAGTGTCTGGAGAATAGATATAAATTTATCTAAAAATATTCTATGAAATCCAGGAAATATCAAATTCTTAGATCTCAATTTAATATTACCTGCTCCTTTAAGCACATGTAATATTTTTTGTTTTAATGCTTAGAGGAAATCTCAAGTGCCAAATATATCTTTTATAATATGCCAAATTCTCAATTATCTGTGTTTTAAAAAGTAAAGATTAGAGAAAGTTAATGGAAAATCACATCATCCCATAAAGGAAAACTTTTAGGAAGAGTACGATCAGGGTTACAAACCAGACTCTATGTCATAGAACTTGCATACTATAGATAGATTTACACAGATAATCTTCAAAATAGCTCATTTGTAGGCAGAAAATCAAGATTTGATATTTTTTTCAAAGTCCTCAAAACACAGGCAATTCCCAACTTCATTTTAAATACATTGAAAAACAAAAGTATCAACAAACACACAAAATAAAACAAAAAATGGGGGGAAATCACAAAAATAACCAAAACAGCAGCTGAAGGACAATTAATCAGTGAAAAATGAGAAACATCTAATCTTAATATTAACCAGATTCTTAGATACTTGAATTTTGAAAAGAAACATAAATTTGTAACACTGCTATTATTAAATTAGGACCACCAATGAATGACTAATGATGGTTAGTATGTCAAATGTATGATAAATACTTAACATAAACCTAATATGCAGACTGCTTTATTAAGCAGATTCTTTCTGTCTTTGCAAAATTTAGCATTGGCCAGATGTCAGGTTAAATACTAAAATTATTCAGACATTTTAAATTAACAGGATTTTGGATATAAGCCATGACATATGTGAATTGAAGGATATGAATTTGGAAAAGAAAGGAGGCTATATAAAGTCAACAGCTGGCTATGAATGAAGATGCTGTCAAAAAAGCAAGACTTAATTTTTCAGATAGCTTAAGATACTGGAATGAGAAATTCTTGACTATGGATGAAGGACATATAATGAGGATTGAGAAAACTATATATGGCCAGAGGCTTTCTAGTTTGATCAAGAGAATTTAAAAATGAAAGAGGGAAGGGGGAAAAAGCTGTAGATAAATTATAAACTTGTTCCTAAAGGGAATACAAAGTAAAACAAAAAGAGGGATTTGTGTAACCTAGTTGAGATTTTCCACTTTTCACAGAAGAAAATAATGATAAAGAGGGACAGGAAAAGCTCTGACATCTTTAGATGTTTATTTAACAGCACAAAACATAAATAATAAAGAATATTGAAATTTCAACACGTAAATGATAAATAACCTCATATGTATTGTTGGGCCTTAGTGGGAAAGAATTCATGACTGAAATATGTCAATCTCAGGAACAATTTCATTTTTGTCTTTGTATCCCCAGTGCCTAGGAGAGTGCTTTATATATAACAGTCAATTAATAATTGTTGCATTTAATGTTAAGGAAACAGATCCAATTTAAAAGGCAGTAGCTTAGCAATGTTGTTCAAAGTCTGTATCTATACAGAAATACAGGAACCTAAAATACGGTAGCAAATATTTGTGTGAAGACATAAGAAAAGAAAAACAAATTATTTCACAGAAATGTAATGCAGGCCACCTTGATGGATGGAGGAAATGGATGATGAATTACTGATGAAGACCATTGAATTGGCACGGAGGTCAAATATACTAGTGATGGGGGATTTAAACTCCACAGACATCTGCCAAAAACATTATTCCACTAAAAATGCTATATGAAATGAATCCTTGGTTTTATAACAATTTTAGTTCCCATAAGGTAAAGGACTTTAATGAAGTATTAATGTGTAACTAATTCTGACTATTGAGGAGCAACTGGGTGGTCAAGCAGAAGTTTTGGGCACCTAAAGGGAAAGGGACCATTTGACCCTAAGAATTTATGGTGGTCAAAAAGGGAAACAGTGTACATAGCAGACATCTCTCTAATTCTATAGTTACGTGGTGAGTTTTTTGAACCCAAGCGTTGCCCTTTATATGTATTCACAAGACTAAACTAAAATCAATGGGTGAAAATTATGAGAAGGCAGATTTCTTCTCAATATAAGGAAGAACTTCAAACAATTAGAACTATGTGAATATAAAATACTTTGTGAAGTAGTGAGCTTATCACTTGAAATGACCACTTGATTGTTCACAATGTTTGAATAAGATAAAAGTCAACAACTGCATTTCTTCTGATAAGCTATATGGCTTCTAGGTGTTACCATCTACCCTATAGCCCCCTGGCATTTTATTACCTAAATAATCTAACTCATTCTGCCATATGTCGTTTGAAAACAGCAATGATTTAAAATGGGCTGATTCAAAGGCAAGGCTTTCTGATTCATGATTGAAGATTGGATCATTTAATTAAGACCAGATTTGCTTTTAGATTAAAAAAAAAAAGATACCAATTCACAGCAGAGTGTGAAGTAGTATGGCATAGTGGATAGCAGTCTGAATATGGAACCAGAGGACTTACATTCAAATCTTGGTTTGGCTACTTGTTCCTTATGTGGCCTTCTGTAAAGTCACTTAATCTCTCTGGGTCTCTATTTCCATATTTATAAAAAGATGAAGTTGTACTAGATGGCCTCTGAAGTCCATTCTGACTCTAAATCTATGATCCTATGAGATGTGAACCATAAAACAACTTAATCAGCTATAGATTTTAAATAGTTTGTTGTGGTGGTGGTTCAGAAGCTGACATGAATTGCAGAGCTCCTATAACTACTGTTCTCAAGGGACAGCATACATGTACTTGACCATACCAACAGGAACAATTCATCACCAAAGAAGAATTCTACTGTTTAGTACAGATGGTACTAACCATTATGCTATTTCATTGTTTAGTGAATTATTATTGTTATTTTTTTTACTGTGTTTTAAAAAAACATATATCATCTTAGAAGCCAAACTTCTGAAGTTCAGGGATGCATTTGATGTTGACATATTCACTGAATTTTCAATAACTATTATCACCATTTAGAATTTGGGTCCAAATTTTTGTGCATATATTGGCACCATTTGTAGAAATCCCCAAAGTAAACATCTGTAAATGTGACCTATACCAGAAAGGAAAAGTCTCTGAAAAAACTAAATCTCAGTATCATGTAACCCCTTATGGAATATCTTAAGAAACATAGAAATTCATGTCATATTTCCAAGAAAAACACTTCTAAGGAAAATATTCTGCAGTCAGCTGTGGCAGTTGCTTAAATCTTACAGTTTGTAATACTGTGTTATATCAAGCTGGGGTGATTTTTTTTGAGAGGGAGGTGCAGATTGAGAGCATGGAAGACGTTTTAGACCAGTCTTCAGTCTTTCTCTATGTAGGCAATCCATGTGTTGAATGTAATTAAAAAACCCATTCAAAGAAAAATACTTGTCTTGTTTGTCTTGCCTTCTCTGAGTCAACAGCGATCAGTCCTCTAATGAACTAGCTGAAAGAACGTGGGAAGAAGGAAGGAATTGTTTAATCCTGCCCAGCTCAGCAAGGATATAAAGAGAGTGTATTCTTTCAAGATAGTGAGTCAAATGACTGGAATCACAGATTCATTTCCTGCTTCATGCTGTGCCCATTCAGGAAGGCAGAATTGGTCACTGTGTTCTTAGCATTGCTTTTCAGAGAAGTCATCCGCACAGCAGAGGAATTAAGCAGGTAGCTTGGAGATCTCTCCCTATAGGCCCTCCTCCCACAACAAAGCTGACTGTTGAAATGTCTCCTGAAGCTCTCGCTGAGCAGGTAAAGAGCAAATGGGTTGACACAAGAGTTGCAGAAGCTCAACACCCGAGCCACTAAGGTGATGATCATGTGGCCAAGGGATGGGTCAATTTCTTTGTAATTAAAAGATCGATACATGTAGAGCACATGATTTGGAAACCAACAGAGCACAAAGCAGCCCACAAAGACCAGGACAATTTTAGCCAGGCGTTTTCGTGTTTCCATCTGAAAATAGAAGAGAAATAATCATCTAGATGAGCAGAGTCAAATCAAGTCAGTCTCCAACATTACAATCATTGAAATGAGTGAAGTGGACCTTGATATGACAATGCATCCAAATTACATCAGCAAAACATTGACTTCTCTTCATCAAAGTGGCTTCAGGCACTGCTGTGAAATCTCTTAGCTTAATGGTATGTAGCATTGTCTTTACCACTTATATTTGACAGTTTACATACACTGAGGTGATGAATCACAAGTAAATACCTAAGCCTTTACATTTCCAATCCACAATCTTTCAAAGCTCCCTTGTGTTTAACTGTTTTTCTTTTTCTTGAGCTTCCAACTATTAACACAAATTATCTCTGTTTATGTTAAATCCACCCAATTAATGAAGCATGAAAACTAAACAAACTTGGGCATATTTCAGACACAAGAGTAGTCTGAATAGGTAAAATATAAGAAACTTTTAAAGTAGAGATGATTTTTTTTAACCCTTACCTTTCCAAACAGACATCTAATAATACTGTACTTTGATGGAGCCCTTTAGAGTTTACAGAGCTCTTTCCTCCCAAGAATCCTTTGAGATGCAAGCATTAGTATCTCTGTTTTAGACATGAGGAATCTGAATCTCAAAGAGCTCAAGTGACTTGCCCATAGTCACAAGGCACAGTGCAGTGCAAAGAATGCTGAATTTAGAGCCACAGAATAAGAGATCAAATCCAGGCTCTACCATTTAACTGTCTGAGTGACTTTAAACAATTCATGTAATCTCTCTGGGTTCCTCAAAGGTAAACTGAAAGTGTTGAATTAAATGACCTCTAAAGTCTCTTTTAACCTTAAATCTATGATCTATCTATTTATTTCAAGTCCACCTTTCTTCCCACACCTTGCTACCTGTATACATGTATTATTGACCTGTGAAAATTGTCAAGTATTTCACAAATTTAAAATGGTTTAAAAATAAATTTTTTTAAATCTCAAAAAAATCAGATTGAGTTTCCTTTTATTTCACTATAGCATGCATTTTGAAGGTAGTTATTTTGTGGAAAGTCTCCAAAAACTTCCTCTCAGGGGAGAGAGTGGGGAGAATTTCTGTTCTTTTGTTTTATCTCTAAATCATTTTCTACCACCCAGTTTCTGACAGTTTGATTATATCTGTCTTAAAATTTTTAAATGCATTTTAAAATAAGAGCTGTGTAGCAAATTGAGAAAAGGTACTATTACCATGCAAGACTTTTCCTTGAGTTCCTAGTGGAATATGTGGACTATGTTCAGATCTGTGATTTTATTGGTGTAGGGAAATCCAGGGAAGATGTTCTCCCGTACATAGTGGCAACTACTCCTAACATCCTCTTAGAGAGTTATCTATCACTGAAAGGTCAAAGTGACTTGCACACAATTAGTTTATGTCAGGAAGAGAATTTAAATATGCCTTCCTGATTCCAAGACCAGCTTACTATTTTCTATGTCATTTCCTGTTTCCTTCCAGTTGAAGATGCCAATTTTAAAATTGTGCTTTTTGATGCCCCTTTCAGTAACAATTTATATCAGGATTTAGAAGAAGCGGTACCTCCAATCCAAGTTAATATTCCAAAAATACCAACTCTATCTCACCAGTCTTCTGCTCAGAAATTACTACTTCAATTTCAACCCCTATCTCTCTGGCTGCTATGATTTAATATTTGAAAGCACAGTTACTGGAATTATCTGGTAGTTCTATTTAGACAAACAAAAAAGCCCCAATTACTACCCAGTCCAGCCATATCCAACAAGACATTTAAAATGACCAGGAGCTTCATGAGCTCTTGGCTGATACAATCATGCCTTATGGTGCAATGATGCCCAACATTCATTCCACACTATTTCCCTGGAAAATTATACAAGATCTGTAACATGCAAAACCTCTTTCTCCCAAGGAAACCTATGGGGCTTTTACCTTTACACTCATATTGATTTCTCTAAACAACTTCATTTGGCATGGGATGATTTAGTAGATGGTAATTTGGGTTTTCAATTTTTTGATGTCATTTTAAGAAATAAAAAAATGTTTACTGCCTTAAAAAAAATCAATTAACTATAGGATAAAGTCCAAATGTCCCCTGTTCCACATTGACTTCCTTCCCCTGAATTTTTGTTGTCTACAGAATAAAGTAATAATATTATAGAATGTTAGAAGAACAATGGTCTAGTTGAATACCCTAATCTGTTGATGGATAATCTCTGAATCTATATCTTATCTTCCCAGCTATATTGTAATATTCTTTGGGCAGAAATCGTGCCTCCAATGTCTTTATTTTTCCCAGACTTTAACATGGTGCCTTGACACAGCAGGCTCTCAAGAAATATTTTCTTACTAGTCAACTGATTTGGTTGGCAAATACACATTCTCTGACTTTGACACTGCTAGTTGTATATCTTCCTGAGCACCAAAGAGAAGAATTGCCAAGGTTAGGAAAAAAGTTCTATGAGCAAAGAAGCTCCATATAGAATACCCTGTTTGGAGGGTACACAATTTGAAGCCAGTGAGTTTTTAGTTTTGTTGTCAAGAGCTTGCAGACTGCTCATCTAAATTGCCATTGTGGTATAAAAGACAAAATTTCCTCTACTGGGGCAACCATGAGATTAGAAAGCAGAAGAAAGAGGCAATATAATAAAGGAGAAAGAGTACTAGGTTCAAGTCTCAGCTCTAACAGTAGATATATGATCCTGGAAAGTCAATTAAGCACATTGTGCCTCAGAATTATTATTTTAAAAAGTGTTATATCAATGTTATTTAGTGTCATAGAGTAAAAAGTTAGTTAATGGTAATTTTCCCACTATGTCAGATCTAGTTGGAAAAGTACAACCCAACTGTATACTTTGTTTTTACTATAAAAGCAATTATATAATTGTCTCAACTGAAATGTTCACTTTTCAATCAGAAAAAGAATATTATTGAGACCCAGCATAAAAAGTTGTGATTAAAAAAAACCCTACTCAAAAGAACCTGGGGCAGCTAGGTGGCACAGTGGATAGAGCTCCAGCCTTGGAGTCAGGAGGACCTAAGTTCAAATCTGGCCTCAGACACTTGACACTTACTAGCTGTGTGATCCTGGGCAAGTCACTTAACCCTGATTGCCTCACCAAACAAGCAAAAAACCTACTGGAGAAATCAGTTTTTGTTAATATTGTTTCAGTAGAGCACAGAACCCTGATCTGTATTTCTTTTATTTATTTTTATTCTACCTAATTCAAAGGAAGTTATGAAATCCATTATCACATAATCTAAATCAACTCAATTCTGCTCCTCTCAACCAAGGAACAAGCAGAGATAATTTGTCCCAACCTATGAAAGCCAACAGAGGATTTCTCTCTCCAGGTTTACACACAAGGCTGCCCTTTAAAGCCCTGGTTTCCAGTAGTATTTAGGTTCCTTTTTTTTTTAAATCAGTATGATTGGTTCCTATTGGTAATGATCTTAATGGCAAGTTTGGAGATTTACTTTGAAAAAGTTTTTACTGTAAGCAAAATTGTACAGTAGTCAATGTCCACCTTCAGCTCCTTTCTACCTCCTGGCACCCACTTCTCCCTGGTGTCCTGCACTTTTGCAGTACCTTCAGGCTGCCTCGTAACAACCACAGTGTCATCCCACTTATGCCTCCTTTCCCCAGGCAGTGTCAATGCTCTAAAATTAACTCCCTTTTCCCATCCTTATTCTTCAACAAAACTCTAATTCCCTACCTGAATTTCAGTTAGCTGCTCTGAGAAAAAAAAAATCTGATTAAACTAAGGTATTATGTGACCAAATGTCACAAAGACATTTACAAATGAAAAAGAAAACATTAGCCCTGAGAAATTAATTTCTAATGGTAGAATTTTAAACCTTATGACAGGATTGTGGGCCACATATTGGGGGGTAGGGGGAGGTAAGACCTTCTAAGAGCACTTCAAATCACACTACATTATGTAAATATATAATCCATCTAAGTACTAGCCTAGTCCTGACTACATAAAAGGCTCTAATGCTATTCTGCTATTTCATCGTAAGAACAATTGAACCCTTACATCTGACTTACAATAGACATATGAGTCTCTTATATATATATTCTACCTCTCCCCCCACCTTAGAATGTGAGCTCCATGAGAACAGAGACTCTCTCTACTTTTCTCTTTATATCTCCAGTGCTTAGCACAGTGCTTTGAATATAGTAATTACTTAATAGATGCTTTTTCATTCATTCATTCACAGTTTTCTGAGCTTCTAGGTAAAATGAAAAACAATTGCTAGTGTATTCCCATCCATTTCTTACCTGCTTTTTAGAATGCTCATTGTATTCTCCAGGGATATTGTGTGCACTTTTGATTAATGTTTTTGCAATGTGATAATAATAAATACTTATGATAACAAGAGGTATGAGGAAATAGACCAAGAAAATCATCACTGAGTGGATCTTTGGATGTAGCTCATCAGTCTGTGGGTATGGCATACATGCTGTGAAGCTGCCATTATCCATGCTACTGATGTGGGCCACTTCAGAGAATACTGCTTCAGGAACTGCTAACAGCACAGAAATTACCCATATGCCAATGGCTTTCACACAAGTCCACAGGACTGCACCTGATGTCTGGATATCCATAGGGTTCACAATGGCTTTATATCTAGAAAGAAAACAAATTTTTATTTTATTTTTCAAATTTCTTCTAACATATGTAAGAGAAGCCAACACTCTACTTCCAGCTTGTGAAATGTCTAAGTCTTTCACTCCTCATTTTTCTACCCTTAGGTCATTTTCACTATTTGTTAGTAAGGTGGGCCAGAGATTAAGCATGAGTTACAAGTTCCAGATTGAACTGTTTAATTAAGCACACTAAATGAAGGCGCAGAATAGTGCAGATAATAAAAAATTGCAGGAATTCAAGAACTGTTAATATATAATAATAGTTCACATCTATATAGCACTTTAAAGTTTATAAAGCACTTTACATAGATTATCTAATTTGATCATCAGAAGGTTCTATCATTATACCCATTTTACAGATGAATAAACTGAGGCTGTCAGAGGCAAGTGACTTGCCTACAGTCTTATAGCTAGTGTCAGAGGCAGGATTTGAACTCAAATTTTTCTGAGTTTGAGTCCAAGTCTAGAACTCTATCCAAAATACCATCTAGCTGCCTTAGTATATTTTGGTATTTGCATTTGGCGATGTCTAATGTCCTAGAGGAGCAGCTAGGTGACATAGAGTCCTGACTCTTCTTCATGAGCTCCAATCTGACCTCAGACACTCACTAGCTGTGTGATCCTGAACAAGTCACTTAAGTCTTTTTGCCTCAGTTTCCTCATCTTTAAAATGAGCTGGAAAAGGAAATTACAAACTACTCCAGTATCTTTGTGAAAAAACCACAAATGGGGGTCACAAAGAGTTGGACACAAATGAAAAACAGCAATGTCCTGGAAATTCATAATAGTTCTTAAATCATTGTCATTGGATTCTGACATGTGAAAATGCGATTATACTGTGCTCAGAACTCTCCCCTGATTTCCATAGGAAAGAAAAATGTCTTTACTTCTTCCTGGAGCTAGCATTCTTTCTTTGAACCAACTTAAGTAGTATTGCCCTTTTTCTGCCTTAATTTGCTATATTTCATTTTATGACCAGGGAGTGAGAGAGAGAGAGAGAGACAGTTAAGTGAGTTAAATGCCTCCGTTTCAATGAATAATGAAACTAAAATAAATAATAGATGTTAATGAAGGACTTTATCACCTGCTTTGTTGTGTAAACAAGAAATTGAAAGCATACTTTGAGATGAAATATTATAAACAGATCATTGAAACTTGACTATTTCAAAACTATTTGAAGCTATAGTTGAGAAAACTCAGTAATAATGGTTCAAACTATTGATTTGAAGGAAAATCTGGAGTTAATTTCAGATCCATGTTCTTCCTGTTTCCATATTATCAGGTATAATCAAGACCTAGCTTTCTACTCTGTTTTCTATGCCACTGGTCTCCAAACTTTTTTGATCATGCCTCTTCTCAGTGTGTTTTTTTTTTCCTGGTGTATAGATTGGCTAGGGGAAAGACAAAGAGTGGGGGATGCCAACAACACTAGCACAGATGCCACTATATGTACTTAGGTAGGGGTTAGGTTATAACTGCCTGAGAGATTAGCAGCTTGCACAACAATGGGAAAGGGGTGATCTGGGAGAGTATTGGGCCATAATGGTGAAGAGTAGATAAATATTTTGTGTTGGATAAAAGCCTCAAGATTAACTAGGGTGGGAAACAAATTCATCTTCCCACCCTCTGATTGATTGATTACATATCCCCTTGGGGTCAATCCACAAGCTCCCAGAGAAGGTCCTAGCCCCTACTCTGAAGACTACTGATTTTATCAGTGCACCTGATATGTTAAATTCATAGCATTTTAGACCTTAAATAGACCTTCATTTTCATTTAGTCCAGCCCCTACATTTTGCAGACAATGATTGATTGCATAGTGACCCCAATTCCTACTTTTTCCTTACAAAATGCAGTAGTAAATAGAGTAATTTCATAAGAGAATTCCTGTCACTGCAGTGCAAAAATTACCAAAATAATGATACCTTTGAACTCAGTGATGCTATTATTGAGAATATATCCCAGGACCACTGCATGCTATGCTTTTGGAGAATACAAATCCAACTGTAATAGAAGATAATGGGAGAGACCACAGGAATCTTTGTTCCTCTAAAACCAGGAGAATCCACAGCTTAAATTTTCTTGGGCTTAAAAGGGAGAGTTGAGTGATGTTCTATGTAAGTATCATAACATGAATTCAAAAATGTCAGAAGACAAATCTGAGAACAGACAATTTATCAGAGATGGTAATGCAGTCCCAGGATGGTAATGCAACTCTGTTTCATAATCTGAACACTGATTTTACCTATATATCTTTTGCTTCAAAAGGATCTGTCTCTGTGAAAGTATTTTTTTAACCTGGAGGAATATAATACAAATGAAAATGGATATAATCAATCACGTTTCCCTCAAACATTGGTAGAAAAAAATTCATAAATAATGATGGTCTCCAAACTGTTTCATATGTAGGTACTAACATAGTCTGATATGTGCAGAGGGCTGTTTTCATTAATGCAAATAAACTCAGTAAAATAGTTCCAATTTTAACAAATGAGAAACAAAAAAATGGAAAAGGAAAAAAGGAAGTAGAAATGTAATTTATGCATTGAAATTTTAATAATCCTTTTATTGAATCTTGTCTGTCATCTCTGTTTGATATGAACATATCATAAATTGATTTAATCATAATTTTTAAAAGTTAATGAAAATTATCTCATCCTCTAAATTCATTTCTGCTTGAAAAATCATCTCACTACATTCATCTCCACATTCCCCTGAATTAGAACTTGGCATTTTTCATCTTGAATTATATATGCATTTACATTCTCATGAAACATTGACTTTCAGAACTTCTGGGAGAGACCATAAGTATTCTGTACTCTAGATACTGGTA
Organism: Phascolarctos cinereus; assembly: GCF_003287225.1. Classification (NCBI taxonomy): domain Eukaryota; kingdom Metazoa; phylum Chordata; class Mammalia; order Diprotodontia; family Phascolarctidae; genus Phascolarctos; species Phascolarctos cinereus. The sequence continues at coordinate 112,424,848 of NW_027555958.1, read as the reverse complement.
CTGTCATCACTTTATGTCAGATTAAAATACAAAATATTTCAAGAAGTGTTTCAAGAAGAAAGAGCATATCAGGGTTGTTGGTTCTTTTGTTTGTTTGTTCTTAGCAATTTTCAAGTTTTTTAGATGTTAGAATGTTAACTAACATCAGTATTTTAACTTCCTAAGTGGCATAATAATTGCCCACTTGCATTGGTAGAAAAGGAAGCTTCCTCTATCAAGGAAACCATAAGCAGATCCCCTAAAGTTAGCTTGTTCCACAAAACTACATTTTATGTGGTCCCCCAGAGGACCTTGAAGGAAAGGGATGGGACTACAGATTTTATCTTCATAGGGAACTTATGAGTGGGGAGACTACTTCTACTAATGTAGACTGGCACTTTCTCTGAAATTTAGAGGCCTAGAGACTGCCCAAAACACTGAAACGTCAGCAAATTACTTAAAAGTAGGTTGTCCTGGTTTCAAGGTTAGCTCTCTATCCACTACACCAAGATATTTCTCCAGAATATTCCGTTCCCACGCCACTCCTAATAAAAAATACAAGACTTACTGTTTTTAATTCTGGTGGGGGTGGAGATAGGGAAGGGCATTGGTCTGAACTTAGGATTTCATCAACCTGAGGAACTCACCCAATTCACCTCTAACTTTAAGTTGTGAGCTCCTTGAGATCAGGGGCTAACTTTTGCCTCCCTTTATATCACCAGAATTTAGCAGAGCACATAGTAGGTGCTTAATAAAGGTTTGTTGATTAATTGATTATGGCTTTCAAGAGTTGCCTGAGGCACTGAGAGGTTATTTGATATGTTAATGGTTACAAAATGTGTGAGAGGTAGGATAACTCCCACAAGGCTTCCTGAGTCCAAGACCAGTCTGGTACGCATACTACCTCTCACGGAAATTCATAAAAAAGAAGAAATGTGGGCTGGCAATAGTAGAGAAACCTAGTGGAAGAGAGGACTTAGCAAAATATTGTATCTTCTGACTTTCAGTGTTGAGAAGGAAACTAAATTTAATAATTGCTCTGTGAAATTGCTTTCTAATAATAATGGTAGGAGCTCAAATTAAAGTTTATAAAGGCTTTATACACATTGTGTCATTTGTTCCTCACGATAATCCATTGAAGTAGTGTTGCATGAATTTCCTCATCAGTTCATCTAATTAATGCCAATATGATAGAACCAATCATAGAAACAGACGTTTTTATATACTTAAAGTGCAACATACCCCACCAGCAGTTGATGGGAATGTATACTATTCACAATTCAGCTAGCAACATTTATATATTACACCAAACAAAGAAGCAAACAAAAAGATGGCTGCTCTTTACACTGAGGATAGTTATACAAAGAAAAAAGTGTGCTTGTTTAGGAGAGTGTATATCATTAGCTACACAAGATAGATAAGAAACTATCTTCGTAGTATAGCTAGTTTCATTAAATCAAAGGGAACTACCTATCAGGTTGGATAAGAGGAGACATTCCAAAGATTAAATCCTCTCTCTCTCTCCCTCCCTCCCTCTCTCTCTCTCTCTCTCTTCTCTCTCTCTCTCTCTCTCTCTCTCTCTCTCTCTCTCTCTCTCTCTCTCTCTCTCTCTTTCTCTCTCTCTCTCTCTGTAATTGATGGTTTGTTTATTTGTTTTTTGGTTTGCTTTTGATTTTTTTTGCATCAATTGGAGAAGCAGAGAAGACACTGAAAGGGAATCAACTGCTGTACTTGGTCTTGCAATTCATGCAGAGGTCATACACAACAAAATGAAGACTACAGAACAAGATGGAGAGTAAGTTATATTCTCCAAAAACTTCACTTTCAACAAAAGTTAAAGCAGAAACTCTCTTATGACTCTAGTATTCCCATTTTGTAGGTGAGGAAACTGAGACTCAGAGAGGTTAAATGACTCTATCAACTCCAAGATCAAATACAAAATAGTCTGACTGATATTCAAAGCTGTTCATAACTTGACATTTCCAGTTTTCTTACACTTTACTCTCTCTCAGACACACTGTGATCCAGACATTGGCCTCATGCTACTCCTTGCCCAAGATTCTCCATCTCCATCTCCAAACTCTGGGCATTTTCACTGGCTGTCTGTCCTCCATGGCTGGAATTATTTCCCTTCTCATTTCTGCTTCCCTCAATTCCTTCAACTCCCAGCTAAAAACCATACCTTTCATAATTTTTTTCCCATTCTCCCTTAATGTTAGTGTCAACTCTTTATTGATTATCTATAATTTTTCCTACATGTATTTTATTTGTACATAGTTGATTACATACTGTCTCCCCCACTAAACTGTGAACTCCTTGAGAGAAGAGAATTTCTTTTGCCTTTCTTCATATCACCAGGATTTAGCACAGTGCCTGGCACACAATAAAAGCTTAAAAATATTAATTGACTACCTGGCTTATAAAGAGTCACATATCTAGTTTTCCTGAACCCAGGACTAACTCTCTATCCACTACTCACATTGCTTCTGCACTTAATAATGTTTTTTGAATGTAATTGGATTTGCCAAACACAATTCTCTCCTAAGGATCAATTGAGCAACCAATAAGCCAGGACAAAGGACAAAGTCAAAAGTCTGGCAACAGAGCCTGTAGGAGGAAAATGTGGTCTCAGGTCAAGGACAATGTATCCTTCCCAGAAAAAGGTCAGGAAAACAAGAAGTAGAAGGAAAGACTTCAACTAACGGTTATTTGTTTCATGACACAAGAAGCAGCTTTATTTGGTAATAATTTTGTGAGACCAGAGGTAATAGCCACATCCTCATTCAAGGCACCACCCCAAACTTCCCCCTTCTTCTATACATTCTAGTCATCTGAAGCCCACTTAGTTATAGGTTTGAATCGAAAGAAACTAAAAGGTGGAATAGACTTGGATTGGTGGAGAGGATCAAGTGCATCCTGGGCAAGAAGAATAGTTTAAGCACTGATTTCTAATTAAGAGTAGAGGACACCAGCCTGTCTGGAACAAATAATTGATAGTGCAAAATAGCAGAAAATGTCATTATAGTTGTTGGTGGTGGTTTTTTAGTGGGGAAAGGAGAGTGGATTTCCAAAGGGGGAAAAAGCTCATTTTATTTTTCCTTGAACCATCTTTATCTGAGGTCAGCTGTACATAAATTTACTTCAAATAAATCGGATGCCTGACCTCTCCGGTGATAGCTTTGAAGAAAAGGCTGAAGCTAGGAATATGATATTAATTCTGTCAAAGGTAGTTGGAGCACAATGCTTAGAGAATCACAGAATATTTGCACTGGAAGAGATGCATATATATACCATCCCCCAAACCCAATATTTCAGATTATGAAATAAACCCAGAAAGATAAGGTGACTTGCTTAAGGTCATTCAGCTAGTAAATGACAGAAAGAATCAAGACTTGACCTCTACTCTTCAGGCTCCAAGTTTTATGCTCTTTCAGCTCTGGCATACTCTGAGCCTCAGATTCCTCATTTGTAAAATAAGAATTATTGTATGCTTCTTGTGATCAAATGACTTAATATTTATAAAGTATGTTATCACCACAGATCCTATAAAAATGCTAATCATCATCAATATCATTATTTATTATTATTATTATTATTATCCTTAAGATGGAAATATTTAAGATCTAACTCTGAGCATGTGGCTCTTCATTATCCCTATTTAAATACCTTCCCTAAGCTTAACATGACTCATTATTTAAAGAGAAGATAAGTCATCCATGCAATGGGCAAACCCTCAACTTAGACCAATTATCCAGGCCTTCATCCATTTTAATTTTGTGTTGTAGAGACCAGCTGTTTTTCCACAAATTGTTTGACATCAGTCTGACAGGTACAATGAAAGCAATTTGTCTGCTACCTTCAGGAAGCCAATAACTTTGGGCTTTTTCCTAAAATTTGATTAGTAGTCTTCAGGAATGGAGATCCTCTCCACCCCCCCCTCCCAGAACTACCCCAGGAAACATTATTTATGTTAATAGTGAAAGGAATCAAATTAGGATATTCCAACAAATTTTGCTGGCAAAAAATAAATACAGCCTTAGAACTGTCACATGTTGAGTGCAGAACATGGACTAAGCAAATAACTGGCTTCTGAAAGGTTATTTTTATTTGCTAAAGGGAGTAGAACTGACAGTTCCTGACAGTTATTTGGAATTGTTTGAATGTCTCATCTATGAAAATGGTCCTGAGGGTACTTCTGTGCCTGGAAAATGCTTCATAGAAATAGGGATTCTGAAGAAAGAGTTAGTTTTAAGTGAATTTCATGCCTGTTGGTTTTGATTACTGAAAATGGTTATATTTATTTATGAAGGCAAGAAATCAAAGATGCCACTTATTATTTAGAGAATGTGAGGTTCTTGAATGGCAAGATACTCCTCATAGGTTATTTCAACAAGCCAAAGCTGATTTTTCTTTAAGTAATAATAGAGTTTATCAACTCACTTAGAACAAGGGCTCAATCCACCCACATTTCTTAAAATAGAAAATATCTTGTAATTTTAAAAAATTATTCTGCTCTTGACTTACCATATGATAACTTGTATATGACCACTTAGTTTTTCAATTTAATATTATACATTTAAATTTGTAATATGTATGAATGTCTTGAATAATAATGAGAAACATTTTTTATTTTGTTTTTCTTTCAATTCTCTTTCAGGATCTTAAAAAAATGGACTTAAATAGCCTTTATTTATAGGAATTTCTCAAAGGTTGCTGCATTGTCTCTTCATGTGAAATATTCATATATTTGCTTTAGAGTAGGGTTAAAATTGAGCAAATTGTGAAGAAAGCAAAAGCTGTCTTTGTCAACCAAATAGCCCTCACACTCAGATCAGCTCCTATGTTCTAGGTATGCCAATCCTCACCTAAAATCCATATGATGTCTTCTGCCACCCACAAGTAATTACTGTTGTGTTCCCATCCACTGAATTGACTAGTCCTGTATGAAATCCTTGGTTCCTTATTCTAGGTATTCCATCTCCACAGTTTTTCACAGGCTGTCTGTCACCTATGCTTGGAATACAACTACCTTCTTATCTCTGCCAGTTAGAATCCCTAGCTTCCTTCAAAGCTCAGCTCAAGTGTATTTTCCTACATAAGGCTTTCTCTGATCTTCCCAGGTGCTACTGCCTCCCCCACAAAATTATCTTTAATTCATTTTGTATGTGTTTTTCTATACACTTCTATATGCACATGTATTCTTGCTCGATATAATGTAAGCTCCTAGAGGGTAGGGATTGTTTCATTTTTATCTTTGTATCCTTACAGCCTCACACATAGTGGCTATTTAATACATGATTGTTGATAAAATTATTGATTGATTTAGAGAACCAAATAACAATATCATCTAACACTAGGCCATCCCCATGTGTAGTCAATATAATTTGAGAGAAAAAAATGTCCAAAAATATCTCCTTTAACAGCCTGTCATAACATCACCCTCTGACTCCAAGTCCTCATTTTGACTGTATATGTTAGTAAGTTTGACATGGGTATCAGAGTTGAAATGTTGAGACCATCTTTGCCTCTATTTTGACAAACTAAACAATATGTAGAAGCCTAAATACACACTGAAGACTAAATTCTATATGTCTTACATCTTTCTACTTTGAAGTCTCACAAAAGTTATCTAACGTAAGGAATATACCACTTGGACCAGTAATTGCTTATACTTTATACAGTATTTACTAGTTTTGAAACACTTTTTTCCTTCTTCTGGAGGATTTAGTAAAAGAGAAGAGGATTAAGCTTCACCCTAAGATCTGTTCATTTTGCAATTGGAAGAATTTCCTGAAAATAAGGAATGAAATTAATGAGAGAGGAAGTAGAACTTCTTTCTTTGGGACTGACTGTAGTCATTTAAGTGTGATGAAACCCTACGGTAGCAGAATGACCTAAATGGCTAGCCAAATTTCCTAACAGCTTATGAAAAATTGTTCAAAATTGGGATGGTCAAAATCAACAGGACCTCTTCTTTCCTCAGTTTCTTCTTTTCTGTTGGTACCTTCTATCATCAAATCAGAGCTTCATAGGATTTCATAGAATATTAGAATTTCATAAGACCTTAGAATCACATTATCTTGGATTTGGAAGGTACTTCACTGTTCATATTCTAAAACCAGTATTTAAAGAGAAATATTTATAATACCCCTGAAAACTAGTCATCTAGCTTCCACTTGAAGATCTCCAATGATATATGTAAAGTACTTTCCAAACATTAATATAAATGTCAGCTAATATTGCATTATTTCCTCTCAAGACAGCCCACTCTATTTGTGAATATCTTTCACTGTTAGAAATTTATAGCACACTTATACTACTAAACACTCCCAAGTCCTTCAGCCAGTCCTTATATAGCCTATTCTCAAGACTCTTGATCCTTTCCTGTGGACCTGTTTGTCAAAGTGATTCATAAAATATGAGACTTAGAACTGACCTCAATACTCTTGATCAGATCTGATCTGGACAGAAGAAAGCAGGATAATACCTGATCTGATTAATGAGATTTCACCTTATCTTATTGAGAACCAGGCTTCCACACTACTTTCTAACCATCTCCCCACCATGCTGTCTACACTGGCCATCATCTTTAAACCTTCACCACAACCTTGGATATTATTGCTAAGCCCCCAATTCTGACAGGTAAGCTTTCATCTTATTTTTCTGGGAACCAGCTTCCGCAACATTTCCCAGATATTTCTGAACCATGTGTGGAATGCTTATCCCTCCCCTTTCTAGCTTCACTTTATATGTTGTCTTCCCCTTTTGGCATGTAAGACCCGTAAGGGCAAAGAATGTTACTGCAGACTAGGATTTCATTAGTTTGGGGTTTTTTTTTGGGGGGGGGCAACCTTGCTACATTGATAACTCATATTGGTTTGCATTTCATTAAAACATTAAAATCCTTTTCATACAAATTGTTGTTTAGCCAAAGTTCCTTCAGTTCTGTTTGTTTTTGAAAGCTAGTGTAGAATTTTAAACTCCATTATTACATTTCTTCTTAGAACATTCTAGCCTTTTGAAAACCTTTTGAATCCTAATCCTCTCACCTAAGACATCATCTCAAAATTTAACAGTTCTTTTTTTAAAGTTTTATCCAAGTCATTGATAAAAATGAACAACAGATGTCAAAGTCAGAACCATGAGGCATTCTACCAAAGAATGTTCTTTAAGTTGACAGCAAATCAATAATAACTCTTTCTAATGCCAAGTCAATCAAATTTACTATAACAATATTAATTATATACTAACTTTACTATTATATAGCTCACATTTCTCCAAATTGTACACAAGGACAGCATAACAGTGTCAAATGTTGGCTAAAATCAAGTATACAATGTATAGAATGCATTCTTGTAACATTCCAATCTAGTAAATCATTAAAAAAAAAAAAAAGAAAGAAATTGGGGTTAGACTTAAAGAAGGCATTCTCATCCATGGTGATCAACATTTCCCTTTCAAAAAAGTTCACAAGCCATCTCCTGAATAATGCATTTGAATTGAAGTTGAGATAAATATTCTTCAGTTCAAAGGCTCCATCATTTTCAACTTTTTCTTTAAACTGGGACATTTTTACCAATCCTGTGGCACTTTTCTTGTTCTCCAAGATTACTGCCAGAAACTTTAAAAACACATTAGACAGTTCTTTGGTAGCCTGATAGCTACATCATCCAAATAAGTAAATTCAACTCATTTAGATCTAATTGTTCTCCTAATATTTCCTCCCTCGAGTTTTAACTCCCATTGAACTACTTTTTTTTTTATTTGTCCTGCTCAGTATGATGATGTTAAGAGCTGAGTTAGTTTTTTTTTTTCACCATCCTTCATTCTCACCATCCTTCCACGCTGAGCAGCAGCCCAATCCCTTCTTAATTCTTTTTGGCCCCTTCCCACTCCTCACTTTGCATACATAACCAGCCCACCCACTGTTCTGGTCATGCATATCCTTTGTGATGACTTTTACAACACGGGAAAGGTTTCCTACGCAACTCACAATCAATGCCATAGCCTACTAACATCTCTTTATCAGAGGAAGTTAGGTGACACAGTACTTAGCAGAGCTAGACCCAGAGTCAGGAAGTCCTCAGTTAAATACCCATTAAATCATATCAACAATTATATTTCCATTTCTTTCCTATGGAAAATCAATTATTAAGAAGCATTTATGACCGTAATGTAATCATCTTCTTTTTTCACTTTTGGATTGTCTACATGTTATTTTGTTAATTGTGTTTATTTTATTGGGGAGGGGCCTCTTTGCTGATTAGATCAGCAGCTTTTTCTATACTATTAAACATCAGCATGACCCTAGGCACAAATTTTCTAGGCTTAAATTTATTTATCTTTAAAATGAGTTGGATTAGATAATCTCTAAAGTCCCTCTCAGCTCTAAATCCTGATTCCAGTGATTCATGTACTTCTGATTCCTTTGAAGGAAGTCATGAATGAAAAGTTCTAAGTAAATGGTTCCATAGGAAATGGAAATGTGATTGTTAATATGATAGTAATAGCTAGCATTTGTATAGTTCTTAAACTTTGAAAATTTCTTTACAAATATTATTTCATTTTATCTTCACAATGATCTCAGGCAGTAGGTGTTATTATTCCCATCTTACTGTAGAAGAAACTGAAGCAGAGGTTGTGATTTGCCCAGGGCCACAAAGCTAGTAAGTATCTGAAGTTGGATTTGAAGTATTTGTTGACTAAATACAAACAACAGATGGGTCTGCTTTCCTGAGGCAGATATCTGGGAATTGAAGGAGAGCTTCCCAAGAATTACCAAGTCTGTGGACTTCTACCTATTTCTGGCAATTCACGTGGTGACAAATAATGTTATTACAAGGGATCTAAAAATCACTGCTAAGAACTATTTAAAAAATCCAAAAGACCTTAGAGGAACAGGTGATATTTTCATTACTACTGTGAATTACTAGTAGAGGATTTATAAAAGAAAAGCAGATTTGGGGAATGAATAGCTGACTAAGAAGATAGTGACTAAAACTTAAATCTTAACATTACAGATTAAAACATAGAAGCCTATCACTTTTGGCATGGGCTAGTGAACACCTAAGAAGGTCCAGTGTATGCAAAATACATTTTTTTGCAATATTAACAATAACTAGCATTTATATAATACTTTAAGCTTTTCAAAGTGCTATATACATATTATCTCATATGATCCTCACAACAACCCTTTGAGGTAGCTGCCATTATCATTCCCCATTTTGCAGATGAGGAAACTGAGACTGAGAAATGTTAAATAACTTGCTTTGTCATACGGCAAGTATCATAAGCAGAATTTGAATTCAGTTCTTCCTGGTTCCATGTCTCGTACTCTAGACACTGTACCACATAGAAGCTACATTGAAAATGGAGGAGAAAGAATGTAGGGGAAAAAACTAACCACATATATCATATACATACATATATCATATATATGCATACCTATACATATACATACACATACACATACACACACATATACATGTACATATACATATACATATACATATACGTATACATATACGTATACATATACGTATACATATGCATATACATATACGTATACATATACGTATACATATACATATCTTAGTTGGCTTATGTTTTCTCTTCCATAGAGAAAATGTTTTGAAGTAGGGAGTATAAAATAAAAATTATCAGCTGAGAGTGACATCCCAAGAGAGTAAGGAGATATTTAGGCATCACCTTTTTGGTTTCAGTGAGTTCAAGTTCCCAAGCCCTAATGAAATAACTTCCTTTAAATATGTCCTAAGGTACTGAAAGAATTGGCAACAGTAAATGGCAAGCCATTGATTGGTCAGTGATTTATAAAAGTTCTTAGAGAATGATACTGGAAAAGAACAATGTTATCTTGATTTTCAAAAAAAGGTAGGAAGATAGTAGAATATATCTACACTCTAGGACAGTGAGCTTGTCATCTGTTCTTGGAAAGGAAATGCTTGGTGGGCACTTAGATGATAGGAAAACTATGATTACTAAAAACCAATATAGCTTTATCAAGATCAAGTCATGTGAGATAAACCTGATTGACTACACTGATGATTTAACTGGGAATAATAAGAAAAGATACTTCAATATTTGGAGATATGACCTTATCACTATGGTACTCCATCTAATGATGAGATCACCACTCATTTATGCACCTCCCTCCTCTACATTCTTTCTTATGTTCTATTAATCTTCTATAGGAAGGCCACCCGACATGCTGAGCTAGAAGCTTTCCTCTAATTCTCATGACTTTGCATATACACCACTGGAGTTAAAAGCTATAAGTTAGTATTTGTTTTCACTATGACCCACCTGTCTTTCTTTTTAATGATTATATGTTTCTCTAATGACATCTTTTATGGTACTTCCCCAGTGTGATTCTGCTTTCACAAAGTGTTACAACCACGTCCACCTTGTACCTCTTCATTGCCCTTTGTATGACCCACAAATTTAATTCTTCTGAGATTGTGGTATTCCTTGCTTCACAGTCATAAAGGATCGCCAGAAGAATAGTGCTATTGTTTTTTAATGGCCTTTTGTTTTTGGAAGAAGCTTGCTACATTTAAAACACTGAAATGAACACTTTTTTGCCACATACAGAGTACTGCCTCTTGTGTGCAAAATAGTCATGATGATGATGATGATGATGATGCTTATGTTATGTTCCTCTCAGAGTTTTTGGAAGGAAAGAACTTTGTAAATCAACAAATGTGAGGTACTGTTATTGTTAGGAGTGGGTAAGTGGCAAGAAAAAAATTGTTCCACATCTGAAATACAGGAGAAACAGGAATGGGTAACCCAGAGAATCATTAGTGCAGAAAGAAGTCAGGGTTGAAATAAGTGGAAAAAAATGTAACCAAATTCATAGTGACATGAATATGCTATAAGTACTATGTAAATGTCAGCATTTGGCATTATGGAGGGAGTTACCTCTGGCTAAATTGTGATGTAAACAGTTTGTTGTTGATGCCCTCAAATGTCTTCTTTAAGTATCTCTCTTTTCTTTTTATCTCCATCATAGTCTTATACACGGCATCTTTATCTTTTATATTCTGCCTCAATATGCCTGTTTTTGTTTTTTATTTAGTTATCAAATATAAAAGAATTAGTTTATATCATATCAGTAAGCATTTAAGTACCTTCTATGTGTCAAGCACAGCATTAGGCACCAGAGATACAAATGCAATTAAAGCGAGACAGCGTATGTAATGCAGAACATTATTTTGCCATTTAGGTAGTATGGCCCTTTAAGCTATGGAAAGCAAAAGTTGGTGCTTAATCTTGCACCAGACCACTTTCCTCCTAAATCTAAACAACAGTGAAATGTACTCTTGCATAGCTCAGCATAGCCCGTACCTCCAATGCAAATGAATAAGAAAGCTTGCAATATAATTGCTTTAGATAATTATGTTTATACCAGAGACCAGGACACCTGGTCTAATTTGTGTGATCTCTGACCTGCAATGATGGGGTGCTCGGATAATTGTGCTTGTACTTGTGCCCCAATTTCTCCCTAGTCTCAGAAACACTGTCTCTAACAACCACTCCTCAGCCCAAGGACACTGTGCATAGCAGTTATTCGTGCATGGGCCTCAGCATGACCCTTATCTCTCTTTCCCTGGTACAGCTACACAGATCTGGGCTGCTCAGGCCCCAGCCCTCAGATCATGTCTCTGGAAGCCTCCCAATTCCTTAGTAAGTTCCTGTGTTGTGAGAAAGCTTTCCCTTGTTGCAGAGCATTCTTTCATCAAGACAGAGGGAGAGGAGTGTCCTTGGCCAGCCCAAGGACTCTTCCTCTTGCCAGACTCCAAAGATCCATCCCCCTCCCTGTCCAGTATACTCCCTGTACTTTCCCTTCCATAGCCCCCCAAAGACACCTGCACCTTTGGATTACCTCATCAGTGTCCCTGGCATTTCTTTCCCATGCTCTTTTCCATATAAACCCTAGCTTGACCCCTGATCAGGGCTGCTTGATTTGGGTGTGCATACCCCTTGCAGCCACGCACTAATAAATCCACACTTTAAATTACGTCTGGGTCTCGCTCGCTGATTTCTCGGTACAACAGTATGACCCCGTAGAAGTTACATTCTACTAGGGGAAAGGATACAACACATTCACACATAAATAATGTGGGATATATTAAAAAAAATTGCAGATTAATAGGGAGGAGTCACAGCTTGGGGGTAAAGACTTTTTCAAAGGGGTGGCACTTGACCTGATCCTTGAAGGAAACTAAAGCTTCAAAGATGTAAAGGTGAAAATGTAGTGCATGCTAAGCATGGACAATAGACTGTGCTAAGACATAATAATGAGAAATAGGATGTCATAGTACAGAGAGCAGCAAATAGACCACCAGTTTGGTTGTAGCAGAGAGTACATGAAGAGTAGTAATGTGTATTTACTCAGCATAGAAAAATAGGATGGAACCAGGTTGTGAAAAGCTTTAATGCCAAAAATAATAGTTTGGTTTTTATTAAAAGAAAGAAAGAAAAAGAGGGAGAGAGAGAGAGAGAGAGAGGAGAGAGAGAGAGAAAGAGAGAGAGGAGAGAGAGAGAGAGAGAGAGAGAGAGAGAGAGAGAGAGAGAGAGAGAGAGAGAGAGAAATGAGGAGCCACTGAAGCTACCTGACATGGTTAGACTGGTTTCTAAAATGCATCTACTTCAGAGACTAGTGAACTCTATCCAAAATTATTAAATATCAAAAAGACTTTGAGAAGCAAAGGAAGGGAAGCCAAATAGTGAGGTTTCAGCATTGTAACAGGTAATAAGAGAGATATTTAGGCCAAAAGGATTTTGTCAATATTCTGTAAATTGTGCATGGATGTTACCCAATATTTACCTATAAAGTGAATCCTATTCATAAAAATTGGATCCAACTGGATCTTTTCCAGGGATATATGACTCTCTTCAAAGGACAACTGTAGCTAAATCAATTTACAAGCATGTTAAAGAGCCTGTTATGTGTGCTAGACAGTGGAGATAACAATCTTAGGCACAAGTATAAGAAAGCAGCACTGATTAGGCCATCAATCTCTGTCCTTATATTTAAAAAATACAATATGGGGCCCAAATGAGTGTCTGGGCCAAAATGATCTGCTCAAAATTTGATACTTCAGTTATGTGGTCTTGTTATCTATATTGATGAATTTTATCAAGTCTCCACTATACTTTGTACTATGTAAAGAGCTTACATGCTTTTCAATAATCTGTCTCCTTTACAGGCCACTGTGTTTTTGGCCTCTCTATGGCCCCAGGAAAATGCACATAGAAGATTAAGATTTATCAGATGGATCTTCTATGATTCAGTGACTATGAAATTTTCAGATGAGTCTTTCTGACCAAAAAAAAAAAGCCCAATTCCCTCTTCATTCAATTTCAGGGTTTTTAAATGAATTAGCCAGAAAATTATTTCAACTTTATCTTTAATTTGCATTCAAATATTTGTTATTTTGCTACTGAGACTAGTTAACATCATCTACATTGAATTATTGGACTGTTCAGCATGTGACTTTTTGGTCTGCTATCAAATAGGACAAGTTAATAACAACTTCCTTTCTCTTCTGTTTTTTCTGTTATTGCTGTGTTTATATATAATATATATATAATATTTAATAAGAGGTAAAATTTAAAATAAGTAGTGAAATTAAGGCTTCTAGACAAAGTATACTTATAAGAATAATGGAAACAGGACTGGATTTGGAGGCAAAGGACTTGAGTTTGAGTCCCAACAGGTTTGATACTAACTGTGTGACCTTAGACAAGTTAATTAATATCCCTGAATCTCAGTGCCCTTGTATGTAAAATAGAGATAAAGATTAAGCCTATTATTTTATTTATATATTGAACTCCTAGGCAGGGACACTCTCTCTACAATGCAGGTCAGCACCCTTTCTACAACTTTTAGTCTTAGTGAGTAACCCAAATCAGTGAGAAGTTAAGTCATTTGCCCAAGGTCACACAACCAGTATATGTCACAGACAGGACTTGAACCCAGCCCTCCAGGTTTCAAGGACAGTTTTCTATCCACTATGCACTATCCATAGTGCATATCTCTTGTAAAGTAAGGATATTATCTGTAATAACCTATTTATAAGATTATAATGAGGATTGAATGAAATAATGTATTTAAAACACTTTATGAATTATAAATCCTATCCATTGGTGTAGATAACTTGGACAGATTGTGAAGATGGGAAATTGAATAGGAGGAGGAGTATGGGCTGAATCAAATTTGGGAAGTTGCACAATACCTTCAATGATTTCAAGCTGTTCACTGCTGCAAAGGTGTATGTTTTAACAATAGTTTTCCAGTGATGCTATATGGTTCAAATCATATGACACCATAATCTCAACAGAATCAAAATTACAGGTTACTCAAAGGGCAATGGAAAGATGCCTAGTGGGTGTTCTGAAGAATTCTCTTCCTTGTTCTTCTTTGTATAATGAAATGTCTGTTTTTGCTAATGATTGTTACATCCATAATAAAAAAGAAAAGAAGAAAGAAAATGTGTTCTGAGTCCCAAATAACCAAAGTATAAATGGGCTTTTTTGAAAATGACAGAAATATAGACTATATTGCATTGGGGATGAGAAGCAGTTAAAAAAATACATGCCTAATGTAAAGTGAAGTTAGCAGAACCAGGAAAACAATTTATAGTATAACAACAATACTGTAAAGACAAACAACTTTGAAAGACTTTGGAAGTCTGATCCACAAAATGGAACCAGCCACAATTGTAGAGGATTCATGTTTAAAAATGCTATCCAGCCCAGATAGAGAGGTGATGGACTCAGAGTGTGGATTGAAGCATATTTTTTGGATTACTACCATTACATCACCCCATAATCATCCATACTTTAGGAGGAGAACCAAGATAGGGGTAATAAAAAATAGCAAATAACTCAAAAATCATTTTAGATTTTGAAATGAATTATCTATTTGCCTTGGATTGCTACTACGACTATATTTTATTCCCCAAGCACACAGCAACACAGAGGGAGGTATTTAAAAAGTCAGTTGAATAAAAGGAAGGAAACTCACGTGGTGTTAAAATTATCTGGGACTTATTTACTGAGAATCCAGTCTATATGGAAACCACTCACACTTATCTGCTATCTGCTAATACCTGATAAGAAAATAGAAAGCAGGATCTGACCGTGGACAGAACAATTTCACTTTGTTTCCCTGGAAGTTTTGAAAACCAACTTGGTAAACTCAGGATTGTTCTGAAAAATCACATCAAAAATGATAAAAATTACTAGAACTGCTGCAGTAAGATCCATATATGAGGTTTGTCCAAAATCATCATAGCATCATTTTAATTTAAAACATAAAAATGGATTTATATATAAAATAAGACAAAAAGGTGTATCTTCAGTTTCACACACTTCAAGAAAACTGTCAGAACATTAAAATGAACGATAAGTTATATTCATATAAGCAAAGTAGCATACATAATTGAATAAAGTTTTCAGATAACTCAGACAACTCTAGTATTCTCTATGAAAGTGTGCATTGAAGTTTAATTTTTTTGAATGATATTTCACAGTCTTCAACTTAGATATTTAAATCTCCACTTCACTTTATGCTTATGCTATCTCTGACCAACTCACCACTGACAAAGTAGAATAAGGAATTAATACAATGACCTGGATAATTCAGTAATCCAAACTTTGTTTTTCATTAACAACTTGGATTAAGAAATTAAAGAACATCAATTTTCCATCCACTTATTTTTGCATCAACTTTTCTTCACCTTTCCTAGACAACATGACATTAAAATGTTTAGATAGTACAGAATGAGTTACTAGAAGTATAAATTATCCAATTAGTACATTCATATTTCACTGCATACACAGGTCTCCAGTCCATGCTTCCATCCAGCTGTGGAGATAGTGCTATCCTTGTTGACAAAAAGAAAAGAAAAAGAAAAATCATCCTTTTTTTTTAGCTATCTACTTAAGATTTTGAAAGGATGAGAGTAAGATACAGTGAGAATATCCCTGGACAGGAATAAGAGATCTGGGTTCTAATCCTAGGTCTGTACCATACCACACCATACCATACCATAAGTTATGAATCACATGACATCTCTGAATCTTCTTTTCTCATCTGTAAAATTAAACAGTTGGACTAGATGACCCTCAATCTGTAAATGACATTCTAGTCTATATGTCTTCATAAAGTTATATATAGTACACACACATACACACACATTTAAGGATGGTGTGGGCTTTTTCTGGGGGGGGGGGGACTAGTCTCATGATTTCATTTGTATAGGGAACTCTCAGTGAGGAATTTCCTCCTATCATTGAAGCCCAGCACCTGCTCTGCAATGTATTTATTTTTGTAAAATATGTTGAAAGCATCTTGCATGGAGTTGAATTTTAATTTGCTCCGTTGTCTATAAATAATAAAACTTGGTACATCCCAATTGTAAGGAAACTGTATGTTCTTAAACTGCTGGTACTAAACAAGTATAAAATGTCCAAAATACTGGGCCTTAGGATACTGCATAAAAGTGGTTGCTATTGCTTCAAAGAATAGTAATGTATTAGAAGAAATGTATCAGTGCAAATGTTTTCCCTTTGCCCAATCAAAAACTTCAGAGGCAAAATACTGATAACATTTGAGAGGGATACTTTAAAGGGATATTCTGAACTATCAAGCTAGCCTATTGATTAAAATATAAAATATAATCTCACTTTGAAGATTTCTCCTCCCTTCACAAGACACCTGAAATGAACTTTAACTGTGCAAAGTGGTATGAAAGAGTCTCATGGTAGTGATGTACTAATAAATGCATTTTAGAAATGATTTCAAGCACTTTGATCTCTAAAATAAAATTTTTAAATTATGTTTTCAAATTTCACCTTTATATTACGTTTTAATTACCCGTTCTCTCTATCTCGTTCTATCTCTGGCTCTTTCTCTCCCCTGTCTCTGTCTCTCCTTTCATCCTTACTCCTTCCCCCTCTCCTTCCCATTTTCCTCATTCCCCCCCTCCTGCTTATCCCCTTAGCTCTCTTTCTTCCTTTCTCCCTCTGCCTATTCCTTTCCCTTATTTTTACTTTCCTCCTTTTCTTTCTTCACCTACTCATCTCCGTTCCCTCGACCCCTCGCCCCCACCAAAAAAAAAAAAAAAACGACATCAAAAAGTCTCGGTGCCACGGCAGGCATTCTTACCTGTCTGCACTAAGCGCAGTGAGAGTGAACACAGAAACTCCCACTGAGGTAAGCTGTATGGCGGGAATAAGTTTGCAACCCACTTTCCCAAACATCCACTCTTCAAAGAAGTAGCGAGAGGCATCCACTGGCACGCAGGTCACCAGAAGCAGCAAATCCCCAGCTGCTAGGCTAGAGATAAAGATGTTAGGAACGCTTCTCGTAGCACTGTTAGTGATGAAGATCTTCATTAGGGTGATATTGCCCAGCAAACCAACTGTAATAATAAGCAGGTACAGCGACGGGATCACGCAGCGGATCACGAACTCCGCGGTGCCCTGTTCTGAGGAAGGCAAGGAATCTGTCTCTAAGACCTCCGGAATCAAGTTGCTTTCATTCTCGTCGGTTTGCAGTGAAAGGTTAGAAAGAGATTTTGTAACCATAGTCTTAACTACTGAAAAATCCACTGTAGTTTTCATGCGTTCTATAACACTGAAGAACGAAGAGCAAAAGATGAAATTGGTCGGTCTTCCTCTCTTCCTCGTCAAGTTTATGTCACCAGAGAAAGTGTCCTGCAAAAAATATCAAAGGAAAAAATACACTGTGAAAGCTGATCCATGCACTCAGGTGCTTTAATTCCTTCCTTAAAGTGGAGACTGTCTGTACCTGAAAACTGGGTAAAGCAATTCTTCCTGGTGTTGCAAACTTCACGGGGTCATAGGGAGAGGTGAGAGAGAGAGAGAGAGAGAGAGAGAGAGAGAGAGAGAGAGAGAGAGAGAGAGAGAGAGAGAGAGAGAGAGACAGAGAAGACAGAGAGAGACAGAGAGAGACAGAGAGAGAGACAGAGAGAGATTTCTAAGAATTCCTGTATTCCCTAAGGGAAAGGATCAGATGTGGCAATGCCTCCTGGAAGTGTCCAGCAAGATGCGACTGAAAGTCTGTTAGGATAACCAGGAGGCACTAGGGAAAGTGTACTCCAGCTTCTTAGTCCTGCTGTTTCCTTTACTTCTGCAGTTCCCCGAGCATGTGTGAGAGTAGAGGGGACCAGGATCCTCCCTCTCACACTGTGTTCCTATATGCATTCATACCGACCTGCCTCCACAGGGGAGGAGCTTTTCAACTCTAATGGGACATAGGCTAGAAGTTCGCTACCTTCTCTGGGTTTGGACTGAATTGAAAATATCTAGGTGCCAAAAACCTAAATTGTGTCTGAGGGAATCAAGGCTTCAGAGACTCACTGAATAAAATCCACGATATTCCATTTTATCTATCATTTCCTATATGTACACTATATAGCAAAACCCACACCCAATGCTATGACAGAATGTAAAGGCTCCAGTAGGGATGGACTGAGGAAGCTCTACTGATATATGGACATTGGCCAGCTAATACTCTTTGGTAACTGGAATTTACTGTGTAGTATTAAGCTTCTAACACATTAGGTTATGGCTTACTAGTGAAGGAAACTAGCTATTCAAGAAGAAAATAAGAGTTTTGAAAGAATTAAATCACATTACTGAAATTATTTGAAAGAATGAAATTAAATGGCTGTTGGTCAGTGTAATGTGTATGCACATAAAAGTGAAGGTAATCATTTCACCTACATAATTCAGACAATATTTGCTGAATTGTCTGGAAAACGTAAGCAATAATATTTTAGTTGAATTAACCAGATTTTTTAAAAAAACCACTCAGATGTGATCACTGATCTTTATTCACCCATGATGACTTCTCACTTACAATTTTCCTTCCTTAAGGTCTTCCATTTAACTTAAAACAAGTTTCCCTGTTAAATGAAAATGTGATGACAGTTGGAAGATGAAGCCTGTTCAAATGTTATAGTGAAACATAGTTACAGTATGATGAAAACATCAAACAAGATTAAAAATTACATGCCAATTAGGAATAAATATCTGAGATAATTTATCAGAATGCGATTGAAATATCATTATGCTATGTTGAATGCCTGGTGCTCACATTTCATTGGTACCACCTGTCCCTCTGATTGGACCCTATGGCTGGAGGGCAGGGCAATGGGCTTTAAGGCCTCTATTTAAAGAAAAGACTCAAGCACAGTTTTTCTCCCCATCTCCCACCAGCTACACAACATTTGGACTTCTCTCAAACTCTCTAACATACCTGCCCCCCAAAAAACCTCAACTTCTCCCTTTCCTTTACCTTCTCCCTCACCTCTTCAACTTTTGGCTTCCTTTTGTGTGCAATCTCCCCTCATTACATTATAAACTCTTTGAGGGCAGGGACTGTCTTTGTTTTCATTTGTATTTGTGTCCCCAAAGTTTAGAACAGCCCTGGCACATAGCAGATGCTTAATAAATGTCTATTGGCTGACTTTAGAATGTCTAAAGTCCTTTACAACTTTAAAGGTTAGTCTATGCTCTGCATATGTGAGAGACAGTGTAACACAGTGAAAAGATTGCTACAAATGGAAATCTGAGACTATGTTTGCCTCCAGACACTTTCTATTTGTGGGAACATGAGCAAGTCATTCAAACTCCCTCAGGCCCTGTTTTCTCCTCTACAATAAATAAATGAGTGAATGAATGAATGATGCCTATAGTAGCTATCTACCTCACAGGGTTATTTTGATGATAAAATTATACAATGTGTTTAAATGCTATATAAATATCAGTTGCTATCATTACATACACAAAACAAATTAGAAAATAGAAGCAATTGTGTAGGCAATCCATTTCCCAAAACACACACATACCCACACACAAAACACGCTCAAAGCACTTCTATTTCCATTATTTATGTATTTTAGTAAAAATGTATTTTGTACTAAATTGCCTATATGCTTTCTGACATTATTTTTCTTTGTTCACATCTATATAACTCTTAAAATTCAGATGAAAACCAAAATATTCAGCTTAAAATTTGTATTTTGTAAGCATCCACATCTTTAGCATTATATAACAAAGTATTTAGGGTTAATTTTTCAAGTCTTCATACAGAAGTTTGATATCACAGCAGGCTTAAAGGAGCAAATTTCCAAGTGCTTGAAAAATATTATTGCTGTATTTTGTTGCATTTGAATTTGTAGCAGTGGCTTTGTATATTGGAATGTCAGGAGACACCTGGGTTTGAAGTCCTATCTTTGACATCTCTTGACCTTGTGTCTGTGAACAAGTCACTTAATTTCTTTGAGAATCTATCAGCTTTCTCATTTGTGAAAATGAGACAGACACCTGCAGTACCTACCTACCTCACAGGATTGTTGGATCAAATGTGATCATGTACATTAAGAGTGATAATATAAGAAGATCTCGAACAAATTTATAAAATTTTAATAAAATTTTTAAGTGCAAAATTTTCTATGCTTCCTATCAATAATATCAGCTTGTATTCAGTAAATCAAAAATTAGGTTTCATATATAAAATATTCAGAAATTTTTCAAAGACAGTACAACAAAATTAATGGAATTGTCATTACCACACGTATTAAAGAAAGATGGCCCAATTTACTATAAATATTTTACAGCAACTTTTCTATTTAAGAACCCTAAAAGAAAAAATTCAGTATGTATGTATGTATGTATATATATATATATATATATATATATATATATACACACACATGTATTCATTTCCCCACATATATATGTACAAGCATATGAGTATACATTCACACATACATACAGAAACTCTAAAATACACACATGGGAATTGAATTTAAAACTCTGGCATCATTAACATTATTTTAAATTTGCATAGGCCTTTCAATTACTTATACTTAACTTTTTTTGGACCAGATCTGAGATTTTAATGTCGAAAGTGAGGATACTCCCTCTACCAATGAAGATCAGTAACTGTTCTGAATCTTATTCTCATAGAAAGAGAAAGGTACCTGAAGTATTGAAAGGTTAAATTACTTTCCCTGTGTCTTAGAATAATTCAGAGGCAGAATTTGAATACTGGGCTTCCTGACTCCAAGTAAAATATTTTGAAATTACAACAGAGAGTACTGAGATGGCACTTCTTTAAGTTGTCTGTACTTGCTAACACACTAAAGATAATCAATTTGGATATTCCTATACTTTTGATCCAGCATCTTCATTAGCCGACTCCAATTTATATAACATAATTATATTACAGAGATATATAAACACATATATCTACATATATTGTCACTTCTGTCCCCATTGCACATCTCACATTTGTCCCCTTCTCTTACTCACACAGCCACCACCCTGGTTGAGGATTTCATTATTGCCATTTGAAATATTGCGATAACCTCCTAATTATGATCCCTGCCTCAAATATCTCCCCTTTTCAACCTATCCTCCACACAGCCTCCATAGTAATTTTACTGGGACAGGTGTCAACATGCCAGCCTCTTGATGAACAAACCCAAATAACTCCCCATTGCCTCTAGTCAAATATAAACTCCTCCATTTGGCATTTAAATTTTTTTACAACCTTGCCCCTTTCTACCTATCAAATCTTTTTACATATATTTTCCTTCTTGCACTATTTGATACAGATATAGTGACTTACTTTCCATAGAAAGAACACTCCTTTTCTCTTCTTTTGCCTTTTCATCCTCTATACTCCTTGACTGGAATACTTTCCTCCACTTCTAGCCCCTAGAAAACTTGGTTTCATTCATGACTCATCTCAAGTGATTCCCTATACATGAAGCCTTTCCTGATCCCCTCACCCACCTCCATGGTTAGGGTCCTCTTTCTCATAATCATCCTGTATTTATTTCGTATGTATTATGCCTGTATTTATACATATACATGTAATCTCCCTGATTAGAATATACATTCCTTGAGGGACTGTTTCACTTCTGTCTTTGTTTACCCAGCAAGTAGCACAGTGACTTGATAAAAGATTTCTGATTGATTCATTGGCTTACATATGGCCACAAAGGTCTCATTCCAATGTTCCATTGAAACATAGAGGGGATCCTGGTTTCTGAAAGACTGGGATATCAGTGTGCAATCTCTGGCAGTTTCTTTCAAGTCATTTCATCTCTCTAGGTCTCAGTTTCTTCATGAGTCAAATAAAGGGATTGGGTACCTCTAAAATCTCACCCAGCTATACAGCTCTTATTCTTGCCCCAGTTTTTGCTCTGAGATGGTACTTTGAGAGGCAAAGTACTAAACGTTGGTCAGATTGAGGAGATAACATCTGTTACTTGGCAATAATATATTAGAATCAGAAGTAATGAAAAAGGGAATGAAGATCAATAATAATTCATTTTTATATCACTTTAAGGCTTATGAATGTTTTCTTACAACTCCTATGAGGTAAGATGTGTAAGAACTTATATAGTTTCCCATTTCATAAATGAGGAAATCAAGATTCAGGAAAGTTAAATAAATGTCCTAGTTAGACAACTAGTTGAGTATGTCAGTTTAGATATAAACTCGGATGTTCTAACACCAAGTCCAACATTATTTACACCAGAGGTATAAAATATGTGGCACACTGACAGCATGCCTGCAACACTCCAGAGTGAGGCCTAAACCTGGTTGAAATGAAATTAGGAAATAATTAACAAAATAAATAAAAATCCAATAATGCACAGATAATATTACATTTTAAAACGAAGTCAATATTGAGCCTACAGAGATCCTGATGTATGGTTTAGTGACTCCCATTTCTATCTGAGTTGGACACTATTGCTTTATGCTACATACCATACTGTCAAGGGCACTGCAGAAACACTAGGCCACTGTGTATTATGTATGGATGTGAATAGGTACGAGATTGACCAACTGGGAAGTCAAACAGGGAAATGAAGCTAAACCTTTGTCAGCAGTTAAAGTAGAGACTACAAGTGCTATGGATTGGGCAGACGAAGAATATTGTCTGTGGGTGAGTAAAAAGGGCATAAAATTGTTTGTGATTTGTGGGAATGGGGAAAGACAAGAGCAGTGTTGGCTTTTCAGGGGTTTGGGGGAATTGGGGTAGTTAAGACAACATGAAAGGAATCATTGTGATTTTTAAGAAATGGGAAACTGGCAGCATGATTTGACACAGCCATTGTGGTGACTCAGAAAATCAGAACCAAAGAGACATTAAAATGATGAAATTTAAAGAAGTAGGTTCAAGGTTTGTGAGAGTTATTAATTTTTTCATATCCTTCAGTTTATTTCATCTTCTAGTTCCCCACCATCTTTTTTTCTTCCCCCCTCTATCCCTATGCTCTTTTGTCTTTCAGTCTTTGTCTCTTTTTGTCTTCCTTAAAAGTCTAGGATAGGGAACTGAAATACATATTATTATTTATTTTGCTCATTAAAAATTTTTTTTCTTTCCTCTTACATGTAAAAATAAGTGCATATTTATTGTAAATATTGAATATTAATTATAGTGAATAGAGATTATTTTTTTCTTTTTCTCCAAAAAAAGTCATTTTCTTTGGCTGTAACCATTGCCACTTTTCCTAAGTCTGAAATTTTGACACATCACATATATACAAACATGTATGTCATATATGTGTGCATATGTATATGTGTGTACATGTATGTATGTATGTATGTATAACCAAATAGTGTGCCATACAAGGATTGAATATCAATGATTAGTCAGAACAGAAAATTTAAGGGAATATGATAGCTGCCTTCAGGTATTTGAAGATCCTATCCCAAGAGTACATTACTAGAAACAACAGATCAAATAGAAGTCAGATTATTATTCAATATAAAGAAAAATTTTGTAAAAACTATAACAAAGTAGAATGGGCTGTCTCATGAAGTAGTGATGTGGCCATCATGAGTGCTCTTTAAACACCAGTTAGGTTATTTCTTATTGGAGATATTGTAGAAAGAATTCCTATTCAGGTATAGATTCAATTAGATTATCTCTAAGGTCTCTTCCAACTCTGAAATTCTATGTATAGGGATCAAGAGACTTCTCCAATCAACTTGCTTACAGGGTGGTAGGTCTTTGTTGGGGTTCTTTGCTGCACCTCACTAGGAAGATGGTGCTTTTTGAGAACTCTTAGAGGATGAGTTTCGTAGATAAAGGATACTCCCAAGATGAATTGGTTGACTAGGACTCTAGTATTGAAGTAGCCACACCCCCCTTTATGCTGGCATATAAGAGAGCCAACAAACCTGCTAAGCCCTTTTCCTTTTTCTACCTTCTTATTAATAGGTCCTAGTAGCACAGAGTGGGAAATTAATGGTGATTCTAATGGCTGACTTATAGCAGAAGCAAATGATGAACTTCAGAACCCAAGAAGCAACTTCAGGGAACAACCATCCCACCACCCTCTCCAATCAGTCTGAGAAATGGTATCTTCTCAGACCAAAACACAATAGCATCTGGTACAATAGTGGAATGCTGAGAGTTCTTGGAGGGGCACATGGAAGAAATGGCTATAGCCATGCCCGCTTAGACCAAGAAGAGATTAAACACTAAACAGTGTTGACTTCTTGACCTCAACCTTGGTAAGGCAGTGAAAAACCTTGCAGCCATATGTCAGTCATGAAAAAGAAAAACAGAAATCTAGAAGGTGAGTGATTCAGAGGGTTACCTATCTAGAATTAGTAAGTCTAATAGTCATATCACCTGTCCTTAAAGCCAGAAAAGAGAATTCCCTAGTAATTATGATTCCTAGTCCTTCTTTCTAGAAGAGAAGTGGGGAATTTCAGGGTAATGCCATCATTAGAGATTAGCTCACAAGTAACTCCAAGGTGAAGAGAAAGTATCCGACTTATGGAGGGAAGAGAAATTGCTAGAACTGTATGACTCTCAGAAAGAGAAGAGGATGTGGCTCTGCGTGCTAAAAAAGATCAATAGCAAGGGACTAAATCATAGCGCAGAGGAGCAAAGAATCAAAGACCTTATCCTTTATTATTACTATGAGTTATAGAGACAGTGTGAGACTACAGTGAGATAGGATTGCCTATCTAGCAATTCCAAGTACATCCTGAGATAGTCCAGGATCTCAGAGTAGCATCATAAAAATAAATACTGCATGAATCACAGGGAAATGAAAAGGAGATTTACTAAAACAATGAGCTTTCGTCTGTCTAGCAGTCCTAAATTCACTTCCCTTTTAGAGGAGCCCAAACCACAAGGAGGTGCTATAAATCTGGGTACTAAATGTTTCTGTGGAAAGAGACTACCCAGGATGTCTATAGTTGCTCTATTGACAACCATATGCTCAGTTCCCTTGCTAGGGGTCCAAACCATTGGATGACACTGAAAGAGGACTATAAGACTCTGGGAATAACCAGAGAAAAATGAAATTGTATTGACTATTTATAGATTATTGAGAGTCCTTCATGTTTTAGAAATTTTTTGTACTTGTTTATGGACTCTCTGAGCCCTTTGCATTTTCTGTATTTTTTGTGGAGTGAATTAAAGTTTGTCTGGTAATAGATATGGGTATAGATAGATACTCATTACATTGAGTATTTATAAAAGATGTAGAAGTATGGAAGTGCCCTTTTGCTCACAAAAAAAGACAGTGATGTTTCTCAGAGTATACTCTGGATATGTGCCTGACATAGTGATTAGGAGTGGGGGTGGGGAACATTCCAAGAACTGAATCCTGTCTATTGTGGCCTAGGGCTGGGAACGATGGGCCGTGGGTTACATATTATTGCATGTATATTATTTTAAACATACTTATTATTTACAATATTAACATATAAGGTTTTCACTCTTTACATATGAATGGGTAAAGTTCACAAAAATATTAGTAACTGATCATATTGATCAAACCTACCCCTACATTTTTTCATAGATCTTGTTTTTTCTTCAGCATTCTTTAAAAAGCTATTAGATAACATCCATTAGCATAAAAGATTAAATTCAGTGACAATGCCATGACCCCAGAGGTTCTTAATAATACTTGGAATGATGTCAATGATGTTAGAAATTATTTATTAATATTTATTAGTAGTAACAGTTGAAAATTATACATGCTACATATAGTTATGATTATTTTTCCAAAGTAAACCACATTTACAATTTCCCAATTGAGTAAAAATATGCAGAAAATAAGATACAGCTGTGTTTTATTTGTTGATTTAAAACAAAAATTCTATTTGGGTATAACAAAATGATGCCCTACAGGTTATTTATTAACAAGGTGTCTCCCTACTGCATAATAAGGTAACTAAAATTCCTTCAAGTATAATAACAGAAATAACCTTGTGTGATGACCCTTATTAAACAGGAAGATACCTACTTGCCAAAAGTATTTGTAACTGTGGTAGAGGAAATCCAATATAGAGTCCAGGTCAGGGGAACCTTCCTTATGGATGGTGAGGTTTTTGAGATAATCTTATTTACAGTGACATTTTATTGATTGATTGTATCAAACTGAAGACATAGTAGAACTTCCTGGATTAGACCTGTAATAACTCAAAGGAGAGTCATATATCCATTCACACAGAAAGACCAAAATGCATAAAGAATGTATATTGCCCAGAAATCAACATTTGTCTGAATGGACACCCTGTAGAGATTTCCAATAATACCTATATCTAGCATAGATAATACACATGGACAATGGACTGGACCCAGTATTGAAAAGGCAGAGAAGAGTGAACTAGATTCCCTTTAGGAAACTGCAAAGCACTTTTCTGAACTATAAGGTTTTTATAATAACAAAAGTTCATTTTTGACATTTTGTTTTTAAGACAGGTCTCCTTATCTCACTCCAATTGGAAATGCAACAACTACTCCTGGACTAGACCCCAATATCAATGTCTGGGGGCTTACAGTATGGCTGATAGACTTAGTGTGGATGCCAAATCAGCTTTAGCCCTTCTACAACTCAGAATTCCTGAATTCAAGTGATAACACCATTTTTACCCCACACCAAAGTAGAAGGGACTACAGGTATGCATCACCACACCCAGAACACATCTTTTCAATGTAAACATTTTACTATTGATGTTGTATGGCATCAAAACTTGAAACACCATTGCCTCTAAAGAATTAAAATGAACATCACATTGATGGCAATGCAATGGAAAAAGCTTGTGGTGAGTGTGAGTGACCGTAATATATAATCGATGAGATACTCCAAGAACAAGAGTCAAAGATGCCATCAAAAATTATATAATGGGAACAGAATATGAGTTGGTCATGTGGTGAGAGTGAGATATGGCAGATGATAGCCAGAATATTGCAATGCTACTCCCACCCATCCACCATCCCCACGAATGTCAGGAGAAATCTCAGAAGGATATATGGACAAAAGTCATGCAGAAAAGACAGGAATGGGTAGATTGCAATTGCAGAGTTTTATACCTAATGAGATCACAGATCCACTTAAGTAGTGAATAGTGAGTATATTAAGGTTAATAAAACCCTCTATAATATATTATCGAATTCTATTTTCATAGCAACTCTGTGAAGTAGGTATTACTATTCTTATTTTATAGATCAGGAAACACCAAGAAGAGCAAGAGGCAGGCCTGATAATCCAGGTCTCTCCTGCTATTAAATCCAGAGACCTGTTCGCTATTCAATGTGACTGACTCTTAACATGGCAATTGCTAAAATTATTTTCATAATTACTAATACAATTTGAGGTTTACACAATCGAGGACCTACTTTAGATATGGCATGCAGAAATAGAAAACACACTGAATGAATTGTTAGGAGACCAGGATTCTAGATTTAGGTCTGACATGAGTGTCCTTAGGAAAGTTATTTCACAATTTTCCCATCTATAAGTGAGAAGACAGTATGGCACAGATATATAGCTGACTTCTGATTTAGGAAGACATTCTGCCTCCAATTCTGCCTCCAACACATACTGGCTATATAGTCCTGGTAAAGTTATTCAATTTTTCAGCGCCCTAGGCTACTCTCTAACATAACAAAGTTTCAGAGTAGATGATGATCTGAGTTGGTAGGGGGAGTTTCTTCATTAGTTTTTAATACTATTGAAATTTGAAGTTTGGTTTTAAAAATTTAGGTTTGGACTTGAATTTGATGTTCTTTAATGTCCCTTCCACTCCATGCTATGTCACAGAAATACATGTGTGCATGTATAGATATATATCTAAACACTATAGCCTCATTTATGTAGCATTGTCAGGAAATTAAATAGTCCTAATAAATATTTCCTCAATAACTGAAGCTTAATGCTTTACACATTTATATTTTTTATTTTAATAGGTTTCAATAGAAAATTTTCTAAAATGTGTTATAAACTTCCCAAAATTATTAGAATATATAGACCATAATTTATAATTCTCAATGTATCAAAGCTCATCATTATGAATATCAATGATTGTATGTACTACCTTAATGATATCCTGAAGGGGTTCTTGAGGTGGGGAGAACTTAACTTGCTTTTTTGCTGATTTCCCTCAGGACACTGCACTTTTGTAGTTGTTACTTCTGCTATCTTCCTCCTAAAGTAATTCCCTAAGAGTATATGAAGTTATATGGGGCTATTCCTTACTTCACTAAATATTTCCAAATGTCTGTGTTATTTTTAATGATTTTCTTCTCTTCCTTCCTTTCTGATTGCCTCAGTTCTCTCCTTTTACTTATTACTATCAATGACTCTGTTTCTGATGCTTCTAATCTTACCTACCAAAATGTTGCTCCATAACCTCTGTTTTGGTTTGCCCATTCTGGTTGTAATTTAGAAAAGAATCACAGGTTAGCAGGGGAAATTTAATAACCAATAACATGTATAAAAATGTTATATTTGTTGTGTTTTAGAAGGAAAGGGTTGATGCCTTTATGAAATAAAGTCTATAGGTTTTGTGACTATTCTGGTATATTTCTGCTATGTGGATGAGATTTCAGGTAATCTGATACCCAGATTAGTGGAATATCTTCTTATGTTAAATTGTCTTTCAAGTTATTGTTTTCATATTTGTTTGAACTGCTATTAATGTAAATTCATTCAATTCTCTGCAACCTGCTAATGGACTAGCCACATTTAGACTTATTCAAAGAAAGCCTTTTTTAAGTATACTTCATTAGACAGCTAGAAATGGAAGAGAGTAAGGTGCAAAGAATAACAACGTCCTTTCTCTACGATAGTTTTATTGTTTCATTTAGGAGGAAAATCTTGCTTTCAATGTCTTTCTAACAATATTTTTTGTTTCCTTAATTCCTTTACTTCCATTGCTGTCATATTTGTTATGCTTATTCCAAATCATTCTACAGCTCAACAGAAATTAGGAGAAAATGAAGTCTGAAGTTTCCTATCCTCACATTTAAGTTCCACTATTAAAAACCCTAGAAAACCAAAATAATGGCTTCCTTTGTAATAATACTCCCTCAAAATACCTAAGGAAATTGTGAATCAGACAGAGGCCTAGATTAGAGGATGAAGATTGCTCAACTTATGTGGGACTTTGCACTACTGTGCAGGAAGTGATACTTTCCATGAGGTAGAACACAAAAGTTGAGCAGGTAGGAAATGTTAGATAGGTTTCTAGTCCCTCCTGAGGAAGGCCTTCACAGTTGGAGTTCACTATTTTGTTTGATGTGTTATAAATTCTGGAATAAATAATGATGATAGTGATGACGATGATGATGATGATAGCTAACATTTATATAGTCCTTACCATGTGCCAGGCACTGTGCTAAGAACTTTACAGATATCTCATTTGATCCTCACAACATTCCTGAGAAGTAGATGCTACTTATATTTCCATTTCACAGATGAGGAAACTGAGGCAACAGAAGTTAAATGACTTGCCAAGGGTCTTATAGCGAGGAAGTGTCTGAGGCTAGATTTCTAGTAATTTAATTGAATATTATTAAACACCAACTTTGTCCAGGGCACTGTCCTTGGGGAAAGTAAAGGTAAAAGATAAAATAATATCCCAAAACTATTTTGATAGTTTGGCAAATCTTTGATTTTATTTATGTGGATAATCCCTTCAGTGATGCATATTGCCGCCCATCCAAACCTTCTCAGCTTCTTTGCTTCTTATCATTGGTCTCTGGCAGATCTGCTCAAACTGTTCAGAACCTTCTTCTGTATAACTTAATATTATAGGAGTTGCATACAGAAGGTGTGAAAGGTTCATACGTTACTTCTTGCTCTCAATTGTGAGAAATGATTATTTCTCTCTTCTATTAATACATAATTATTGTATTAGAATCAAGGTTTTTCCCCCTTTCTACTCTCCATCCAGAAATCAACCGGTGTGGGAAATCTTTCTAAAACACTTACTCAGCCAGGATGGCTGAGGTCTAACCATAGACAGTAAAAGAAATTCTAAGTTTGGGCTAGTTTGGTGCATTCTTGCTTATTGTGTTTGCTCAGACAGGTTTAGGAAAATATGGATCTTCTCTTTTGTCAGACAAGCAATATGGAAATTGATAAGTCTCTTTGACCAAGATTTGGGTGATCAAATTCGCATACCCCAAGACCCACATTGTAATATAGCCCACCCTCTCACTGTAATATTCATTCTCTCACTAATCGTTAACCAATCAAAGTTGATTGCCACCCTCAGAAACAACTTTTTTTGTTTCATTTTTTTTTGGGTGAGGCAATCAGGTTAAGTGACTTGCCCAAGGTCACACAGCTAGCAAGTGTCAAGTGTCTGAGGCCAGATTTGAACTCAGGTCCTCCTGACTCCAAGGCCTCAAGACTCCAAGGCCCTCCTGACTTTATCCACTATACCATCTAGCTGCCCCAACAACTGCTCTTCCAAGGGCATATAAACTATAAATCAACCTCCATGAGGGGTCTTAGGTCTAAGAGAGAGACAGCCAAATGATCATCCTTTTATTAATAAACATGATGGCCTTATTAATAAAATGATTAAATAACCCAGAAATTATGTCTCTCAAACCTTTTTAAACACCACACAAAGCATGACAGTTTCACTTCATTTCCCATTTATTCTGTCTCCTTCATAATTCTTTGTTGATAATATGTTGCTACTTACTCATAACCACTATCCATTACCTTTTGAGTTGCCTATAACTTTAATTTTTCAGGCACTACCATTCTATGGCTTGAATTCATAAAAGTATCAGCAGAAGGTTATTGATATTAAAAAGATGAGGCTATATCTTAGGCAGAAGCTTGATCTTATAAAAATTACTGTACAATTTTAAAATGGTAATCCAGGCTATTCTCTTCTGCCTGTTCAATCCTAGACCCTAAATATGATTCATATGCAACATTTGCCTAAGATATATGTACTGATGGACAAACTCTATGGGTTGTCCATCCAATTGTATATCACAGTCTATACAATAAAAATTCTTCATTTACTTGGTTTTTCCTATATTAATAGGAAAAAACAAATCTTGGGCCAAATCTTTAATGGATTATAGATAGCATTTAGGATGAGGATGTACAGTATTACAAAGACTAGTGAATTTAGCACAATGACATACAAACAGGAGCATCTAGAAGTCTTCACCATCTATAGAGCAAACCTTCAGTTACAGTCTGTCCTACACATCCTTCATAAAATTGGATAAGATTTTTGGCAAGCATTCCTCTTTCTGTCTTATTTCTTGCTTGAAATTATATGGGAATCAATGAATAAAGTGATCTCTGTTATTATATCTTTCAAGGAATCTTGTGTGATAATGACAAATGCATAGGAGACACCTTGTTGAAGGAGAGTAAGGAGGAGATTATTGAGTCAAGCACTTCTTTTTATAATCAACAAACAGCAAACCCAGTGGAATACTGTATTTGCTGTACCTTTGAGTCAATTACATGACTAAAATATAAATGTTTTCCTACGGCATATTTAGGAAAGCTATGTGTTTCCTTTTTATACATTCATCAAGAATTTGGTTGTTATTTAGTAGTGTCTGATGCTTTATGACCCCAATTGGAACTTTTTTTGGCAAAGATACTGGAGTGGTTTGCCATTTCCTTTTCCAGTTAATTCTTTTTTTGTTTGTTTGTTTGTTTTCTTTAGTATCATTTCTACTTCTTCATGTTTCACAATAGGAATTGTGATGTTAGAGTAATGTGGTCTATGCATTGTCATTAATACAAAAATATTGCTTGTAGAAATTTTGACAGATACTAATATATTACTGATGGAACTGTGAATTGATCCAACAATTCTTAAAAGCAATTTAGAATTAGGCTAACAGTGACTAAAAATGTCCATACCCTTTGACCCAAAAATCGTATTGCTAGGTACATACTCCAACAAAGTCAAAGATAGAAAAGACTTATATACACCAAAATGTTTATATTGATATTTTTCCTAGAATAGAACCAGAAACAAAGTAGATGGTAGCTGCCCATCATTGGGGTGGGGAAACTAAACAAATTATTAAGAAACAATGATAATGATGTATTCTGAGAAGCATGGGAAGACATGTTGAGAAGCATGGGAAGACATGTTAATCAATATAAAACAAAGTGAGCAAAACCAGCAAAGCAATATACATAATGCCTAAAATAACATAAATGAAAAGAACAATAGTAACAACAACCAAAAAGCCTCTCAACAAAATGAATGCTGAATAATTATAATGATCAAACTTGGCTCTAAAGAAAGGGGGGGGGGAATGTCCCTTCTTTTCTTTTTTGCAGAGACAAGGGACTATGCCTCTGGAACACTGTATATTCTGTCAGACTTAGTTGAAGTATTGATTAGTTTCACTTGACTCTTTTTTTCTCTTTTTTATTCTTTATTACAACAAATAGCTGTTCGAGTGGGGAGGGGAGTAAATGTAGTTGGAAATATAAATAATGTAAAAAAGATACCAATATGTTTTTAAAAAGAAAACTTTATAGATCTTTTCTGGTTTTTGTCTTCATTGTTGCCCTTCCAGTTTCATCTTTAAATGCCATCAGAATCATTTGACTTAGTTGTATATCTAATCAAGCTTTCTCTAAACTTATTTTTCCTACTGTTTATAAATTTTTATGAGATAATGCTGTTTATTATATTCTACTTTCCCCTCCATAATATTTTACAAATAATTTGATGGTGTCCTTGCCAACTATATCTCTCCGCTTGCAAGGAGATAAAGAGTTCACGGGCTGACTCATTTTCTGGGCTCTTTATCTCTGATGTGGTGATCAATTTACATTGGTTAGGAAACAATAAAAGTATATGTAGAAAGCTTATTTCTTATCTTGGCATAAAACAGAATGTCTAAGTAGCTTAGATAGTAATTGCCTTTATCATACATGTCTTTTTTATTTATCTTATTAATTACAATTAATTAAATAATTTGTTTTATCTTTAATGATAATTTAGGTTTATTTTTAATAGTCTTATCTATAAGGATTTTGTCAGTATGAATTACTTTCTCCATTTATGTAGCTGTCAACCAATCTATGATTTAATAACTGTTTCCTGAGGCAAACAGAAGTTGTGATTTACCCAGGATCACCCTGTTAGTAAGCGTTAGAGAGCAAAATTTGAACTCAAGCCTTTCTGATTACAAACCCAGCTCTACCCACTATACTACACTGCCTCATTTGAAACTAGTGCTTGTGGACATCAACTAAGACTGATTTCACTTGGAAATAACTTGAACCAATGAGCTATTTTGGAAACAAAATGTCAAAAAGGACATGTCAAAAATTGTAGAAATAAGACTAAGAAGATCTCACATTATTTTAATATGCTCTCTTGAATTCACTATATATAATGAAAGCATTTCTTCCACTTTCAGTTAGTAATTCCAAAATAGCTTTTACCCAAAGACCACCAGCTTCCATTCCAATCTATAGGGAACCTTTTACAGAGTAGCTTTATTCTCAAAATGACAAGGCAAGCAAGAACTCTGGTCCTTTTTAATTAAATTGTGTTTTTTCTTTCTAAAAAGTCTGTTTAGCTCAAAAAGTACATCTGGTTTATATTTTGAAAACTCAGTAGAGCAAATAAGAAAAGCAATTTGCTTAGTGCTTGATGGTATTTCTTAACACTTAGATTGAATGGGAAACTGGTGGATAACCTGCTTGGTGTGTGTAAAAGATAAGCAAGGTTATAATTTCTTAGGAAGCAGTAGCTGCCAAGAATTTCATATGAATTCAGTACATCCTGCTTAACCAAAGAATCACCTCAATTTGCTCCAGGTTTGTTTATTTGCTTGTTTGTTTGCTTTTGCAGTAGAAAATTGGCAAGGAAGCTATGTGGACAAACTATGGCTGGTTTTCAGCAACAGAAAATGAAGCAAGTTTTCAAATTTGAAGGAGAGACAAAAAATGACCATTTGGGGACACACAGAATTCATTTTTTCAGTATTTCTGTATCTGTGATGGAAGGAGTAGACACACAAACTTCAAATTCACCGTAGAGAAGAGATGAAATAAATCTCTAAAATCATTTAATGTGACTCTACCATTCCCCAATTGAGGCACTGTGTAAGATTGCCCAGTCATTACACTGACATCCTTATTACAAGGCTGTGAAATAAAAATATGCCTAGGAAAAAGATTTGACAACTCCGTATTGCATGGCTCATAAGCGCCACCTACCGAGATTTGGTCACATTTCATCAATCTTACTAGCAATCAAGCTGTTTTACATACTTAAAACAAAGGAGTCACAGGAACAAATCACGAAAATTATATTGACAAATTGATAGAATTGCTTCACAGAAGAAGCCTTGTTTAGGATAGACAGTATTCCAAGAAAGATATGCATCATTAAGACTCCCTGCTTTTGTCCACCAAACCTAAAAGTCATTTAACCTTTCCAAACATCCTCACCTATGCTGTAAGGCTAAAGGACTCTGATGGAGAAAATGATGAGATGGGGTTTTGGTTCTTCCTCCCAAACCAAGGAAAGGGCATTTTCCAAATGAAGAGAGATGACCAGCCTTCTCTGTATCCTTACCCATAAGGGAGAGGATAATGATGTGGAAGAGGCCAGGGAGATGTGTTCCATTTTTACATCCTGGAAGAATAATATTTAATATAAAGGATAATTTGAGAGAGAAAATTCGCTGTCCATCTAACTCTGTGTGAATTTGTGGAGGACTTCCTTCTACAAGCTTACAACATCCAAGCCTAACTATTATGTTAAGGAACAAGATTATTATTATTTTTTATTTTACTTTGGCAATTGATAATTATTATGTGGAAGAAAAACTAGGTAAACTAATATGAACAACCCCCCCCATTTCATTTCCTAGAGATGTATCTCATGAAGAAACCTTTTTTTTTTAGACAATTGGGGGTAAGTGACTTTCCCAGGGTCACACAGCTAGTAAGTGTCAAGTGTTCGGTCTAAAGCCAAATTTGAACTCAGGTCTTTCTGACTCCAGGGCCGGTGCTCCATCCACTGAGCCACGTAGCTGCCCCTTGAAGAAAACTCCTAAGCCAGTGATGTGGCTCATGCAACCAGTAGCAAATACTATAACTATGGCTATAGTTACTATTCTATTTATTTATCTTCATTATAACTATTTATATAATATTAAACATATGAGTCTAAAATCAATTGTCTGGGAAAATAATAATAAATAATATTTACAAAGTACTTCAACATGTATAAAGTACTCTTTATACATCTAAATTCAGTAGAACCCTGCTATTCTATTGGTGTTGTAAGAAGATAATGACCACTTTAATAAGATTATCATATTATATGGTATACTATATTTTATGTACTATAGTATATATTATTGCTATATTATATATACCAAAGTATATAGAGCATTAATATATGCTATATATATATATATATGCACACACACACACACACACACACACACACATATATATATATATGTATATATATATGTATGTATGTATGCTACATATTATATAGCTGTTGTTTGTCCTTCATTTTCAAAGAGGACCAGTGACATCATGGGGTGATATCTTGACTTTAGAGTGAACTGAATTTAAGTGAAGCAGAGTTGCACAAAATCATCAGCCTAACTCTATCTTCCAGAGTCATCAAAGTCCAGGGGCAAGACATTTGGGGGACTTCACAATGTTCATGGGATAGATAAATGAGGTCTATGGGGTGTTCAAGGAAGACTAACACCTCTCGTGTAAGGGCTTGCTGAGTTCATTTCAGTGCTACTCATCCACATTTGGTGTTTACCTTTACTCAACTCTCACCTGTAGCTCCAAGAATCTGTGGCATGTGCAGTGGCCACACTCCAGTAAAACTGTCTGGGCAGACAGGCTAAACCATGCGAAGGAAACCAGTGGGCCTCAAACATGTCAGTGAGTTAGGGGATTGTCTATTCCAAGCACGTCAAGTCTTCCCTAAGCAGAACAGGAAGTTGAGAACAATCTGTTCCAATGACTATGAAGGCAGCTGAAGCAGGCAGGTGCTGTGGAGCACTTAGAGCTTGGTGAGACATTGAAGACTCCCTGGTCATCCACTGCAGCCTGGAACATTGACTTTTGTCTTGCAGAAGACAAAATTGCATGTATTATGCAGTTGATGATTGCAGAAGAGAGTGAGGTTGACAATTTTGTGTTCCTCTATATCACTTAAATCTAATTCACTCATAAGTCAAAATGTGACCCCATGAAGTCATTAATCCTTTTCAAAACAAAGGACAAACAGCATATTACATAACTATATACTATAATAATAATATGTGGTATATTAATAATACGTAATCATAAAAGAAAGAATACATACATTGCCATGTACATAGAACATGATCTTACCTGTAATCCAACTGAATTCAAAGTGGAAAAAAGTAACTTTGCTTCCTTTAATTTGGAAGTAATGATTTATGTGAAAATATCTAGAAATTTGCTTAAAAACAGAAAATGATTGACACTTTTTGTATGAATGTTCTGAAGCTTTGAAGCCAGATAAATGCATTTTTTAAATCAGTTGTTTTGATCCAGTATATCAACAAATTATCTACACATTTAAATTCTTTTTTTAAATTCAATTTAATTGCATCCAAATTTTTGAAGCTCATCCTCCACATTCCTAAGATGTTTTTCTGCATGAAAACATCAATTAGTAAATAGAGTTTACTCAAAGTTAATACATGCAGTGTTAAAGGACTCTAAGAAGGTTAAAAGTTGGATGTAAATTTAGTCCACCTTCAGCAATCTCAGCAGAGGACAAAAATTTAAATGTGTCTAGGTTGACAAAGTAAATTCCTTTTTCACCCTTCAAGGCAATTTCCAGGAGTTAGAGCCAAGAGCCTTATCTAAGAAATGGCATGGAGAAACACCTTTATCTTTTTTTTTTCAGATAACCAAGGTTAGGATTTTTTTTTACATCTTTGTGTGCAATAATCTCATTTATTTCAAATGGTGTTGTAGCAAAAGAAAATTGTTCTCATACTAGTTTAATAGGAATGATTATCATTCCACATGAACTACCTTTTTCAAAAATTTATCAGATTTTGAGTAATAAGTGGTAACTTGAAATCAAGATTGGGATGGTAATAAAGGATATTATCTTTCTTTCTATTTCAAGGGGATGAAAGGGCATGCGTGTGTATGTGTACTACCAGCTAATGTAATGTAATACCAGCGTCAAAGAAATACAATTAGCAAATTCAAGAAGTTCTGTTTATACTTTCATCATCAAGGCTAATGATTGGATTTAAATCAGCTCTAACCTAATTAGGATCATCAGTAAATATTATTAAAACAAAGTATAGGATAAGAAAAAGTAACTCAGTAATGGAGAAGGGCAAACATTCCATTTTTTTAAAGGGACGAGAATAGTCTCCAAACTATAGTTAAATTGACTTGTATTTGGGGGTGGGAATCTCTAAAAACTGAAAAGGATGGTTAATGAACGTTAAAAGTTGGCGTGCTCAAGAACCAGTCATGTCACATTAACCTCATTATATTTTTTGAACAGGTCACTGGAGTGATATAGATGAAATTTAGTTGCATTTTAACATGATATTTGATAAATTCTCTAGTTTTATTTAAGGAATAAAAGGTAGAGGAGTAAGAGAATAATACAGTTAGGTTGGGTTCAAAACAGTTTCAATGGCCAGATCAAAAGGGAGGCCCATCAACAGTTTGATGTCAATTATGAAGGAGGTCTCCAGTGGAAAGATCCAGCTATCAATGTCTGGCCCTATGCTGTTTAACATTTTTATCAATGTCTTGGATAAAGTTATGGGAATGGATAAAGATCTAGGAGGGATAGGTAACACATTGAATGACATACTTGACACAATAAAACATTGATAAAAGTAAATAAGTATGATTTAATAGAGATAAATGTAAAATCCTACACCTTGGTTAAAAAAAAATCAGTTTCTTGAGTACAAGATGGGAGATATAGGCTGTGTAGCAGATATTCTGAAAAACAGATCTATGAATTTCAGTAGAACAGAAGCTCAACAGGAGTTAATGGAGAAGATGATGAGCCTGGGATTTTTGTACCATTTATGCTATAAATTACCTGTACATAAAACTGTATTTACCTAAAAAAGATATGTAATAACCACAAAGAATAGAAGACAGAGCAGGAAAGGGTGCACATATTGTGCCAAAGGAGTTCAAGTTTTATTCAATAGCCAATGTGGATCCATTCAATGGTTTCAAGATGGAATTGACTCAACTAGAATTGTGTATCAGATACTAGTGTGCAGAATGAATTGGAAGGTAGAAAGACTGGAGACAGGAAGACCATTTAAAAAGCCATTGAAATAGTCTAACCATAGAGTTGTAAGATCTTGAGCTAGAGTTCTGCATTAGAAATTGAAAGACTGATGGCAATAATGCTTTAATTTTCCAAGTGCTCTTCTATTCTATAAAAAAAAATGGCATTCAGTCCTTATCTATAACCCTTATTTATATGTACAAGATAATTCAAAAAGTCTTCCTAGGCATTTGACACAGATAGACAGAATCATCAGAGAACAACACATAGATATAAATCATATAAACACTTCTTTTCTTTACTTAAGTTATAGTAACAGTGGAGATATGGAGTAGATAGGTGATTTCATTGATAGAGGGAACTGACCAATGAGGAATTTCCTCTACCAAAGCAACTGAATATTCTCCCTGAAGCTTGTAGTCTTATAGAGTTGCCTCAAGGTCTGAGAGGTTAAGGGACTTGCCCAAGATCACCTGACCAGTATGTGTCAGAAGCAGGACTTGAATTCAGGTCTACCTGACTGGAGAGGGTAGACCACTGCCTCTAAGTTATAATACATGTGGAAAATAGTCCCTATGCATTTACAAACATGATCATGTTTGCTTTATCAAGGTACGCATAATTCTGTAAATTGACTAGGTGGCTCTTGATACATGTAATAACCTTGATAAAGCAAATATGATCTTGTTTGTAAATGCATGGGGACTATTTTCAACATCTATTATAATCATATATATATATACACATATGAATATGTACATATATGTGCATATCACTCTAGAAAGAAAGATACAACAGCAAATGTATAGTCATATTATCCTTACTAGAGAACTGGTTGTTTTTAACTCTCAAGATTTGCACAATATCAGATAATTATAGTGTATAGCAGATTGATGTAATCAACCAGCATATGGTTTCATATTTTTGCCAACAGTCCATTTACATCTTGAGAATTATATTTATATAAAAAGGATAAATTAGTAAATCCTAATGCTTACTGAGTAGTAATACCTAAATTCATGGAAGAAAAAATGGGCATTAAGTAACTTTCTTTAAATTAGAGAGCAAAGGCACAGTTAATCAATTAGGTATACACTAGCCTTTCTGTTATTCATTTCAATGGAAAGCATTAATCAGCATTCACAAACTAAGTTTGTTTAAAGTTCATTACTATTCCAAGCAGTGGATTTTCCCTGGTAACATGCATCTCAAAGGGAATAAGAAATGAAAGCACTAATGAAAGGGTACCAATTTAGCATGCTGCTTGAATTCAGTAATCTAGGGTTTATGCACATATGCTCAGTTATGTGCAGTGAAGTCCAATTCTACAAGCATTTTTGAACAAGGGTAATGCTGTGTATTTCAGTAATGGGCTATCTATTTTATAATTAGTGGAATAGAGCCCAGCACCTCTCAGATTTCATAAGCAGTTAAAATATCCTGAAGCTGCATTGCTCAATGTGAAATAACATTCCATTTCTGCACAAAAGCATGGGAGCAAAACTACTCATGACTTCTCATTATATCTGGAATAAAAATAAAAGGAGAATCAAAGAGATATGGAAATTACAGAGCTTAACCTTTCTGATCCCCTGGCCTTACAAATTTGTTACTCCTCAAAAGTTCTCTGAAGGTCAGGCACATATCTAAATGTCATTAAGGATTTTATGAATAAAATTAAATAAAAATTTTTATCAATATCTGGTATAATCTAGACCAATATTTTAATAGATTCAACTATACTGTGGTAAGGCTAAACATAATCCCTCTGTCTCTGGGGTTTTAAATAACATGACCAGTATTCAATTCTGGAGAATTATTTACATTTTTTAAAAAGACAGTACAATTCTTTAATATGCCTATTTGTAGTGATCACCAGGGGAAAGGAACTAAAAGAATTTATCATGTCCTTGTAGTCAAACTTAATCTTTGAGCTACTGGTTTGCTAATTATAGCCTATGATAGCTGCAGATAAGAGCATACTAGGGTCATGTTTATATGGTACAAATTGTCTCATGTTGACATAACCTCTGAATTGAGGAGCTATCTTAACATGCCCTTCAGATTTACTTAAAATTAACTGTTAGTAGAAGTGCTAGTACTTGAAAATTATTGTTTGAATATCTGAATTCATAATAAAAATTTCAGGAAGCCTGGAAGCTTTTGAGCAGCTTGCATGAATTTCAGGGGAAAGAAATATTTCATCTTCCAGCACATCAAATAGTAAAACATCAGGTACCTAGAGCTCTTTAATGAGATCACAGGGGAACTAGCTGACTGACCTTGAATATTGCCTTCTTTCCACACATAGGATACCTCAAGATCATGGGATTTAAAACCAGAAGGGACCTTAAAGATCCTCTGTATTTCTCTTTAGCTCCAGCATCTTTCTTGTGGGAGAAAATCTGCCCCACATTCATAAGAATTCTGCTGTGGAATTTCCATCATTGGCTTTCACTTTTTGACATGATTTTCTGTTGGCATACAGACAAAAGCTATCAACTTTTTCCTGCACCAGAAGTGAGCTAGAACCTGAATTTAATTTATGTTTACATCTTCCATGAAATATGATTTCTTACATTTCACATCTTGTCATAGTAATGCTTCATATATCTAGAGATCATGGTCACTTATCCAACAACCTCAAATCCATGACATATCTGTAAGCCATGTATAGCATCTGGAAAACTCCAAGACAGAGGTTTCGACCGCAAAATTGCCCAAAGTTCAAGATACTCTGCAGGTCACAGCCACTTAAAATGATAACTCATAAGCCCAATTGTGTAGGTCACATGCCATAATTAATTCAAAGCAAAGGCCTTGAAATAGGATGATAAGTGGATAGAACCAAGATGGTGGAATAGAAAAAGTACTCCAGTCCAGTTCTCTCCACATTCCCCTCCAAGAAACTTTAAAAAGTTCCTCACATCAAAATTCTGGAGTTGCAGAGCCAACCAAAGGTCAGAGTAAAACATTTTTCCAGCCCAAGACAATTTTGGAAGTCAGAAGATAAGTCTGAGACACCGGAATGGAGACTAGATAAGAAAAAAGAAATAACAGGAATAAGAACAGGCAACTAGGAAACAAAACTGTATTTCTTTGTAGATAATATGATGGTATACTTAGAGAACCCTAGAGAATCAACTAAGAAACTAGTTGAAAAATGATTAATTTAAGGGGCAGGTAGGTGGTGGTGGATAGAGCACAGGCCCTGGAGTCAGGAGGAACTGAGTTCAAATCCAGCCTCAGACACATAACACTTACTAGCTGTGTGACCCTGGGCAAGTCACTTAATCCCATTGCCTAGCCAAAAAAAAAAAAAAGAAAGAAAAAAGAAAAAAAAGAAAAACGATCAATTTAGCAAAGTTTCAGGATACAAAATAAACCCCAAATTTCAATGCAGATAGAAACCCTTCTGAGACGTCTGTATAAGGGTAGGATTGCAGAAACTGTCTGTGATGATACCTCTATTCATTTCCAGCTGATTTTTATTCGACAAAATCACAGGCAATGTTAATATTCACATCAGGTTGGGCAAGTAGAAAATTGAAGAACCTATAAAAGAGCAGCTTAGAGATGTTTCTTTTACGTATATGTTTAAAAAAAAAGGTAGCTTCGTAACAACGCATGTACACACATGGCCAATAACATCCAGCAGTAGCTCCCAAAAGAACCAGAGGAGAAGAACCAGAATGATGAAAGATGCTGTTAAGAACCTCTAGCTAAATAATATCTGTTATCTATGCCCCATCAGAGCCTCCTTTGGTTTAGCTGAACCCTACAAAGATAACTCCCAGGAATATTTTGCTAAGTCTAGAGGAAATTGGCTGGTTTCTGATGAGTTCCAAGGGACTGTGATCTCCTCTACTGCAAGCTAAAGGTATACTCTGTCCTGATCAGTCAAGGATCTAATAGTTCAAGACAAGTCCAGAACTCAAGAATTTGCTCTGGGCCAGTCTTAACTAGTGTGTATTTTTTTCAAATTTGTTCCAGCCCAGACTTACACAACTGGTACTAGATCAGAACAGATTTTGTCTCTAGGACTGGAAAGGAGGGAGGGGCAATAGTTGTGATATCCATGTGAAGTTTAGCATCTTATACAGAAAAAAACAGCATCTTGTATAACAGAAGAAATAAGTCTTTTTGTTAGTCAATTACTACATCCTATGGAATTGGTGGAAGTGGATTTCATACAGGACGCAATTTTTACAAAACTGATAACTATACTTCTATAAGGGCCTTAAAAAATGAGCAAACATCTTCAAGGTTTTATCCTATGAGAAACAATTTTATTCAACAAGCAAGTGATTTTAGTGTGGTAGCCATCTAGATCGTCTTATTCCAAAGGCATAACTTTCTCTTTTAATCATTCTTCTCAGAAATATGACATATGGGACCTAAATTAGCTTTCATTCCACATTGCTTAGGAGTCAATGGACTTTACAACACAAATTATTACTATAAAATTCAGAATCCTAAATAATTCTGGGCCTTGGTTTCTCTATTTGTTAAATGAAGGTGTTGGACTAGAATATCTCTAAGGTCCCTTCTGACATTCTCTGATTTTCATCAGATCCTAGAACCACTGATTTAGAGCTGCAAGGAACTTTAGAAGGCATTTAGTCCAATGTCCTTATTTTATAGGTAAAGAAACTGACACTCAGAGAGATTAATGGCTTGCCTAAGGTCACAGAGGTACCAAGTAGCAGAATTGGGATTTGAATTTGAGTCTTCTAACTCCATATACAGAACTCTTCATTAAACTGTGTCTGTGATGCATTCCAGAATTATAGAATATAAAAATTGGGAAGGACCTCAGATATAATCTAGTTTAATTGTCTCATTTTACAGATGATAAAACTGAGGTTCAGTGAAGTGACTTGCTTGAGGTCATATATCAGGCTAGCAGCAAAGTCAAGAACCCAGATCTCCAACTCCTACTCCAATGGCCTTCCAACACTTTGCAATGAAGGAAAAATAGGGAAGTAGATTACCTCATTCAAAACAAGTTCTCAACAGGGCATATATCATAACACATGCATACATACATGTGCGCATGCACAAATGCACATAAACACCTATGTATAGCCACTGCATGTCTTATAATTAAAAATACATAATACTTCTTAACTTTTGTGATTCAATTACTTATACATAAAATACTTCTTCAGTCTGTTAAACTGTATGGTCCCTGAGAACATGAACTGTGAATTTTTTCATATTTCTATCACCTAATATTTGTTGAATATTTCAACATTTTAACATGTCAATGATTTAATCTTATTTGATTACCTCTTCCACCAACATAAATCATAACTCCCCTGTGCCTTATTAGTGGTTTTATGTGTTTCTGTGGGGATGGGAGGGGAGGTGGAATCACCAGAGGACCAATACTTTGATGAATTTCCCCATTCTATGAGAGGCAGCTTGGTAACATTGATAGAAAGCAGAACTAAAAGCCAGGAGTCCCTGGGTTCAGGTTCTACCTTTGACACATGCTGGTCATGTGACCTTAGACGAGCTGCTTCATCTTTCAGTGCTCTAGCCAGCTTTCTAAAACTATAAATTGAAGAGAAGGTGCTGACTTGCATTGGTAGAGAAAGTTCGCTATACCAACCAATAAAATCACTGGTAAGTCCTCTATCTATATCTCCAAACTAGATTAATATTCAGAGCCTTTGAAGCTTGGCACTAGAGCTCAAGTTCTAATCCAATTTGTAGAGCCCAGATTCATCCTCCTAACTCAAGATGAGGCACTAGAATAGGACCTGAGTGGAAGCTGTATAACATTTTAAAAGGAAAAGCTGTTTTGAGTCAAAGATCATTTCATAAATAAGTTACAGTCACAGACAAAAGCAGGGAAGGAAAGCAGGGGAAAAGAGGAAGCCCATTATTTTGACTTGGAAAGGATTACTGAAATACAGTTTTGT
Source organism: Phascolarctos cinereus (assembly GCF_003287225.1). NCBI lineage: Eukaryota > Metazoa > Chordata > Mammalia > Diprotodontia > Phascolarctidae > Phascolarctos > Phascolarctos cinereus. Next base: position 112,380,287 of record NW_027555958.1, on the reverse strand, counting down.
GTCTGAGTGTGTTGGGGGTGGGTAGAGAGGGAGGGTAACAAATTAACACTTTCTCTTCCTCTCAGAATGGTCCCTCAGAACAATTCCTGCAGACAACACATCAGAGAGGTCCAACCCAGAAGCTAAATGAATGGGATGTCCAAACCAAGCTCCACGGCTACAACTGGTGCATATGTCAAAGAAATAAATGGTTTTGGTCTCCATTTCAACATTACATTTGAACTTGCAGGTATTTCTTTATGTAGTTTTGAAAATTTTAGGGGCATGAAAGTGAGCTCCATGACATCAGAAAAAAGAGAAGGAAAATAGTATTTTTGTGCCCAGCTTTACTCTCCAGGGGCAATGGTAGGAATTTATCAGGGTCTGCTCTGCTTTTCCAGTCCTAAGAAAAGATAAAGTAAGAGCAAGAACAGGATCATGTTATTGAATTAATGACATTGTACTCAAAGGGAAAGATAATGTCCATCAGGGCTGACACTTTTAGCAAATCACTTAGAATTCTGCCTGTTTTTGACTAGGCTAAGTCTGTCTTTTTATCCAGGTTACACATCTTCCACAGAAGGCTCTAGGAAAGATTTTTCCCCTTTCCTTGAATTCAAGGACAGAGAGAGAAAGTCTTTTCTTCCTAAGCCTGTTTACGATTACACTTAAAAATGAAAGGGTCTCTTTTGTGTCTGTATGAGTTGGTTTCAGGTTTTTACAGATATTTTCAGAGCTCATTGTCCACGACAAGCTGCTCTCTTATGCCATTGGCTCTTGCTGTGTTGGCATCTTTGGCTGCCTGAATGAGATTGTTTAGGGATTATTAGATCAACCACATGCATTCTGCTTTTGTTTTAATGGTTTTTTGTCCAGAGATAGGGAAGTTGGCTGGGGCCCCAGAGATGAAAGGAGGTCTGTGGGGTTAGGGGGAGGTGAGGGTATAGAGAAAATAGAGATAAATGTGCAGTGATGAGTGTTTTCTGCTTCTAAGAGTCATGGGAGAATATAATGATTTGAGTTTGAGGTGAGGGGAACAAGATGGCAATGTAGGACAAGAAATTATCTCCCATGGTGGTGCCAGGATAACATCTACCAAGATATGTCTCTAAATTACATCAAGAACTTCTATGAAGGATGTGTGAGTATTAAGCAAAGAATGAAATCAAATGAGTCGGACATGTTCATGTGTTTTTACCTGATTTGCACAAATGAAGATAGATGTTACATTCTGAGAATAATATCAAGTATCAATGATGCTTTTAAAAATTATTATGTACCTAACTTTAAACAACAAAACCAAATAAATATATACTTACAACTATTTACACATAAAGGTTAGTTCCCACACACAATATTTCTTCTACATTCACTTCTACTTTGGGTTTGATCAACTCTATTGTGTGTATATAGATATAAATACATATAGATATGCATCCATATGTGTGTGTGTGTGTGTGTGTATATATATATGTATATAGTGTGTGTGTGTGTGTGTGTGTGTGTGTGTGTGTGTGTGTGTGTATGGTCATACAGTGCATATACAGGCTTTGCTTTCTCCCCTTTGTGTAAATACCTACCATACACTGTTCTATTTATTGTATGTAATGGTAGTATCCCATTATACTAATATCCAATTTATTCAGCCAGTTGCCAACTCTTTGACATTTAGGTTTGTTTCTAGTTCTTTGGAATTATAAATAACGTTGTAGATCTCATTTTCTTCTTTATGCTGATGTTCTGAGGATATATTCCCAATAATGAGACGCTTCGCTCAGAGTAAAATCTTTTTTGTGATTTGTATACTGCCAGATTGCTCTCAGAAAATTCGCCTAACACTTCCTTTTAAACTATAGTATGAGCATAACCACTCCTAACTGAAAGCTAAAATAAATGAACTCATGAAGCTCTTTGGCTATTGGCCTTTAAACAGTCCAATGCCTCAATTCTCTTATTAAGAAGCACAAAATTATGATGATCAACTGTGAATGACTTGGCTATTCTCAGCAATATAGTGATTCAAGATAATTCCAAAGGACTCATGATGAAAAATGCTATCCTCTTCCAGAGGAAGAACTGATGGAGTTTAATGCAGATCAAAGCATACTTATTTTTTACCTTCTTTAATTTTCTTGTGTATGTGTGGGGTTTTTTTTGTCTGTGATATCTTTTACAACACGACTAATATGGAACTACGTTTAGCATGACTGCACATGTATAACTTATATGAAATTGCTTGCCTTCTTAATGAGGGGGAGAGGAAGAGGGAGGAAAATAATTTAATTTAGAAGTCAAAAAATTTTAAAAACAAATGTTAAAACTTTTTACATGGAATTGGAAAAAAAACACTAGAAACAAAAAAGTACAAAATTAGTCGCTAATACCAAGTAACACCAGCTGCACATTATTTGGCCATTTAGTTAGGAAAGCCTTAAAGTACTACATAAATATCAATTATTACTAGTAGTAGTACTTACTTAAAAATGGCAACATACATATTTATGAGTTTAATGAAGATTCAAAAAATGCAAATAGATTCATTTGATTACTTAGACATTCTAGATGAACTAACATTCATAAAATTCATAAAAAGGACTATAAAGCTAGTGAATATCACCTTAAATCAAAACTTTTAAAATAATTTTCCAATTGCACTATTAAAAAGAAAGTATTCCTTGTGTTATTGTTACTATAAATATTTCAAGGATTAAGTGAACAAATCTTTTAACAATGTATCTTGAGGGTTGGACTAAATGATAGACTCTAAGGTCATTTCTAGCTCTATGATTTTATGACGTATTGATTTGAGATAGCTCCAACAAATTACTCATGGAAATATTATGTGTTTTCCTTTTTTGCCTGTCAAATGACATTTCATTATAACTGTCACAGCTCAGACCTCCTACAGTGATCGGTCAGTTCCACACCCTTTTCTTTGGCTCAGTTCGAATGTTCTTCCTCGGGGTATTGGGCTTTGCAGTCTATGGGAATGAAGCCTTGCATTTTAGCTGCGATCCAGACAAGAGGGAAATAAATCTCTTCTGTTACAACCAGTTCAGGCCAATAACTCCACAGGTAAATATTTTATTTTTTAAAAAAGAAAGAAAAGTTATCTTATTCAGAAGTCTGCAGTGACAAAAAAAAGTAGAGAAATAATGGTATTGCCTAGATAATTCCAGAAAAATGTATTTTAGCTTAAATTATCTCTGAAATGAGGGAGTTGGCTATCCATGTTGCCTTTTAGCTCTACATTCTTTGGATCTTATAATCTTCATGTTTCAGAGAAAGATAAGTTGGGAAGAAAACTCAATTGTTTAGGTCAGGGCTTCTTAAACTTTTTCTACTCCCCAACCACTTTTCCTGTTTCAGCAGTGTTCATTGGTGTTGCATGGCCTGAGGGCATGCGCAGTGCAAAGTGTACCTGCTTTGTGTTCAGAACCAAGGTTGCAGTGAAGTTGCCCAATGCAACATGGGCAAGTGCTGCCAGAAACTCTGTGGATTCCTTATGCGTTAGATTTTGAATTAATTTTTCGTCATTGCGAGTTCAGAAACCTTTTACTGTTGCCAAGTGGGGTAGTGACCCACAGTTTAAGAAGTGCTGAATTTTAGGTAATGTACTTATTTCTCAACTTTATTTTAGACATCTGGGCTATATTAATAAAGAGAAAATAAAATAGTTACTTAAAGAACACTATGCGCCATTAGTTGTAAATTGGGGTAAAATAAGTGAATAAAATTGTAAATACATCTTTCAATTTTAACAAATTTTAAATATTTTGTTATTTAAGAATGAATTGAAAATATATTGTTTCACTAACTTAATTAAAATATTGAAATATTCTAGAATAAGTGCACATCTATATTAGTAGAACTTTCCTTAATGGGAGTTCCCTATACTAATAAAATCCAGGTCCAAATCCCTTCAGTAAAAGTATTTTTATAGTTGACAATGTAAGTTTTGAAAGAAAAGCTAAAGTTAAGCTCCTGAGAGTACTAATGCAAGTTTGTTTGTTTGTTTGTTTGTTTGTTTTAACAGACATATGGATGAAATTATTTGACTAATGTTTCTGCCATTCTTTAGGTATTCTGGGCATTACAGCTAGTGACTGTACTGGTTCCTGGAGCTGTTTTCCATCTTTATGCTGCATGTAAAAGCATTGATCAAGAAAGCATACTTCAGAGACCCATCTACACTGTCTTTTATATCCTCTCTGCCTTACTGAGAATAATCCTCGAGGTGATAGCCTTTTGGCTTCAAAGTCATCTTTTTGGTTTCCAAGTAAAATCTCTTTATCATTGTGATGCCAGTTCTCTTGAAAAAAGATTGGGCATCATAAGATGCCTGGTCCCAGAACATTTTGAAAAGACCATATTCCTCATTGCTATGTACACATTTACAGCAGTCACGGTGGCATTGGGAGCTGCAGAAGTTTTTGAGATCTTATGTAGAAGGTTAAGCTTTTTAAGTGGGTAGTGGCTGTCGTTTATCTGTTACTCTGGGGTTCATCCACTTCATTTATTTTTGATTGCATTCAATGAAAGCTTAAATTAAAAGGGTTTAGTTTGGTCTTATTTTGTTCTTAAAGCATAGGCCACCTTCTCTGGAGTTCTCTTGAGATGCCTGTTGTTTAAAAGCTACTGTTGGTATAGTTCTAATGGAAGATACACTATAGAACACTGATATAGCACTTCTCTAGCAAAAAATGTGGTTTAATTTTGTATGTAGCCCTTTACTCCATGATCATTTGGGTATGTAATTATTATCTCTGAAAAATATCTTTCATAGAATGTTAGGGTCAGACCAGATTTCTAGTCCAACCCTTATCTGAAAAGGATAGCCCTCAACTCATTTTACTCTGTCCCCTAAAGTAAAGTCACGATCTTATACAGCAGCCCACACCATAGCATCCAGGTAAAAGTTAACTTTAAGTCATGACAACCATGGAACAATTAATAAATAGGATATTCTATAGTTTGATTAGAAAGTTGAAGAAAGGAAGCTAGTAATTTAGATGCATGTATTCTATTCATTCCTGTCATTGCACTGATATTTAATGAGAACAAAGATGAAAGTAATCACTAGATGGAGTAAATATCCCCATAAGATGATTTCCACTAAATGGAAGATTTTAATGCATGTTTGTCTGCTATAGTTGAAGCTTTAATGACACTTTCTCAAAATATAATGATTAATATGATATAAATTCTGACTATAGAGAAGATTCTCTTCCAAAGATACTTTATAGCCGGCCCCCAGAGGCAGGAAATCTCAGGGCTTCTTTTTCTGGAATTATGAAACAGTTAACAGACAGCCAATGTCACTGACTTTTCATCAGGAGTGGGCCTCAGGGATAGATACAGTCTGGCTATTGGTGTTTATTTGGGAGGAGTTTAATAAAAACTTGAATTCACAATACAAAGATACTCTGATATTCCCTCATCATAATGAGTTAAGGTTCAAGATGGGGTCAAGGCAACAGAGCACCATGGGGTGAAAAAGGGCTTACAGCTGGTCTAGATGATGTATTCATTTATCAATATTATTTTGTTGAGAAAGGAAAAGTTTTGAAACAAGGGGGAAACACAGACATACACTTACATGAATAAGGTCTCCGAACTCTATACAACTATTTATCATTCTGTAACATCTTATTTTTCCTCGATTTGAGAAAAAGTCATGATTAAAGCTTTGTCTAAATAAAACAAGACTGAAAAAGTAAGCTACATTTCACAAATGCAGAGAGAGAGAGAGAAAGTGAGAAAGAGACAGAGAAAGAGAGACAGACAGACAGACAGACAGAGACAGACAGAGAGAGAGAGACTCAAAAGGTAGGTGTGATAGAAAGCAAAAGGATTCCAGTCTTAGATTTCCTATTGACTTTGGTCAGTCATTTAACTTCTCTTGGCCTCAGTCTCTTCATCTATGAAATGAGGGAGTTGGACTATTTGATTTCTAAGGCCCTTACCAAGTCTAAAATTATATAAATCTATGACAGCACTGATTACACATACTCTTAGTAGTCCATATTGTTTAGTTCTATACTGAAGATTTAGTATTTATAAACTCAGATCAAATTAAAAGAAATTAGTGGCAAATGACAATAATCAGGAACTACTGCTTTGTTGATATACAACAGTGGCTAAGTGTGATACAATATTGTCTGCTAAAATGCATAATGTAGTCATAGCAAACCTCAAATTTGATATAAATTACTAGACTAAATTGCCCAAGGGGTTCTAAATTTGAATTTAGACAAAATTTTGATTTTAAACAAAATCTCTTCAAGAATTTTGTATATAAATGAATGTTTTAGAGGACATGATGCCACAAATAGGTAATATATTGCTATGAAATGCCCTAAAATAAAACTGTCTACAGAAATATAAAATGATAATATATCTTCATGTTCTTAGTCTTTTATAATAAACTTAAAGTGTACTGAGAATATAACCTTAATTTGCAGTGCTGAAGATAGACCATATACTAGAGTTATGACCAAAATAAATCTTCTGCAAGTAAAAAAAAATGTGATATATCAACTTTTGTTTAGGTTTCATTCCATAATAAAATCCCGTATTAGCCAATTCTAGGCAGAGTTGAAAGAATATGAAAAACCGACATTATCTGCCATGCACATTATATGCAGAGTAAATATTTGTTGAATTCAATTAAAATTAACCCAATTTTGATTCTGGATAAAAAAAAATGAGAAAATACGAGTCAATTTTTTTTTAATTTTGTTTAAGCTATTTCAACCTAGAGTATTTGAATTCATTGATAAGAATACTTGCTAAATTATTTATATGATGATTTTATTTTTTCCAAATACATTAATTTTTATACATTTTTAAAAGATTGTGATTTTGTTAGACAAGTGCTATAGAGTTTGATTATTTATTTGGTAATTTCATATATTTAAAAGGGAAATTATCTGATTTCTTTACCTGAATTCAAAAGCTAACTTTGCTTCTGGACCACTTTGTAATTTTTTCCCAAGTCATCTAAGACTTTTAGACTTTTTCCACCCTATTTTGTTCACATTACTTCAATCTAAAATACATTAATTAGTTAATAATTATGAATTAGTTAATAGGATTATCTGATTAAAATATTTTGAAATAACTTTTGATTTTTCTAAACATGTCAATCATTTTATATTTTGAAAAGATTGCAACTTTGTTAGACATACATTATTTAGCTAGATCATTTATTTGACAACTTTACATCTTTCAAAGTGACAATATAAATGATTTATTTATCTGAATTTGAAATCTTAATTTGTTTTTTGGCTTACTTTATGACCTTTTCTAAGTCACTTAAATTTTTTGAATTTGCTTTCCATTCTGTAAATTCAGGATAATGATACATACCCTGACCTATCACATAGGGTTGTTGTAAGTTTTAAATGAGTTAATAGCTGTGAAATCTCTTTGACAGTATAAAGCTCAAGACAAATATATAGAACTTCTTAATAAGGTTTATATTATTCATTGAGATGTAAAATACTCATTCAACTCTTTTAACTTGGATGAGTTGTGTCCTTCCTATTTATTTCAGTTGCAAAAACACAAAATATTTTTAATTCTGTTGGAGGCAACTAGAATGTTTACTTACATGTATAGGTTAAGTTACAGTTTAATATTATTTATATCGTAAAATGTATCTGGAGAGGACTATAGAGTTAATCTAGCTATTTTAGAAAAATTAAAAGGCTTATTATAATTTTTGTCAGTTTTACTATTTTCATTTGGAAATATACATAAACTAATTGCTACTTTATTTTCATCACAGCATCATGTTATAATTCTGAAACTTTCTTCTTAAAACTTAATCCCTCCCTGAAAAGTTGGTTGAACTACATTGCTAAAACATTGTGCTAAATGCTGTTGGGGCCACATAGGGAGCTAGAGTTCTGAACTTTACAATTTTATAACTTCAAGACTTTACAACCTAAGACTAACAGAACTAAGCTGCCAGGGTTAGACTAGTGCAGAGTATACACCATTGCTTTAAGGGAAAGAGAAATTTCTAAGTGGTCTTACTGGGAATTTGTGTTGCCTGTTCTACAGAATAAGTCTAATACTGTTAGTTTAGATTTAGCTAAGGTTTAGTTGACAAAGTCATTTTATTAAATCACCTCATGTGTAAAGATTAAAATGCTAGCTTCTCTACCACTTCCTAAATTTACTCAGTCCTCAATAAGTTGTTACCTTTCTGTAATGGCCATCTCTTGACTCCTTATTTAATCTCCATTTCTTCTATGCTCCCTTCCATTCAATGAAATTCTTCATATGTACACATATATATGTATTATATGTTATCATATTATATAGTGTATTGCAATATTATATATTATATACATATATATAACTTCTAATTGAAAGCTTGTATCAACTCTTTATGATGAAGGGCTCCTAAAACAGGGTTACTTTATTTTGATCCTATATGCATTCTATCATGAATGAATAAATGAATGATAAAGCATTCATCAAGTATTTAAGATATGATAGGCACTGTAATAAGCCCTGAGGATACAAATACAAGCAAGACAATCCCTTCTGTCAAGGAGCTTACATTCTAATAGGGAATGATAATGTGCAAAGCAGAGCTAGTAAGGAAGCAGGCACACAAGTCCTGCAGCATAGATTATAAATAGCCTGGATTGTGGAAGCTAGATTTTGAACAAGATAAGGTAAAAGCTCATTTGTCAGAGGCCCCAGTCCCAGGCCTTGTTCAATGTCCCAGTGGGAAGGGAATGAGGAGGATGGCTTAGAATGCAGGTGGAATAGTTCCAAACAGAATGTCATCATTGACATTTTTTTTTTACTAATAGTTTATTTTCTCAATGCACTACTTGTATAAAGAGAATTACACAGACATGGTCTCTATTAACTGGCAGTTTACAACCTAAGCCATGTAACAGTATCATAGGCAAGCAAGGACATATAATAAAAACAGTAAACCAGAATCTCATATAAAAAATCAATAAAAGCTAGGAAAAAATACTCTTCAAGTGCAAAGCAGGAAATAATCATAGGAATTCCGAGGTTAGCCTGTGTGAGTCAAGGAATCAATGTTTGCTTGGTTAACCCAAAAAGGTTTCACAAAGCAGATAGGATTTCAGGAACTATTCAAATTGCGGTGAAATATAAGGGGGTAGAAAGCTGTTCACGATTTACATATATATTCCATATCTGTTAACTGAATGCTTCAAATAATTGTTAGAATAAATTGTTAGTGGATCATTCTAGACCAAACCTATATTAGATTTACATGAACCTAGTGCTTTATTATTTAATAACTTTTCAGATGTACCTTTTCAAAGCATATAATTTCAGAGCTAAAAGGAGTTCCAGATATCACTTAGTCTAACCAACCCCTACAAGATGGACAACTCAGAAAGAATAAGTAACTTGAACAGATTCATAGGTCTACTTAGCAGCAGAACCAGACAGTACTAGAAGTAATTTCCAGTCCTTAGTCTTTGTTATTTTCACTATACTGTGCTGTGGCTGCTTTTTATTACATAGAATTGGTCATGATGAAACATATGACGTCCATCAAAATATAAAGTTAAAATCTGAAATAATACATAGAAAAATTATAAAGTAGATAACAGTTCTGTCTCTGAATACTGAAGTTAGGACTTCATTGCACAACTAATTGACCAGTGCATTTGAATTAAGCATTTGATTTGTGCTAAAACACTGTGCTAAGTGCTGTTGGGGCCACATAGGGAACTAGAGTTCTGAACTTTACAATTTTATAACTTCAAGACTTTACAACCTAAGACTAACAGAACTAAGACACATGCAACAAGAAGTGCAAAATGTGAGAGAGTATCTAAATCATAATGTGCTAACTGTAAGATAGAGGTTAAAAGTGCTGTAGGAATTCAAAGAAGAGTTCAGTAATGGCTTCAATAGCAAGGGAGGACATTATGGAAGAGTAGGATTTGAAGTGGTCCTGAAGAAAGTGTAAGATTTAGGAAAAGGAAAGGAGGAAGGCTCTCCAAAGTGAGAGTAAAATAAGCAAACACATTAAGGTTTAAATGAAAATGGCTTGTTTCTCAGATTGCAAAAGAAGAAAGATATATACTAGTAAATAGTGGAAAAGAAGTTGTATAAAAAAGATGTAATCAGATTATAGAAGGCCTTAAAAACCAGGCAGAGGAATTTAGACTCAATAGAATAGTATATTGTCATAAAATACTTTGAGGAGAAGATTGGTATGTTGAACGTGGTCTTTAAGGAAGATTTGAATGGCAGTGGTTACAAGAGTTAGCCTTGGAGGAAGGAAAGGCTTAAATCAGAAAGGTGATTTAGGCAATATGAGATTCTGAAACTGAACCATGATGATGCCAACAGGAATTGGGTAGCAGAATATATATATGAGGGACATTTTAGAGAAAGAATCAAAAGAACCTGAAGTCATCTTTGACTTACTCTCATCATTTTCATGAGTCAAATTTGACTTTAAGTTTTTAAGTCTTGGTAATTGAGGGAATTATAGTACCAATTGAAAGAGAAAAGGCAATCAGGAGGGGAAGTTGGTTTGGGAAAAATGATGAATTCGGCTTTGCACATGTTAAATTTAAAGAGATGGACATTAAATTGTAGATTGTTTGAGATACAAAATTGGATAGGATGAGAGAATAGGAAAGAAAGATTTGGTTGCTTTCAAAAGAGACATGATAGGCAAGGTCATAAAAATGAACATGGAAGAGTATAAAGAGAGAAGAGCAGAGTTCTAAGAAACAAAGTTTGGAGACTCCATAGTCAAATTATTGTCGGGATGGGAGTGGGAGGAGGTGGAAATAAGCATGAATGAAACAGAGAGAAGATAGGAGAATCAATATAGTGAAATCTCAGAAATCACAGGAGGACAGAGTTTTAAGGGGGAAGCAGAGGTTCACAAACTTTTTGGTGTCATGATTTGAATATTTTAGTACCACTTCTGTGTTTTGCCATACATTGATATAAAAAAAAAAGATCTTCAATCATTAGTTTGCAATGATACTGAATGAATCTAAATAAAACAGCAAGTCCAGCCACACCGGTCAATTTATACAATTTTAAGGTAAAAGTTCATTTCTACAGATAAGATATTAATCCTTTCTTTACGTTTGTAGCTAAATCTTTAATTCACAGATCATGTAGCCTCTGGAAAACTCAACCATAAATCTGTGAGAGAAAGAGAGTTTTTAAAAAAGACAAATAATGTCAGTGTTACTTTGTGAAGATAGTTCTGATCGTACAGATTCTGTGAAAGGGTCTCAGGGACACACAACGGTCCAAAGACCACATAGAACTGTTGGTCTAAATATCAGAATACAGTAAGGCCATGAAGGAGAGAGAAAAAGCCATTTTTTAAAAAAATTTCACAATCAGTTGTTTTTAATGACCTTTAAGACCCAATAGAGTTACTAAAGATGTGGTAATAAAAGCTAGGTTGTAAAAAGTCAAAGAGTGAATGAGTAGTAAATAAATGGAGGCAGAAGTTAGAGAATAAACTTTTATCAAGTTTGGCAGTAGGACAAAAAGACATGTCTGGAGTGAACAGAGAGAAAAGTGAAGGTTTTTTTCAAGGTTAGGGATATCTATGCAGTTTTGAAAACAGAGAGAAGGCAACAGTAAGAGAAAGAGAAACATGATGCTGGATAAGGAAGAAATATGTTTGGGAATATAGGCCACAAGAGTCAGAACATGATGAGATCAAGGGTGGAAGTTTAGAATAAGTTTCTATAAAAATTAGGATAAAAATCTAAAGGCATGCAGAGAACGGGAGAGGAGTCTAAGGAAACCAATGTGGATACACTGCAGACTTTTACAGAAGGCAGAAACAAGGTCAGATAATAAAGTACAAATACAAAAAACAAGGAATGGTCCTTGGAGGATAAAATTGGAAGTGCTAAAGCTTAGAATGAGCTGAAATTGGCAAGAAAAGATAAGGATAACAAAAAAAAAAGTTTTGTTGTTGTTTTTAACTATATTGGAAGAAAGAGGAGGACCAAAAAAGAGGTGACTACTGCTGAAAGTGGTTGGAATGATGACAACCGACAAAAGAGAGAAGGAAGATTTTGTTCAATTCCTATTTTGCTTCTGTTACTTCTGCTAAGGAAAATTGTCTTTGGATTGTAAAGGACAGAATGGAAATGCCTAGCAAGGTGTTCACACCCAAAAGAAATGAGGAGCAAGTAAGAGAACATCTAGCTGCCCTAGATGAGTTTGTCACCTGACTTAGATTAACATTCTCAGGCACTAACAGAACTGGTAGATATGACTGACAAGCCAGTCAGTGATCTTTGAAAGATAGTGAACAAGAGAGCAAGAGAGATACTACGGAATTAGTGAAAGGGATATCCTAAATTTCTAAAAATGATAAGATAATGGAGTCTGTAAATTACAGGTCAGTGAGCTTGACTTTGACTGCTGGCAAAATTCTAGAATATTATTATAGGCATGGTCAACGAACATCTAGAAAATGAAGTAATAATTGTAAAGAACCGGCATGACTTCGTCGAGAAAGAAAAAGGAAGATCAAGATTATTTCCTTTCTTGACAGTTACTAGATAGGTAGAATAGAAGACTGCTTTTACACAGAGATAGATTTTACCATAGTGTCTACCATAGTGTTTACCAAAGTGTCTAAGTATCTCATGCTAATCTCCTGAAAATATAGAAAGAAGCAGGCCAAATTGATAGTATCATGAGGTGAATTTTGAAACAGTGGAATGGTTACATACCCAGGTCTCCAGTGGAGAATCCACAGGATTCATGCTTTACCCTGGGCTGCTTATCACTTTAGTAACAACTTAGATAAAAGTATACACACACTTATCAATTTCACAGATGACACAAAACTGGAATACCTAACACACTAGATAATTGCATCAAGATTTTTAAAGTTCCTGGGGGTTGAATGTCAAGCCTAATCGAATAAAATGACGTTTAATAAGGATAAATGTGAAATCTTATGCTTAGAGTAAGAAAATTAACTTCATAATTCCAAGATGGGGTGGGGGCAGGAAATACATTTAGACCTCTGAAAAAGATACGGGGGTTTAGTGAAGCATGATTTGATGGCCAATGAAACCAATTCAATTTCAGGATGCATTAGGGAAGGCATAAAGGGTTGGACTAGATGGCCTCTGTAGTCCTTTCTAGGTCTACATCTGTGATCTTTATTACCCCCAAGTCCAGTACTTTATCCACTAAGCCAGGTTACCTCCCTGGGGAACCTTCTAAGCCTTTATAGTCCTCATTTCCTAAGTTTCTATTTGTACTAAAGTTTACTTTCAATAATAATCACTGGATTTCAAGGGTTTCATTCTACTGAAACATAACACATAGATAAATAGCCACAACTGCAATAATCTTCTAAGTAGTGTACCCACATTCAGTGTTTCCAATCCATCCTATACATCAGATTAATCTCCCTAAAACTCCACTATCATGTCACCTGCCAATTTCAAACAACATCCAAATACCTTTGTCTAGTACACAAGGGCCTCCAGGATCTGACCCCAATCTATTTTTCTAATCTTATATCCCCAAATCTCACAGTTCTCCTTTACATTTTATTCCAGATTAAAGTGGATTATTTGCTATTACTCAAACATGCCCCCATGCTTTCTGGTTTCAGTGCCTTTTTTGGTCAAGCTGTTGCCTTCACCTGAAATGCCCTCCCCTATCTAAAATGCCGTCTTCCTAGAACTCCCAGTTTGGAAGTACTTATTTCCCTGTTCTATATTCCCCAAAAGAGAAGCGACACTAGGTGATCCAGTGGATAGAGTGCCAGATCTGGAGGCAGGAACACATTTTCCTGAGTTCAAATCTGGCCTCCGACACTTACTAGCTCTGTGACCCTGTGGAAATCACTTAATACTGTTTGCCTCAGTTTCCTGGAGAAATAGGAAATCACTCCAGTATCTTTGCCTAGAAAACCCCAACTGAGGTCAGGAAGACATGACTGAAAATGACCAAAAAGCTCCCCAAACACTTTATAACTTTAATTTTTTTCCCTTCTCTAACTTCCCACAGCAGTTTATATTTATCACACATTCTGCTTTTCGTGTTACAATCATTTATATAGAAACTCTATTTCCTCTTTACTAGACTATAGCCTCCTTGATAAGTCACCTCTTCATCCCTCCAGTGCCTTAAACATAAAAGGTACCCAAGAAACGTGTTGTTGAAGTAATGCATGAAGACCATTTTTGCTCTAAACTTTCAGTTTCGAGGTGTGAAATCCTAGCACAGTGTGCTTAATAAATACTTGCTGTTGGTTTTTTTTTTTGTGGGGGGGGTCTCTCCCTGAAAGGAATTTTAGAGAATGCACTTTAAATACATTTTCTCATTTGGGGAAGGAACTGGATATAAAGTTCCAAAAGATCTTAGGAAGCTTTCTGTTGTTATTGTCAAAAATTACAAGGGGGCTCCGGGATAGGGGTGGGAGGGCTTGGCCAAATCATCTGTTCATCTATCAAATAGTTCACTAAGCCCCAGGCACTATACAGAACACTGTGGATGCAAAGCAAGCAAGCAACAAACAAAACGGTCCCTGTCCTGAAGGAATTAGATTTACTGGGAGGTGGGAATATGTACACAGATAAATAAATTTAAAATACATTCAAACTAAACACAAAGGGTTGGGGAGAGGGAAGCATACATGTTTGAGGGTGTCGGAACAAGTAGTGATGCTTCTAACTTTTACATTTTCTCCCTCAAACCCTTAGCCTTGTCCTACAATGTTCCTTAACAATCAAAGCAGCGCTTAGCTGCGGTGTCTTTCCACCCAGGAGGGTCACGCCTTCTTTAGGTCCGCTCTGTAAAGGCGTGAGTGCGCGTGTGCGCGTAACGTGCGTGCGCGCTCCGGCTCCCTCTTTCTCATCTTTCATTAAGATACTGAGGGAGCCGGGCTTCCATGTCTTCAGCGGGCGTGCCCGCGCGTGAGCGCGCACGCCTCCCAACCCTCTCGCTCGTGTGACCTTTCTAGCGGAAGCGGAAGTTCCCGGTGACTAAGGTGGCTGTGTGAGAGTAAGGAAGAGGCTGTGCCGGGAGCAGAGATGGCCGCCTTAGCACCATTACCCCCACTGCCCCCCGCAGTTTAAGAGCCTCCAGCATCATCTGAGGACGGCGCAGGAGCATGACAAGCGGGACCCCGTGGTGGCCTACTACTGTGAGTCCCTCTCTGTTCACTGCTCAGTACCTAGACACACCGCCCCCTCTCTAGACTCCCCGTCCCGGATAAATGGTACCCCCCCCGTGCAAGCATCCCTCCCCTCGCCCCACCCCCGGCACTGGCCAGAAACCCGACCAGGGATACCTTGGCCCAAGCAGGGCCCCTGCCTCTGAATCTCTAGTACTTACCTGACTACTCTTCCGAGTTGGGCCAGTTCTTCCTTGTTTATACCTCCATAGCCATTATTAGTTTGTGAACAGCAGTACCATTCCCCCCTAGTTCTCTCTCTGAACATTTCTGCAAAAGAGAAACGTATATGTGTTTATGTGTATGTATGTGTGTGTGTGTATATATTTATACACATGCATGTATGTGCATACATGTATATCCATATGCGTATGTCTTCATACATATGTGTGTGCACTGTACACATACGTACATGTTCAACCCATAATTATACCCAACCTTTTAAAATATGACAGCAGACAATCCACGACGTACATAATCTGCATGTAGATAAATCACATGCAACAAATAAGCTTATTTATATTGATCAGTCACTGCCAGATTGTCCCAAATATAGTTAATCTTTGCAGTATACATCACTGAAACTTTACACAAGGATTAAATTTATTAATTTAGAACTTTTGCAGTGAATGAGACAACTCCTATAATTGGTACAAAGGTATTTTATTTTAAATACTATACCACATCTGCACTGTAAAATTAAAAGGAGGATGGTATTTTACAGGCAGTTGTTAAGAATTCTACACTATTTGCCTTTTCTGACAAAGGTGATAAACTTAAGTGTATTGTTTCCTCAAACTAGAGAAGATTTAGGAGCTGGAAAGACTTGCTAAAACTATCATAGAAATTCTGATGTTCATTTTATCAAAGGATTTAACAAAGTCTTCATTAAGTTTTTATACTTTCCTGATTACATTCCATTCAGGAGAAAACAAACAGGAGGGAGTAGAATTGTGATTTAATACAATGACTGAATATGAAAACTTGTGTGTAAATCTTAGATAAAGAAGGAATTGTAAAGAGGCAAAAATTATGGAGCCGTGTGACACGATATAAGTATTATCCAATCAGTAAAGGTGTATAACTTTTCAAATGAACTTAGCTTAAGCAACTTAAGGCCAGGGTGTCCACATTCTCCCACCATATAGAAGTGGTGTGGTTAAACCTGCTTAAGTGATACATTGCATTGTACTTGTGTTTACCATGGTTTCCTAAAGTTCTTTCAAGAGAACTTGTATTTATTATCTTTTCCCCTAACTCTAGGACAGTAAAAAAGGAGCATTTGAACTCTGCATACCAAGTGGCTAATGTTCTATGCCCAGATAGTATCCTCACAAAATTTCAACCATTGGGGAACAGTATCAAGAAAATTACTCAAATGCCTTCTAAATTCCCTGTCTTCTGCTAGATTCATGGGTCTTTCATTTGAAATCCATATCATCAGCTTATACCATCTTCTTGTTTATTCCTTCCACCTTTCTTGATGCCTTCAGTACATTGCTCAATGTTGCTTTCTCCCTTGTCATCTGGTAATTGTTAATGTCATCATCTTTGTTTAAAGAACTGTCAGCATGCTAACAGATTCCTTATTGTTCTCAACTCCTTCCACCCCATAACAGCCAACTACCTACAGCCCGGACCTCACTATCATTTGGCACTGATCCACCTCTAATCACCACTTTCTAACCTCTCTCTCAATGCTGACCCTTATTGACAGTCACTTCTAGTCCTTAACTCTTCTCATTTTACCCCATTCCTTAGCCTTATTCTAGTTATCTGGGACTTCATGGTCAACCATTTCATCATATCTTTAATAAAACTTCAGGTTTTCTTATTCCCCTGACCTTCTCTAAGATGAAATCCAACCCTTTCATATTTTACTTTTTCTGTTCCTGCTTTTGGTTAAAAGACTAGCTCTTCTAGAGAAAGTTACAGGACCATACTGATTTGACTCAGTACATATTCATATTGTCATGCTCTCCACACAGGCCATGTAAATGGCCTTCATTTTTCTCAGTCTCAAATCCAGTCCAGAATAGTGCTTGTGGCTGTCATCCAAAATGAGTTCTTTTTTTGTATATTCCTACCCCCTCACAGAGGAAGAGGCAGCTTGCTTTACATAGTCTCATCTCTCCTTTTCAGAACGTTAATCTCCTTCAACTATTCCTTCTTACTCTTCAGTTTCTCCTTTACTATTCAGTTCTTCAACCTACTCACTTCCCATGTTCTACACCTCCACTCCAGCGCACTTCAGCTACACATACAAATGGTCATTCTTTTGATGTTGCTATCACCCATGAATGAACTGTCCATATTTAGGAATTCCAAAATCTTCTAAACTGAGGACCATAATCTACTGGCTTTCCACCTCTTCCTCTCCTTCTCTTACCAAACTCTACACTTCTTCCAAACCATGACTTCTCATCCCTTGACCCTTCCCTCAGTTCTCTCCCAGGCATAACCCTGCACAAACCATTTTCTTCTCTTTTCCCCAAAACCAGTTCAACTTTGTGATGTCTTCTTGTCAAGTCCCTGGCCCCCTTATATCACCAATTGCACCCTGCCATGCCTCAGCCTTGAATAATTTCCATATCCACCGCCTTCTGTCCCACACAGGTAATACTAAATGAAGGTCAGCTGTTCTGATAGGATTCATTACGGATTTATGGTACACAGCCTGTCTCCTCCAGCATATCCTCAAAAACCTGCACTGGATCCTTCCATTCCACTAACGGTCATCATAATCTCTTCTACCCTTTCTCCTCACACTCTCTTTTGTACCCTTTACATTTAGGCTTTAGCTCTCATTATTCCACAAAAATTACTCTCTCTGAGGTTACCATATGATCTCTTAATTGTCAAATTCAATGACCTATTTCCATTTTCTCTTTCTTCTTGACCTCTTTGCAGCCTTTAGACACTGTTGGTGGGATGACGGAAGGGGCAAAATTATCTTCAATCTCTTTCTGTGTACTTGTTCCTTCACTGCTGACTACAAACATATTGATATTTCCTCCATCCTCCTCTCTTTAATGTTCTGTTTTCTCTAGGTTTTATGGACACCACTGCTCTTGACTCTCCTTCTGCCTATCAGACCTCTCTTTCTCCGTCTCCTTTGCTGGAACCTAGATCAGGTCATGCCTGTTAATCTTAGGTGTCTCTCTTCCCTCTGTATTACTTCACTTGGTGGTCTCATCAACTCCCATGGATTTAATTTTCATCTCTGTGCTGATGATTTTCAAAGGTACCTATCCTTTCCTAGCTTCTTTGCTGACCTGCAGTCTGGTATCTCCAACTTCCTTTCAGACTTCTTGAACTTCATGACCAATAGACATCTTAAACTCAACATATCCACAGTAGAAGTCATTATTTCCCCCCCCAAACCCTGCCTGCCCTTCCAAACTTCCTGTAGAGTACACTACTGTCTTCCTAGTCCCTCAGGCAACAGATTGGATATGGAGGGATGAGAAATGGTGAGGAGTTGAGGATGACACCTATGTTGCCAGGGCCTGTTGATTTCACTTTGCAACATCTCTCAAATATACCTGCTTCTCTCCTGTGACACTGCCACTACCGTAGTACAGTTCCTCATCACCTCATACCTGGACTGTGGCCATAGACTGCCCCTTCTGTCATCCCACCAACAGTGTCTACATGTTTTAAATTTCTCCCCACTCTAATCCATCCTCCATTCAGCAACCAAAGTGATTTTCTTAAAGTGTAGATCCTGTTCAATGAATTTCATATTACTTCTAATATCACATACAAAATCTGCAGACGTTCAAAGCACTTCCTAACCTGCCTCACCTTCTCCACTTTTCCAGCCTTCTACCTGCGTATACTCTGGCCTCTTTGCTGTACCACAAGCAAAACACTCCATCTCTTGGCTCTAGGCATTTTTTTTCTGCCTGTCCCTCATGCCTAGAAACTCTCTCTACTTATCTCTGCCTCCTGGCTTCTTTGGCTTTCTTCAAACCCCAACTAAAATCATATCTTTTACAAGAAGCCTTTCCTAATCCCTTTTTAATTTTAGTACCTTCCCTTTGTTAATTATTTCCTATTTATTTTATATATGACTTGTTTGTACACGTTTATTTGCTTGTTATCTCCCCCATTAGACTGTGAAGTCCTTCAAGGTAGGGACTGTCTTTTGCGTTTTTGTATCCCCACTGCCTAGCACAGTGTCTAGCACATAGTAGGTGCTGATCTTACTAGTGTTGCCTCCAATAAAAATGCATTAGTCTCTTCTATCTGGGGGCAGAATAAATACAAACACCTTCACTTTGTCAAACTATTTTAGTTGTCTTCTATTTTCTTTTTACTACTAAGCATTTGGAATATATAATCTGTTTCTTGTCTACATTTTCAGTAGTTTCAGTAATTTCAGTCTTCCTTGAGCCTCTGTTTACCTGCATGTAAAAGAAAGTAGTTGGAATAGATGACTTCTCAAGTCCCTTCCAGTTCCAATTCTATAGTGATATGTCTCTACCCCTAACTTTTCTTTTACATTTAAGACCAGCATCTCCAGCTGCTCAACATGTTACCACACCTTACAGTTGCCATCTTTTCCTTAAAAACTGCCTCTTTTTCATTTGACTCCATTGTTTCTGTCAGTAGTAACAACATTCACATATCAAAACGCATATCATTCATTCATTAGAGACAGCTAGGTAGTACAGTAGATAGAGTGCTGTGTCTGGAATCAAGAAGACCTGAGTTCAGATCCAGCCTCAAACACTGTGTTAACCTGAGTAAGTCTCTTAATCTATCTGTCTCATTTTCCCCATCTGTAAAATAGAGATCAAAATCTCGCTTCCCAGGGTTGTTGTGAGGACAAAATGAGATAATATTTATAAAATGCTTAGCACAGTGCCTGACACAGAGTAGCTATTTAATAAATGATTATTCTGTTTTCCATCCTGCTTGAAACCATGGTATTAACTTTTCATTCTTTCTTCTCCCTCTCCTGTCATTTCTAATCGGTTCCTAAAGTCTTTTGACTCTAATTCTGCAATATCTGTTGCAGCTGCCTCTGATTCTTCTTATTTTGCTTCTACCTTAATACATGCTCTCCTCACTACATCTTGGACTACTGTAATAATTACCTAACAGGTCTTTTTTGCCTCTGTACTCTATCTCTCCACCCAAAATGTCCTTCCTGTCATAACCAGTTTAATTTTCCTTGTAAATTCCTTCCTTTCTTCCTTCCTTCCTTCCTTCCTTCATTCTTTCCTTTCGGGTGTATCCCTGTTGCCTAATGAGTAAGTTTAAATGTCTTTACCTGGCACTGAAGGTTCTCTGCAATCTGACATTGTGCTGCCTTTCCAACTTTCTCATATACTCTATACTTCTGCCAACCTGTACTGCTCTCTATCCCTTGAACATTTCTTGCATTTTTTTTTGTCTTTGAACTTTTCTTGCAGACACTCTTCACTATGATTGAAGTGCCCTTTGTACAACTCCTACTCCCCTTCCTTTCCCCGCTGATTAATTTCCTGTACCCATTCTTTTAGAACCCAAATCCTATTACCTCATCCATGAAGCCTTCCCTGAAACCCCCACATCAGTAGTCAGCAATGATATTTCTTCCCTTAAGCCTTATAAAAGTATTTTGTTTTGCAGTTCTGATTCTCTTATCATGTAGTATTTTGTGTTATATACGTATGTAAATGTCATATCTCCTTAATAAACTGTAAACTCAATGAGAATGGAAATGGTATATTATCTAAACTTGATCTTTCCTAGGGCCTAGCACAGTGCTCTGCTTACAGGTTACATTTAATACCTATTTGTTGAGTTGACTTGCTTTACTCATTTCTACATTTTTGTTCACAATGTTCCTTTTGGCAAATGCCCTTTCTTGTTCTATCCCATCTATTCTTCAGGGTCATATTCAAGTCTCACCTCTGCCATGAGATTTTTTTCCTTACCACTTCATCCCACAATAAATTTTCTTCTTACTCTGAACTCCTGTAGCAGTTATGGGTACCAATCGTACAGCATTTCTTATTCATGAACTACTTTGTATCGTTAGTTATCTTGTAGTGTATATACGTCTCTCTCTCTATCTGGGGTGAAAGCTCATAAAGGAAAGGGACTTAGGACTTTTATTTTTATTTCCCTTACCATCTTGCTCATAATATGTACTGAATGTATTATTTGCTGACTGATTATTGCCTGTGGTATAAAGATCACAGTTTTATAGTTGAAAGAAGCCTTAGAAGCCATGTCCATGACTTATATTTTATAGATGAGGAAACTGAGCCCAAGAAATGTGAAATAACTTTCCCAAAGTTACATACCATATTTCACCACATAATAGTCATGAATTTTTTTTTTCTTTTACAGAAAAAGGTGGGGTGTGACCATTATGTGAAGCTTTAAAAAATTGTGCTGGTCAGTTGCTTAAAAACTATTACTAAACTGTCTTTGGTGCAAGATTAGGATGCACAGAATACTCATGATATACCTTAAAATTGGGAAGATGTAAATCTTACCATATCACTTGACTTGCTCATGAATGGCAACCTCCCCTGCATACCTGCTCTACCTCCTCCACCTGCCTATGGCTCTCATTGGGTTGAGTGACATTACCTTTAGTACTAGAGTGCTCTA
Source organism: Phascolarctos cinereus (assembly GCF_003287225.1). Taxonomy (NCBI): domain Eukaryota; kingdom Metazoa; phylum Chordata; class Mammalia; order Diprotodontia; family Phascolarctidae; genus Phascolarctos; species Phascolarctos cinereus. The sequence continues at coordinate 112,358,482 of NW_027555958.1, read as the reverse complement.
AACCAAGCCAGTCAGCTTTTGGAAATATTCTGACAATGTGTATGTGCTGAGAATTCTAGGCTCACAGCTTGCCATGCCTGAGAGATAAATGTGTATCTACATGCCACTGGTGAATACATTGCTGCTCTGCTCTCTTTTGAGCAGTGTAACGAACAAAATTATACCATGCAACAATTACATGATGAAAGGTTATAAGCCAATTTTTGGACTGGAAAAAACAAAGCAAAATAAAAACAAGGGGCAGTGATTATGTGGTGACATACAGTAGATAGCAAGTGACTGAGAGGCAGGGTCTGAACATGGGTCTTTTAACTACAAATTTAGTACTGTTTCTGCTCTATTATATGCCTCTCCTTTACTCTACCAGATTGTTTCCCCTACAATGTAACACACTGCCTCTGTGTTTCAGTGCCTCACTTTCCCTTTAAGTTCAATTTGATTAAAATTAGTATCTTGTTCTTCTCTCTCCCTCACAAAATGTTTTTTGTTTTCCCTATTTTTATTAATGCCACCACCATTTCCCCAGCCCCCCAAGCTAAAAACTTTGCATCCATAATTCATTTTAGTGTCTCGTTTGTTTCTTTCAGTCGAATTACCATATTAAATAGCTTTTCTTCAAAATTTCTTTGAGATAACCTTCTTTCTACTGTTTTCGTGGTCAGTAGCAATTTCAAGGGCCTTATAACTTCAGCTTGGATTTATTGTAATAATTTTCTGTTTCCCTTTACAGTATACAAGTTTATCTTTCATTTCATTAATTGAATAAATCTTTAACTATTCTACACAATCTCATCTTATGTCGAAAATCCCTCGTTGGAAATTTCTTCCTATAAACTTTTCATAGAGGGTCTACATTCCTGAAGGAATGCGTAGAAGTCTTTTTCTAGATCTTTTATCATTTCACTAGTACTAGTAAAGCATGTTCTTGCTTCTCTGTACACTCCCATTCCAATCATATATTTCTTTGATGATGTACTTTATACCATTTCTTGTGTATAAATCATTGTTATCAATATTTTGCATCCTACTTATATTCATCATGCATCTCTCCCAATTTTGACTCTACAGAAGTTATAGTGACTCTTCATTCACAGCAATATAGAATCATCAGGCTACTATTTCTGCTAAAAAGATGAAGGTTTAATGTTGGAAAGCAGTTCCATTCACATTATTGAAAATGTTTGCATTTTTCCAAATGCATTTGAGACCAGACACATCTGAAGTATCTATCCAAGATCTATGTACTGATACATTAACCCAAAACAGAAATAAAAGAACATTTAATGATATTTCTTACACGTATTGTATTGTGTGATAAGTGTTTATGATAAGGACTGTTTAAATAAATGTATTTTGTGTTATTTTTATAATAACTAAACCCAAACATTTCTCTGGTAATCTAGAAGGAAGGGAAGACTAAGCAACTACTTCAAGGTAACTTTTTTTAGTAGTATTTTTCCCCCAGTTACATGTCAGGAAAATTTTTAGCATTCATTTTTACAAGATTTTGAGTTCCAAATTTTTCTCCCTCCATCCCTCCCCTCTTCTGAAAATGGTAGGCAGTTAGATGTAGTTTGTACATGGGCTATTGTATAAAAACGTTTCCATGTTAGTCACAGTTGTAAGAGAAAAAACATATCAGAAGGGGGAAAAAAACTCATGAAAAAGAATAAGTGAAAAAAGTATGCTTCAGTCTTCATTCAGAGTCCATCAGTTCTTTCTCTGGAGATGGATAGCATTTTCCTTAGTGAGTCTTTTGTACTTGTCTTGGATCATTGTGTTGCTCAGAAGAGCTGAGTCATTCATAGTTGATCATCACATAATTTGCTGATACTGTGTACAGTGTTTTCCTGGTTCTGCTCATTTCATTTTGCATCAATTTGCACAAGTCTTTCCAGGTTTTTCTGAAATCTTCTTGTTCATCATTTCTTAATGCATAGTAGTATTCTGTTACATTCATATGTTACAGCTTGTTCAGCCATTCCCCAATAGATGGTTATCCCCTCAGTTTCCAATATTTTGCCACCACGAAAAGGGCTACCATAAATATTTTTGCACATGTAGGTCCCTTTCTCTTTTTTTTTGATCTCTTTGGGTTACGGATGTAGTAGTGGTATTGCTAGATCAAAGAGCATGCACAGTTTGGTTGTCCTTTGGGTGTAGTTCCAAATTGTTCTCCAGAATGGTTGGATCAGTTCAAAGTCTGCCAGCAGTGCATTAGTGTCCCAATTTTCCCACTATCTTCTCTAGCATTTGTCATTTTCCTTATGTTTCATACTAGCCAATCTGATAGGTGTGAGGTAGTACCTCAGAGTAGTTTTAATTTACACCTAACCAAAAGTGATTTAGAGGGGCAGCTAAGTAGTGCAGTGGATAGAGCACTGGTTTGCTGGGAGGCTTCCAGTCCTGGAATGCACTCTTCTTTTACCTAGTGGGACAGACCTTTCTTGCCAATCTTCCAAGTTTCTTGGGCTAAAAGATTGTTTCACCCCGTCTTTTTGCTGGTTTTGTTGTTCCAGTATTTGTTTTGGGGTGCTATTTTATGATTGTTTGGAGGTGAATGGAAGAGTTACAGTGATTTACTGGTTACTCTACCATCTTGACTCCTGAAAGTCTCCTCTTCAGAGTGATTCTGAAGACTCTTCAGACACTCCACTTATAAAGTTTCAGTTTATTGTCGGTTGCTTTCTTCACTCTCTCCCTGTGTACTGGTTCCTTCTCTGCTGCATGCAGACAGGCTGAGTCTTTCTCATTCAAAAAAAAAATTCTCACTAAGCTCTACCATCCTGTCAGTTTACCTGCCTAAATTTCTCTTCTTTTTCTCAGCCAAACTCCTAGGAGAAGCAATTTCTTCTTCTATTTCTTCTACCCTCCTAATCCATGTGTAATATGGCTTCTAGCTTCACTCAAATAAAACTCTACTCTCAAAGAAGTGATCTGTTAGTTGTCAGGTCCAGTTGTCTTTTCTCATTCTTCATCCATTTAACGTTGTTGATCACCTTCTCCTGTATACTTGCTCATTTCTGGGGTTTTGTAACACTCTCAGTTCTCCTTCTACATATGTGAAAGCTTTTTTTTTTTTCATTTTCCTTTGCCATATCTTGCCTCCTATCTGTTAGTGTACCACAAGGCTCTATCCTAGGCCCTTTCACTCTATATTCTCTCATTTGATGACATCAGCAACTCCCTTGGGTTTTAATGATCATTTCTATGCAAGGGACTCCCAGTTTTATATGGTGAACCTTAGGGCGTCTCCAACGCTCCTATCCATTATCACATTACCAACGGCTTATTTTATCTTTCAAATTGGATATCACATAGGCATCTCAAACTCAACATGTCTAAAACAGAAACTGTTATTTTTCCACCTAAACCCACTTCTTTTCTGAACTCCTCTATTACTGTTGAGGACACTACCTCTTTCTAGTCACTGTGGCCCACAACCTAGGTGTTATCTTCAGCTCTTAGCTCATATATCCTGTTAGTTGGCATATCTTGTCATTTATACTTCCACAACATCCCTTGCATCATTGTCTTGCCCTCCATTCACAAAGCCACCACCCTCATTGAGCCACTCATTACTTCATACCTTAACTGTTGCAATAGCTTATTTGGTCATCTTATTTAAAGCTTCTCTGCTCCAATCTATCTATCTTCCACATAGTTTCCAAAATGATCTAAAGTTTAGCTCTAATAATATTACTTCTCTATTCATTAAGCTCTAATGGTTTCCTTTTACTCCCATGGGAGCTAATATAAAGTATCAGATTTAGAGTACAACGTGGTCTCGGCCTACCTCGTCAACTTTGTTTTGCAGTACTCCCTTTCACATCTTAAATGATTTAGTCAAACCTGACTTCTTGTTCCTCACACATGCTCTTTATTTCCCATTTTAATGCCTATGTACTGGTTGCCTCCATTGCCCAAAATACACTCCCTTATCTCCACCTAATTAGAATTCTTAATTTCCTTCATTGTGTGAAGCCATTCTTTCTACCCCACCCCCAACTGCTAGCGATCCCCCCAAAATCATTTTGCATTTATTTTGTATACGTATTGAATATACCTACATGTATACATGTTACCCTAATTGAATTTGAACTTCTTGAAGGAAAGAACTGTTTCACATTTGTCTTTGTATCTCCCAGGAGCTGACAGTGTTTGTAATGTAATAGGTCCTTAATAAATGCTTATCATTTGATGCTTTGACATTTGTTCTTTCTATTTGTATGCTTTAATGAATCTTTGATCTCATCAATGTGGGTGTCTCTCTCCAGTGGTGACAATTCCAACCCATCTAGACTTTGTCATTTTATGCTACTCTTGTTCATGCCATGTCATAACTCCTTGGGGGGAGGGCAGCAGAGGAAAAGAGAGGAGTTAATCTCAATATTCTAGAGATATTTCTTGAGATGTATTAACATTATATGGGTACCAGTGTTTTACTGAGACTCTAATGCTTTAGTCTTGAAGCATGCCCAGCCCAAGTGCTTTTCTACTTATGTTCAAGTTATGACATATATTTAGATAAGCAGTCTATCGAGTTGCTCTTTCAGAAAATATTTTGGATGTCAAATCAACAGGCATCTATTAAGCCCTTATTACATATGCCAGGATTGTGCTAAGTGCTGAAAAGCTGGCTATATTTCTAAAGTTCTTTTCTAAGTCAGGTATTTCAGTTCAACAGGTATTTATTGAGGTTATGTTTAAGACACGGTGACACTTGAAGATGAAGACATAGTCCTTACCTTCCCTCTCCTTGAACAAAGGTAAAGAAATTATGTTATCAATTATGCTTATATTTCTAGGTAATTCCACAAAAATTCCTTTGACCCATACTGTAGATGAAATTGTATTAATATGAGTTATGAATTCTTCTAATGTTCCTAAGTCTGAAACCTGAGCTTCTCTGAGCCCTGATTTGCAGGTTTAGGTATTAAATTAGGGACTGTCTGTATTTATTTATGGTTTAATTACATATTGTCTCCTTTTGTTCCCTCTAAACTCAAATTTAATAAATTCTTAATGTTTTATCTATATGCAAAAGATTGTGGATTTGGGACTAGAAGGACCTTAGAGGACACCTAGTCCAATCCCCTCTTTTTACAGATGAGGAAACTGAGGCCCAGAGAAAAGTGACTCAGCAGTTTCATATGTAAACAGTTTTCATACATATATGTGTATGTATGCATGTATATGTATATATGAGAGAAGGTCCTATGATCTTAGATTTTATGATCCTATGATTTTAGGGTTAAAAAGGACATTAAAGATCATCTAGTACAAACCTTTTGTTTTATAGACAGGGAAACTGAGGCCCAGGAAGAAAAGATGACTTGCCTAAGGTCACACAGGTAGTAAGTAACAGAACTAGAATTCAGATGTGGCCTTTTGACTCCAAATCCATTGTCTGTCCACTGTACCACAATGTTAGGTAAGGTTTCCTTTTGTTGTTACTGTCCCTTCTGTTTTTTTGTTGGCTTGTTTTTTTCATTTTTCCAAATTCCAATCATGATGAACTGGTAGTAAGTGACATACCTAGGATTGTGACGCAAATATTCCCAATCCAAATTCACCACTGTGCTCCTTCCTCATAGTACTCTGTGTGTGTGTGTGTGTGTGTGTGTGTGTGTGTGTGTGTGTGTTACATATTAACTTCATGTCATGCTGTAATTCGACATCTTGTTTGAAGTGAAAGGAGTTTAGTGGAAAAAAATGATAGTTTGGAGATTTGAGGAGATTGACTTAAAATACTTCTCTGCTTTTTACTATCCATGTAACTTGGACAAAACCACCTCTCAGTTCCTCAGTTTCCTCAACTGTAAAATGAGGAAATAGAATTAGTTGAAATCTTTGTCCGTTGTAGTTCTAGATGCTGTGAATCTATAAATGCTGAAAGTAAACATACACGACTTGGAACTTCCCTGGAGAATCAGAGGAGCAGGAACTGATGAGTCTCAAAATTGATGGGGTTGGCTGTCTACTTCACAGAGGATGCTTCTCTGGCACCTGAGCTGGGAGCAAAGATTTGAGTGTGGATTTGTTGTTGTAGCTGTTGGGTTTTTTTTCTTTTGTTTGTCAGAAAGAAAGAAAAAACACTGCCAGGTGTCCTCCAGCAACTTAAAAGTGTTTCTGAGATTTACCTTCCTTTTAATTTTATTATAGATTATCACTGCTTTATACAAGTTTAAAATCTTGACTTACTGTTCTTTTGCTTGGAAAAATCCTCTAGGGGGCAGCAATGTTACAGTAAAAGACTTTGCTTTTAAGGAGTTTGTATAAACATTCAAATTAACAAAGTAGTCTCTATTTTGCTTTTTATACAATTGTCAAATGATTAACCATAGGTTATCCAGTTTGGCAGTTCTGTAATATAGGATAGATCTCCAAGTATATTTCTGTAACAAAATAGAATTTTTGTTATTAAACATAATTTCAGAAATTTTTAAATTAGATGAAAATTTTAAGTGGCATTTTTGAAAAAAATCTTAAATTTCTCCAATCTCCAGTGCTATGATGATAAATTATATTACTCTTCTAGTTCTTTCTCTGTTAATTATTTCAGATTTATCTTGTATATAGCTTGTTGTTGTTGTTCATTAGATACTTTGCCACCCCATTTGGGGTTTTCTTTGCAGAGATACTAGAGTGATTTGCCATTTGCTTTTCCAGTTCTTTTTACAGATGAGGAAACTGAGATAAATAGGGTTAGGTGACATAACCAGAGTCACACAGCTAAGAAGTGTCTGAAGCAGATTTGAACTCAAGAAGATGAGTCTTGACTTCACCTGTAATGGGGCAGCTCCACTGCGCCACCTAGCTGCCCTTATATATAGATTGTTTTACATATATTTGCCTGTTTTCTCTTGAATTATATTGTGAGCTCTTTGAGAGCAGGGACTGTCTTTTGTCTGTTTTTATATCCTAAGTTTAGCACAGTACCTGGCACGTAGTAGGTGTTGAATAAATGTTAATCGATTTATTGACTGTTATAGACTCTCAGGTATTCTTAACCTTTTTTGTATCGTGGCCTCCTCTGGCATTGCGGACCCCTTCTCAGAATTTTTTTATATATACGTAAAATGAAATGCATAAGATTACAAAGAAAACAAATTGAAATACATCAATAAAAAAAAATTTAATTCGTGGGTCGCAGGTTAAGAACCCCCACCTCTAGAAAGTTGTGTCTGCTACATAGGAAAAAGCTTTGGTGGGAGTTAATAGTACCTGTGGATTTATATGAGTCTTGGCATGAAAATAGAGAGCATTTTTAAAAAGGAGAGGGCTCAGCTGACTATTTGTCAGGAATGTTGAAGAGAAGACTAAATGGACTAAGTGACCTCCTGAGGTTCTTTCAACTATATTACAACTTATTTTGTGGCCCTCTCTCGTTGGGGTTTTAGTTAGGGGATGGAAAATAGAAAACACTTTCCTCTGCTGTGTAACATCGTGAGTAAATGCTCAGTAAGATTATTGTTTTCCTGCAGAAGGGTTGAGTATAATATATCCTGATGATCCCCCAATTTGATAAAAGGGAGGACATAAACCTGAATGTATACATCATTTGTTAACACTAGCCACACCCACCTCCCTATACACAAGCTTTCTTTGTACACATCTTACCCTCTTATTTTGTTTACGTCATTATAGATTTTGTGTTACCAGACAAACTGAATTAATAAAAACTTTATTCCATATGTTGTGCATCTAAGGGAAAATGTGTACAATGTTCTCCAGTCCAAAAACATGGTCATTGACAAATGATTACAGGATTCTATCTGAAGAACTGCTTCACAGGATGGTCTGTCTTTGTCTATAAAGAATATTGCCAGGGGATCAGGAGAACTGATTAAGGGTTTTGATGGATGAGATAATATGTCCTATTACATCTCCTATTTAGTAGACTGGGAAAATTATTCAGAGGATTAGGAAAGCTGAACTAGAAGAAACTACTGTTTGCATTTAGAAAGACAGTTAACATAAGGGTGGTGCAGTGGATAGAGTGCCAGTTCCTGCAGTCTGGCACTCTGACTGCAGTCAGGAAGACTCATCTTCCTGAGTTCAATATGGCCTCAGACACTTATTAGCTATATGACTAGGCAAGTCACTTAACCCTGTTTGCCTCACTTTCCTCATTTGTATAATGAGATGGAGAAGAAAATAGCCAGCCACTCCGATGTCTTTGCCAAGAAAACCCCAAATAGGGTCACAAAGAGTCAGACAAGTGAAATGACTGAACAAGAGACATTTGAAAAAGGCATTCACAAAGAATTCTAAAGAATTAACAAAAGAAATCAGAATTATTTTTTTTTTGCTGTATCATGGGGAGATGAAAAACTGAAGATAATTTTTTATTTATAATATTTATAATAATTCCCTCATGTTTATTTTTACAAAACTGTCAGCCTGGCACTTAAAGCCCTGTTACCTTTCCAGTCTTGTTTCATATTCTCCTATTCAAGAACTCTCTATTCCAGTCTAACTGCCTGATCCTGCTTTATGAAACATTCCAGATGCTGCTTCTTTGCCTCACTTATATTTTGTAGCTCAGGTGAAACCTGCAGCAACATGAGGCCTTTCTTGATCTCTCCCTCCCACCCAACCCCAGGTGGTAGTGCTCTCTTCCTGCTAATATTACTTTACAGCTATTTTACATTTACTTATCTGTATAAATGTTATAATGTAAGCTTTTCAAGGGCAAGCACGAGCAACTGGGGGGTGGGGGAGAGATGAGAAGGGATTTTCTATATGAAGTGACACTTGAGCTGAACTTTAAAGAAAGTCAGATATTATGCTGGTTAGATATGAGGAGTGTATGTTTCAGGGATGAGGGACAGTATGAGCAAAGGCTCTGAGGCCTTTGGAATACTATGTGTAGGAAATATCATATAGGCCAGTTTGTTTGGAATGTAGAGTCAGACAATCAATAAAGAATTTTTAAGCATCTACTATGTACTGGACACTGTGCTAAGCACCTGGAATGTAGAAAGAGGCAAAAGACAGTCCTTGCCCTCAAGGAGCTCACAATCTAATGGAGGAGACAACAAGCAAACAAATATATAAAAAGCAAATTATATACAGAACAAATAAAAAAGAATTACCAGAAATAAGGCATTAGAAGTAATAGGGGGTTGGTGAAGGCTTCCTATAGATGGTGGGATTTTAGTTGGAACTTAAAAAGGAAGCCAGGGAGGTCAGTAGTTGGAGTGGAGGAGGGAGAGTTTTCCAGGAATGGAGGACAGGCAGAGAAGATGCCTGTAGCCTAGAGATGGAGCATATTGTGTAAAGAACAGCCAGCAGGCCGGTACCACTTGATCGAAAAGTATGTGGCAGGGAGTAAAGTATAGAAAGCCTGAAGAGGTAGGAGGGACCTAGGTTAAATACATTCTGTATTTAATCCTGGAGGTAATAGGGAGCCACTGGAGTTCATTAAGTAGGGGGAATGACATGGTTTGACCTGCACTTTAGGAACATCACTTTGGTGGCTGAATGGAGGATAGATTAGAGTAGGGAGAGATTTGAGTTAGGCACACCCATCAGCAGGGCTGTTGCAGTAGCACAGGTGTGAGGTGATAAAGGCCTATTCTTCAATGGTGGCAGTGTCAGAAGAGAAAAGGGGTCATATTTGAGAGATGTTGCAAAAGTGAAATTGACAGACTTTGGAAGGAGATTGAGGGTAGTGGGTAGTGAGAGATGAGTCACAGATGACTTCTTAGTTGTGAGGCTGAGGGACTAGGAGGATGATGATACCCTCTATCATAAAAGGGAAAGGAGGAGGCAGGGGAGGATTTAAGGGGAAAGATAATGAGTTCTGTTTTGGATATAATGAGCTTAAGATGTCAACTAGACTTCTGGTTTGAGATGTCTGAAAGGCAGTTGGAGATGGAAGATTGGAGTTCAGTGGAGAGGTTGCGGCAGGAGAGGTAGATTTGAAAATCATCCGTAGAAAAAAAGTAATTAAATCCATGGGGATCACCAAGTGAAGCAGTATGGAGGGAGAAGAGAAGAGGGTCCAGGACAGAACTTGAGAGACACAATATAAGAGGGCGTGATCAGATACTGAGAAGTAGCTATCAGATAGATAGGAGGAAAACCAGGAGAGATGTGTCCCAAAGAGATTAATTATCAAGGAGGTGAAAGTGAGCTGAAGTGTCAGAAGTCACAGAGAGGTTAAGGAGAATGAGGATTGAGAAAAAGCCATTGGATTTGGCAACTCAGAGATTATTAGTAACTTTGGAGAGGGTGCTTAAAAGTGCTTGAAAGAGAGTTTTCAGTAAGCCTGGAAAGGTAGGCTGGAACCAGATTGTAAAGGGCTTTAAAAGCTTTGTAGTGTACACATGATCATCACTAACTAGCTCTATGACATTGACAGGTCACATGACCTTTATTAATCTCTTTCTTCATCTATTTTTCTTGTTTTATTTGTTAACCAAAATGAGAAGGACTTATCTACTATGTCCTACTTGAAAGTTACTCATTCTAAGGTTATCAGGAAATGTTTATTAAAAAGCTTCCATCACTCAGTAATTAAATTGAGGTGAAAACTGGTAAGAAAAGATAAGGACCTGGACCTGTTAGTGAGGTAGAAGCGACTGACACTCTAATGAATGTTGACATATAGTTAGCATATATGGAACAATTTACAAGACCTATACTAATACATATATTATAATATTCTTTTATAGGTTTTAATATTAAATACTTTCTAAGTAAGTGGGAGGAGGGATCAAATCACAGGAGTTCAAGGAAGGAATAAGTGCCAGAAAGGTTTATTTTATTTGGTGAAGGGAACTTGAAGTGGGGTCTGAAAGTATGAAGGGATATTCAATATATCCCAAAAAGTCTTAGTGTAGGTTCAAATTACTAAAGCTTAAAACTGCACTAAAAATTTTTGAGAGCTCCTTTATAGTTGTGTGGTTAAAGTATATAAGAAGTTAAGAATCGTCATTAGGTCAAGTCACTTAGTATCTGGAGCGTATAAGTGATTCTAAAGAACATTTTCTGAAAGAGAATTCTTTTCCTTTGTCATGTCAACTTCAAAAAATTAAAAATGAAAACTTCTTAGCTGAGTATCTCTTGTCTCATACTTCTTGATACTATTTGCTGAGAATTCATCCTCCCCTCCTCTTCTCACATCATCTAGACATTTTTCTACATTGTGTATTCCCTCACTTTGGTCTCAGAGAAAGAGGTGGCCCTTCCCTTTGCCAAGGCAAATCTCTCTCTATGTGCACTCTTGATTCTATCCCTTCCCTCTTTCTACAGAAAATTCCTCTCCTATCATCCCCAACTCTTTTATCTTCAGTTGCTCCTTATGTACTGGCTCTTTCTCTGCTTCCTGTTAACACTTCTATATCTTTCCTATCTTTTTCTATCACCCCTGCTAGCTATTTTATTATCTCTTATCATACCTCCCCTTCTTGGCTAAACTTCTTGGGAAAACTATGTATATTCATTCCCTCCACTTCTCCTTACTGTCTTCTAAACCCTTTACCTACAGACTCCTGACCTCATCATTCACTGAAAGTGCCCTCTCTTTAGTTCCTTCTGGTAATCTCTTATTGCCAAATAATGGCCTTTCCTTAATTCTAATCCTTCATGACCTGCTGTCACATTTGACACTGATCTACTTGGTCTCTGATCATCTTGTCCTTCTAGACATTCTCTCCTCTCTACTTTTTTGTGATATGGCTTTACCCTTCTCAGTCTCTCTTTTGGTTCTTCATCCACAACTCTTCTCTTTTCACTCTATACTGCCTTTCTTTATGATCTCTCTAGTCCCATAAATTCAGTGATTATCATGCAGGTGATTAATGTCCAGTTCTAATCTCTATGCATTGCTACTGTCACTCTTCACTAACTGTCTCTTGGATATTGAATCACATGTCCTAAAGATATCTTATTCTACAAGGCAAAATAGAACTAGTTAATCACTGTCAAGGATACCACTGTTCTCTTAGTTATTCTGGCCTTGATATATCGTGATTAACTGCGTAATAGTATTCGTATGTCATAGTGTTTCCAGCCTTTCTCCAATTAGTAAGGACCTACTTTGTTTTCAGGTCTTTACTACCATAAAAAGTGCTGCTGTGAATATTTCTCTTTATATTAGATCGTTGTGTCTTTGACCTCCATGAGCTATGTGCCCAAAAGCAGGATTTTGACAGTTTTTTTTTTTGTAATTCAAAATTGGTACCCAAAATAGACTAATTCTTATCAGTATGTAGTGTGGTGTGTTAGTTCAGTGTTTCTTAAACTGTGGGTCTCGACTGGAAATGACCAAAAATTAATTCAAAATCAAAATTCAGATTCAAACTAATGAATCTGCAGTGTTTCTGGCAGTGCTTACTAGTGTTGCAAGCACCTTCACTGCAGCTTTGGTTCTGAACACAAAGCATTATACTTCTCAATGTGCATGCCCTCAGGCCAAGCAAGGCAAGCTGCCCAAAGGGGTCGTCAGTGAAAAAGGTTTAAGAAGCCCTCTTAGTTTACCTGTCTTCCCACATCCTTGCCAGCTTTGACAATTCCTTTTTTTTTTGGCCATATTTGCCAACTTTGAGGGTTTAAGGTGAAACAGCTGTTTCAATTTTGTATTTGTCTTACTAGTGATCTGGAGGGTGTTTCCATTTAACAGTTTATAGTTTGTAATTGTTCTTTGGAATTCTCTTTGTTCATGTCCTTTGTATGTTCTTTGATCATTGTATTAGATACTTGTAATAGTTCCTGTATGTTTTGTATATCAGACTTTCATCAGTGATATTTTATGCAAATATTTTTCCTATAAAGTTTCTCTTCTTAGTTTTCAGCATTGATTTTATTTTGCAAAGACTTTTATGTAATTGAAATTGTCTGTTTTGTCTTGTAACCTTCTCTTTTGGTTAAGAATTCTCCTGACAATTGCTGTGAAATGTACTTTTCCTCATTCTTACCTATGTTAAGAAATGATAGGAACTTTTACATTGAGGTTAGAAATCCATTTTGAGCTTATTGTGGGTGTATTGGTAAAACAGTTTTTTAAAAAATTCTAAAAAGCTAATTTTTAAAAATAAAAAAATTACTAAAATTTTTAAGACTAATAGAAGAAAGCTTTTCTGTAAATGTACTTTGAAATTAAATATTTGTTTCTGTTTAGCCATCTGAATTGATGGATTACAATACCAAAAAAGTTTTAAAAACTTCAAATCACATTTGGTTCCTATGTTTTTGTTAGGGTCATGTTCTTTATAGCATGCTTATTCAAAATATGACTTTATATTCAAAAGAAACAAGCATCTCTCCCTGTCACAGGATGTCCCAAAAGTCTTAGTGCAGCTTTAAACTTTAGTCGTTTAGCTAGTGCTCTTTTAAATTTTAAGTTTTAACGGCAATAAGACTTTTTGGGACACCTTGTATTTTTTTTTTAATCCATAACAAGTAAAAGAAGACTGTTGGGGGGGGAAATGATTAGTGAGAAAGACTACAAAAGTACATGGACTAAATGAAGTAAAAGATAAAATAAAAATGAAATTAAATGAAAAAGAAGAAATTTGGAGAGAAAAAAAATTGGAGGAGAATTAATAGCTTACAACAGAAGGTAGAAAATCTTACCCAGGTAACAAACTACCTGAAAATTAGAATGGAGCCTAAAGGACTCAGTGATGCCTTGAGATACAAAGAAATGTTAAGATAGAAAAAAGGTTAAAGAATGAAATATAAATTATCTTCCATCAAAACCAATGTACTTGGAAAACAGATCAAGGAGACATAATTTAAGATTCATCAGACTCCTTGAAAACCAGGGTCAGACATAAACTTGGATGTCATATTTGAAGAAATCATAAATGAGAACTGTGTTGTTGTCTTAGAACAAAAAAGTAAAGTGAAAATTAAAAAGAATTCAATGGTTACCTCCTGAATGAAACCTCAAATTAAAACCCCAGAAATATTTTAGCCAAATTTCAGAGTTTGTACATAAAAGAAAAATATGCTGCAAGCATCTAGAAAGAAAGGGTTCAAATATCAAGGAATCATCAATCAAATATCAAGGAGTCAGGCTCACATACAACATGACAGCAACTTACATAAAGGAGAGAAAAGGCAAAAGATAATGGTTTTCAACTAATAATACTATAACCTATGAGACCAAGTATAATATTCTTTTGGATGGCTGTTTAATGAAATAGAGGACTTTCAAGCAGTATTGATCAGTAAAATCAGAACGAAATGCTTGAATGCTAATAGGATTAATAGAGACAAATTTCCATTTATAATCTCATTATCTTCAAGGGAATTAAATGAGACAGATAGATGGGAAGGAGGGTTGGTTTTGTTCTGTTTTGATGTTCTTAAGAAAGAAAAGTGAGAGAGCAAAAGGAGTAAACCAGGGAAGAAAAGAACAAAGGGATAGAATTTAATATTTCTCATAATGTGTGGGAAGAAGAGTAAATAAAGATGAAGCAAGAGGTTGAGGAGCAGGCACTATTTGGAACTCATTCTTAACCTGAACCAGACGAAGGTTGAAAACACCCCCCCCCCATATTTGATATAGAGATACATTAAACTTAAGAGGCAAGGACAATGGAAAGGGACAAGGAATTTAAGAGGGAGGGTGGAATCACAAGCAGAACAGACTTCAGCTTTAGAGGCTGGGTCACAAAGGAGTGATGTTTAAAAAGCCAAGATGACAGTGGCGAGAACCAATGAGGTGAGTTCCTATCTCCAAAACTCCTCTAAACAGATCCAGAAAATGTACCAAATCAAATCCTAATAGGGAAATCCAGAAAAAGTCACCATGAGTCCTTTGTCTAGTCCTGATTGGGATAAAGTGACATGTAAGGATGTCGGCTGATACTGGGGACTGGTCAGGAAAGGAACACACTTCTCATGAGCACTCTAGTGTCTTTGGAGGGCCTGTGTACCAGGGGAAGAAGAGATCCCAGAGCCAGACCCCTATCAGGGCACTGCAATGCAGAGAGGTGCTAACTGCAGGTTTGTCACTCACTACCCAGTTCTGGGTCACAGATCCAGGTAGGATTGAGAAGGGAACCTGTAACCAAGGAGAGTGGCATTCCCAGGTAGTGAAGCCCCGTGCACACTGAGAAAGGGAATCCATGAACAAGCAGAAAGTGCAGAGCGGGATGTCATTTCTAGCTTCTGTTCCATCCTTCAGAGGCATGAATAGGGTAAGAATTCCAAACCGAAGTGAAGCCTGCAGTTCTGTTATGCTAAATAAGCAGAACTAACTAGCTGGTTGATGGGAACTGAATCCAGTAGCATTCTGTTCTTGCTCTGACCAAAACCAAGGTCAGGAACTTACAGAGAGCGCTCATACCAAGCTCATTTCCCTAGATAGACCACTTTAGGAACACTGAAAGCTTGCAGTTCCCAACCTGTCCCTGAGACACAACATTCTGTTTCCCCAAGAAAGCAGCAACAGGACCAGCCCAGATCTCCCTCTCCTCTGCCCCCCAAAATGTGGCAGAGCCCATCCCTAACATCAAGCCTGAAGCCTGGAAGTAGGCTGGAAGAATGGACAAACAGAAAGTTTAAAAAAACCAAGCAAACATGAATTGTTATGGGGGTAGACATGTATAAGATACAGATGCAGAAGAAAATGATGACTCCAAAACATTGACAAGTAAAGCCTCAGAGAAAAAGTGCAGCTTGGGCGCAAATTTAACTAGAACTTCTAGAAGAGATGAAGCAAGAATTTTTCAAAAAGAGTTAAAAATATTTTTTAAAATGAAATGAGAACACTTAAGGAAAAAATTGGAAAAGAAATTAGATCTATGGAAGAGAATTGGAAAAAGAATTTAACAGCTTGGCACAAGAGCTACAAAATGTTATCCAAGCAACAAATTCCCTGAAAATTAGAATGGATCAAACAGAAGCCAGTGACTCCATGAAAAAACAAATATTAACACACACCAAAAAAAAGACTAAAAAAAAATAGAAGAAATTATCTCATAGGAAAAACCTGACCTGGAAAACAGATTGGGGATAAAACGTTTTTAAAAAATTAAGGATCATTGCATTATTTGAACTCCCTGACCAAAAAAGAACTGAGACATTATATTTCAAGAAGTTTTCAAAGAAAACTGCCCAGCTCTCTTAGAGTCAGGTGGCAAAGTACAACAGAAAGAATCTGCCATTCACCTCCTAAAAGAAACCCCAAAATGAAAACTCCCAGGAACATCATAGCCAAAATCCACAGCTTGCAGGACAAAGAAAATGTAGCCAGATAGAAAGAGTTCAAGTACTAAGGAGACACTGTATTTAGTAGCCACTATCTTAAAGAAGCAGAGAACTTAGAATACAGTATACTAGAAAGCAAAGGATATATGTCTGGGCTTTTAGCCCAGAATAACTTACCCAGCAAAATGGAATAGAATGCTACAGAGGAAAAAGTGGATCTTTAATGAAATAGAAGACTTGACTAAAACCAGTAAACCGCTTACATTCTAAAATAGGGAATTGATGCATGTCTGTCTTTTGAGCTCTATTATTAGAGTTCATAGAGGAAGTCTAATTAGACAAGGCATAGGAATGGTTCTGTTATATATATTGATCTTAGGAGAAGAATGGAAAGAGAGAAGAAGAGAGAAAGGAAGGTTAAGAAAATTATCTCATATAGTTACAGTTAAAAAACAAGAGGGAGGAGTAGCTGACACTTCAACCTCACTGTCATCTGAACTGGTTAAAGGAAGGAAGAATACACACACACATCGATATACAGAGTTGGTTACAGAAATATATTTCTTTCAACAAGGAAATAGGAGGGGCAGCTAGGTGGCGCAGTGGATAGAACACCAGCCCTGAAGTCAGGAGGACCTGAGTTCAAATCCGGCCTCAGACCAAACACTTGACACTTACTAGCTGTGTGACCCTGGGCAAGTCACTTAACCCCAATTGCCTAAAAGCAAAAAATAAATAAATAAATACATAAATAAATAAAAAGGCAAGGAAATAGGAGACAAAGGGTAGAAAATGGGAGAGGAAATGAGAGAGAGCAAATTATGGGAGGGTTTAGTCCTAAACAAAAAAAAAACTGAAGTTGTACAAAAATATGTATAGCTTGAATGATAGCATGATAGAATGACAGCAAAGAATGATAACCTGAGGAAATGTCCATAAACTGGAGAATGGATGAACAGTAATGTGATAGAATACTTTTATGCAGAATACTTTTATGCTGTAAGAAATGATGAAGGGGCAATTTCAAAGAAACTTTGAAAGATTTGTATCTGAACTGATACAGAGTGAAGTGAACAGAACCAGAAGAACAGTTCATACAACAGCAATACGATAAAAAACAAACAATTTTGAAAGAATAAGGAACTCTCGTCAGCATAGTAACAGCCATAGTTCCAGAGAACTGATCATTATACATGCTATCCACCCCTGATAGAGAAGTGAAGGACTTAGAGTACAGAATGAAACAAATACTTTCTGGTTATGGCCTATGTGGAAATTTGTTTTTATTGACTATGCACATTCATAACAGATTTGTTTTTCTTTAGCTCTCAGTGGGGAGCGAGGAAAGATTTGAGTGCTAAAGGGGAAGAAGGTAGATTTTTGCTAATTAAAAAAGTATATATTTACATATATTATAATACATATATATTTTAAGAACCTATGATTGAGGTCCGAATAACTGGAAACAGGGAGAGACAATGTAGAAGAAACAGATTGCTTCAATTTTGGATCACTAATATTGATCACATTCCTTCCTCTCTTTACCTACTTCTTGTAAAGGGGCCAGATAAGGAGAGGGAAAAGTATTAGATGGTATGATGAAGAGAAATACACAATTAACAGTCATAACTGTGAATGCAAATGGGATGAACTCACCCACAAAGTAGGACGGATTAGAAAGCAGAATATAGCAATATATTGTTTATAAGTAACACATTTGAAACAAAGATTTATGGAGTTAAAAAGGACTGAAATAGAATTTATGGTTTTAATAACTTGTAGAAGGAAGAGTGACAGTAAAAATAGACATGGTAAAAAGAGATAAATAGGGAAACTGTATTATGCTTAAAAGCACCAGAAACAATGGACATATATACATACATACATATATACACACATACATACACACACACACACACTGAATGAAATAGCATCTAAATACTTAAAGAAAAAGCTAATTGAATAACAAGGAGAAATAGAAAGCAAAACTATAATAGTTGTGAAAACCATTGTGGCCTTTTTCCTATCTGGACAAATGCAACAAAAGAAGAAAAAGTGTTGAGGGGTAGACAGATTGGAGTTCATGGTGAGGATGGTTGAAAAGCATACAGGCTTAAGGAAAGATAGAATAATGAACGATTATGTGGAAAATTTGGAGATAGTAGTAAGATCAAAGTTATGGCAATCCCTGTGTGTAGCTGAGGCAGAGTGGAGAACCAGGTCACAAAAGTTGAAAAGATTGTGGAACTAGGAAGTTAAAGTATTTGAGGAATCATATGTTGAAGTCCCCTAGAATAAAGACAAGCATTAGAATAGAGACTATGAGCCAGGCATTAAACTCTGAGAGCAGGGAGAAAGTCCTGGAGGTCAGTAGAAAGCAGCCACCAGGACTTCATTTGGGTACTAAATTGGATAGTAAATCCCAAATAAGGAGAGATTGCTGAATGACAGTGGTAGGAAACTCTGGAAATAGCAAAGAAAAGCAAGGTATATTCAAGGGGAGGGGGAATGAAGGATATGAGAGAAGGTGCAACAGTACTGGAAGGCATACATAGAAATGTAGCATCATCTGGTAGGACCCAGATCTTGATGCCAGAAGATGAAAGGAGCAAGAGAGCTAAGATCAAAGTTAAGTTTGATGATGATGATGATGATGATGATGATGATGATATAATAGAGTGGGAGGGCAAAGTAGAAGAGGCTGGCAGATTTGGAGTGGAACTTGGGACAGGTAGCAGTGAAGTTGCTGAAGAGGAACAGTTTGGGAGTGGGAAGAGAGAGAGCAAGAACCTGAGGAGTATCAGGAGAGCGATAAATAACTACTGTGAGTAAAATTCACCCCAGATAGCTTTGATCTCAACTTTTCTTAAAAGATTGCTTGGTATATCATTTCAAAGATTATAACTCCTATTCTACAATGTTAGCATTACTTTTAGCATATCTTAAATATAAAATAGTCTATATTTTAAAAATCTAGTTTTTAAATTAAAAAAACCTGGATTTTAGATATCAGCTTTTAATTTTTGTGACACAAGTGAAAGATATTTGTTAGGTTAGTTTCAATATAATTTTTGGTCCTATTGGACTTTATACTTCAGTCAGCCTTTTTGGTATTTTTCTATTGTTTTAGTTCCCCAGTATTTTTTCATAATGGTGAATAAACTAGTGCTTCATTATAAAGGGTAACTTTGTTTCATGGTGCTTTAAATGGAACATACTTTTCAGATTATTAAATGTTTGTGTAACAACTGCCTCACATCTAATTGAAATTGAATAGGGAAGTATTTAATCCCTTTTGAAATATGCTTCATAATTCAGCATTAAATAATATTTATTCATAAAAGCAAACACTTTTATTTAGTGAAATTCAGAAAGTAGAATACATTTTCCTAAATGATATCTAGCCACAAGTATATTTATCCTATTTTAGTAGTTAATTTGCTGTTTACTTAGATATTCATTTTAGATCATCATTTTAATTGTGTTTCTTTTGCTAATGTAGATTGCTTCTCTGTAATACAGGTCTGTACTAAAAAGGTTTCCTTCTTCTTCATAACATAAAATGAACATAGAAATAGATTAGATAGATTTTTTTTTCAGTTAACTTACATTGTTTCCAGAGCAGATAAAAAGTTTCCTTATGCATTTTAGTATCATATGTTGGAAAAGGTAAATCTTTTTTCCTTTCTACTAAAGATGTTAAGGAATATGAAAACCATTTTTAAATTTTAAAATCTTGGCCTGGAGAAAATCAGCCCTTCTCGAAGGGCTTACACATAAGAATATCCTTGTGTTTGGGATGGCTGAACTTTCACGCAGTAGTTTTGAGCAACAAAATTCCTTTTTGCTCACTGCATTTAACTTTAGATATTAGTCATCTGTATTATAAAGGTGCCCATAAACAGGTAGAGAATATCTTAGAAAATAGTACAAGAAACTATATTTTTTAATTTCTACTTCAAAAGCATAGTAAATATTTTTGAGTAAATTATAGCAAAAACATATAAGAATATTGGCAACCAAAATGTAGAAGTATTAAATAGATTTGAATCAATTCCTTCTATGTCTCTGTTTCTTTGGCTACAAAGATGATTTTTTTTAAAAAGCAGGATGCTTGTTATAAAACAACAGCCCTACTGCTGAGGGCTAATACTATTATACCAAGTATTTTTCTTCTGTAAATATATTCAAATAAAATATAATACAGTAAAGCCATACAATCTATAAATTAGCCTTTTAAAATCTTAATTCTTTCAATTTCTGAACTTCTCCAAATGCAAATATTGCTAGGGAGAAAAAAATCTTTGGAACCAAAGATGTAGCTACTGAATGGCCAACAACTACACAAGGCTGAGAAAAGCAGAAGATTCAAATATTTTAGTCACCATGCTCTTTTGTTAGTTTGTCTTATGGAAGGAAAGAACACTAACAATGTCTATAAAAGGCTTGTATTTTTCATACAAAAGCTGGAAAGTATGGAAGAAGTGACAATACAAAAGGTTGAAGAAATTAAAACAGAAGAAATCACTGATTAAAGTGATTCACTTTCCTCACTAATTCTTATATCTTTTATTAATTTATTAATTCTATACCTTATGCCTCCACATATTCTTCAGTCCAGCTACTACTGCCCTCCTTGCTGTAATCCATCCAAGACACTGCATCTCTGAACTCTGGGCATTTTCACTGATTGCCCCCTTGCTTGGAACTTCTTCCTTCCTCACCTTCATCTTTTGACTTTTCCTGGCTTCCTTCATGTCCCATCTAAAATCCCACCTTCTACAAGAAGTCCTTCCTAATCCAAACTTGTAATGCTAATACATAAATATAGATACACATATACATATATTAGCTAATATTTATATAGTGCTTACTATGTGCCAGGACCTGTGCAAAGGAAATGCTTTATAGTTATTATCTCATTTGGTCCTCACGATAAATATGAGAGGTAAGTGCTATTATTATCCCCATTTTACAAATGAAGAAACTGAGGCAAAGGTTAAGTGACTTGTCCAGGGTCACATAGCTAAGTGGAAGGGGTCAGATTTGAACTCAGGTCTTCCTGACTGCCTGCCCAGTACTCTATCTAATGTATGTATATGTGTATGTAAGTATGTATGTACATGGATATGTGTGTGTGTGTGTGTGTGTGTGTGTGTATACGTACACAGAGGATACATTGGTGATAATTAACAGATCAAAAGCGCCAATTAGGGAGATAGTGGGATTTTAGCAGAAATTTGAAGGATGCCAAGGAGAGATGATGAGGGAGAGTTTCAGACATTAGGGAGAACAAGTAAAAATGCAGCAGTATTTCATGATTTTCTCTAGCCTTGTTCAACAGCATATAAATAGGAGTGAAAGCAGCAATCGTGGAATACAACAAAAGGTAAAAGACACTCAGCTATTAAATTAATCTTTCAAAAAGACTCATTTGACTATAGAGCTGCACTGCACCCCAATCCAGACAACTCCAGTGATTTCCTGTTGTCTCTAGAATCAAATATATTATCAAATATATTATTTAGTTTTTAAAGCTGTCTACAGTTGTCCCATTCCTAACTTTCTAGTCTTCTTACATCCTCACTCTGCAATCCAGTGAGACTTGCTTCCTCAAAGTTCCTCACACTGGACATGCCATCTCCCAACTGGGCATTTTCACTTGTCCCCCATGCCTAGAACTCTCCTTCATCTCTCCTGCCTAGGCTTCTTCAAATGTAGAAAATCCCACCTTCTGCAAGAGTGTACGTGTGGAAAAAAAAAAGAGATTAAAGAATGTGTGTTTGAGTGTGTATCACTGTGCCTGGTGCATAGTAGGGGCTTAATAAATATTTATTGACTGATTGATATATTGATACATTTGTTTATATCACCTAAATTTCTCTCCATATGCTTCTCAGAGATTCATACCATATAAAGAAGAATATTTTTAAAGGAACAAAAACAACAGGAAAAATGAGGAAAAAAAACAGTCAGCAAATATGTATTTTAAAGTCTGAAAATATATGTAGTGTACCACACCTGTGGACCTCGTATCCCTGAAAAAGATGAGAGAGGAGGTGTTGTCTGTCTCTTCTTGGAGCCATGTTTGTTCTTTATAATTTTATAGCATTCACTTCTAGTTTTTACTGTGATTATTCTTTCCATTTAGATTTTGTAGTCATTGTGTATATCGTTTACAGGCTCTGCTTACTTCACTTTACATGAGTTCAAGTCTTTCCATGTTTTTCTGTTCTTGTCATGTTCATCTTTCCTTATAGCATAGCAATATTCCATTACATTCACATGTCCAAATTTGTTTAGGAGCTCCTTAGTGAATAGACATCTACATTATAGCTCTTTTCACAAAAAGTACTGCTATAAATATTTTGATGTATGTGGAGGCTTCTTATTAATGACCTCTATAGGATATGTGCTTAGTAATGGAATCTTTAGGTCAAAGGTCAGATCTTTTAGTCACTTTATTCGCATAATTCCAATTTGCTTTCCAAGATGATTGTAGTAATTTGCAGCTCCACCAAGAATGTACTAGTGTGCCTATCTTCCTGAAGCCCCTCAAGAATTAACCATTTCTATCTTTTATCTTCTTTGCCAATTCTCTGTTGTTGTTCAGTCATTTCAGTCATGTCTGACTCTGTGTCTCCATTTGGGTTTTTTTTGTTTGTTTGTTTGTTTTTAGGCAATTGGGGTTAAGTGACTTGCCCAGGTTCATATAGCTAGTAAATGTCAAGTGTCTGGTGTGAGGCCTCATTTGAACTCAGGCCTTCCTGACTCCAGGACCCGGGCTGTATCCACTGTGCCACCTAACTGCCCCCATTTGGAGTTTTCTTGGCAAAGAAGCTACAGTGGTTTTCCATTTCCTTCTCCAGCTCACTTTATAGATGAGAAATTGAGGCAAACAGGGTTAAATGAGTGCCACACAGCCAATAAGTATCTGGGGTCAGATCTGAGCTTGGGAAAATGAAACTTCCTGACTCCAGGCTCAGTACTCTATCCACTGTGCCACCTAGCTGCCAGTTCACTGAATATGAGGTACAACCTCAGGTTGATTTGATTTTCATTTCTGTTATTAGTAGTGATTTGGAGACTTCTTTCATGTTTCTTAATAGTTTATTCTTCTTCTTCTGAGAACTTCTTCATATCCTTTGACTACTTATCTGCAGGGAATTGGCTTTTGGTATCCTGTAAGGATTCATGATCAAGTTATCCTCTTTCAGTTTTCTTTACTTAATATATTAAGTTTGTACTCTGTTCTTCTTTTAATTTGTTTTTTTCTTTGTATTATTTGAAACAAATTAAAATACAGAATGGCTTTCTGTCCTGTGTACTACCTTTCTGTTTCTGCAGTGAATTAATGCTAGTGGAGTGGCCAAAAAAGATGGCAGAGAAGGTAAAGAATTACCCAATTTTTAGACCTATAAAAATTAACCTAGATTTTGGTGTGCTAAATGTGAGTATACTGAAAGAACTGAATCATATCATTCTTTATATTTTTGCTATAACCAGATTCAGAAACAGCAGAAAGTTGCAGTCATCTGGAAAGATAGTTCACAAGTTCTCTGAGAAGCAGATTAAGAAATTGGCAGAGTTGGCTTTATCATATATCCAGAGCCAAAAGGAAAAATTTCATGGACCATTTTGCAATGTTCATGAGTGAATACTTGCAAAAAGCCCATTATAAAATAGCTACAGCTTGTTTATCAGCACTTGTGGCAGTGGCCAAATGAATACAGCAGTATGTGAAAAACCCAAGATATCCCAAATTAAAGAATACATTTCAATATTTGGTAGCTTCATTGATAAAGAATGGGAGAGAACAAAGACATGAAGACTAGATAGAAAGAAGCCTAATGCTTATATGACATGAATATTCTCCTCAAAAAAATGATTGGGAGGTCATAGAGATAGAAAATACAAAATAACATCACTAAAAATGAAATCAATTGTATTTTAGCAGATAAGAAAATCTTCTTACTGATATGGGAGTCATTCCTGAATCAGCTGTTTACAATCAGCACACTTACTTTTAAGGCAGTGATCACAGTTAATACAAAGCTAATATAAAAAATAAAATGAGAAAAAGACTTTCAGTTGAAACAACTCTGATCTATTTAGTTGAGGCATCAATGCTTAAAAGTGGGAAGTGAATGAAAGAACCTTAACTTGGATTATAACAGTTCTATTCAGATACAAATCAGTTGTCATAATGAGAACAAAAGAATTTAAGATTCAACATAGCACATACTTGACTTTATCTAATAAAGAGATATATCAAAGGCTACACTAGCTTAATAGAAACTAGATTATAAAATCTTAGAAGTGGATAGTGGAAGATTATACTTGGTACTGCCTCATAAAATAATGAGAAGCAGTGTCAGGAAAAGGCCAGTATTAAGAAAAACCTTGACAAGAAACTCAAGTAAGGAAAGTCATCCTAAGAGCATTTAAGAATGAAGATGGAAGGATGATAAAGATGCAGAAGTTTTTGTTACAAGCTTCTTTTTACAACATCAAGGAGACCAAAGCCACCACATTTGGACCCTAGCATTTAGATTAATGTTATTATCTGGATCAATAGGATTTCTCTTAAAATGAATGATCAAATTGTCCTGCCCTTTTTGATTCCTATGTTTATTGGCAAATGTGAATCTAAATAAGTGATTTTGTGGTCAGTTAATGGCCATGCTCAAAAAAAAAAAAGTCCACATACAAAAACTGCATATTCAGATGAGATTTAATGAAGAATGTCCTTAACTTTTAAAAATTGCCAACCAAGGCAACAAGAGGATTGTACATGGAATGCCTCAAGTCATCGAGATTGGAGGATGCCAACAAAAATAGCTTCCCAACTCTAACTTTATATACTGGAAAGGTTCTAGCATTGTCTCATGTCAGTGGTGTTTCACCAGTTTTCTTCACATCCTAGGAGTTGAAAGACAGTAACTGGTGAGGAAGCACAGTTTGTCATTAAATTCTCAAAGAACATCATGGCAAAACAAAGAACAAAGGTGGTTTAGTTTATTTTTTGCCTGAATTTTTATGTAACTCAACTTTCCTGTGATTCTAAAATATACTGTAGTAGCATTAAACAGGTTAATATTCACTACGGCTTCTGAATCAGTATTTTTTATATATGGATGTCTCTTGCATCCATGAGATGGATCCACGGGCAATTTCAGAAAAGATTCTTATAATACAGTTTGACAGACCCTGTGATTTTAGAGGAAGTAGAGATGAAACTGAAGAAAACAATTTGACTAGACCAAGTATACACAGAAGAGGTTCATGCTGGAGGCAGTACAGTTGATAGGGCCTCAAGGTATCAATGTCAATCTATATGAAGGTGAGGGAAGATACAAAAGGTGATGGGAAAATCTTGGATATTATTACCACCTAAAAAGGTGAACAAGAAAGCATTAACAAGTGCTGAGCCATATGTCTGTTTTTCCACCTGTGTGAAATTTTTCTGAAACTAATCTATACATACATAAAGCATTCTTGATGAGGATGTTATAAGGGGAAAAGCAAGTTTTCACAAGTAATATTCCACAGTTGACTTAAATCTTAGTCATCAGACAATGAACTAAAATGATATAGGGTAGTGGTGTCAAACTCAAATAGAAACAGGGACCACTAACATATGCATAAGAATACCAGTGGGCCACATATTGATTTAGTTTTAGCATGTAATATTAATTATGTTTTATTTTTATTTATTTTGTTACATATTTCTCGATTGCTTTTTAATCTGATTTATACCATGCTTGGTAGCGTTGTGGGCTGCATTTGACTGGTAGGCTGACCACATCTTTGATACCTCTAATGTAGAGAATACAAGGTCCCATGCTTGTATCCATAAAAATGAATTGAATTTTGAAGAACAAAATTGCCTCTGTCTCTCTCTCTCTCTCTCTCTCTCTCTCTCTCTCTCTCTCTCTCTCTCATTTGAAGGTTAAAGTGAACTACTTATGATCAACTAGCTAATTAGTTGTTCAGGATTAGAATTCAGTTCTGATTCTGGAGTTTCCCAGTCCATCAGTGTATCTAGTATAACTACTGACCTTACACTCATCAGGTTGACTAAAATGATAAAACCAGAAAATGACAGTTGTTGGAAAGGCTGTGAGAGCACAGACACACTGATACATTATTATTGGAGTTGTGAATTGGGCCAAATATTCTGGAAATAAATTATAAATTTTGCCCAAAAAGTCACTAAATTATGTTTGACTTAGTAATACTGTTACTTTGACCCAGCAATACTACTACTAGCCACATAGCGCAAGGAGAAAAAAATGAAAGGAAAAGGACTTGTATGTCCAAAAAATATTCCAAGCAGCACTCAGTTATAGTAAAGAACTAGAAGCCAAGAGGATACCCATCAGTTAAGAACTGGCTGGACAATCATATGATAAGAATATAATGTAATATTGTTGCACCATAAGATATGATAAAAGGCACAGATTTAGATAAAACCTAGGAAGACTTACGTGAAATGAGTAGGACCAAGAGAACAATTTATATAATGACTGTAATAACATAAAAGAAAAACAACATAGAAACTTTAGAACTTTGATCAATTTAATGACCAATTATAACTTTAGTATACTTTCTCAAAAAATTATCTATTTATTAGTAAATAGTATTTTATTTTTTCCAATTACATGTAAAGATAGTTTTCAACATTCACTTTTTGTAAGATTTTGAGTTTCAAATTTTTTCTCCCTCCTATCCTCGCTCCCCAAGACAGCAAGCAATCTGATATACATATGCAATCATGTAAATATTAGTCATGTTGTGAGAGAAGAAACAGAACAAAAGAAGGGAAAAGCCACCAAAAAAAATGAAAATAGTATGCTTCAATCTGCATTCAGACTCCATAGTTCTTTCTTTGCATGTGGATAGCATTTTCTATTATGAGTCTTTTGGAATTGTCTTGGATCATTGTATTTCTGAGAAGAGCTAAGTTGATCATAGTTGATCATCACATAATATTGCTTGTTAGTGTGTACAGTGTTCTTTTGGTTCTGCTCATTTCACTTAGCATCAAATCATGTAAGTCTTTCCAGGTTTTTCACAAGTCCACCTGCTCATCATTTCTTATAGCACAGTAGTATTCCATTACATTCATGTACCACAACCTGTTCAGCTGTTACCCAATTGATGGGCATTCCCTCAATTTCCAATTCTTTGCCACCACAAAAAGAGGTTCTATAAATATTTTTGTACATATAGGTCCATTTCCCTTTTTTATGATCTCTTTGGGATACAGACCTACTAGTGGTATTTCTGGATCAAAAGATATGCACAGTTTGATTGCCCTTTAGGCATAATTCCAAATTGTTCTCCAGAATGATAACTTCAGAATACTGATGATGACATATGCTTCCCACATCTTTGGAAGAAGGTGATAGAGTAGAGAGTTAGATTGAAATAAACATTTTTCAGATGCTGAATGTGCGAATTTGTTTTGCCTGATTATATGTATTTGTTACAAAGGAAAGCTTAGGGGCAGGTGAAGGAGTTGAGGAAGTATGAGTGATGGTGCTAGAAAAAAAAAAGAATGAAGACTTTAGTGAAATATTTTAAAATAGAATAGAGGAGATGGAAATTCAGTAGGAGATATAGATAAGCAGGGCTGTTCTGTTACTATCATGTTAAATTTAATCATATATTTAAAATTGTGTAATAAGTCTCATTAGTAATATCTTAATAGTCCTTTTTCTGTTGTTTTGAAATATTGACCTTTTTCAATTTTGTAATTCAAATATTTTTCATTTAAAAACTTGATTTTATTACAACTTAAATAGACATTTTGATAACTGTCATAATGGTAACTACCACACCTACCTCATAGGATCGTTCTGACTGTCAGCTGTGACTATACATGCAAAACGTCTGCTTCGTTATGATTAAGGTGTTTTTCTTTCTCTCTCTCACACACACACACACGCACACGCACACAGATATGAGAAATAGCTAGTTTCCCATCTCTACAGCACCTTTAGGAAAATAATCTATTACACAGTTACACAGTTGATTGAAAGGTGCAGAGAATACGTGATCCCACTGTGTTTGTTTGGCTTTTTAACAAGCATTTCCTTCAAATAGAACAAAATTTATCTTTAACGACTATCTGTATCACATATGATTTTTCATGCATATGACATCTCCCTATTAGACCTGTATTCACATCCCTGTACCACTGTTGTCCCAGTGTTTGGGGAAGTCATTTAACCTCTCTGAGCCTCAATTTCCTCATCTGGAAAATGAAGGAGTTGCTTTAGAACATACCCAGTGTTTCATGTTGGCTTAGAGTCTTAACATTACTTTCATGGATTTAACTTCTTCAAAAAACGTATGTTGTCAGGCTAGTCACTCACTGTCACTCTATAAACACAGTACTAAAAGTTATGAAACTTTTATTTTGTGAGTTAAAATTACAGTCTGTTTATCTTAAAATTTTATTGCTGTCAATTTCCAAAAGGTTTACAAATGGCATAAAAAATATGGTTTGTTGTTTGTTTGGTTGCCTTTTTTGGCTAGGCAGTGGGGTTAAGTGACTTGCCCAAGGTCACACAGCTACTAAGTGCTATGTGTCTGAGGTCATATTTGAACTCAGGTCCTCCAGAATCCAGGGCCAGAGCTCTATCCACTGCGCCACCTAGCTGCCCCCATAAAATACATGTTTTAAAGGTATAGCAGCTCCAGTAATCAAACATTGGTTTGCACAGTTTAACATTTGTAATGTTAATATTGCCATAATTGAGTTAGAAAAATCATTGTGCTCATTTAATGTAACATTTAACTATCCAATAATGAATACTGGATTTAAAATAAATGGAAATTGAAAGTAAATAATTGTAATAAATCTGCTACTGGATTGGAAACATTCAGGAGCAGAACTGGTTCTAATCCTGAGTGCAACTAATTAGTTACATGACCATGGGTAGCTCACTTTATTCCAGATCTCAAATACATCCTCCAAAAAAAATTTTTTTGAGAGATTTAGACTAGCAGACCTCCAGTACAGCATCTTAAAGTTGGATCATCTTGTGGCCTAATAGAGCCAGTTGACTTTCAGAAAAAAATAGCATTGATTTAGGATTATAAATAATATTGATTTCTGGATACTTTTAAAAATGTTTGCCAAGTTATATCACTATTGGTATTGTTGAGGCAGCATGATTTGTACAGATACCAGTTGTATGTCTTAACTTTTGCATGCACTTTCTCATGAAGTTCTGTGTATATAAATTGCTTCAGTTGTTTCTTGTTTTAAGTCTTAGCAATGTACCATTTCAGATTATTTAAACCTTTTACACTATTGTAAAACAAAGTGAATTTTATGAGAATTTTTCAGTAATACTTTAATAAATTATTGATTTTTTCTCTGTCAAAGAAGAAACTCTGAATATGAGTTCAAAGACCTAAATTTATTTATTTGGGGGGGGGATAATTTTTTTATTATTGTTTTTTAATATAAATTTATTTGTAGTTTTCAACATTATTTCCACAAGTTTTTGAGTTCCAAATTTTCACCCCATGTCACTCTCCCCCCACCCCAAGATGGCATGCATTCTGAATATCCCTTCCCCTAGTCTGACCTCTTTTCTTTCTCTCTCCCCTTCTCTTATCCCCTTCCCCTTCTATTTTCCTATAGGGCAGGATAGACTTCTGTACCCCATTTCCTGTATTTCTTATTTCCCGGTAGCATGTGAAAACTTTTTTTTTTAAACATATGTTTTTAAAACTTTAGGTTTCAAATTTTCTCTCTTCTTCCCTACCCACCCACCCTCATTGAAAAGGCAAGCAACTCAATATAGATTGTACATGTGCAGTTATGCAAAACACTTCCATAGTAGACGTGTTGTGAAAAACTAACTCTATTTCCCTTAATCCTGTTCTGCCCTCCCATTTATTCTATTCTTTCTTTTGACCCTGTTCCTCCTCAGAAGTATTTACTTCTGATTACACCCTTTTCCAGTCTTCCCTCCTCTCTATCATCCCCCTGTTCTCTTGTCCCCTTCTCCCCCTATTTTCTTTTAGGGTAAGACAAATTTCCATACCCAATTAAATGTGTATGTTATTCCCTTCTTAAGCCAAATCCTATGAGAATAAGATTCACTCATTCCCTCTCACCTTCCCCGTTCCCCTCCACTGTAAGAGACTTTTTGTTTTTGTTTTTTTTTGTGTGAGATAATTTACCCCATTCTACCTCTCCCTTTCTTCTTCTCCGAGTATAATCCTCCCTCATCCCTTAATTTTATTCTCCAGATATGACCCCTTAATCTTCAACTCACCCTGTGCCATCTGCCTATCTATCTGTCTCTCTTTCTCTCTCTCTCTCTCTCTCTCTCTGTATATCTATATATATATACATACATATAATTTTTTTCCTCCAACTACCCTAATACTGACAAGGGTCTCACGAGTTATAAATATCATCTTTCGATGCAGGAATGTAAACAGTTCAATCTTAATAAGTCTTTTATGATTTCTCTTTCCTGTTTACCTCTTCATGTTCCACTTGAGTCCTATATTTGAAAGTCAAATTTTCTATTCAGCTCTGGTCTTTTCATCAGGAATGCTTGAAAGTCCTCTATTTCACTGAATGACCATTTTTTCCCCTGAAGGATTATACTCAGTTTTTCTGGGTAGGTGATTCTTGGTTGTAATCCTATCTCCTTTGCCCTCCTGAATATTATATTCCATGCCCTGCAGTCCTTTAATATAGAAGCTGCTAAATCTTGTGTTATCCTGATTGTGTTTCCACAGTAATTGATTGGTTTCCTTCTGGCAGCTTGTAATATTTTCTCCTTGACCTGGGAACTCTGGAATTTGGCTACAATATTTCTAGGAGTTTTTGTTGGATTCTTTCAATTTCTATTTTGCCCTCTGGTTCTACTATATCAGGGCAGTTTTCCTTGATAATTTCTTGAAAGATGATGTCTAGGCTCTTTTTTTGATCATGGCTTTCAGATAGTCCAATAATTTTTAAATTCTCTCTCCTGGATCTATTTTCCAGGTCAGTTGTTTTTCCAATGAGATATTTCACATTGTTTCTAATTTTTCATTCTTTTGGATTTGTTTTACAGTGTCTTGATTTCTCATAAAGTCACTAGCTTCCAATTGCTCTATTCTAATTTTTAAGGAAGTATTTTCTTCAGTAGTCTTTTGGACTTCCTTTTCCATTTGGCCAATTTTGCTTTTTAGGGCATTTTTGTCCTCATTGGCTTTTTGGACCTCTTTTGCTATTTGGGTTAGGCTATTTTTTAAGGTGTTATTTTTTTCAGTATTTTTTTGGGTCTCCTTTAGCAAGCTGTTGACTTGTTTTTCGTGATTTTCTTGCATCACTCTCATTTCTCTTCCCAATTTTTCCTCTACTTCCCTTACTTGCTTCTCAAAATCCCTTTTGAGCTCTTCCAAGGCCTGATTTATATTTTCCTTGGAGGCTTTGGATGTAGGAGCTTTGACTTTGTTGTCTTCTTCTGGTTGTATATTTTGATCTTCTTTTTCACCAAAGTAAGATAATATAGTCTGACTCTTTTTGCGCTGCTTGCTCATGATCCCGGCCAATTACTTGAGTTTTAAACTCTTTGTTAAGGTACGAATCTGCTTCCAGTGTGGAGAATGTACTGTCCCAAGCTTCAGGGGTTTGTGCAGTTGTTTTCAGAGATACTTGTAGGGACCTGTAAATTTTCAGTTCTTCCAAGGTGGTATGATAAGGGACAAGGTGTTTACTCCTTTCCTGGCCTGTGACCACAAGTATTCCTTTCTGTCCTGTAACTGTGAGGGGGGTTCCTCTTCACAGCTGCTACAAGCTCCACCATGCCAGCATTCTTCCTCACCCCAGTACTGCTGCCTAGAACTGTGACCCAGATCCAAACATGGGCAAAGCAAGGGAATTCTGCCTCAGCACTGGCAAAGAGATCCCTGCAATCCCTCTCTGATCAGCCACTGGATTCCCCCTCAGTCTGTGGGCTGGAAGCTCGGAAAGCAGCTACCCCCACCCAGGACCACCTTCTTGGGGAATGAAGCTGAGACCCCGCCTTCTTTTCTCAGCACCGACAGAAACAGACTTTTCCCACTGACCTTCTAAATTGTCTTTGGCCTTAGTGAGTTGAGGAGTCTGGAAACCTCCACAGCTGCCCGTGATTCACTCCTCTGAGGCCTGCTCCAGGTTTCACTGTGGCCTGCGCTCCCATGCTGTGCTGCCCTCCCAGCCTGGCGTGATACACCTTTCTGATCAATCATCCAGATTGCCTTGGGCTGGAAATTTGTTTCACTCTGTCTTTTTGTGGGTTCTGCTGCTTCAGAATTTGTTTAGAGCCATTTTTTATGAGTATTTAGAGGGTTTGGGGGAGAGCTTAAGTAAGTCAGTTCTTGGCTCCGCCCCCTCAAAGACCTAAATTTAACTTAAACCATTTCTTTTAACTTACTCAGTGATCTTGAATAATTCACTTTATATTTTTGGCTTTCAGTTCCTTAATCATTTGTGCTGCAGGTAGACTAGATGATTTCATGTTATTCTGACTTGCAGGAAAACCTCCCTAAATTAGGTTTTGCTGACATAATTTCTGATCATTTAAACAGGGCTAGTTTGGAATTTAGGTGTTGAGGGAGTCAAATTAACAATGTTTTTTAAAAGTTTCAGAAGAAATATTTAAGAAAGTAAGTTTTCAATCACTCTTAAAATATGTTTAGCAGTATATTTGATACATACAAAAATATACCCTCACAAATTCTAATCTCTTCATTAAAGTATCCTGAAAGACTCTTCTCAGCAGTATTTTGTAAGTTTTTAGTTCTTGGCACATACATTACTTGGAGAAAAAATTCAGTTCTTTAGAAGTAGTCTCTAGTTCCATTTTTTCAGTGATTTGCTCAGTTATTCTCAGATTTTCCTGTATTAAAATCTTTAATACTAATTGGTATTTAGAGTTCAGGCCATAGCCAGTATTTAACTTTTCCTGCCCTTGTTGCTGCTCCCCCTGCTTGATTGGTCTTTAAACCCATAGCAAATATAAAGTCACACAACCAGTGATTCTCAGAGCTACTGTTTTAACTGAGGCTGCCTAACCGAAGCTGTGTTTTGTTTGTTTGTTTGTTTTGTTTGTTTTTTGCCTAGGAGGGACGCAGTAGTAGACTTGAACTTGCAAACTGGCAGTTGCTTGAGGCATTCTGTGAATGAGATATAGTATCTAATCACTCACTATAAATAATTAGATGGTTTTAAATGCAAGTTTTTAGCTGCCTTTTTCCAAGTGTCAGTGATGCTTGAGCTTCAGTTACAGTTAGACATCAGTACCTCATTTGCTCACACTTTTCCTTAATTAAAATAACTTTTCATTCCTGAAATTCTAAAGTACTATTTCAAATATTGCTACTAAAGACATTTCCATTGGATTTTTTTTTAAAGTTTATTATAAACTTAGTCTTGTGTTTCTACATCTGTGAGACATGTCCAGGCCCTTGACAGGTCTGCTCACACTAGTGTTATCATAAGCATCTCTTAACTCATTTCACTACCTCCAGTCTCTTCTTTTTCCCAGTCAATCCTCTATGCTTGACAGATTAATCATCCTGAAACATAGTTTTTGTTGTACATTCCTGTGTTTAAAAACCTTCAGTAGCTTCCTGTTATTGAATAAATAAATGAAAATTTCTCTACCTCGCATTTAATGCCTTCACAGTTTTTTATAGCTTTTTTGCCTGCTGTTCATCTACCCATTCCCTGTGCTTCTGCCAAAATGGACTAATTGCTGTTACTTTTACACCTTTGCCATTTCTACATGAAATCTCCCATCTTATCTACAGTTATTAGTGTTTCTGTTCCTCCTGAAATAACCTTGAATTTATTTATCTCTGTATACATTGAATTTTCAATAGAACCCAAGCTCTTTGAAGTCAAGGCCACTTTCAATTTTGTCTTTGTATCCACAGTGCCTTTTGCATAGAAGATACTGAACAAGTGTGTGCTGAATTGAATTGTATCACATCGCCCAGCCCTTTCTTCCAAATCTTGACTTGCCTAAACTCATGAAGTACTTATTATCTGTACTAGTATTCTTACCTATTTTCCTTCTGTATTTACTGCTGTACCTTTCTAGACCCAAATCCCTTGACAGCAATGACTGTATCTTTATTTTTGTATTCTCATTATTTGACATGCCAAATGTATAGGACATGTACAAAAAAAGTTTCTGTTAATATGTTAGTTTTCACAGATTCTTTGGATCATATTTTTATTTATTTGTACTATATGGATTTATATATGTACTTGTCTCCCCATTCAGAATTTAAGCTCCTTGTTCGTAGGAATTGTTTCATTCTTTGTATTTGTATCCTTAGCTTCTGGCATGTAAATGTAATTAATAAATGCTTGCTGTTTGACTGACTTGAAAAGTTCCTACTTAAATCCATAGCGAGTTAAAAATATTGCTTTTAGTTCTTAATTCCATTCAAATTTGAATTAATCCATACAGAAACTTTTGCAATTTATTTCAAACTCTGAGTGAAATAGATAAATTGACCTATTGTTTAGAACATTTTTGCCCTGTTGTTTTGATTTGCTTAGGTATTGCTTATGTTATTTTTCCTTTCCTTTTAAGGTCGTTTATATGCAATGCAAACTGGAATGAAAATTGACAGTAAAACTCCTGAGTGCCGAAAATTTTTATCAAAGCTTATGGATCAGCTGGAAGCTGTAAGTAACAAATTAGTAATTCATTTCATAATTAATGTTTCAAAATGTTAGAATAAAGTCTTAGAATTTTTGTTAGCTGTTGTGTTTCCTTTGCCTCACTGTAGTCAGTAGTTCCAGTACATAATAGTATTAAGGGGAAAGCATACATTTAAAAAATATCACACTCTTAGGAATATGAACTATTGTATAAAACCACGTAGGAAGAAGAAGACATCATTGCCCCTAGCCATCTCATTCTAAGCATACCCAAGTCAATGAAAGTATTTTTTTAAGTATTTTAAGTATTTAATATCACACTCTTAGGAATATGAACTATTGTATAAAACCACATAGGAAGAAGACATCATTGCCGCTATCCATCTCATTCTAAGCATACCCAAGTCAATGAAAGTATTTTTTAAAGTATTTTAAGTATTTAATTTCAGTATTTTTTAAGTATTGAAATAATATATTGAATCAACAGACATTTGTTGAGTACTTTCTCTGTATCATTTATCATCTTTGTATTTCCTAGCACCTAGTATAGTGAAGACTATTTGAAAGAGTTCTTGTTTATATATTTTTTAAAGAAGATTATCATCTTCTATGTATTTTCTTTGTAAATTTTCATTTTTTAAGTTTTTTGTTACACATGTAAAGTGGTCTAAGATATCACTTTAGAGTAACTTTATGCATTTTGAAAAACTTCCAGTTTTTTGATTATAAATTTAAGGTGAAATATAGTTTAAACATGACTATTTCTCTCCAGTTTTAAATTTTTAATCTAGTTGTTGCTAACTGAAGGTGGTTTATCTGTAACAGGTTGTACAGAATCAGAATATGCAAAATAAAGTAATTAATAATATTTAAAGGTTAAGAACTGTGTCATTTTTCCTCTTTGTATGCCCCAGCATTTAACAGTTTCTGAACCATTCTCCACAAGATCTCCTCTCAGTAATTACTGTGGGGGCTTGACTGGAAATAAACCAGTAGTCAGGAACACAATACTGTTTCTAGGGCTCTTGAGTGTAGGGCCCTGGGTTCTCTCCACTGGGGTCTCAGTGGAAGTGCTGGTTGAGGCTGTGATGGTCATTTGACCTGCCTGGCACCTGCCATCTCCTTTAGTGCCTTGCTATTCTATCTAGGCTTGCTTGTTTGCCGGTTGCGGTTGATTTATGAGATATGTATTCTTAGATTTGAAAAATGTATTGACTCGTTTTGCTTTTATACACACACAGACACACACACACACACACACACACACACACACACACACACAGTGCATCTGTTAAGAGAGAATGAGTTGATAGGTTAGTGGATGTTAATGGATATACAAAAAAGCATCAGTGATTTTATTTTTAATTGATGGAAGAAAACAAGACTAAGAAGAGGGGGAACAAACAAATGGAACAATTTTGTTTACTTTGTTAAACTATATATTTGCATATTAGATACTTTAAAATCTCTTAACAAGTTCACCATATCTACTACAATCTTGTTTTTCTTTTTACATTGGAGTCTTTGTGTTTGTTGACAATTAGGTTCATAAAGGGGGGAAAACATTTTTTTTTAATTTGTAAAACTGAAGGGAAAATGAAATGTCAGTTTAATGCCATCTAGATAATGAGCAAAGAGAGAAAGTTTATTCTTTGGACAAAGTAAAGGCTAATTTATGTTATAATGCTTGTTTACATTATATTAAAAACTTCAAGTTTAGTATATTTTTAATGAGCTTCAGAGTACTTATATTTCTGCCAGGCTTTCTGTGTTATACATGACTGTCTTATGATATTGCATACTCCCTCTAAAAAAATAGCAGTCTAGAATTCAAAGCATCCTTACAAAATCTTTTGGCAGTATAGAAAATGTAAGCTAGTGTCTTATGGTTATTTTTGTTTTTGTTCTGCCAAAACCCCAAGATTTCCTTAAATCCAGACAGTCTGTTCAGGAGCTGCAAATCCACCTCTTCTACTGTAACTGTATCATTTGCTTCTACTGACTGTATTAGGAAACCTGAAGCTTTTCATACTCTTAACATCTTTGAAAAGAAGCCTTTGAATCAGAATATAGTACTCAGATCATTTATGTTTTTAAATCTTTAGATTGTTTATTTTAAATAGTCAAAATAGGAAGATAGGGGTACCCTTTTTCATCAAATTGTTGGTGTTTTTATAAAGCATTGCATAAAGTGCTTTACATGGGGAAAATGCATAGATGCGCAAAACTACAATGACTTAATGTGTGTATTGTATAAACTAAAAATATCTTCTGAAATTCTAAATTTAGTTCTTTTTTGGTTAATTTAAGAAACAATCTTTTTGTATTATATACCAATAATATTTTGTGAAAATGCTTTTGTATATCACCATATGTCTCTATTTACTTTATCACCAAAATTAGAATTTTTTTATTGTAGAAAAATGTTAAAATGTTTAAGTGAATTTGTGTTTTGGGAAAAAATAATATCTGTATATTTAGACACTACTTAATACATTGTTTGATAATCCAGTAGAGTTTTAAAGTAGTTGTTGGGTGCTATGTATGCAAGTATTTTTCTTTCCATATGTATTTTTAGATCTGATCACTAAAACAGTCACTCTAAGGGACCCCCAAAAAGAAGTATTTCTGATTTTATTTCAGCTTAAAAAACAATTGGGTGATAATGAAGCTATTACTCAAGAAATAGTTGGTTGCGCCCATGTGGAGAGTTATGCTTTGAAAATGTTCCTTTATGCAGACAATGAAGATCGTGCTGGGAGATTTCACAAGTAAGCAAAAAAGAAGAAAACATGGTTTTATTAATTTTATGTTTTATTTGGAGACTTTATTTTTTACTCTTTAAAGGCAAGTATATCTAAAGGTAATGGATAATTTTCTCTCATATGTTTAACTAATTTTGTTTTTAGTTCCCAGCTGTTTTCCTAATTTTTAGGATTTAAATGTCTTTTGCAACAAATTGTATATGGACCTTAAAATAATAGCACTTATACAATACTCTGTGGTTTGCAAAGTGTTTTACAGATATTTTTTCATTTTATCCTCACATCAGCTCTGGGAGGTAGATGCTCTTCCATTCCTGTTTTACAGATAAGTTAACTGAGACAGATAGAGGTTAAATGGCTTGCCACACAGATAGTAAGTATCTGTGACAGGACTTGAATTCAGGTCTTTCTTGACTCCAGGTCCAGCTTTATATCTACTGTACCACCTTACTACAAAATCATCTGAAAAAAAATTTACGATGGTAATTTTTATTGGGGCAAAACTCCTGACCTAATGATATGGCTATGGCCTTCTGTTCATAAATCATCTTGTGAGTAGTAATTTTTCCATAATAAAAATCTCTATTTTTTACTTTTATAAAGATTGTTGATGAATTATATTAGAAAATTCACTCAGAAAAGTATTCCAAATGGTTTTTCTGAGGTAGCTTATTGCCGCAGGTCACATTCTACAAATGTAACTAGCAAAATGTTTATTATATAATAAGGTTAGCTAAAAGTATGTTTTACTCCTGTCCCTTGAGTCCTGGATTATAAAAGGTTACTGTATAATCCCCAAAATGATTCTCTCCCTCATACCAAATATATAATTATATGTAATTTTGAATTACTTTTTAAATTTATCTTTTTTGGAATTTTTGCTTTCCTAATATGTATTTCTAACTCTGCATTTAATATACTCAGCTAAAAACAGAACAAATGTTTTTCTCTTGCAGAAACATGATCAAGTCCTTCTATACTGCAAGTCTTCTGATAGATGTCTTAACAGTATTTGGAGAACTCACTGATGAAGTGAGTGTACATTGTTTTTGAATGCTTTTTAAAAACTAGATGTTTGTCAGTGGTGTTTTTTTCATCAATCATCTATTTTTATTTATTCATATTTTACTTTATTCATAGTTTAGTATTTCATTGTATTGAATAGTTAAACAATTATATAACTGACAGTTACTTTAGATACTGTTCACTGCATAGCATTAAATAATTACCATATTCTTAAGTAGTATGTTTTTTGGAGGGGAAGGCTTTCTTTCTTGATGTACATTAGTCTCTATTATCCCTTCTGTCAGTTATTTTAGGATGTTTTATTTCAGTGGTAACGATCAAGTACATAACTTTTGCATTCACTGTGGAGGGAGGAAGAAATAAATCCAAAGAAAGACACACACACACACACACACACACACACACAGCTATTAGTAGGTAGGCAGTACCTACCTTATGAATAGGTTATATTTCAGAAGTTCATTTCAGTTGTTTGAAGCATGTTTTTGTCACTTCTCCCAAACAAGCAAACAGTATTATTGTTGTTGTTGTTGTTGTTGTTATTATTGTTGTTGGGCCATCTTGGTATACTAGGACATATGGGCTCAGGACGACAGAGGAGGGAGGCTGGGATCTCCTGCTTATCCAGACCTCAGTAAAATTTTTACATTTTGGGTCCACAAACTCCAGATCTGTTGTTTATCTTTTAAGGGCCTCCAGAACTGACCCTTGTGTTACTTTTTCATTGCTTACCATCTGGTAGCTCTGACAACTTTCTGTTTTACTTGACTACTTTGGAAGAGAATTTGGTCCCACTGCTTCCCACCTATTCTTTTATCCCAGAAATAAGCATATGTACTCTTCTGAAGTTTCCATGCTGACAACATGGAATCAAAAAAGATAAAAATAACAATTGAGAGGAAACTTACGGAATTTTAAGTAATTAGGGATTTGCTTATCCCAACTACCATGCCTTCTTTTTTTATTTCTAACTTGTAGGGAAAAATACAAGCAAAATGGACAATATTGCTGAGTCTTTGCATATATAAAACTAAATCTGCATTTCACAATCTAACCCAGATACTTTTAAAAATAAGCTTACATGTTGAAGAAGAAAGATACTGTGGACATTTTATTACAGGTGCTAACGTTTTGACCCTAGAGTAAGGAAAAGGACAAAGGCTATGTATATAGATGAAGGGAAGAGACAGTGGGATGGGGTCTCTGTCAAGACATTCACAGCAATTAAGGGTAAAGAGTGGCTATCTTGAAGCTTCCCCTTCCTTTTTCTCTCCTCTTTCACATCCACATCTCTGCTTGCTGTTCAACCTGTTGTCACAGACAGGCATACGCTACTCTCCACAGAGAAACTGGAAAGGTGAGAAGCAGGACTCATGTTTGGATTAAACAGGTATTCAACGCGGCACCTACAGCAGGGAAAGAGAAAAGGTGATTTGGTCTCAAGCAGTGAAATGTTAAGGAGCGTCCCTGCAGCCATGCACCTGAGGGTTGCATATGTTGTAGAGGGGATTCTTTTTCAATTATGTGTTGCAGTTAGTTGCCTCTTGAGGTCCCTTCTAACTGAGCTTTTGTAATTCTGGGAGTACACATAGTTGGGTGTATATAGGTCATGGTGTCCCTGTAAGTAGATGTTTAAGAATACAGTGTGTTAGAACTAGAAGAAATCTTCATGTCTAATGCAACCCTTTCACCTAACTGATGAGAATATTGAGACCCCAAGAAGTGAAATGATTTCCCTAAGTTCACATAGCTAATTAGTACTAGAACTCAGGCCTCTTTTCTAATTCTGTCCCTATAACACTGTTAACTCTCCTACTTCTACCACTTTTTACAATGGTTAGGGATTATAGGATTGTCATAATACAAGTAAAACATAAATTTCCCCTGAAGTCATTTTAGAAAAGCCTTACTTGCTCTGTGTGATCAAAATCACAACTTGATATGTGAATTACTGTTTTTCTGCCCTTCTTCCTTATACATTTAATTTCCATCCATTCATTTTTAACTACTAATCCAATGCAGTTGGAACCATAAAGTATAGTTGGCTTAATTTATTGCCTTATTTATACAGCTGAAGCACTCAGCAAGTAACAGGAAACACTGATGTTACTGCCTGTGTGTTAAAAAGTTGTTCTTCAGACAGATTAGGATGATCTTTTTTTTTTTGTCATAGATTTTGTTTTAGGGCTTGTTGTATATTCTAATCATTTCCAAGTTTTTTTTTATATTCGATCTCTAAATTCTCAGGGGCAGTATTGTATAGTGCGTGGACGTCCAGCCTTGCAGTCAGGGAGAACTGTGCAGCCATGGACAAGACAGTACCCCAGACAGTTCTGACTCTTAAGTTATAGGTAACATTTCATTTTACATCAAGGAAGGGATTACCATGTTTTGATCATAGGATCACTGATGAAATTACTGGCTGGGGCTTTAGAAATATGTACACATATACATGTACACCACGGTGCTTAACACAGCACTGTTCATGTAATAAGTGCTGAATAAAGGCCTTATTCATTCAGTTATTTTTATGTAATTTGTAGAAAAAGCATAGATATTACTGACATATCTGGGTTGTCAAACATAATAGAATAAAATCTGAGTAGCTCTAGTGATTAAGTGTTGCATAATGGAAAGAACACAAGACTGGAAGTTGGGCAACCTAGATTTTTATCCAAGCTCTGCCATTAGCTAGCCATGTGACCCTAGTGAGTGAGTTCAATTAAGTGATCTCCAATATCCTTTTTAGCTCTAAGGTTCTATAAATTTTTCTGCAATTGGGCAAGACGGCAGATTAACGTGTCAGAAATCTGCACTTTGTTTATTTTTACAGCAATTACATATCCATGTATGTGTGTGCATATTACACGTGTGTGTGTGTGTGTACGTACGTGTGTGTACACACATAAACTAGAAAGTTAAGTATCAACGGGCTTCTGCCTGTTCCCCAGGAGAATTAAGGTTGCCTTGTTACAGTAACACTAATAGAGAAATAGCTTGAAGTTTTGATTTGCTGGCAATGCTATAACCCTAGGATGTGTTACAAGTAAACAAATGACATCCTGTCTCATAAGGCTATCAAAGGAATTAAGTACTTTGAAATCCATGGATAAAATCTGATTACTGCAGAGCCTTGAAAAGACTAGATTGACTCATTTCTTCCTTTCATTTCCCTTTTCTAATCCAGCTCTATCCTGTACTTTGGAACCACTAGCAGGGGCAGAGACAGGAGTGAAAATGCTTGGAAAGGGGATTTCAGGTGTGCAGATTTTCCATACTCTACTATATTTATAATTCCAGACCAGTTGCAGCACTTTATATTGGGTCATTGAGAGAGAGTGCCAGAGTACTGTTTTCTTCATCTTTTGCATCTTGGCTACACCACAGCTCTTTGTGTCTCTGTTTCTTAGGACTGAAACTTCTTTTAAAAGCTATTAATGTTATTCATGTTTTTGTTTATGTGTATAAGAACAATAGTATCTAAAATCAGAAAAAAATCATTAAAGATTCATGTTTCTCATTACCTATACTAGTTTTAAAGTTTAGCGCTTTTGTTATAAAATCTAAGACTACGTTTTTAGATATGAATTTTTCCCTTATACAATAGTTATTACCTAAAATTTATTGATTAACTCATCATAGCCCTTTGGAATATGGTATCTCAATTATGTGGTAGTCAGATATCTAACACCATCAGCTGGGCAGAATGACTTAGGAATCTGGAAATTAACAACAACATTAACAGCAAAAAAAGCAAAAAAAAAAATGGAGATGGGTTTTAATTTTTTTTGGTTTTTTTTTAACTATCTATTGGCAGCATAAGTTTTACTCAATACTGTATTCACTTTAATCCACACCTCATACATAAGACTGACATAATCACTCCCATGAAAAGACAAAAGGCCTGGATTCATTTTTGTCTGCTAGTCTTTTCCTGAACCTCTGTCCCCCTTCCCCCACTCTGACCATATTATCCAAGTTCTGAAGATCTATTTATTCCCACTGTCTGAATTATTATTAATCAGTTTATATAGCTGTTCTCTGTTCTACTTCTGCTATAAAACTATTCCTTCCTTCTTCTCTACTCAGTGAGCCTTCCTTTGCACCAAAGGGAAAAAAAGGTTAAGCAAAACCCACCCAGATATCGACTTCATCTAACAATATATGCAGGATTTAACACCCACACTCTCCACATCTCCAGTTCTTGAAAATACTTCCTGCCTTGGCTTAGCTTCAGCCTTAGTCCTATGTTGTTCAACATTTATATTACCTATATGAAAGCATTTATAGCATACTAAAGATTGCAAGCTCTAGAATTCCTGTAATTGGTATTGTATATTGACCCTAAAGTCTTACAGAATCTGTTAGTGACAATTTCATGCATGAATTGGTCCAAGTTATAAAATCAGACTTTCACCAGGATGAAAGTTTATCTTCTCTCTGTACTACTCTGTATTACTCTGTACTAAAAATGTCCCATTCTGCATTTTCAACAGAGATTTCTTAAATTCCAGTTTTTCAGTTCCCTACAGGATATCCTGCTGTCACCTAAAATTAACCGTCAAAAGTTGACTTTGTTATCTTTCCCTTTTTCTCCCAATCTCTTCACTTACCTCTCCTTTCTAATTTCTCTAGTTCTATCAGTTATACAGGCATTCTTCTAGTCTCCCAGGAGAGAAACTTCAAAAATATTTGACATTTCTCATTCTTTTGTCCCTTTTAATGCAGTCTGTCACCAAACCTTTTCATTTGTTTCTTTTGAAATATCTCAGTTTTATCCCTGCTTTGCCACCCTCACTATCACCATCATTTTTATCTCAGCATTCCTTATTTATCCAGCCTTATTTCTTCTGATTTCCCTGCTCACAAATGCCTACCTTATACTTCTGTTAGGTGGTCTTTTCTGTTCCCTGTGCATTCTATGTTCCTTCCCATCAACATGTCTTTGCTTTTGTTTTCCCCTAAAATAAATATGCCCTTCTTCAAGACTTTCAAAATTTAATACTCACCTCAAGTCCTACCACCTCTGGTGAGTCTTCTAGCCTGCAGTAACAGTTGTCATCCTTGGATTGCTGTGTACTTGGGGCCTGTCTATGAAGTCTAACACTAAATCTCTGTGGGCTTGGAAAGTTCTTAATTGTTTATGTTTAGGGATCTATATTATAATGAGACATTTGGCCATACTATAAACTCCTGAGGTGATACTTGATACTGCTTCTGTGTATTCATAAACACCTAGCACAAAGTTGAGCACGTAAGTGCTCAAAAATTGTTGGTTGATATTTCAGAAATTTTTAGCTTTTCACCTTTCTGTAGATGGAAAAGATGTCCAAGATAGTTTAAACAGAACTTCTTTCATAACTTTTCTGCAGTTTTATAGATCACATGTGCTCAGAAAGTTTAGTTTGGTAAGTTGCCTGAATTTTCTGCTTCAGAAAATTACTTATTACTCATAGTTATACCAAATTAAATAATACCTATCTTTTCTTACTTGTCAGTTATTTTAGAGTACTTGGCAGCCAGTCCTTTTTTTGATATTCCCCAACTTTCTAATTCCTACTTTAAGCATAGGCACTGATTTAAAAAAAAATAAATTATATAAAAAATGCCCTCTAACTTTTAATTGTATTAGTTCTTA
Source organism: Phascolarctos cinereus (assembly GCF_003287225.1). NCBI lineage: Eukaryota > Metazoa > Chordata > Mammalia > Diprotodontia > Phascolarctidae > Phascolarctos > Phascolarctos cinereus. Next base: position 112,314,195 of record NW_027555958.1, on the reverse strand, counting down.
GAACTCCTGATGGTCCTTTCTTCTTAAAAAATATAAAACAATTCTACGTGTGACTTTCAAAACTTTCCATCTTTTCCATGCTTCCTTTTGAATTTATTTTTGCTGTCTTCTGTGCATTTAAAAAAGTTTCAATTGCGCTTGGCAAGGGTAGGGATCACTATTGCTAATCTACCCCCTCCTCTACCATTTGAGAGAGGGAAGTGAGAGGGAGGAAAGGAAGGAAGGAAAGAATCTGACCCTAGTAATATTTTTTAGGAGGATATAGATAATATTCTGTTACAGATTGTTTGTATTAACAGACTTTCAATATTGCTTTTCTTTATATTGTTGCTGTCCTTTATATAAATTATTCTCCAGGCTCTGTTCACTTTGTTCTCCATTTATTCCTACTACCTTGTATTCTCTGAAATCATATTTATCATCATTTCTTGTTATACAACTCTTTATCATTCATATGCCAAAATTTGTTTAACCATTCCCCAGTTGTCTGTGAGGCAATTTAAGTCATCTCCTTAGATTCCTTTTTTTTTCTTTTTTGCCTTTGATCTCTCCTTCAGAATTAAGAAATTTTTTCTGCTTATAGCTATTCTGTCCCATATGTTATCCTGCCTTGTCAACCCCTTCATGTTTCCCTGTTAAGTTTGACATATTTCTACACCAGACTGGGTGTGTGTGTATGTGTATTCAACTCTCTTTTGTCCATTTCAAAAAGTAGTGAGGTTTGTCTGATGCTTTTTCCCTTCTGTTCATGTTTGTTTATTCTTTTCAAGCGCACCAATTATGAGAAACAAGTTCTACCCCTATTTTTCCTTCCTTCTACACTGCTGTATTTCTTTTACCCCTCTTCCCTTTTCCTGCTTCAAATCCTCAGAAAAGAATCAATCTGTCCCCTAGACCTTTGTTTTTCTTATTTAACTCTCTTAACATCTGTGAGGTTCTGAAGGGACATTTGTTTCTTCTCTCTCTTTAGAATGTTAAGACTACATTATCAGAGATCAATAAATATACTTTTCTGGGTTTCTCTAGACTCTTGTGTTTGCTTTTAAACATTCCTTTTCAGCCCTGATTTTTTTTTTCATCAGAAATTCATGAAAGTACTCTTCCATTAAGTCCATTTTTACCATAGGAAGATATTCACTTTCCAGGGTAAGCTATTCATGGTCATAAGCCTATGTCTTTTGTAACATTGTATTCCAAATTAAAGAAAAATACAACCCAAAAAAATTGTATTCCAAGATTTCCTCTCATTTATAGAAGAAGCTGTCAGATCTAGTATAATCCTAACTATAGTTCCTTGGTACTGAAACTGCTTTTTTCTGGTTACTTAAGGTATATTTTTGCCTTTGACTTGAGAATTTAGGATTTTGGCTATGTGTTTGCCAAGATTTTTCCTTTTTGGAATTTATACTAGAAGGTGATTGTGAATTTCTGATTCTAACAATTATTTATGATTTCTTAAAATATAGTGTCTAGGCTTTTTAAAAATTTTAGTATTCATGAAGTTTAAAGTTTCTTAAATTAACTGTTCTTGATCTGTGAGTCTTTTACATTATATCTTACATTTTCTTCTATTTTATTTTTCAGTCTTTTGATTTTGTTCTGATATTTTTTACTGTCACATGGAGTCACAGATTTCTGTTTGGTCCTTTCTGGTTTTCAGAGAGTGTCTTTCTTGGACAAAGATTTCTACTTTCTCTTTGGATTTCTTTATTAATTCTCTTTCCATTCCTTCCTCTTGTGTTTTTATTAATTTTTAATGTCTTGCTTAACTTTTTCTAAGTATTCACGTGATCCTTGTGACAAACCCACAACTTTTTCCCCTTTAAGTATCTGTTCATAGTAGTTATAGAATTACTCTCCTTTTTTTGCAGGTATCTAGCTTTATAATAATTGTTAAAATATTTTTCCCCAATTACATTTAAAAACAATTTTTTAACATTTTTTTAAATTTTGAGTTCCAAATTATCTGCCTTCCCCCTTCTTTTCCTCCCCTCATTGAGACGGCAAGCAACTTTATGTAAGGTATACATGTGGAGTCATGCAAAACACATTTACATATTAGTTGTATTGTGAAAGAAATTAAAAAATAAGAAATGTAAAAAAAGTTTGCTTAGATCTGCATTCAGACTCCATCAATTCTTTTTCTGGAAGTAGATAGCATTTTTCATTATAAATCCTTCAGAATTGTCTTGGATCATTGTATGATCTACAGTAATTTTTTATACTTATTAGTGTTTTCTTTTACTCGTCTCTCCATATCTTTAGTTCCTGAAATGTTCCAGGAGGCAGGCTTTGCCCCTTGCTCTTATTTTGGGTGGAGGGTAGAGTGGAGTGGTCTGCCCTGCTTGATCTTGCCCAGGGACTCTATCCTAATTTCTACCTCTGTGGTTAGGTTTCCCCTTGGGATTTAGATCTTCACGTGCCAGTAGCTCTGCCATCTCAGGATAGTGTTAGGAACCTCAGCCCATGAGCCTGAAAGTGTCCTGCCTGAATGCTGCCTCATTACATTGCGCTCTATCAACTGTATTACTTCTCCTTCAGGCTTTCAGGATCTCCACCCTGAAGCTTTCTGTTCGCCCTAAAGTGCCCTTGGGGAAACCTTCCACTCTTGTTTTGCAACACAGATCCTTACAGGCTATAGATTTCTTTAGCTTACCTCCGGCTGTTTTGAGAGATTACCGTTCACTGGCACTGGCTTTTCTGCTGACCTCCTTATCCATTAGCCTCAGGCTGCTGACTGGTCTGTGTTAAAGTTCTGGGAGTAGTAGAAGTCACTTATTCTGTGTGGTGAGACTCTAAACGTTTTGTTGGAGTAGGTATATGGAAAATAGATGGTCTGCCTCCACTTTGGGCAACCATCTTGGCCTTATCATGCTCCTCTTAATAATTCTTGGTTATAGTCTACTAAATCTGTAGCAAGAGTTGATATGTGCCACGTAACCTTAGCCTGTTCAAAGAAAAATATTATATGTTCCTTATGCTAAGGGAGCACCCAAAATATTATTTATCACTTCTTGTAGAGTCTACCTCCACAAAATCTCTCACATCTGACTCCTTATCTTTCTTCATAATATGGCCACCCTAGTCCAGGACCCCATCTGCTATTACTTAGGCTATTGCAGTCCTTCCTAATTGGTGTCCTTTACTGCCATATATTTTTCCATAAGTATACATCTGGCTTCATCTCACTCCTATTCAGTAAATTCCTGTTGCTCCCTATTGCCTGTGGCATTTAAAGCCTTAAACAACCTGGTTCCCACCAACCTTTCCAGCCTTATTATATACTGTTCCCCTTCCCATACTTTACTTTCTAGCCAAATTAGTCATTTTCTTTGCCTCACACAAAACAGTCCAGTTCTAGTCTTCAATTCCATACCTGGCATGTACTCTCTCCTCATCTATACCTTTTGGAATCCCTTGCTTCCTTCAGAGCTCACCTCAAATGATTAGATTTCTCCTGATCTCCCAAAGTAACCTCTATCTACCTTGTATATGTTTTATAAGAACTTAAGTACATCTGTTGTTCTCTCAAAATAGTATGGAAGCTCCTTAAGGGCCAAAATTGGGTTGGTTTGTTTGTTTGTTTCATCTTTATATCTCCAGCCATTAGCATAATACCCGGTATATAGTAAATTCTTAATAAATGGTTGTTGATTGATTAGCTAACAGTAATATGAGAAGGATGAAAGCACTGTCACCATGGTTAGGGGGCAGAAATAAGAAAAGACTTTGTATGGGTAATAGTACTTGACAGAAAGCTTGAAAGAAGATAGGGATTTTGAAAGTTAGATAGGAGGAGGTAGAGTATCCTGGGCTTGAACTGTACAAAGGCACAGAAGAAGGAAGGTGGTGTGCCAAGTTTGGGGAAGTAGCCTGGGTTGGCCAAAGCACTGATTGTGTGCTTGTAGTAATGATGATAATTGACATTTAGAGTCATATCATCAGGTATGTGACAACACTCTTAATAATAATAGCAATAGGAGGCAGGTAGGTGGTGCAATGGATAGAGCACTGACCCAGGATTCAGGAGGACTTGAGTTCAAATCTGGCCTCAGACACTTGACACTTACTAGCTGTGTGACCCTGGGCAAGTCACTTAACCCCATTGCCTAGCAAAAAAACAATAATAATAATAATAATAACAATAGTGATGATAGGTAGCACCACGGCACTTTAAGGTTTGCAAAACATTTTACAAATATTATCTCATTTCATCTTCACAACAACCCTGAAAAATAGATGCTATTATCATCTCCATTTTATAGATGGAGAAACTGAGGCAGATGAGTTAAGCAAGCTAGAATCACATAACTGAGGCCATATTTGAACTCAGGTTTTCCCAACTTCAGGCCCAGGATTCTGTATACTGTGCTACCTAGCTGTGAGAGTCTCACAGACAGAATAGGGAAGAATATAGGAACAGTGACACAAATATTAAAATACACAGAGACACAGACTTTAGTAGAGTAACTTCCACATTTCAGCAAAGCCTTTTAGTTTGTTGGCACAGAACAGTATTAGAATATTGTACCATAGGTATCCAGATCACTTCTTGGAACTTGCCCCGTGGCCTGTGTGAGATTAAGTTGAGCCAGGCATGTCCTGCCTCCCTTCCATAGATATCCAAAATTGTCTGAGCCCTAAGTTACCACAAATTCTTTCTCGTTTAACCTTTCTTCATTTTTTCTTCACTATTTTATTTTATAGGCACCAGGAATTAACTCATTGAATGTTAGAGCTGGAAGAGATAATGTAACCTAATACCCTTATTAGGTATTAAGACATGGAAACTGAGGTCCAGAAAACTGAAGTAATTTGCTTCAAATCATAGGCTATTGTTCTTTGATTCTTTCTTCCAGAAATAAGCTGTGTTAAAATAGGGTTCTGTTTAGACAGGGAAACAAGACCTGGAAATTACCTAAATTCTCACTATTATAAGTACCCTAAATAATTTATTAAAATACTGATTAAAATTATTTAGAAGTTACTTTTTTTTAAAAAAATTGTATTATTGAATTGACCTTTCAGTGTTTTGTTTTAAAACTTGCTGGTTTGATTTTTGTTTCTTAAAATTAATGAAATCCCAGTAGTAACTCAGTTTTAGACTTTTTTTTTTTTGGATGAGTAGCACCAATTAGAAGGAATATCCATTAATATATTAGGAAAGAAATCTTATTGTTGATTTAAGATTGGCGTGGTAAAGAAATATCTACCCTGAGTATTTTTTTCCCTGTGAATTATGAAATTTTGGTGCTCCTCCTAAAAATTTATTTTCTTTTCTAAAAAATAAAGATTATCTATGTAGAGCTTCATCACAAATGACCATCATGAATAAGTGGATGTCATCCATGAATTAGCACTTCAGTTTCTGCATCTTCAGTATAGTAATTCTTCATTTGTATAGTAATGTAAATTAGAATGTAAACTTGAGGGTAGGATCTGGTTTTGGTTTTTCTTTTTCTTTTTTTCTTGGAACAGTGTCTAGCATGTAGTAAGCACTAGAAGTTCTTGATTGATTGAGGATTTACTTTTTCAAGATTCTGTTCGATTATTACATTATTTCAGCCCATCATCCCTATAAGGTAGATGGTTCATGTACTGTTATTCTTATTTTACACATAGCAACACTGAGCAATCACTAGTTTAAGTTATTTTCTGTAGGTCATAGTTTATTAATAATGATAGAGCAGAAACTAACCTAAGTTTCCTTGCTTCAAGCCTAGTCTTCTTTGCAATAGATTATACTGCTTCCTAGGTTTATTAATGACCCATTTTTTTTAGCAAGAAATCTTTTCTCTGACTTATTGCTACCGTTTTATAAAAAATACTTTTCCTTGATGGGCAGCAAAAAAGCTTTTTTGAAGGTGAGTATGGGGAAATGCTACCTATAGTTCCTTAATTTTCACTGCTGACTTTTAGTGGACATGCTTTTCAAGAACAAATGTCAGTTATTTTCAATTATCCAATAATCATTTCTGTGAAAATAGGAACTTAAAGGCCATGAGTAAGAATTGAAGCAATTTTTGTAGTTCCTGTTTCCCAGAAAGGATGTCAAATCATCCAAAGGAAGGTAAGGGTTTCAAAAATATTAATGTCTTGAAAATTTCCACTTACCACTTTTTCTTATATTTCACATCTTTGTACTTTGGAGATAGAATTAGAAAGCAAAGCATTGGATTCCTGACAGGACTTAGAATTACCTGGGGGAACAATAGGATTATAATTTTGAAGTTAAGAAAACTACTTATATTTTAGATGATCTAATTTTTAAAAACTCCAAACTATGTAGCAAATTTAATGTTAGAACATTATATTTCCTGTTAACTTCTTATTTTTATGAAGTAACTAAAACTACTTTATTTGTAAATTCTTCCCCAGAGGGGGCAGCATAGAATCATAAGATTGGAAGGAACTTTAAAAAATCATTTTATCTGCTCTTCCTCTTCAGCCTAGAGATAGGATTATCCCAAACAGGAAAATCTCCTTTTTTCAGACATTTTAAGAGGAAAAAAATGGCATATTCTCTCAGTAACTCTAATTATATTGTTTAATCCTCAAGAAATTATTCTTCTATCTATCCAAAATTCCTTTTGTATAATTTTAAGCCTGTCCAGAAGTTGTCCATTTATTCATTTAACAAATATCTAGAGTGTGCCCACTGGGTCTGAATTAGTTTAACACTTTTATCATCACCATTAGATTATCAGTATCATAGATTTGGAGGTTATCTGATTCAACTTCATGTAGCTGAAGAAATTTGAGAGCCAGAGAGATTAAGTGATTTACCTAAATTTACCTAGGTAGCAAATGGCAGAACAAAGGTCTGAATTCAGGTGCTCTGATTCTAAATCCAGCATTTCCACTGCACCAGTGTATTTAATTATTTTCTTTATCAGTCAAGTAATAGGCAGAGATTATAATCTTTGTGTTTTAAGTTTTGTCACCACAAGACTATAAGCTGTTTGGGGACATGGACCATGTTTTATATTTACTATTATATCCCCTACAGTATCTCACATAATAGGTATTATATAAATATTTGGTTGATTGAATCAAAATTCCAAGAGAAACTCTGTCCTGGTTATTTTCTTTTCCAAAAGGTACTCTTCTATGTAAAAAGTAAAGGAGAAGGAATAGTTCTGTTTTCCCTTTTTGGGGCTTGACATTTCTAATGCTTGTAAGCTATTTTCCATACAAGATACAATTTACCAGTAATTAGAATTTTAAAATACTATTTGTTTTTAAGACACTCAAATTCACATTCAGTGTTCAAACATAGAAACCAGTGTTTGAAGACTGTTACTTCTACTTGTTCTTACTTTTCCATCCCTTTTTTCTTAATTGAAAATTTCTATTGGGATACCAAAATAAAATGTTTTCACCTATGTGTATGTATGTAAAACTGTCTCTGAATATCTCCTGAATTGTAGACCCACATCAACTGCTTCCTGGACCTCTCATCTTAGATAATTTTTCTCATAGGCATTTTAAACTTAACATTTCCCAAACAACTAAGTATCTCCCTTAACTTTCACCTTATTTAAAATTATCCATTTATTTTGAGGGCACCATCATCTTCCAAAGTCACTCAGGTTTGTAATCTTAGTTGTCCTTGACTCTTCTTCTTCCTCACACACTTTATCCCCACACCTTGTCTAGTTTCCCTCCAATGTCTCCCACATCCACTTCTCTCTACTTGTACAGTTGCCACCCTACTTCAAGCCCTCATCCCCCTCTCACTCAGCTAGACTATTATTATAACCTCCTTTTAAATCTTTTTATTTCTAGTCTGCTTCCTCTCCAGTCCATCTGCCACAGAGCTCATTAACAAAACTCCTAACACCCCAAACTGTCCATGTCTCACTCCTTTGCTCAGGGAACTAAAGTGATTCCACTACTCACAAGATGAAAGACTTCTACCTGTCTTTCCAGTGTTATTTCCTATTATTCCTATTTACATACCAAGTGATTCAACTAGACTACTTCACAGTTTTCCAGTCTGGACATCCATCTGTCTGCATTTGCACACACTGTTGTCCCCCATGCCTAGAACACATTCTGCTCATCTCTGCTTTGGAGAATCCTTGACTTCTTTCAAGACTGTTCAAGTGCTACCTCATCTTGCGAAGATTTGCTTCATCATTCCACTTGTTAGTACTCCTTTATTAAAATGTTTTATTATATAGCATTTATTTAATAGGTTCTCTTGTTTTTCATACCACCCTCTCTAGTGGAACATAAGGCCCTCAAGGGCTGGATTATTTCATTTTTGTTCTGTATTTTTAATGTCGGGCACAGTGCCTTGCACAGAGTGGGAATCAAATAAATGCTTGTTGTCTGTTGCAGAAAACTGATTAAGAATTCTGTAAATTTTATCACACTGTCTTGATGAGCAAGGAAATCAAGGTGTGTTAAAGTGTCAAGCCAAGAAATAAGCCCATAGTGTGGAGCCAAAATGACACAAAAAAGGCAAATGACTCTCCTGAGCTTTCCCTCCAAATACCTTTAAATAATGCCTCAGAACAAATTCTAGAGCAGCAAAATCCACAAAAAGACAAAGTGAAGCAATTTTCTAGCCCAAGGCAACTTAGAACATTGGGCAGAAAAAGTCTGTTGCACCAGAGTGAGAGTGAAGTGAGGTCCAGTGAAGTCCAGCACAGATTGGGCCTCGGCAAACCAAGAGCAGGCCTTGGGAGTGACTGAATCAGCAGTAGCAGCACTGGCTACTTCCAGAGCTCTTAGCCCAGGTACAATAAGAGGATGAGGCGACTGGTCGGAAGATTACACGGGTCTCTTTCTTGGCACTGGGAGTAGGACGCTCTTGCATTGCCCGTACTTGGATCTGGGTCACAGTCCTGGGTCTCAGTCCCAGGACAAGGAGGAACACTAGCATGCCAGAGCTTGCAGCCACAGGGAGTGGCCTTGATCCTCCCTGATCCCAGCTCCAGGATGGAAAAGAGTGCTTGTGGCTGCTCACAAACCAGTGCACGTTACAAGAGAGTGATCATACCACCTTGGAAGAACCGAAAACTTACAGGTCCCCAGACTTACCTCTGAAAACAGCTGCACAAGAACTTGAAGCTTCAGGCAGTGCCCCCTCCACTCTGGAAGCAGGGCCCTACTTTAGCAGAGTTAAAAGTCATGAAATAGGCTGGACAGTGAGCAAACAGCAGAAAAAGATCCTGACTATGGAAAGTTATTATGGTGACAGGGAAGATCAAAACACAAACTCACAAGAAGACAATGTCAGCCAGACCAGACCGGCCTAAAACCTGATGGCCTGACCCAAGACAGCAGGCTAGAGACAGAAGAGTCAGGAATCAAACAGAAGTTTAATTTCAAGGTGAAGGGAACGGCTTGTAAGCAGGAGGGGCTCACCCACTTATGGCATGGATAGGATTTTTAAGTGTGAAAACCACAAATGGCTGGACCACAGCACAGGCATTCTTGGGTCTTGAGTAAACAGTCTCCAAGTCATTAGGGTGAATGAACCTTGTAGTTCCACAGGGCACAGAACCAGGCTTAGTGTGGCTAGGAGCAGCACTGAGGCACCTGGTTCGGTTTACTTGGCGGTTAGAAGTATGAGGGATTATTGGCAGTTTCAGATGCAGGGGATTGTTGTTATGCCAAGCTCAGTGCACAGCCTGCTTACTGGGCCTTAACTCAGGAAAACAGGGTATTTCCTAATAGTAACTTGACAACAACAAAGTCAAAACTCCTACACCCAAAGACTTAAAGAAAAATATGAATTGTCCCCAGGCCATGGAAGAGCTCAAAAAAGATTTTAAAAGTCAAATGAGAGAGGTAGAGGAAAAATTAGGAAGAGAAATGAGAATGATGCAAGATAATCATGAAAAAAAAGTCAACAGCTTGGTAAAGGAGACACAAAAAATGCTGAAGAAAACACCACCTTAAAAAAACAGAATAGGCCAAATGGAAAAAGAGGTACAAAAATCCACTGAAGAAAAGAACTCCTTAAAAAGTAGAATAGGCCAGGGGCAGCCAGATAGTGCAGTAGATGGAGCACTAACCCAGGATTCAAGAGGACCTGAGTTCAAATCTGGCCTCGAACACTTGATATACCAGCAGTGTGACCTTGTGACAAGTGTGACCCTGGGCAAGTCACTTAGCCCCATTACCTAACAAAAAATAAATGAATAGATGAAAAGATCGAAAGAATCAAATGTTCACTTGGAATCAGAGGAAATTAATTTAAAAAAAACCACATACTTCTAGGGGCAGCTAGGTGATGCAGTGGATAGACTGCACTCTGGCCTTGGAGTCAGGAGGACCTGAGTTCAAATCTGGCCTCAGACACTTGATAGTACTAGCTGTGTAACCTTGGGCAAGTCACTTAACCCCAATTATCTCACTTTAAAAAAAAAAAAGAATTGTCTCTTCTTTTGGGGCAGCTAGGTGGTACCGTAAATAGAGCACCAGCCCTAGAAGTCAGGAAGACCAGAGTTCAAATCCAGTCTCAGACGCTTGACACTTACTAGCTGTGTGACCCTGGGCAAGTCACTTACCCCCAATTGCTTCACCAAAAAGAAAAAAATAGTAGATTAGGCCAAATGGGAAAGGGGGCAAAAAAACTCACTGGAGAAAATAATTCCGTAAAAATTAGAATTGGGCAAGTGGAAGCTAATGACTTTATAAGCCATTAAGAAACAAAATCAAAAGAATGAAAAAAACAGAAAATGTGAACTATCTCATTAGAAACACAACTGATCTGGAAAATAGATTTAGGAGAGATAATTTGAGAATTATTAGACTGTCTGAAAGCCATGATCAAAAAAAGAGCCTAGGTATCATCTTTCAAGAAATTCTCAAGGAAAATGGCCTTGATTCTAGAATGAGAGGATAAAATGAGAAATCAAAAGAATCTACCAATTGCCTCCTAAAAGAGATCCCAAAGTGAAAAACTCCCAGGAATATTATAGCTAAATTCCAGAGCTCCCAGATCAAGGAGAAAATATTGCAAACAGCCAAAAAGGAAAAAAAAATTCCAATATTGTGGAGCCACAGTTAGGATAACATGAGATTTAGCAGTGTCTATGTTAAAGGATCAGAGGGCTTGGAATATGATATTCTGGAGAGCAGAGGAACTAGGATTACAATCAAGAATCACCTGCCTAGCAAAACTGAATATAGTCCTTCAGGGAGAAAAATGGACAGTTAATAAAATTGACTTTCAAACACAAGACTCAAAAGAAGCATAAAGAGGTAAATGGGAAGAAAAAATTGTAAGAGATTCAATACATTCTAACCTGGGAAAACTTTCTCATTATTAGGGCAGTTGGAAGGAGTATACATAGAAAGCACAGGTGTGAGTTGAACATGATGGGACGATTATCTAAAAAAAAAATTAGGGGTGAGAAATAAGAATGCAGTGGGAGAAGAGGAAAGGGAACGATAGAATGGGGTAAGTTATCTGACATAAAAGAAGACTGAAAGAGATTTTACAGTGTGGGGGGTAGGGAGGAAAAGAGTGCATGAACCTTTACTCTCATCAGAAAAATGGCTGAAGGAGGGAATAACATGTACACTCAGTTGAGTGTAGAAATCTATCTTACCATAAAGGAAAGCAGGAAAAGAAAGGGGTGGGGGCTGTTAGAAGTGAGGGCAAGTTGGGGAAGGTACAAGTCAGAAGCAAAATACTTTAGAAAATGGAGGAAAAGACATAGTTTGAAATTATTACTGTGGAAAAAACATAACAAGTTTCACTGATGAAGATTTCATTTCACAAATATATAGAAAACTGAGTCTAATTTAAAGAAATAAGAGCCATTTCTCAATTAATAAAGTGGTCAAAGGATATGAACAGGCAGTTTTTGGACAAATTAATCAAAGCTATTTAGAGTCATATGAAAAAAAATGTTTAAAATCATTGATTAGAGAAATGTGAATTAAAACAATTCTGAGCTACCACCACAGACCTATCAGATTGGCTAATATAACAGAAAAGGAAAATGACAGCTGTTGGAGGGAATGTGGGAAAATTAAAACACTAATGCACTGTTGGTGAAGTTGTATGCAGATTCGACTATTCTGGAGAGCATTTGGAACTATGCCCAAAGGGCCACAAAACCATACATACCCTTTGCTCAATCATTACCACTATTGGGTCTGTATCCCAAAGCGATTAAAAAAAAAAAAAAGGAAAAGGACCTATAGGTACAAAAGTATTTATAGCAGCTCTTTTTGTTGTGGCAAAGAATTGGAAATTGAGGGGTTGTCCATCAATTGAGGAATGGCTAAACAAGTTCTAATATATGATTGTGATGGCATACTATTGTGTTATAAGAAATGACAAGCAAGATGCTCTCAGAAATATCTAGAAAGACTTATGTGACCTGATGCAAAGTGAAATGAGCAGAACCAAGAGAACATTGTACACAGTAACAGCAATATTCTGTGATGATGTACTGTGAATAACTTAGCTATTTTCAGCATACAGTGATCCAAGACTCTTCTTGAAGGACATAGGATGAAAGGTGCTGTCCACCCCCAGAGAAAGAACTGGTGGAGCCTGACTGTAGATCGAAGATATTTTTTCTTTACTTTCTTTATTTTTCTTGGGTTTTTTGTTGTTGTGGTGGTGGTGGTGGTGGTGGTGGTTGTTCTCTGTTTTCTTTCACAGCATGACTTACATGAAAATGTGTTTTGCATGACTACATATATCTTACCTATGTCAGACTGCTTTCTCATGATGAGGGGAGAAGGACAGAGAGAATTTGGAACTCAAAATTTGAAAAAAAAAGTTAAAATTGTTTTTACATGTAATTGGGAAAAAATAAAATATTAAAGTTGAAAAAAGAAAGAAGCCCATAAGTAAGAGAAAGGATGCTATCTCATAATATCCTGTATTTGGATCAGTTTCCTTAAACATGTTGTTGCAAGTGGTAAAGGATTGCTTTTGTTTTTGCCTACAAACTCGTTTTTCATATTAACCTTTTTTATGATGAAGAAGAAAATGGCCAATGAATTAAAGATCTTATGTTCTTTATATAAGTTGCTAATTTTAAGGTTCCTTGGGACTTGTTTCAGATAATCAAGATTTAGTGCTCAAAATCAGCTAAAAATTTGAAATGAAAACTAGCTCATACATGTTCTGAGAGAGGTTTTGGTCCTTTTGTAATTGGAGACAGAAATATTTCTCATTTCACGGTTATATTTTTTAGAACTACAATGAAGCCACAGAAATGAGAAAACTGAGGCCTCAGAGAAGTGAAATGACTTAGTATTATTCAGCTTGGTGGCACAGCTTAGAGTTTTGCCTGAAAATAGGTACAATGCTTAGACTATTCCTTTTTGCATCCTTGCTTTATCTAGAGAGATTTAGAGAGCTAGTTTTTTTGTCTGTGTTAATATTTAAGTCCATTGATTCTAAGTCCGTTTTTATGACCTCATTATTCATTTAACCTAGTTCTCTCCTTCTTCTGCTGGGAATGTCATTTGTACCCAACTGGATATGTGAATGTTCCTGGAATAGACTCACCCTGAGGAAAGGAACTGTCGTAATAGGGAGGATATAGATTAAGGATGATATAAAAGCTTCAGAACTGGCATACTTGTCCTTCAGCCCAGGAAAAGAATTACTTAAACTGGAAACATTTGCTATCCCCTTTCAACTCAGCACTATACATTCTCTGTTTAGGGAACTTGCATTGCACTCAACGATACTTTAATTGGGAGGTTATATATTTTCATCGTAGCAAATCAGTTTCCTTCCCTGTCTAACTATTATTGTTAAAATAAATATAGTAATAACTCCAAAATATTCTATTTTTTTCAGAACATGAAACACAGAAAATATGCCAGATGGAAGGCAACCTATATCCATAACTGTCTAAAAAATGGAGAAACTCCACAAGCTGGACCTATTGGAATGGATGAAGAAAGTAATGGTGTGTATTAATTTATTCTAAGTAAAGTAATTCAACAACATTCATATTATTCAAGTTCTATTTTATTTAGAGTTTATCGAGAGCCCAGCCTAATTTTGCATCCTTCATCAGGGCCAGAAAGGTGTGGGTGGTAGAAATTATGAATCTCTGGAGAAAGAGACAAGGATACAAGGAACCTTAACAACAACAAAACAGTACAGTGGCTAAATACAATCGGATTGATAACCTGAGAGACAAGAAACACAGGCTACATCAGTCAACAAGGATTTTTAAGTGCCAATCACTGTGCAGGCATTTAGGAAATAAAGACCAAAAAAAGGAAAGTTCTTGGTCTCAAGATGCTTACATTGTGACAACATGTACGTATGTTAGTATATACAAAATAACTAAAAACCATTTAGGAAAGGGAGAGGTTCAGCTACCCAAAGTCTTTGTGTAGAAGGTGTGATTCTGTGAGGCAAATAGGAGCCAGGGGAATAGTTGGTGATAAGGTAGAGAGATAATCATTGGAGTGCCATGTGGGAAGTGAGAGAAGGCTAGTGTGATTAGCCCATAAAATGTGAAAAGGAAATGTGTAATGAGAATAGAAAGATAGGTTGGGACCAGGTTATGAAGAACTTTAAAAGTCAAACAGGAGTTTATGTCACCCTAGAAAGAGTAGGGAGCCACTGGAGTTTTGCTGAGTAGGGGAATGACATGGCAGATTTGTACTTTAGGAAATCACTTGGGCGGTTCTCTGGAAGCAGAATTATAATGAGTAAAGACTTGAGACAGAGAGACCAGTTAATAGGGCAAGGATTGAACTAATGTGGTAACTGGCTACAGAAAAGGAAAAAGATATGAGAGATGTTGTGGAAATAGAAACCACATAATTTGGTAACTGATTGGATATTTGGAATAAGGAAAAGTGAGTAGTCAAAGATAATGTAAGAAAATCTGTGATAGAGAACAGTCTGTATTATAAGATTATAGGGTTTCTTGTTTTGTTTTTTAAGAAACAAATATCGTAATCAGGGACTGGACCCATGATTTCATTGAGATGAGGTATAGCAGAACTAACTAACACATTAACTGAGTCTGAGAGTATAAGCAATTTCCACATTGATAATCCCTGACCTCTTCAAAGAGGGATGAAAGATGCATTTTCTCATCACTTCTTTGATGCCAGGCTTGAGCATTGTAATATCGTATTCAGTTTGGTGTTGTTGTTGTACTTTCCATTTATATTGTGAAGTATTTACTGTAAGTCTTTTTGGTGTATAGTGAAGCCTTTCTCGATTTAATTTCCTTAGGTTATAAGCCTAGCAATGCAATCTCTAAGTCAAAGAATAGTTACTTTCTTAGCATAATTCCAAATAACAATTTACTTCTTTGGAAATTAATTCATTTTCTAATGTATAATTTTTAAAGTTCTATAGAAGATAATTAGAATCAAAAATGTTTAAATTTAAAATATTTAAAACACGTCAAGTTTTGTAGAAGATTATCTGAATCAAAATACTAGAAACTACTCAATAAGGTTATCAAAACCATTAAGTTAAGCATGTAAATCAATTTGCATAGTCATATACACTTTAATTAAATGATAAGTATTTTGTTTTCTGACTTTTGTGTCTAAAACGGTCTAAATAGTTTTGTCTACTCCCTGATTCCTATACTTGTTTCTTAAAAAAGAAATTGTCCTGTAATACAGACTGGATAGTATCATCTTAAGTTACCATATTATTGAATTAGAGTATAAATATATGTATAATATAAAGTATAAACAAATGGGATTCTTCCCTGTTCGACTCCTGTCCCCCACCTTAACCCCACCCCCAGACATGCACATGCATATGCATGCACACACACACACACACACACACACACACACACACACACACACACGCACACGCGCGCGCGCACATATTTCTGACCTCATTGTTTAATCAAAACTGCTCTCACCAAAGTTACCAGTGATCTCTTAATCACCAAATTTAATAGACTTTTCTCAGTCCTCATCCTTAATGGCCTTTCTGAAGCCTTTGGATACTGTCAATCACCCACATCTTGATATTCTTTTCTTTTCAGGATTTTGTGACACTGCTCTCTCCTGGTTCCCCTCCTATCAGACCATTCATCCATCTCCTTTGCTAAATCTTCTTCTAGATCATGCTTTCTAGTCTTAGGTGTCTCTCAAGACTCTGTCCTGGTCCCTCTCTTTTCTCTTTCTATACTATTTCAGTTGGTGCTGTCATCAGTTTTCATGGTTTTAATTATCATCTTCATATCGATTTTCACATCTACTTACCCAGTCCTTATGTTTCCCTTGACCTCCAGTTTCACATCTCCGGTATTGGACATTTCAAACTGGATATCCAATAGACATCTAAAACTTAAAATGAGATCAGTTAAATCTCTAAATCTATAACTCGCCTGCTTATTTTTCTCTCAGTCCAAATTGCAACTTTGCATTGATGTTATATAACTGCTATTTAATACATAGTCTGCTGCAGTGCTTTATAACTAGTTTGGCATGGTATTTGAAAAATAATGAAGTGCTAATTGGGCACAGGATGTGAAAATATGTCCTTATGTAATTTTCTTGAGTCAGCAAATTGCTAAACTAAATAGAAAAAAGTATGTGTTGACATTAGGATTTTATAAAGTAACCGTAGCCTACTAGATAAGAGAACCAGCCTTGAAGCTGGGAAGATCTGGGTTCAAATCTCACCTCTGACATATGCTTGCGATGTGACCCTGTACAAGTCACTTAACCTCAGTCCTCTAGGCAGCTAACACAAATAGTTACGGAGACCTGCATTAGTAGAGGAAGTTCCCTGTATCAGTGAAATTACAGATCCAGCCCTTATCCTACTCCTAGCTTTGGTAGTCATATGTTGATCCACCATTCATGGAAAATATTAAGAACTTTCCCCAAGTTGTTATTAAAATAATATTCTAGGAATTAAAGAATAATTTTATAAATTAAATTTATGAGACCTAATATTAGTGCCCCAATTTGTCACAATATAGTTGTTTTTTTTTCTTTTAGATGTAAATTTATTAAGTAATATAAGGTACTCCCTTTTACATTTGAGCAGTTAAAATATGAATTATTGTCTGTAAAGGATTGCTGCCATCATGCCAGATGTGGCATACATGCCATAACATTTTAGAGTCTTTTGGAGCCAAAGGTCATATGCAAATACTTTGATTGCAGAAGACTCTAGAAAAAGAACTCATCACAATTCCTACTCTGCATCTTTGAAAGAAAGGAAACATTGTTTAAAAATACACTGCTAGGCTTTTCTCCATTCCTTTCTGCTTACTCATTTTATTCCTTCACTAACTAAGGGGGAAAAGTCCATTTGTAAATGGGATGAAACTAGCCCTATGTAATGTTACAAATTGACAAGTTTTCTAGTATTTTATGCCCTTTAATTTCAAAATTATGCTCTACCATTGATATTATTTTAGTAGGGTATAGTTCTGTCCCTGAATCTCATTGCGATCTTATAAATCTTTAAGGTGCTAAAATGATATACTTCATCTAGTAAGATTATGTTAGTATAATTTGACAAAAGAACTTTGATTAACATTTTAAAATTCAAATTTGGAATTATACTAATAGGAAAACATTGTTAGATTTTTAAGACATGAACAATGTAGTTTCTCAAGACAGGAAATGAAGTGAAAATTATTAACCTAATGCTTAAGAATGTATAAATATGTGACTATTTTAAAGGTTTGATTCCTTTATTCTGATAACCCATGCCTAGAACCATACAGTCAAACTTTAGCTATCAGTTATGGGGGGGGGGGTGGAGTGTGTGTTAAATTTAGTTCTCAGTTTTTAAAAAAATTAAAATATATTTTTTAAAAATTTTATTTTCATAGATGTTTTGGTGCTTAATTCAAATAGTTTTTAAAACTACCAAGAAAGGGGCAGCTAGGTGTCACAGTGAATAGAGCACCGACGCTGGATTCAGGAGGACCTGAGTTCAAATATAGCCTCAGACACTTAACACTCACTAACTATGTGACTCTGGTCAAGTCGCTTAACCCCAACTGCCCTCACCAAAAAAACCCAAAAAACTAGCAAGAACACCCAGCCATACTACATATATAGTTTTGGAAATTATATACCAGTTAGTTTGAGAAACAAAGAGATGTGAGCATAGGAAATCAACTTGATTTAGAAATTTATAATCTGTAATTTATGATTTTTCACATTGACATTGTAGCCATGTCAAACCACAGTGATATAAGCAGCTATCTCCTTTTATAATACTTAGACCTATCCTTTTTAGTCTAATAGTCACATTGAAGAAAGTCCTTAATAGTAATAACCAGAGTAGTATTTCTTTTTACTCCATCTAGTTAGTTATTCGCAATTAAAGACAGCTCTCCACCTATTACAGGCACAGTACAGTATTTAAGGTTTTGACTCTATGGAATTCTTCAGAATATATTCTTCACTAATAACATTGCTTTTCTTTATCATAAATTTAGTAGTTTGCAATAAGTTGTATTCTTAGTCTAAAATAATTTGATTTGGGTTTTTTCCCCCACTTTTTATTTTCAACTCAGTAATAGTCTTTTATAATTAATTTATATTACAGAATTCAGCATATTGCAAGTGGTGTGAACTGCATCCAAAACATTTTTGAAAGACCAGTGGCTTTTTTTTAATTGACTTGTTTTAAGTTTATTTTCAATTCAAAGAAAGTTTTAACAACTAAGCACATGCATGTAGTAGAAAATACTTATGTTTTGATCACCATATTGTCTTTCATGGATAAACTGCCAGTTTCTGAACCTTTAGCTTATTTAGTACCACTCTAGTTCATTCAGATCAGGTTAAGGTTTTGTAACTTGCAGGCATAAATAAGACTCCTTACCTTTACTCTTGGGGTTCTGCCTTTTCATCATTCACTTCTGGCTTTAAGAAGCAGCATAATGTAAATGGGTAAAGAGTTTAACCTTCAAGCCTCTGGCTTTAAGGCCTGCTTCAGACATCTAATGGCTGGGTGATCCTGGGCAGGTCAGTTAACCTCTCAGCAACTTTCTAAGACTATAAGTTGCAGAATACCTCTCCAATATTTCTGGCCTTACTAAGTGCTAGATTTCTAGATACTAAGATTGAGGTTTCATTGTACTTGAAATGCGAATCAGAGAATGATCAAATATGTATTAAAGATTGCAGTAAAGTATTTTCATCTGTAACCTGTCCAGATACAGTATCAGTGCCTAAGAAGTATTCATGATCTGAGTTTTAATAAGAAACTTAAATATCTCTGCTAAAATGACTGAATCTGTTCAAAGATGATGTCTACACTAGTAACTTGTTGGAAAATGTCCACTTACATATCACCTTTTGATTTGTTTTTCTTATTTAGTAACAAGTGAACTGAACAAATTTTTAAAAAGTAATCCTTTCCTATAGTTTGACATTTTAAAGCTAGTAATAACATAATGAATAACCTATCCACTGTCATTGTTTTTGTGGTAATTACAGAGATCTTCTTGAGTTAGGAATTGTTATGTTAAATCAGTTCTAATAACATTGTTCCAGACTTGGATATTTGATACATTCTGTAGAAAATAGAATGCCATACACAGTTCATCTCTTTTTAAGAACAAAAGATGGTGTGTATTTCTAGGAATAATAGGCTTTTTAGAAGTTTGTTTATTTGGTTTGCATAAGGAAATGTTCTGAAAGAAATCTAAATATTACTACCTGAATTTATTCTGTCATTCAGAAAATTATAAGTGTCTGATTGCAAGCTGGTCCAAAGTGCTGCTGGCCAAATACCACCCCACTACAAGTCACCTAGATAAATACCAATGTAGACTTGATAGTCCAGTTCAATTCAACTAACATTTATTAAGCATATATTTATATGCCAAGCGCTGGGAAAGCAAAGACAAAAATGAAACCAACCACCCTTACCTTTGTGGAGCTTTCTGTGGGTAAATAATTATCTACACTTACAAAACTAGGTAAATACAAAATATATACAAGTCAGGACAAAGTAATTTTGGGGTGGGAAAGAGAATGCTAACAGCTAAGAGTATTGGAAAGGATTAGGCTGAAAATAGCTCTTGAGTAGAATGTGGAAGGTAACTAGAGACTCTTAAAAGTGGAAGAGAGAAAATAATTTCTGCTATGGGAGAAGGCCTGTGTAGGAACACCAAGTAATAGCAATAATAATAACAATAATATAATAAATACCTAATATTTATATAGCTGGAACCAAGAATGATAGGTAGGGATAGAGGTAGAGGAGAGCAAAGGGAATATAACTCAGTGTAAAAAATCATGTTGGTGCTAAAATAAACAACAATGGGCTTCATAGACTTCTATACCTATTGAAAATAACTGGATGAACCCTATTAGAAAAATCTGTTTGCAAACTGATAAGAAACTTTTAACCTACATGATAATATTGAAGGAAAAAAATGTATCTAATTATTATTAGATATGATAGAGTGATTGGTAAATGAGGGGAAGAAAAATTGGGTTTTTTGCAGGGTGTGGGTGTGTATTACCACTTAGCAGAATGGGCACAGATAGGATTGTGTACATTGAGAGGTCGTTCTCCTCTGGATTAGCAGATACCTATTAAGTGCATTGTCATGGCTTTAAATAAAACTGTTAGAAGCACAGAATTTTTTAAAAATAAATTCTGTGCAGATGTAGTATGAACTATTCTGTATTAAAAGCATAGAATGATGTTTACTTTTTTAAACTCTTTTTTTTTTAATTTCAATATACAGGTTTTTTGCTAACAGAAATCATTGTCAAATGGCATTAAACTGTAAGTTACCTGTGGAAAAATAAAGGAAAAAGAAAGAAATCCAACTTAATTAAAACTTGTCTTACACTTTTAAAATCACCAAATGATTGTTACATAACAAATGAATCATCACATACCCTCCCATCTTGGGCCATCAGTCATTCATTCTCTTACACACTCACACACACACATTTTCAGTCTCTCTCTAAAGGCCCTCTCTTCCTGTAAACATATTCAAGCCTGCCACATCCTTAAACCTTTATTTGACCCTTTGATCAAATTATCCTTATTTTTTCTCTAATTGCCAAAGTACTAGAAAAAAATCATCTACACTTGCTGTTTTTACTTTTTCACTATCCACTAATTTCTCATCTCCTCGCAGTCTGGCTTCCAGTACTGCTACTCAACTTAAACTACTGTGCCCAAGGTTACCATAGTAGTAGCTAGCATTTACGTAGTGCTTTAAAATTTGCAAAGTTTTACAAATATCATTTAATTTTATCTTCATACTCTGGGAAGTAGGTGTTGTTTTTATCCCTATTTTACAGATGAGGAAATTGAGACTGAGGAAGGTTAAGTGACTTGCCAAGGGTTACAAGCCACATTTCTGGTATCTGAGATCAGATTTGAACTGAGGTCTTCCTATCACTGAGTCAAAGGGTATGCACATTTTAGTAAATTTGGAGACATAGTTCCAAATTGCTTTCCAGAATGATTATACCACATCATAACTCCACCAATGACACACTAATGTACTTGTTTTCCCACAATCCCTCTACCCACTGTAATTTTCTTCTTGTGTTATCAGATAACACAAGTGCTAATCTGATGAGTGTGAGGTAGAGCCTCAGAGTTGCTTTAATTCATGTTTATCTGATTATTAGTGATTTGTGGCATTTTTTCATATAATTGTTGATAACTTTGATTCCTTCCTTTGAAAATTGGCTATTCATATCCTTTTACCTTTTCTCTATTGGGGAATGGCTATTAGTCTGATAAATTTGAATCACTGCATTATATATCTTGTATTTGAGACCTTTATTATATAAACTTCATGCAAAGACTATGTTAAATGTGAATCTTGTAAACAATATGTTGCATTCTCCTTTCTAATCCATTCTGCTATCCTCTTCCTTTTTATGGGTGAAATAATCCTATTAGTTTTTATTATTAATTGCCAGTTTCCCTCTATACTTTCCTTTTGTACTTTTTCCACCCTTTGCTTACTGACTTCCCCCTACCTTTATAAATAAAAAGAAGATGGTAAAAGACAGGGAGTATGCCTAAACTAACACTTGTGATCTATAAATGAAACAGCCTGTTTTCTACTTTCTCCCTTCTCTTCATCTTTCCCTATCTATGTTTTTACTCTTTCTTCCTTTCCTTTTAGTTCACTCATTGATTACACCCACCCCCAACGTTGGAATTTGTTTTGCTTAAGACTTCCTTTACCTATCCTGCCCTACTTTTTTAACCCCATTCCTCCTCCTTTTTTCTTCCCTTCCCCTCCTTTTAAATTTAACTTATTTCTGTACCAGTTTTCCTGCCCTTTCTCTTGCCATGGGATTGTCAGACTATTTTTCCCTACTTCCTCCACTGTTCCCAAAGCCTTTATCTACTACCTCCTCCATCTGCCTAGGGTGTTTCTCCCTGTGGGGTTCCAGGACTCCCTCACTGGACTCTTCTTAGAACTTTCCTCCATTGCCCCAGGGTTAATTTGGACTACTCTGTCTTATCTACATTTTGGGTTTCCACAAGATTCTGACATCCCTTGGTGCTGCTCTGTACTGCATGGAGAAGTTTGTAGTTGATGTACCATTAAATATAATGTATTTATAGCTTGTTAGCAAGCAACGGACTTATTTAGTAAAGTATGCTTTTTTATTACTGTCTTTAAAATTTCGGGGCAGCTAGGTGGCGCAGTGGATAGAGCACCAGCCCTGAAGTCAGGAGGACCTGAGTTCAAATCCAGCCTCAGACCAAACACTTGACACACTTACTAGCTGTGTGACCCTGGGCAAGTCACTTAACCCCAATTGCCTAAAAGCCAAAAAAATTTTAAAAATTAAAAAAAAAATGAAATTAAATAAAATTTCACCCTGTTTACCTGTGTATTTCTTAATAGATGAAGAAAATGAAGAAGCTGGGACTTCTCCCCTACCCACTCACCCACCCCAACAATCATCTTCAGCATATGACCCAAGCAACATGCCGTCAAGCAGCTATACAGGAATACAAATTCCTCCAGGTGCTCACGCACCAGCTAATACACCAGCAGAAGTTCCTCATAGCACAGGTATGAAATTTAAAATATCTGAAAATATTTATCATTAATTCTGATGTATAGCGTGCTGTTAAACAGAAATGCTTATTGTTTGTAAATTGTATTTTGTAAAAATACAGTTATCATTGATAATAGCAATGATCTAAAGAAACAGGAAGATCCTAAATTACCATCTGAAAGATTAAATTGTGTTTATTATAGTTTCAGTGTGATGAATGTATTGTTAGGTATTCTGAATTTTTATAGATCCTTGATGATAGAAGTTAATGTTTCCCTCTTGACCTTATCTGTTCCCATGTACCATTTGTCACCTGGAGCTGTCATGCTACCACCAGCAGCTCCTTTCCTTGCCCTAGGATAGAGGGTTTGTTACTGAGGAGAGGGATGAGCCCTGATCTGCTCCTCTGTCATACTGCACAGTTCCTTCTGAGCCCCACTGTTGTCATCTCCATTCCTTCCTGTATAGAGAAACAATATGCTGTGATAAATAGAAAATACACTGGATTTGGATTCAAGAAATATCTGGTTGGTAGAAGCTAAATTTTATCTTTCATCCTAATAGAGGCAATGAAGAGTCACTACAGTTTCTTTTTGTTCATGATTAGGGGAAGGAGACTACAGGGTCAAGTCTGTGCCTTACAAAGATTATTTTGGCAGCTGTGTGGAGAATGGATTGAAGAAGAAAAAAACCAGAAGCATGAAAACCAATTAAGAGACAATTACAGTAATCCAGAGAGGTGATGAAGGTTGTGTGAATGAGAAGAGGGAAATAGATGAAAGATATATTATAAAGTCAGAATCAACAAGATTTGGCAAACTGATTAGATGTGGGGAACAGGGGGATAGGGAAAATCATTAATGACATTGAGATTTCAAACTGAAGTGACTAGGAGAATGTTAATCTCCTTGGTAGAAATAAGGAAATTTACAGGTTGGCTCAGTTTAGGGAGGAAGGGTGGTATGCTCCGTAATAGACATTGAGTTTGCAGTACAATTAGATCATCAAGGTGGTAATGTTCAACACGTGCATTTATGCAGGACTGGAATTTAGGAGAGAAGTTAAGACTAGATTTATAGATTTGTGTGTTATCTGCATAGAGGTGGAAATTGAATCTATGGGGGCTGATAAAATTATCAAGAGAGATTATTTCAGGGTAAAAAGAGGGTGGAGATAGAATTTTGAAGGACACTCAGACATAAGGAATGAGAGCTATATGATAGGACCACCCAATGATAGATATTGGAAAAGGACTTTAGGCAGCTGGTTCGGAGCTAGTAGTAGAAAGGAAAAGATTGACAATAAGAGAAATTTTCTGGGGATGAGATCAAGGGCAAAAGTTGAAAGTTTAGGATTGGCAAGGAGAAAAATTACTTCTTCAGAAACCAAAGCAAAGGATAGGTGAAGGTATATAGAGATTTTTTTTATCCTCCCATTAAAGATGTCACTACTTCTGTTACATCTAATTTGTCTTTTTGCACATTGACTCTCATTTAGCACATATTCACTCCAGTTTGTATGTGTTTAAGTAACAAGTATATATACATGTCTGAGTGCCAGCTTTTGTTGCTAGATTTTGTCTTAGGGCCTGAGTTTTTCCTTTTTTTTTTTTTTAATATATAAACTTAGTATTCTTAGTGAATTCAGTTTTTCTTCATAATATCAGCCATGTTATTTCATGAGTTTTCTTTGTATATTTTAATAATAATGTAATATAACATTAAGAAAAAATGTATAAACACATTTAGTATAATAATTTCTGTTCTTATTATGCGTGGATACATATGTTACCTTTCATGGTGCTAGATTTGGATTTATAGCAAATGTATTTAATAGGAACAGGCTATATGGCTCCTTGGTGATCCAAAATGTTTTAGAAAAACAAATTAGAGAATAAGCCTGAGGAAAATTTATAATGAAATTTTTGGTTTACTAATGAGTTTTAAAGACTATATTAATTCAGAATAAGTTGAAAACAGTCTTATTAAAATGGTACTAAGAATATTTATAAGTTAAATAATATTGAGTCTTATAAAGAACAGGAATCCACATCTGTCCTAATTATAAAATACCCATAAGTAACAAAAAAATTAAGAGTCATTAGAGACATTGATAGACTTAAAAAAAGCAGTACAAGTAAAATTAGTCTCAAACGTAATTGCTCAATATTAAATATAATTTGAATACTGCTTGGTTAAATGAAGGTCATGCCTCAGATAGGAAGTACAGTTAGAGATAGAAGAACGGGGAATGAACTCAGGCTTAAAACAATTTTTTTTGTTTTACCCCTTATACCTACCAGAGATTTGGGGAAAGTTATACCATTACATTATTACAGACTTGGCCACACAGTAGTTTTCCTTCCTAATCTTTGTCAAAAACAAAACAAAACAAAAAACAGGCAGATGTGTTTAATGGTATGGTGACTGATGAAGTTTTCTTAGAATTTGGTATTTGAAGAGAGAAGTAGGTGTCACTAATGACACTTGTTGGCTTTGTGGCACTGGGCAAGTTGCTTAACCTCTCTAAGGTTCACTTACCTTATCTGTAAAATAGGGATGGCATATTTGGTTGACCTACTTCACAGGGTCAGGGTGTTTTGTTTCTGTATTTTGGTTTTTTTCCATTTTTTAAATTTTAGACTTAAGTACTAAAACTTAAATACAAAATAAGAGAAGAAAAAAAGCCATCACATACACAGCAGAATGTAAGAGAGGATTCAGAATACATAACAATAAATTTCCATTTCAAGAAAGCCTATATAATAAATACTACGCATTGTGTTGAAAACTATCCATCTTTGCTTCTTTGTAAGTTTTCTTTTGTTCTCTGTGTCCTTTTTTTTCTTTGTTCTTTTTTCCTACTTCTTCTCCTCCCTCACCCCAAGGCTACAATGAAGGGTGGATATCTATCTATCTATCTATCTATCTATCTATCTATCTATCTATCTATCTATATATATACACACACATGCATACATTTATAAACATATGCTTTCCCTTACAAATTCTGCTCTTGATCTTTTTGTGTGTGTTTCTGCGTATCTCTTATCCCTCCTGACTCCTGTACTTTACTTCTACCCACTACCTTGCCCTCTTATTACTTAACCTTACCCCCCTCCAAAGATCCCTCTCTCATCCTCCCATTCCCGTTAATCTGAACACCCTTCTGTACCCCCCTTTAACCTATCCCCTCAGCGTCCCCTCTAAAAATCTCTCCGTTATCTTCTCCCCATCCCTATCCACTTAGTATTTTATTTCTTTCTTAATTTAGAAGACTTTTATACTCTTCTAGATACATATGTATTGTTCCCTCTTGAACCCATTCACAATAAAAGCAGGTTTCCTGCCCGCCTTCTCCATCTAATTCCTCTGTGTCTGTTCTTCCTCTTGTCCCTCATTTGTATAAGATAATTAGTCTTTTTAGCTGTTCCTAAACAGTTTTACTTTTTAAAGTCATATCATACTCAAATCTACCCCAGTCTTTCTTACAAACTACCCAATTACTAATAACAATCTTAGACACATGTTTTACATTTTACATACATAAAAAGCAAACAGTCTATATTTATTGAGTCCCTTGTAATTAATCTTTGGTACACTTACCTTACTTACATTTCTTAACAAAGTCCTAAAAATGTGACAGTTCATTAAATATTCTTTTTTTTTTCATTCAAAATTATGCTTAGCTTTGCTGGGTACGATATTTTCAGCCAGAACCCCAACTCTTTTGCTCTTTGATATATAGTGTTCCAAGACCTGTGATCTTTTAGTGTCACCACTGTTAGGTCTTGTGTGATTCTAATTGTGCCACCACCATATTTAAATTGTCTTTTTCTTGTTGGTCATAATATTTTATCCTTGAGCTGAGATGTTTCAGAATTTGATTATGATATTCCTATGGGTTTTCTTCATAGTATCTCTTTCAGGTGGTGATTGGTGGATTTTTTCTATTTCTACTTTCCCCTCTTATTCGAATGCTTCAGGACAGTTTTCTTTAATTATTTCTTGTATTATTGTATCAGGATTCTTTTTCTGATCATAACTTTCAGGTAGTCCATTTATTCTTATGTTTTCTCTTCTTGATCTGTTCTCCAGATCAAGTTTTGGGGTTTTTTTGGGGAGGGTGAGGCAATCAAGGTTAAGTGACTTGCCCAAGGTCACACAGCTAGTAAGTGTCAAGTGTCCAAGACTGGATTTGAACTTAAGTCCATTTGACTCTAAGACCAGAGCTCTATCTGCTGCGCCACCTAGCTGCCTCAGTTGTTTTTTTTTTAAAATGAGATGCTTCATATTATCTTCTATTTTTTCATTCTTTATATTTTATTTTATTATTTCTTGATCTCTTATAACTTCACTAGCTTCCCCTTGCCCAGTTCTTTTTTTTTTTAAGGCAATTGGGGTTAAGTGACTTGCCCAAGGTCACACAGCTAGTAAGTGTGTCAAGTGTTTGGTCTGAGGGCAGATTTGAACTCAGGTCCTCCTGACTTCAGGGCTGGTGCTCTATCCACTGTGCTACCTAGCTGCCCCCCAATTCTAATTTTCAAGGAATCGTTTTCTTCCTTAATATTCTGGATCTCTTTTTCTAATTGGTTGGCTTTCTTTTCATAGTCTTCTTGTTTTCCTTGAATTGTTCTTATTTATTTGTTTTTTAGTTTTTCTTCGGTCACTCTCATTTGATTTTTAAAATCTTTTTTAAGTTCTGTGAATTGGGGGGGGGGGCAGGTGACCATTTAATGTTACTCCTTGGAGTAGAAGAGGGTTTCTTTGCTTCAGTATCCCCCTCTAAAGACAAACCCCAGTCTTCTTTATTCCCATAGTAACTATGGTTGGATTTTTTCTCCTTTGCCTGTGCTTTTTAAAATTTGTAGTAGCTTAGTTTTTGTAATCGCCTCTAAACCTGGGGTATGGGCTTTGGTACCTCTGGCCCCAAATCCTCCTTCAGTTCTGGGCTCTGGCCTGGAACAAAACCAAGACCTCCAGCTTCCTTTAAGTCTCCACAGCCTGGGGCGTTCTGCCCCACCGCTTCTGCACTCACTGGGCCCTGTGCTGGTACCTTCTCATTCCAGCCTAAGGCTATGGGTCTGGTGTTCCTTGTCAGCAGAGATTTCTTCAATTTTCCCTAACTCAGATACCCAACTCCCCTCACTGTCCTAGGGGTAAAAGTTCCTGTGGCTGGAGTTGAGGCTGCCTCCCGACCCAGCTACCCCCAGGGCTTGCAGGTTATTGTTTAAATTGTCCTAGCCTAGAGGTGTTTACTCTTCTCAGGGATTAAACCTTGTCCTGGGATTTTTCTTCAGATCTCGGATTATTCTTGGAGGACCCAGGTTCTACCACTACTCTTATTTATTTTTACTGCTCTGTGTTCTCCCTGAGGCACTATTTTATCTCTTTTGTGGGGGGAAATCTTGAGAGCTTGGAATCTTCTGACCTGCTATCCCACCTTCCCAGAATCCTATCCCCTGTTTTTTTTTTCTTTAAAAGGCAGTATAGTGGCTAGAGAGGGCCTCAGAATGAGGAAGACCTGGATTCAAATTCCACCTCTGACGGATACTGGCTTTGTAACCCTCAACAAATCAGTTAGTCTGTCAGTGCCCTAAATAACTTGTACTATAAATTACAGAGAAGGCACTAGTTATAGCATAGAGAAAATTCACATGGAGCTCCCTATACCAATGAAATCACAGAGTGTGATCATCTGGATTACATGGGATAATATACTACTCTAAGGTTCCTGGCAAAATTTTCAAGGCCTTTCTAGAATGATAGAAGGCAAACTCCTTGGGTGCAGAAGCTGGTTCATTATTGTAACAGCAGTAACATAGTGTCGTGCACACAGTAAGTGCTTAATGAATGTTTATTTGATGGATTAAATAACAATAACAGTAAGTGCTTGTTGACTTATCTGAAAGGCATGGGACTAGAACTCAGGAGAGGTAGGGTTAGAAATATAAATCTGGGAATCATCTACGTAGAAATGATAGTGGAACCTACAGGAGCTTCTGAGATCGCCAAATGAAGTACTATAGAGCAAAAAAAGAGGAGAGCCCAAGATAGATCCCACGATTAGTGATCATAATAGAGACAAAGAACAAGCAAAGGAGACTAAAGGTCAATCAGAAATATAAGGGAATTAATTAGTGTCTCAAAAAGCCCAAAAGGTGAGAGTATGCAGGAGAGGTGATCAACAATGTCACATGCTACAGAGGTCAAGAGGATTAGAACTGAGAAAAGAGCCTTCGGTTCAGCAATTAAGAGATCATTGGTAATTCTGAAGAGAGCAGTTTCAATTGAATATGTGATTGATGTTTTGAGTAACCTGAGAGAAGAAAAAATTGGCAAAAAACAAAATCTGAGTGGTATTATTACGCAAACTTAAAGTATGCATAGGGTAGGGTTTATGTTGCTTATTTTTTTCTCTTCCTTATTGTGGCAACTTATTCTCTAATTTACCCGAGAGTGGGAGTTAGATATTCCCAGAAGTGTCAGTGCAGTGTCTTAATCAAAATGCCTTTGTCTCAGAAAAATATAATATATACTAAGAACTGATCTTTAGGAATCAGTTCATTTGAATACTCATAGGCAGTTTTCAGAGATATGGACCTTTTCTTCCCCACTTTGTATAGTCAGTTCTTCAGAAAAGAAAAGTTATGTGGGTACTTTTTTTTTAATTTTGGGAGAAAAGCTTTTATAAAGTATTTGTTTCAACCCTCATTTTGAGAACTTAAGGGCTAAACTTTGTTATAAATCTAAACCTACAATTTTGAAAATATAATTTTGCCCTAAAGAGTTAATGATTTTAAGTTTTATTCAGACTGTAATCCCTTCTCTTACCTTTCAACTTTTCAGAGTTATATTTAAGATAGTAAAGAACCGTTAGTCATAATTGCTTGATACAAATATGAAACTTTAAAAAATTTATAAATGTAACAGATGTTTCCCCTCTTTTTCATTTTAAGAATGATTTACTTTCTCTCATATAAAGATTCAGGATGCACTTTTATCAAAGGGAAATCCTTAAGATATCTGGAAAGAATAGTATGTACTAATATACAGTTTCTACTTCCACCACCAAAAATTGGCAACAGGGGAGGGTTGGAGGGAGGGAGACAGGGAGAAAAGATAGACTGTTTAAACAAGTGAAGTGTTTTTCTTTTGTACTCAAAGCAGTAAATATACCAGATGTAGGGGGCATTTTTTCCTCTTTTGAAACAAATCGCTTCTAGTCCTGTAATTATTTATGAAAGAAGGTTTTAGTGATAAATCCAAATACAAGTAACTGAGACAACTTTTCTGTAATTAATAATGTCTTTTTAATTACAAATAATATTACTGTCCTCTATAGATTAAAAACTAGTGTCAGATTTGTTATTGTTGTCTTTAAGAATCAACATACCACTTCATAACTCACAAATTCTTCTGCCCAGCTTTTTCAAAACCCTCCAACTTCTGACCCAACCCAATAATCCAGATTTATTCCCTCTATTCTGTTCTTTTGCTTCAGGACTTCAGCATAGGTTTCCCACTATCTTTACTTTGTTTATGTTGTTTTTCCCCACTCCCTTCCTCAGCAAGATACATAGAATATCCTCTCAAGATTAAGCAACTCTCCCATGGCTCTGACTACTCAGATCCTACTGATCTTTCAAAATCTAGCTCAAGTTCCGTTGACTTTATTCAGCTTTCTGTAACTATTTTAGCCCACATTGAAGTTTGCCTTTATTTTAACTCTTGTGCAAGATACGAACGAATAGCTTGCTTTCTTAAAAGAGAGAAGGATATTGTGGGTCTCCATACTTTATTTAAGAAAGGTCATATAAATATGAATACATATTATCTACCAAGTCCAGCTAAGTTTGGAGAAACCTATCATCAGGTTGGCCTTGGGTAATGAAGTTTTTGGACCCAGCAATTCTTGAACACTGTCTGCTAAAATATAGAGGAGACTGCAATCTTCGTCACTGGAGGTGTTTTATTTACTGATGAAATTATAAAACCTTTTAAATATTAAAGTACATTTGAGGAGAGAGGAATACCTGCACTGTATACTTCTTTTGACAGACTGGAAAATAGTAGGAAGGTGAGTTTTTCTTGATTACCAAGATTGTTTTCTTTTTATATCTTTATTCTTTTTGTGCCTTACATGAAATAGATGCTAACAGATGCTTGTTGAATGGTTGAATCTGTGGTGTCTGAGGTATTTGCAGACATTATTTCCAAGTTTTAGTTGTATGACTGCAGATATCTTATAGGTAAGAAGGAAACTATACTTTTTTTTAACCTTGTAGTCAAAAATTTGTAGATGTATGTGCTTACATTTCAGTGTTCATGAGATTACAAACAGTCAATCCTCAACTTTTGGGGGCTGGGGAAAGTAGCATTCCTGCAAAACGGTGCAAAAGTCAAAAAAACAAATGTTGATACGTTGAACTTATAGGAAATGGGGGGTTAGGTTCCCACAATCACCAAAAAACTGTAATGTTTCACTAGAGATTCCTGAAAATACCTTTTCTACATACAATTCTTTATTTAAAAAAATTAATTCGGATAATAAACACTTTTCCTGACACAGTAACGATGAAATAACCCATAAAATACAAGAGAGAGGAGAGGCAACCCTAGGACTGTTCAGGGTGGGGCTGGGGCCGCTATGTCAGAAGAACTCTAAGGTAGAAAAGGGGAAGGGGGAACCTGCTATCTCTTTTCCCTTTTGGCAATATGGTTCAGCTGTCCCCTAATGAAAAAAAGCACATGCCTCAGGATGAGTCCTTGTCCAAGCCTGGACGGACTTGGCCCAGCAGCCTTCTCTGCTAGGCCCTACCCAGGATACTTGGGAGTCCAGCAGCACAGGTGAGGCAGGACGCTCAAGGTTAGGGGTGACTACCATTTACACACAAACTTACCCACTTTTCTATTTTCTCAATTTCCCCATTGGCACTTGAAATGTTACTTTAACACTTTCTGGAGTGGATTTCACAAACACTTTCATGAATACTTTCCTCTTTTTTGCAGATATAAACTTGTGCTTATCATGCCTCTCATTTTTTTCTCTACTGTGTGTAGCCACAGAAGTGAAAATGAGATTGCTAATATAATCATGTGAATGCTTGAAGTCACAACAGTTAAATTAACACATGTTGAGGATTGACTATTTATCCATCACAATACCTCTTGCAGCATGCTGACCAGTAGCTTGCCGTTTTCACACAGTGCAGAACCATAGGTTCATAGACTTAGAGGTAGAGGGTATGTTAAGGAACATCTAGTCCAGTGCTTCACAGATAAGGAAACTGAGTCTGAGAGAGGGCACCCGGATCATGACTGGCAGCTCGGAGAGAAGCAGAGTCAGTTTGAGCTAGGAACACCTGGGTTCAGATTCCATCTTAGACACTCGCTAGCTGTTTGAACCTGTGCACATCACTTAACATTTCTGGACTTCAGTTTCTTCATTCATAAAATGAGTGAGTTGGGCTTGACCTCTCAAGTCTCTTCTAGCTCCAGATCTGTGACCCTGTGACTCAAACCCCAGATCCTCTGACTTCAAATCCAGCACTCTTTAGAAAGGATTAGTAAGTGACAATAAAGGATTCTCTTTATAATTGTAATTATACATACATGTATATATACAAACATATATGTATATGTATGTGCACACATATATACACACATGTGTGCTTACATATGTGTATATATCTCCATTCCTGTTTGTGTTGATTTAAATAGAAGCTTTCCCTAAAGAAGAGTATGTGAACCTGACAACCTCCAAAGACTTTTAACTGCCCTTAATTCTGTTAGGAAAAAAAAACCTGTTGAGATCTATGTAAGTCAGCTTTCCATTACAGTTACATTATGATAGAGACTTCTTGTCCTTCAGCTACTGAAATGGCTGCAAGGGAAGCAACTTTGTCCATAAGAATCTTTAGGATCTTCCTTTCCTCTTCACCCATGCTCCTCACAAATACTCATCAAGTTCTGCAACTCTCTCTTCTTCTGTCTTTCTGGGTCTTGTCCCACAGTTAACACCCAGAAAATAAGATGATCTCAAGGTTTCAGTGTCTTCAACATCAGCATAAACCAAAGGAGTCTAGAACCTCCTACTTGAATTAGGAACGTTACCTTTATGAACCTTTTAGGCAAATGTTAATGGGCTTAAGTAATAATGAGAAATTTAGGTGAAATGTATGTATAATTGTTTTTTGTAGTGATGTTAATAGAACAAGCTGATGATAAGGCTGTACGTACACTGTTGTCCATAAAGAGTATGTACAAATATCTACTTTACATGAACATCAGCTTCTTCAAGTTATTAAACCACATAATTTCTTACAGTCCTCACTTCTTCAACTTTATAGTTTTAGAAATATTGTTCCAGATTACATGTCATTAAAAATTGGATAAGTTTCATGGTATAATATATGCCAAGAACTTAGAGCCACAACCTGTTGTGGAGCCATTTTTCTAGAATTTCTAGAGTTTTAATAATCCTACCTGAGATTGTGACTCTAAAACTATTTTCTTGGAACATTTCTGTATCCTCACAAACTGCCCA
This sequence comes from Phascolarctos cinereus, assembly GCF_003287225.1. Classification (NCBI taxonomy): domain Eukaryota; kingdom Metazoa; phylum Chordata; class Mammalia; order Diprotodontia; family Phascolarctidae; genus Phascolarctos; species Phascolarctos cinereus. The sequence goes on along the minus strand of NW_027555958.1, from coordinate 112,280,676 downwards.
ATTTGGCTTCTCTCCCTAATCTACTTTCTTAGTTCCTCTCTATCTTCAAATTATTACCTCCTACAAACCACCTCTTGCCTCAAAATGCAATCTTAAATTAGTATTTAATTCAGTAATGAGGGTTTTGAGGCAGTTTGTATTTTAAAAGAAAATACAGTTCAATAGTCCATCTTATAATTAGTGATAGTTTATATTTATATAACTTTAAGGCCCACAAAGTACTCAATATACATTATCTCATTTGATCATTTTCATTTTATTGGGTTTGGGGAAAAAGAGGCTCCTCTTCTTTTCCTTTGTTTTTAATGTAACTTGAACTATATTTGCATAGTTAGGGAAATAATTATCTTTCTTTTCCTTGAATGTTTTGAATAATTAACCTTCCTATTAATCAAAATTGGCAGTTTCTAAGATGATGTGATATTTATAACCTCCTCTACCTAGAAATAAAGAATGCAGTAGTAGGTTAAGTAAATGAAGATGGACTTATTCATAAAATGCAATGTGGTAACAGTATAGCCAAGAAATTAAGAGGGCTTTTTTTCTACCTACAATTTCTCTTTGAAATAATTAGATATGTATGACCAAAAAGAAATACACAATTGGGAGCTTTCTACCAAAAAATACATAGAAATTCTCAAAGTTTACTTTATCGCTTCACCATGTATCTTCGTTTTTAAAAATATCAAATTATCAAATATATCAAATCTATTAAAGTCAGAGAGTATAGTTAGGTAATGTAGTAAAGGCAGTAAAACTTCTATATGATTCCTTGCATGTTTTGTGAGTTTATGATTAAGTTATAATTAAATCTGATACCTATTTCTACTTTACTGATTTGCAGGTGTAACAGGTAGTACCATCCAACCCACTCCACAGAATATTCCTGCTGTTGATCCAGCTCTTTTCAGTACTATGTCCATAGGTAAGTCTGCATTTATTTGATTTGGGTGTTTTTATGAGGTTTTTGTATTGTTTTTCACCTTATTTTTAAAGATAATAATGAGTGAAGAATTCCTCCATTATTGCATGTTATAACCCATATATGATTTATCTTTCTTTATGATTTTTGTTCTTCTTGTCTTATGTTCTGCTCCTCAAGATTCACCCAAAGTGCTGGAACCCCAAACTAGGTTTTCTTTATATTTTGTGAATACCAGTGATGTACTTGATCTGTCCACCTGTTATCATCCCACTCTTATCACGGGAGATCCATCTTTTCTGATTATAATTTCCTCAGTGGTAGCCTTTGTGCCATTTTCTTACAGTTTTGATTTTAGAAATGCAGCATGTTTACATAGCTTTCCAATGTATTTTGCATCACCTGTGACTTTGATTCTTTAGAGACTGTGGTATTCCAAGATTTGCATGTAAAAAAATGCCATGAGAATATTTGTTTGAAAAAATGGGAGTTTGCATTGGGGGGCAGCTTTGGATTTTTTAAAATACCGTACAGTTTCTCAGCTGCTACCCAGCTCGTGCTCTTCCTTTTATACAAATCTAGGCCCACATCAGTGGCCAACCATTTGCCTATCATATTCTGTACAATAGGCATTTTCATACATTTAGTTTTTCCTATATAAACTATTAGGCTAATCTTTTTTTTAAGTAATTATGGGTCTCAGCGAAGGAGGCCTTGTAACATTTACAAAAAGCATAATATCATCAATGCAGTAACTATTAAGTGCCTGCTGTGTGCTAGACACTATGCTAAGTGCTGGGGATATAAGTAAGAAAAAGAAAGATAGTCCCTCCATTCAAGGAACTTACAATATAAAAAAAGGCATCAGAAAAGGAGGAGGTGGAAAAGGGGCATGATAGCAGTGGAGCTGAATCCAAGGGGTGCAGTTGGTGAGCAGTGGCCAGGCTGTTGGTCTTCTTTAAATGGAGGCATTTTGCTTTGCTCTTTAGTCAGAGGGGCAGAGACTACTGATGAGATAGGAATACCAAAGCTGTTGTAACCTCCAGGATGATAAGGTTCCAGACAATGAGCTTTTCCTGGGAGCATGATGGTGATAGTGACAAATCCAAGGAATACAGTTAGTTGAATTGTAATTGAATTTATGGACCTAAATCCAGAAAAAACAGTATCATTTAAATGCAGAAGGATTTAGAGGACACCATCATCTATAAACAGTGCATTCCTCTAGTCCACAAGACATCCTCCACAACAGTAGCAAACACCTTTGGCAAGTGTACAACTTGTTTTATACCTTGCTTGATGCTGATGAAAGGAGAACCAGGATGATAAGAATCATACTGTAGGTAGAAAGGACAGTGTGGTACATGATGGCTGTCTTCAAATATTTTTAATGATGCCATGTGGAAGAGAGAATTGACTTGCTGTATTCAGTCTCAATGGGCAGAGTAAGGGTCAGGAAGTTTCAGGGAAGCACTAATTAGAGGATTGCTTTATAACGATTAAAGCTGTCCAAGAGTAGAGTGGACTGTGTCCAGTGATGATGAGTTCTTAGCGGAGAAAAGGTTTATTCAGTCTCAAGATCTCAACGCTTAGCCTTCCTCCTCTCTCTAGCCTTCTAATAGATTCCTTTTGGAAGTTTCCATCCAGAAGTGGATATCAGAGATGCTGCCTTCCAGTCACCGAGATTCTGTAATATAATAATAAATGGACAATGATGAGATTAAAAGTTGCTTTAATAGGAATTTTATTTCACTTAGTGTTGTGATGGGATGGAGAAATGAAAGCCTAGGGAAGGTTTAATATCATGTTTTCTTCATTTATTCAGTTCAATTGGCAACCAGGCTAATCTGCTTAAGTATAATTAAGCTTCAACTGATAAGTGGCTAATTAATACTCAAGTTTAAGTAAGCTTTAGCAACTAAAGGAGTCATTAACACTTAAATGCTTCACTTTTTATGGAAAAGAACAATAGAACACTTGACTATAATAACTTCCTGAATGTAACATGGAAATCAATAATAACCAAAGTTCATTCCCTTTTGGTCTAAATCTCTAGATCATAATCTCATGTAATATATGTATGTGTATATAAATGTATATATGCGTGTGTATATATACATATAAACATATATGTGAACCATGTTATAGAAACAATACAAGTGAGCAACGAAGATTGGAATAAATTGTATGGACAATTATAAATTTACAAAATAGATTGTGTCCCCAAAGTATTCCTATAAGTTATAAACACCAAATCGTTTCACTATAGAAACATTATATATTGTGTTTAGATTTCCAGGCTCTCCCATAAAACCTTGCTTAACTCATTAAGACCCTGAATTATTATACTAATAGTATTATCTTGAGTTGTAGATCTTAAAAGCAGGAAATACTGAATAGAAACAGACAGTTTCTTTCCTGTTCTTGGGCAAGGCATTCTTTTTTAATAGATAACTGTCCTTGTATAGCTTTCTGTATCTTTTTCTGTAGTTCTCAACATTCTTTCCAGGTTCTTAATGCTTCAAATCCAATCAGGCCTACCCTAGTCCCCAAAGTACTGATTACTCCAAAAATTATTTTCTTTCTCCTTCAGTCAAAATTCCTATTCTCTTAGTATAAAAGTGTTAGTGGGAAGTAAGCTGAACCAATTTTTAGTCTGCAAACTCTTGTAGAGAAAGTGTTCTTAATTAAATGTCTAGGCATAGATTTTTGGGGGTCTGTGAACTTGAGTTGGGGGTATGTGGCATCTTTATTATAACCTCTAACTGAAATTTAGCATTCTCTTTCATTATGAATGTAGACAACAAGTCATTATCCTGAAAAGGGCTTCATAAGCTTCACCAAACTGCCAAAGGTTGTCCATGACACAAAAAAATGTTAAGAACTAATTTAGACATATGTTTGATTCTTGAAATGGGATGGATTGCTTATTCAAATGAGTCTCAATTGGTAAAATTTCAGGCAATGAAACAAGTGAAAAAATTCACCAGATTCTATAGATTCTAATTCTCTAGGTTCTGTAAATCCTCCAGATTTTGTTTCCCATAACAGTTGCAATGGCAGTAAGAGCTCCAGCCATTTATTATATATTTGTCACTTATAAATTGGGAAAATCTACAGTGACTAATTTTTTTCAAATTCTATGGTTCTTACTTGCATAAAACAAGGCAGTAATAGGGCATATATAGATAACTTTAACTTTTTATAGAAGTATTGTATTTCTGGTCAGCCAGCATGCTGTATTTAAAAATATGTTTCAAGTGAAATCAAAATTGTGAAGTTATTAATCAGTAATCAGTAAGCATTTATTAAGCCTTTACTATGTTGCAGGCCCTACGCTGAGTATGGGGATACAAAGAAAGGCAGAAGGCAGTCCCTTTCTTTAAAAAGCTCATGATCTAATGGGGAAGACAACACCTAAAAAGATGAAAAAGGGGTGGGAGGAAAGCAATACAACTGGATAAGAAATGGTGCATCGGCTGTCCTGAGGGCCCTCCTTAAATGAAGGATCTGAGAGGAAGGAACATAGGGGTGAAAGGTACTGAGAAGGAGTGAGATTCAGGGTTAATGTGATCTTGCAAAATGATGAGACTGATGAAGTCCAGGGATGTTTATATATAGTACACATTATTATATAATCTAGATGCAGAAATTAACTAAGAGGCTTTTTGTTTACATTTAATAATTTAATTGGATAATAACCATGTCTGTTACTTGCAGTTTTTTTTTCTATTCACACAGGAAATACAGTGAAATTGTCTAGTCAATTCAACCTATTTGGCAGAAATCCAAGATAGGGAAAACAACTTTTTCCTATTATAACTAAACTGGGTTCACAGAGTTAATTGAAAAGAAAGAGCTTTGGACACATATATTTTTATTCACAATTATTTTTTCCTTGAAAGTTTCAAAATTACACAAAGATTATCAGTTGATTTTTTTCAAGTATACTTTCATTAGTATCAAAAAAATGTAAAGAACTTAACAAAATATTGGTCATCACTTACTTAGCCACATGAAGTTTATTCATTTGTTTTTGATGCTGAGTCTCCATATCTAATCCAAGCTAGAAATACATTGGTCACTCTGATCCCACTGCTGATCATGGGAGCCTGAGAGTTGCAACCTGGGCTTGTTTGCTCCTCCTTTGGTAGCCTGGTGGCCCTCACTCACCAGGGCTTGCCATAGCGTTGTTAGACTTAACCATAGTTGTACTAGACTTAGTGAAAACACTTGATCGGCTTATTAATACACTGCTGCTTAGAACTCCTGAGCTCAAATCATCCATCAGCCTTAGCCTCCCCAGTAGCAGGAATTGCAGGCACATCCACGTGCAGTGTAAATAATTTTCTTCATCTCTTAGGTGGAGCCTAAATTAAGAAGGATTCTTAATGCTTCATTATGATTTTTTTTAAAAGGTAACAAATAATAACTACTATCATTTTATTCTTACATTCTACTTAATGACATTTCAGATTGATATGTGGTTATTTAAAGCCATCCAAACCTATTGATTGGAGAAAGTAAGTTTCATTATTAGGTATATCACACACAGACACACAAACACGTATACTATACTTTCTCATTAAGTCTGTGGGAACTTACTTCGCTCAGTGTGACATCTGGACAGGTTTATTTAGAATCAATTCTGTTACTTAATCCCGTGAGTATAGATAGCACTATGCATTCTTTGTTCCTGATAAGAGATAAAGGTCTCCAGGCTATGTAGATTGCTGGTAGCAACCATAATCTTAGCTGATACATACTAGAGGCTTGAAGTTCCCCTGTGTTTGTTCTAGCTTTCCAGGTTTTATCACAATCTGAGAGAGGAAGGAAGCAAAAAAGTGAGAATTGAGTGGCAGTTGAACCTGAAAGGAGTAGGGTAGGGGAAGAAAAAAAGGAGAAAACTGGATATTGACAAGTAGCCTGACATTGTATGAGAAAACATTTATTAATAAATCAGTAAACACTTAATAAGGACTATTATGTGCCAGGCACTGTGAAAAAAAGAAACAAAAGATATTTCCTGCTCCCACGGACCTTACAGTTTAATGGGGGAGACAACATGCAAACAAATATACAGCGCAAGCTGTATACAGGGTAAATTGGAAATAATTAACACAGGGAAGGCACAGGAGTTAAGATGGATTGGGGAAGAAAGTATGTCTTTGTTACATTGGTCTGTTGTTTAGGGACTTTTTGTTTCCTTACTACTATTAGGCCTGGTTCAATTGATCCCTTTCTATAATAATAAAAATCATAAAATGTAAGAGTTGGAAAGGACCTTGGAGATCATATGATGTGTCCCTCTGCCTAGGGGTTCTCAAAGTGTACTTTACACTACTTTAAACTACTGAGACCCTTTTGGAGAGTCTGTAAAGTCAAAACTATTTTCATAATAATACTAAGATGTTTTAATTTCTAATGTGATAAATATTGTTAGATATAACTCATATTCTTGTTGTTCATCCTTCATTTTCAAAGAAGAGTAATGACATCACAGTGGTAGGGTCAAAATATAGTGTGTTTTGGCTATGGCTGATTAGTCCAATATGAGTTTGGAAGGTACTTCCACAGATCAGGCTTAAGTGGTCTGTTAGGAGGTGGCTCTGGATTTTTGCAACTCACTTTTCCTTTGTGCTTCTATGATTCTGCTTTGCCTATGGAATATAATGCCTTCTTTGATACAAGTAAATGTGCTCATGCTAGGCAGTCCTGTTCCAGCATTTCCCATATCTCATAATCAGTGCTAAAATTCTTCAGAGATACCTTGAGAGTGTCCTTATACCACTTTTTCTGACTACCCCGTGAAAGCTTACCTTGGGCAAGTTCTCTGTAAAATAGTGTTTTAGGTAAGTGTTCATTTGGCATTAGACTTATAAACAAAAACTGTTTGAGGGTCCTCAATAATTTTTAAGAGTGTAACCTGAGACCTGAGACCAAAAAACTTGAAAACCATTCCTTCACCATTGACATTCCTATTAACATTCTCCAGATTTTCATTGTCCTTTCTATGATGTGACTGCTAAGATTAGCCATGTTGTTACAAATGTGGTCTAACCAGGAAAAGTACAATGAAACTTTTACTTTTCTCACACTGGACATTAGACTTAACCCTCTTCAGTTCCCATATCACACTATTAAACTAACATTATACTGCATTAAAACCCCTAGGTGTTTTGCTTATCTAGGGGAATTTTTTTTTTGACCCAAGAATATGAATGAAATTTTTTAAAAAACCATTAATTAAGTGCTTACTGTGTGTTAAGAGCTAGGGATACAGATTGAAAAGCAATGACAGTCCATGCTCTCAAGAGGCTCACATTCTAATAGTGAAGGCAACACATACATATAAGAGGTTTTAGCTGCAAGACAGATAGAAAGGTTCTGTCATTCTTACAATTCAGCAGTAAAACAGATGGATGCATCTTCTTTAATCTCATTTTCACTGATAAAACCCATGTACATTCCTGATGTTGAACCATTTGACAGTGCTGAGGACTTTGATGGCCAGGTCTTCATTAGCTATAACTTCTGGGGAAGCAGGGGCTGCAAAAGCAGTTAGTTGCCATGTCACATCACAGAAGTTTTTTGGTTTTTGGTTTTTGTTTTCCTGGGTGAGGGCTGCAGAAGCAGGGCTGGGTATAGGCCTGGTAGTCTGGTAAATACATGGCTCTTGGGCTCATGGTCCTAGGCTATTTCTAGGGTCTTAGGGGAGGAAAAGGTAGCAGTGGTTTGATTCTCCTACTCCTGTCTGTGCCTCAAAATGCCCTGGTGGATTGCTTGTCCCACAAGCAGTTAGCCAGATTGAATGGCATAGGGGAGACTTCCCAGGATAACAGCTGCAGGGGCTGGGCTGGAAACATGACTAGTGGTCTGGAAGATGTAGAATTTTGCCTATATTTTATCTCGTTTCTAACTTTTTGAGTTTGTTTGCTTGTTTGTTTGTTTGTGGAGAGGGGGTGTGATGCTAATATTGTTATCCAGTATTTGAGCTATCTCTCCTAGCTTCATATCATCAGTAAATCTTCATGTATGTCTCCATCCTAATCATAATTTTACTTTTTTTTTTTTTGCTAGGCAGTGGGGTTAAGTGACTTGCCCAGGGTCACACAGCTAGTAAGTGTTATATATCTGAGGCCAGATTTGAACTCAGGTCCTCCTGAATCCAGGGCCAGCGTTCTATCCACTGTGCCACATAGTTGCCCCGTAATTTTACATTTTTAAAAAAGCTGTTGATTCCTTTTGTTTTTATATCGCAGTCATTTCTAGTCATCACCACCACTGCCATAGCTTTAGAATTAAACAAAATAATAACAGTTAAATAAAGATAACTGATAAAGTACCTATATCTGACAGTCTGTCATTGTAGACTCCATTTGACTTACAAAAGGAGGAAGCTAAGTTTTCCTCAAGACCAAAATTGTTCTTTATGTTCAGTTTAATTTTCTTTTGGTGATCTTGTAATTACTCTATTACATCATGTATATTTTTCTTCTGGTTCTGTTTTACATTTCAATCTGTATCAGTTTGTACATGTCTTCATTTTTCTCTGAATTCTTTATATTCATTATTTCTCACTGCATAATATTCCATTACATTTTCATATACTCCTGTTTGTCAGGCCATTTACCATTTGATGGGTATCTACTTTGTTTCCAAGCTGCCACATAAATGCTGTTATTAATATTGTGGCATGTCTTTACTTATGTTATATACATTAGTGGAATTACTGGGTCAAAGTCTATAGGTAGCTTAATTACTTTCTTTCCATCCCAGATTATTTTCCAGCTCAGTTCTACCAATTTGCATTGCCTCCCTGTCTTCCTGTGCCCTCTCCAACACTGTTTTCATCTTTGCTAGTTCTTTGCCAAATTGCTGGGAATGAGGTGAAACCTCACATTGATTTTAATCTATATTTCTCTTATTTGTGATTTGGATTTTTTTTTAGATTAACATTTTTGTATTATTTCTTTTGAAAATTTCATATCCTTTAACCAGTTATCTATTAGAGAGTGATTCTTGCTCTCACATATTCATGTAAATTTCCTAAATATTTTGGATCTCAAACTTTTATTAGTGATGTTTTCCTCATTCAATAATCTCTCTTTTTCTAGCTGAACTGATTTTGTATGAGGAAAAACCTTTTTCAATTTTATGAAATCAAAGTTTAAATTTCTTATTTGATTAATTCTTTGCCCGCCTCCCTTCCTATAATTATGAAAGTCATCTCCTACTGTTCTCTAATTTTTTATTGGAACTTTATCTCCTACTGTTCTCTAATTTTGTATTGGAACTGTATCTCCTACTGTTCTCTAATATCATATAATCTTGATGGTGCAGTTTTTTTTGGAGCTTAATGTAGGATATGGTTATAAAACTTGATTCATTTCATAAAAGTACTGATCACAGTTGGACTAAGGAATGAATCCTGTAGCATTCTACTAAAACTTTGTCTGTTGGTCATTACTATTTGGATCCAGTCATTAGACTTGTTCTGAACCTACTTCATTTTAGTTTCTTCCAAACTATATCTCTCTATCTTGTCCACAAAGATGGCTTAATATGGATGAAGGGAATAAGGATTAGTTTCTCCTACATAAATGAAATGATACCTCTAAACCATGCTAGTACCTTAGAAAAACTATAATGATCTTGTATTGTATTTTCGAAGACAGCATCTGTCTGTTTACTAGAAATCAGTAAATATTGATTAACTCCTGTCCATGTGCAAGATACCAGAGAGACAAAGTGAAAAACTGTTTAGAGCCCTGAGCCAGAGCTGCTTTCCAGACTTTCTCTGCCTCCCACCCAAGTGGGACCCTGCATCAAGAGCATCTCCAGCTCAGGGCTGCCCTGTGGGACAAGACTTTTCCCGTTTTCCACCTCACAGAGCCTTATACAAGACAGTCTTGGAACTCTGGACTCCTGAAGGGGTTCTCATACCTTCTTCTTTCCTCAGTGAATTCAGCGCCTGGTTCATTAACTTTCTTTATTCTCCATTTCCTGCTCACATACTAGGAGACCTCAACATACATTTTAATATTTTCTTAAATACCATTATGTCTAAGATCTTTAGTTTACTTAGTTCTAATAACTTATTGCTTCACTCTACCTCTGCTCTGTGCAGAGAGGATTATATCCTTGACCATGCCAGCAGGTGGCACAGGGGATAGAGCACTGGGCCTAGAGTCAAGATGACCCGAGTTCAAATCCAGCCTCAAACATTTACTAGCTGTGTGACCCTGGGTGAGTCACTTAACCTCTAAATAATTCAGTTTCTTAAATTGTAAAATGGAATAATAATAATAATAGCACCTACCTCCTAAGGTTGTTGTGAGGACAAAATGAGATAATATTTGTAAAGTGCATAGCATATAATAATAAATGCTTGTTTCTTTCCATCGTCCACAACTATATCACTTCCATGTTCATGGACTCCAAAATGCCATGCCTAATCATAATCTTTTATCATTCTGTCTGTATGCCTTCTGATCCCAAACCAACCCTTTCCTTCATTTTTATCATGATCTTTATTTCCTCCATTCCTCATTCACTGCCAGACCCTTGCATTGTGTACACTTTTCTCCCTTCATTATGTTTACCCCTTGGTGAACCAGTTCAACTCTAAACTATCCTCCATCCTCAATTCTCTTGTTCCCTTGTCCTATTTCTGATTATGTCTTGCCAAGCTTCAACCCTGCATTACCTCCACCAACCACCTCTATTGCTTCTATTCTCATGTTGCTGAATGGAGCATGAGGAAATCACAAAAACATGCTTACTAGACTCACTATAAGTTTGTTATATAATCTCAGCAAGGCCCTTACTACATCTTGGCAAACATTCTACTCTTCCCTAGTTGAGTCACTATCCTTCTCTCATATTTTCTCTACTTAAGCCTCCCATGGCACTCTCTTGCCCCCACCTTCTTCTCTGAGAACCTTGACTCATAACTTTACCCAAAAAAAAAAGTGAAACCATTTAGGAAACCACTCTGCATCCCAGCCCTTCCCAGCTTCTCTAGCAAATTGCCCCTCACTATCATCCCCACTCACTTTACTTCCCTACTGTGTACTGGTTCTTTCTCTACTGACTACAGATATTCCACTGTCTGTCCTCTCTGTATATAACCTTCACTAGATCTAGCAGTCCTCACTGGTTATCATCCTATAACATACCCTCCCCTTCACAGCTAAACTCTTTGAGAAAACCACCTACTATCAGTGCCTTCATGTCATTTCCTCTCACTTTAAAACCTTCTGCAGTCTGGCTTCCAACCTTATCATTAAACTGAAACTACCTTTTCCAAAATTATCACTACTCTCTTAATGGCTGAATCCAGTGGCTTTTTCTCATTTCTGATCCTCTTCAGCCTCTCTGCAGCATTTGACATTATCAGTCATTATCTTCTTCTGGATATTCTAAAGATCTGCACATATATAGTTTAAGACAGACTATAATAAAAGCAAAAGAAATAGAATATTGTGAGAAATTTAAAGTGGTAGAGATTACTTTGAGCTGTGGATATTGGAAAAGGTTTAATGTGGAAGGTAATAGCTAAATTAAATCTTAAAGGAGGAAAATTTTAGCAGGCAGTATGAAAAAAGTCTTGACAGGTATAAAGGACAGTCTACACAAAGAAGGTGGTAGACTCAACAAAGATATTTATTTAAATTTTTATGAAGGAGACAGAAAACAATGCACTGTGGACAAAAATAACAAATTTCAAGAGGGAACAAACGTTAAGTGCCTGCTGTGTGCCAGGCATTGTTACATGCTTTACAAATATTGTTTCATTTGATCTTCACAAGAACTCTGGTGTAGGTGCTGTTATCATCCCCATTTTGTAGATAAAGAAACTGAGGAACAGAAGTTAAGTGACTTGCCCCGGTCACACAACTAATAAGTCTCTTAGGCCATATTTTAACTCAAGTCTGACTGACTCAAAGTTTGGTGCTCTATCTGCAGCATCACCTAGTTGCCTTAAGAATGATGAATTTCTTTTTACATATGTTGAGTCTAAAGTTATTGCAGGACATCCAAGTAATGTTCTTCAGGTCGTTGGAACTATGGGATTAGAGTTTAGGGTTGGATGTATGGATTTTAGGCATCATCCGTCTAGACATGATAATTAAAACCATAGCAGTAGATGAAACTACCAAAGAATGTGAAGAAAGATCCTTTGGGGGCATTCACTTCTAAGAATGTAGGCCTATGATTTAGTGGAGGAGACTGGGAAAAAGAGGTAGATGAGAAGAGAATTAAGAGAGAGTATCAGGTTAGCCAAGAGAATCAAGAAGGAAGAAGTGGTTACCAGTGTCAAATAATACTGAAAGGCCAAGAAAGATAAGGACAAGAAGAAAAACCAAAGATTATAAAAGCTTAGATGGTAAAACCAGAAAAAATCCTTCCTTCAGAAGGTGTCACTTGAGCTGAATCTTGAAGGAAGCCAGACATGCTACCAGGCAGAGGTGAAGAGGGAAAGCATTCTAAATATGGGGTACAGTGAGTGTAAAGGCTTGGAGTTGTGTGAGATGAAGAGCAATGTGAAGACCTGCAAGTAGGGCAGTGTAGCTGGACTGTCGAGTGTATGGGTAGAAGTCTAATGTAAAGCTGGAGATGAGGAAAGAAAATTGTAAATGCCTTCCAGGAGTTCATCTTTGATCCTAATGGAATCAGAGAGCCATTGGAATTTATAGAGGGTGACATGGTAAGACCAGTGCTTTATGTGGGGCTGAAAAAGGAGAACAAAATGAAACAGGCAGACCAAATAGATTTTTTCAGTAGTCCAAGACTCAAGAAGTGTTGATAACCTCAACTTGTTTGATGGCTGTTTGAGTAGAAAGAGGGGCATATCTGCAAGAAGGAAGTTAAGTGACTTATCCAAGGTCATAAATAAGTAAGCAATAAGATTGAGCTGTGGCATACTCCAGAGACAGTGCTCTCTCCACTGTACCTTGAAGGCTTGGGCTTGGTCTTTATGACCTTGGGAAAGTTTTTTAACCTCTTTGGGCCTCAATTTCTTCATCTGTTATATGAAGGAGTTTAGATCTGTGACTTCCAGAGACCCTTCTATCTCTAAATCTGTGATCCTATAAACTGGTCAGACCCTATCTGAAACCTTATGTTCAGTTTTGGGTGCCACAATTCAAGAAGGCCGTTGATAACCTGGAGAGTTTCCAGAGATTAATGACTAGGACAGTGAGGGGCCTTGAGTCCATGCCATCTTAGGATCTATTGAAGGAAATGAGAGTATTTACCTTAAGATACAAAGAGTATTCAAAGGGCCATTATTAGTGTTGAAGTTTTTTGAAGGGCTGTCCTGTGGAAAGGGGATTTATTTAGTCTTGTTCTATTTAGCATGGCAAGGCAAAAAAGCGTTTATTAAGCATTTACTATGTACCAGACATTATGCTAAGAAAAAAGAAAAACAGTTCCTGAAACTTACATTCTAATGGAGAAAGATTTCACACAAAAGGGAGCTGAAAAGTAAGAGGTCAGAGGGCAAGTGTCTTTTCTATTAATGAAAGGAGAAAAAAAATTTCTAAATCTTTTTTTTCTTTTACAGTAGCCATATTTGAAGACCTATAACTGGTTCTTTCTTTATTCATCTTTTTAAAATGTATGTATGTATATATATATATGTATATGTATATATATATGTATATATGTATATGTATATGTATATGTATATGTATATGTATATGTATATGTATATGTATATGTATATGTATATGTATATGTATATGTATATGTATGTTACAATTTGAGTTCCAAACTGTCTCCCTTCCTTCCTCCCAACCTTGCACTAGACAAGGCAGACATTTGACACAGATATACATATATGTATGTGAAACCATGTAATATATACTTCCATATCAGTTCTGTCTCTGGAGGTGGATAGTATCTTCCTTCGTAAGTCCTTTGTAGCTGATTTGAATATTCATGTTACTCAGAATAGCTTAGTCATCCATACTTACTCTTCAAATATTATTGTTGTTATTGTATAAAACGTTCTTTTGGTTCTGCTTGTTTCACTCTTCATTATTTCACTGAAGTCTTTTTTTTTTAACAACTTGCTTGTCATTTCTAACTAGACAATATTATTCCGTCACAATCATATACCACAGTTTATTCAGCCATTCCCCAATTGACGAGCATCTCCTAACTTTCCAGTTCTTTGCTATCACATGGAGAGATGCTGTATTTTGGAACATAGAGGTTCTTTTCCTTTTCCATTCATCACCATGGGAAACAAACCTAATAATAGTATTGCGGATGTACTCAGCTCTTTCAGCATAATTCCAGATTGCTCTCAAAAACAATTGGGTCAGTTTACAATTGCACCAACAGTGTATTAATGTCCCACATCCCCTCCAATATTTGTCATTTTTCCCTTCTGTCATTTTAGCCAATCTGATAGGTGTGAGATGGTACCTCAGAGTTTTTGATTTGCATTTTTCTAGTCAAAAATGACTTAGAGCATTTTTTCATAGGACTATATAGCTTTTATTTCTTCCAAAAATTGCCTGTTCATATCCTTTGACCATTTATAAATTGGGGAATGACTTGTATTCTTATAAATTTGACTCAGTTCTCTATATATTTGAGGTATGAGGATTTTTTCCAAGAAACTATCCTTCCCTATAATTAAAAAAAGTGAATTAGAAATTTAAATTTGAATTTATTATTTTTCTAGTGATATGTTGTTTTGTTTCCACATTAAAATAATGTAGCTATTTGACTTAATTGGTTTTTCTATTTCTATTTCTTTCTATACTAATTTATAATTAGTATAGTAAAGCTAAAGCTGCCAACTGAATTTATTTAGCTTCCATGAAATAAAAATAATTTTAGTTTTTCTATGACTTTTACACAGTTGATGTCTTCATAATTTATAAACCACTCTAATAAAGTACAGAGCCCATTTCTAAACAGTTTTGTCATTAGTAGACATGTTTAATTTATAAACTAAAAGAGTAAAAAGAGTTTTTGCTACTATGCTCCTCTGTTTATATCTTAATATTAAAAATAGCACAGTGCCAGAAAAAAAGGACTAAGGCTGGTACTGTAAAATAAGATTAGATTCTTCACTTAAGGCTTTCTTCCAGTAAATCAGCTAAATTCTGTATAAGTGCCTTGTCTGTTTTCTAAAGAATGGCTTACTAGTTTCCCTTGGCATTAAAAATATTAAGCAAAAAATGAGGCAGTATTTAGGTTAAGTTTTATTTTCACTCCAATTAGGTAACATTGCACACCTCTAGGGTACAAATTTACAACTGAAAGGTACCTCCGAAGCCATCTAGCACAATTCTTTCATTTGATAGTTGAGGAAACTTGAAGCTTGAGAAGGACTTTCCTGAAGTCATACAAGTAGTCATTGTCAGAGCTGGAATTTGAACTCAGTTCTTCTGAGTCCCAGAGCCACTACTCTTTTTTTCTACATAAATTGCTTTGTATTTGAGTGAGTTTTCTTTCTTCATCCTTCTTTCTTTTCTTTTCTTTTGTCTCTCTTTCCCTTTTTCCTTTCATTCCTTTTCTTCCCTCCTTTCCTTTCTTCTTTCCTTCTTTCTTTTGCTTTATGTGTGTATATATATAATACATTCATGTGTGTATATATGTATACATATACATATATTCTTTCTCTAATAATATATTATTATTGTTTTTAATTCCAACCAGAAACATGCCTTTCTGAACTCAATGTACTAATTATTTTTCAGGTTTAATAGAGGGAAAAAATACCTGTTTTTAGTGTGTTAACAGAAGGTATAGAACGTACTTTCATTTAGCATGGAATTATTTATTAATTTGTGTTGCTTGACTTTCTGTTTTTACAACACAGTGTTTTGGTTTTTTCTTTATATTCACTGTAAATCACATCAATAATAATTAATATAAATCATCTACATTTGAGTATATTTTTTAAATGAAAATAATTCTTTTCCTTGTATTGATAATTTATTCTAATGATGTCTTAAATTCTTTCAAATAATATATCCTAGTTGAAGATTTTAGAAAATCTTAACTAGGATGATTATCTGCTTAATTCCACTTTAAGTTCTGAATATCTGGATTTGCCGTCTACTTGGATGACATGAAACAGATAATTGCCACAGCTTCTCTTTTGGCTGTAGAGTCATGCCATTAATCAAGAGACATTAACTTACTTTGCAAACAGCCCTCTGATCCCTTGTTCTTATTAGTATTTTCATAAATCCTCAAGGAAATAAATATTAATCACCTGTTTCAAAGGAGTAAATTAATCGTGACAGAGTTTTGCTTTGTTTTTTTTTGTTTCATTCCACAGTAGTTTCCAGGAAGGTCTGAAATTCATCATAAATAGAACTGAAAGTAATTAAAATTTGTATTTTCCCCAATTATATGTAAAAACAATTTTTAACATTCATTTTTAAAACTTTGAGTTCCAAATTCTCCCTTCCTCCCTCTGTCTACTCCCCTCGTTGAGAAGGCAAGCAATTTGACAAAGATTATACATGTGTAGTCATGCAAAACATATTTCCATAATAGTCATGTTGTGAAAGAAAACATAGACCAAAAAAATAATAATAATAAAAACTCAAGAAAAATAAAGAAAGTTAAAAAAAAAGGCACCATCAGGTCTCTTGGATCATTGTATTGCTGAGAATAGCTAAAGCATTTATAGCTGATTATCTGTTACTGTTGTTATTGCTGTTACTTCGTACACAGTACATTTCAGTTTGCATCAGCTCATATAAGTCTGTGCAGGTTTTCCTGAGACAATTCTATGTATCATTTCTTATTGCACAATATAGGTTGTTCATCCATTCCCCAACTGATGGACATCGTCCTAGTTTCCAACTGCCTGCTACCAGAAGAGAGCTGCTATAAATATTTCCATACATATAGGTCTTTTTTCTTTTCTTTTTTTTTTATATCTCTTCTTGGATACAGAACTAATAATGGTACTGCTGGGTCAAAGGATATGCACAGTTTTATAGCCCTTTGGGCATAGTTCCAAATTGTTATATAGAATGGTGGAATCAGTTTACAATTCTACCAACAGTGCAGCAAGGTTTCATTTTCTCCACATCCCCTCCAACATTTGTCATTCTCCTTTTCTTTTCCTATTAAGACAATCTAATAGGCATGAGGTAGTACCTCAGAATTGTTTCAATTTAACAGTTGTCCAATTTAAGCAAACTTTTTCCCCATCACATTTTGATATCAGTGTTAATCAAGGAAATTACTTTTTAAAAATTAAAGATAGTTCTACTAAGCACTAAATACTTAATTTCAGAAGGATTTATAATTTGTCATATTTTAAAATTCTACTTTTTTAAATCAAAAAAACCTCATTTGATTGCAATTTAATGTAGTGTTATAAAATTAATTTTATTCTCAGCCCACCAATCTGGTCTATTTTTTTTTTATCTAATTGAGTTATATAGCAAATTCTTAAAAGGAATGAAAAGGCTCCCCTAAACAGATTATCATCTGTTATATTAGTATATAGGGATTTTAGAGTTGTGAACATCTGTCACTCTGTTGTTTTAAAGATCTTAGATACATGAAAAGAAAAATCCGTTTCTCATTAAACTCTCCACTGAAGAAGGTAATCTCTGTTTTCAGAATGGCACAAGATTTTGCTGCATAAGTCATAACAGTTTGATGAAACTTTGGAAATGCCAAGAGCTCATGCTTCATAGGTCTCTATTAGTTCCCACCTTTGTAATTTAAAAATATATATGTAGATAGATTAATAAAAACAAATGTGAGGTGGTCATTCCTCAATATAAAAAAGTGAACAAACTTTGGTAATCTTTGTTTTTTAAAGAGAGTTCAAGAAAATGAAAGGTAGAATTCCTGCCTCCCTAAAGCAGTGGCATAATTCTTATAGAGAAAAATGCCACTTTTTAAAAACAAACTTTAATAAGAAGTGCATTCCTTTATTTTTGTCTGGCGTGATAGAATTGTATTCTAGTTCAAATGGGGGCTGAAGCTTTAGTCTGTGTGTATTATTCCATGAAAAGACTTTAGTGATTCCAGCACAAACACAGAAGCCACTGTCCTGGTTTCATCCAGGGTGTAACACTCTTGCAGTTAACTTGCTGAAGTATAAAAAGTTTTTTTCTTGTTTCTGAAAGGGAAATTTTATTCTACATGTGTAGAATGAAAGCATGTGTAGTTTTATTCTTTTAATTTCTGTCAAGTGTCATAAGAGAAGCCAAACTGCATTAAAATAGAAGTGAAATAAAATAACCTGAAAGTTAAATAGCTACATCAAATACCAAAAACATTGATTTAAGCTAATTAGGTAGCTTGCATTCACTTCATTTATTTTCAATTTCTTTGATTACTCTTGGATTACAATTTCTTTCAATTCTTTGATTACTCTTTTCTTGCAGGAGATGTCCGTCTAACACCAGAGGACTTTGCCAGAGCTCAGAAATACTGCAAGTATGCAGGCAGTGCTTTGCAATATGAAGATGTAAGCACTGCTGTGCAGAATCTACAGAAAGCCCTCAAGTTGCTAACTACAGGCAGAGAATGAAGCCTTTGTCCAAAACATTCATGTATTTTTGGCCTAAAGAACTAACACTCCATTACTGCATCTTCAGCCCACCAGGGAACACAATAATAAGAAAGGCTCCAGTTCCATTGAACATGACAATAAAACCTGTGTTTATGTATCCGTTTCCTGCTGTAGCCTTCATCAGCAGCCTCAACCAGCTTTATTTCCCACTTCATGGAACCAGTCATGTTTGGGTCCAGTAAGCTGATGTTAAGGGAGATACTGAAAATGCACAAGGAACTGTTGAAAACAGAAATTTCAATAAAATCTGTTTATACTGGGAATAACTTTAGTAATTCAATTTACATAATTATTAAGGAAAAGAAAAGCATCTACAAATTGTGGGCAGCTGTAATGCTATTTTACTATATTAATCTGAATTTGAATTTAACTTAAAGTATTCCAAAAAACATTATAAATCAAAGATCATATTTGAATTTCACTTTAAGAATTTTTTGGTAAAATCATTAGATAATCAGTGAAAAGATCATTTTGAAAACTCAGTTTATGTTCATGTTAAATTCTACTAGATTAAAGACAGTAAATTTTCTTGACAGGAAATAGAATAAAAAGGTAAGGAGGCCTCAAGCACAATAAGTGCTCAATGAATATTTGTTTAATTTAAATAATGCAGGTTTCAAAACTGCTCGGTTTTATACATTGATTTTTGGAGCATATTAGTATGACTTACTTTCCATAGGTAGTTTAATTTTATATTTTCCACAGAATGAAAAGGCATTAGTACTAATGTCTAAGAATTTGGCCCTTTGAATTAAGTTACTGAAATACTGCTAGTGGAGCCTGTAGATTTTATAACTATGATCTTGGAGTTTGGAACTGTTTAGTGTGTAAGCTTTATTCTTGGGGATTATTGTGTTAATGTGTTATACCTGCATCCGTATTATGTAAGAAATAAAAACAAAAAAGATTCTTTTAACTAGCATAACTTATTAAATGAGCCCAATGTCTGTTTTATACTACATATCACAGTAGACGTGTTTAAGAGAACATACTTTTAGTTAAGAAATACAAATATAAACAATACAATCAAGTGACAGACACGGTATGTGATTGGTTTACAAAGTGAACAAATTCAGTAAACAGTACCTCCAAATTAGTTGGTATACTTAATAGGTCCTATTCAGATTGCAAGTTCTGCCAAACAATTTGTTTGACAACATATCCAAACAATAGCTGCCAATTGTAATTTCATGAGTAAATCTTTTTTTTTTAATCTTGATGCCCACATTTCTTTGGGTAGTTATCTATAATCCAAGAGGATTTGTCTGTGTAGCATACATTTGTACCTTAAGAATAAACTATTCTAGTTTTTTTCTCCCCCCCCCAAAAAAAAGAATAAACTATTCTGGGGGGCAGCTAGGTGGCTCAGTGGATAGAGCACACTGGCCCTGGAGTCAGGAGGATCTGAGTTGAAATCCAGCCTCAGACACATAACACTTAACTAGTTGTGTGACTCTGGACAAGTCACTTAACCCCAGTTGCCTCACCAAAACCAAATGCATAAATAAACTATTCTGAGGCACAGTAGAAAACTTAATTGTTATTTTCACCCAGCATCCTCATTTCTCTCTGTGTTTCAAAACAGTTGGATTTTTCAGTCTTACATAAGGTAAAGTGTGTATGTGTGTTTTTGAAGCTGAAATGCCAAAAGAATAAATAATGTCTATTGCCAAGACCAGTAGATATTTGCACATACAACCAACCCATAGAACACTTCTATCAGTACGTATATGTTGGACAGACATAGAAAACAGACAATAAACTGGGCCTAAAATTAAACACAAGGCAACTATCTGCCAAGAGTGCCTTTAGAAAGTTGCAATTCTCTGGCATTACCACATTTCTTCATGAATCAGAGATCCGTACTTTCAATGTCAATATTGCATGGTTATGAGTCATGGAGTACAGTCTACAAATAATTGAAGTTAAAGATCATTCGAAGGACACTATAGAGGCATATGATAGCCATTACATTACATTACAAGTGACTTGCACAGTGGTATAAAGGGTGTCATCAGTGAAATCTATGACCAAAAAAAAGATGAATTGGTATGTCCATTGTTATCCATGCAACGTATACAGAATGAGAAAAAGGCTTCAGGACATCAGGTGGACTCCTGGTGGATTTATAGGAGATGTGGATAAGAGTCACATAGGATAGGCAAACATGGATGAATTGCTCTCTGCATTGTTAGAAGTACGTACATCAGAGGGGCAGCGAGGTGGCGCAGTGGATAGAACACTGGCCCTGAAGTCAGGAGGACCTGAGTTCAAATGCAGCCCCAGACCAAACACTTGACACTTACTAGCTGTGTGACGCTGGACAAGTCACTTAACCCCAATTGCCAAAAAAAAAAAGTACATACATTAGTCAAACATTTAATAGCTACTATGTTTAAAATACTTAGGATACAAAAATAGCTGTCCTTATGCTCAAGAAGCTTACATTCTTTTGGAGGATGCATATAAGTATGTATAACAAAAATAAGTATATGTATCTCTACATACCTATATATGTATATATTTATGCACACACATATGCCAAATTAGGGAAGGAATCAAAGGCTTCATGAGGAGGTGGTTTCTGAAGTAAAAGCTTATGAGAAAGGTAGGGATTCTAAGTGGAGATGAATGAGGAATACATGCCAAACCTGGTAGGACACCTATTCTCAAAGGCACAGAGATGAGAGATGGGGTGATATATATGAGGAATAGCAATGAGACCAATTTGGCAGAACCATAGAACCTTTAAAGGGGAGTAATGCAGAATAGCCCTGAAAAGGTAAGATGGAGCCAGGCTATGAATGGCTTTAAATGCCAGAGCGCTTTGTATCTAACACTACAGGCAATAGGAAGCCATCAGAGCAGATTGAGTGGAGAATTGACATGGTCAAACTTGCCTATTCTTTAGGATAGGTTCTTTGAAACTGGAAAATAGGTTGGCTAGAGAAGAGACTCAAGGCAAGTGGACAAATTAGAAAATAGCCCAGATAATGAAGGGCTGAACCACAGTAGTAACCCTATGAATGGAAAAAATAGGATTAATTTAAGAGCTATTTTGATCAGCCATGGAGAATAAGGGGAAAGTTGAAGGTGACTCCAGGTTATAGGAACGTAGACTTTGAGTTGGAAAGGAACTTAGATGTCATCTAGGCCAACCCTGCTCATCTTGTAAATGAGGGAACTGAAGTAAAGTGGTCATGGTCACACAGTAAGTGGCAGTACTAGGATTTGAACTCAGATCCTCTGTCTGAAGAACCAGTACACTACTACACTACATTGCCTCCCAAAGTTATGAACCTGGGTAACTAGGAGGATAATTTTGCCTTGACATGGTGGCCAGACCTGACTCAGAATGATCCCCTTGGTATTAGAATAAAATGAGACACTTCTATCTAAACAACTGACAAAAATTTGGTTCGTTTTCCAAAGGAAGGATCAGTGAAGACTCATTAATTCAACTATATATGCCTTCTCGGTGTTAGCCATACTGTTTGTCATTCAGAAGCCTTACATAGCTGGAACTCCTCGTGGCTTTTTATACTCAGGTGAACGGAAGCCATGTCAACTACTTTAGCCAGTCTTCTTAACCAATCAAGTAACAAGAAAAGTTTTACTACCTCTTAAAGAAAATAAATAGCTTAACCTACATAGGCCTCAAGAAAAGCTAGCCAGGCCTACATCATGGCAGGGCCCTATCATCAAGGGTGACTCTTCATATGTATACAAAAAAATACAAAATAAACTCAAGGCAACTTACAAATTTTCAGAACAGTTTGTAGAAAAGCTGCCAATCTCCTGCCAAACTAACTACATATTGAGCATATTTGTTGATTAAATTAGTATCAAGGAATAAATGAGGAAGGTCTTCAGCATATTGGGTAGACCCCTGTAGGAAACTTATGGGAAGATATGGGTAGGGATGGCACAGGATGCGTAGGCATGGATAGGTTACTAGCTACACTGTTGGCAAGAATTTACAAACTGATCAAGTCACAAATCCATTGGGGCATTTGAGTAATGAATGTCAATAAAAGATGGCTCTTATTCATATATTGCCTCACAGGTTAAAATGTACCTTCCTCCCAATCTTAAAAAGATAGTACAATCACTTTATTACAATTGAGGATTGAACATTCCTAGAGGTGATACTCTTTCCCCTACCAGGCACAGTGCCTTGCTCTTCAGTTCACTTTAATCCCATCACATTTTTACTTCCCATTAAGCTTTACTTAATCCAAGAAGCTAAATGTTCCATGTTTTCCCTGTAAAAGAACCCCCTAAATCAGCCCAACCACTCTCCTACTTTATGTAGCGCAAGAAAATTTAGGAGGCAGCTTCAATCAACCATTATTCAAAACTGAATTTAATTATTTTTTAATTTTTGTTATTTGTGTATAAAGTGTTGTATTCATCCAGTGCCTAATATAGTGTTCTAAATACAATAGGCCCTTACCTCATCATTGGAGGGATGTTCTCAAATCAATGAGCTCACAGATCCTTTTGGATGTTTTGAATAAAGTCATCTTTCTCTAACAGAATCTTCAGATTTTTATAAACACAATGTCAGAATTCCCCAAGTCAGCCACCATTGGAAAGAAATGGGGGGAGGGTGGGGAGCAGCTTCTTAGATCAAAATGGATGCTGAAGTCAATTTCTAATAATGTGTTTGGAAAGATGTGACTATAATAACTTTTTTATTCCCCAAAGTAGGAAAGTAACAACTTTGAGGTTGTTGATTTGAACTCAGGTCTTCCTGACTAGAGGCATAGCCTTCTATTCACTTCACCATCGGCTGCCTCTAAAGTATTTGGTTCTCTTCCCCACGAACACTAGGATTAGGACTGAAAAAAATGTGGGGCTACAAGATCAGAGGCAGTGCCATGTAATCAAATAAGCCCCGGACTGCCACTAGATGCTAAAGACCTTAGGTAATTCACTACAGCACCTTAAACTCTATTTCCTTATCTGTAACAAGCTGGAGATCAACCAATAGCAGTTGGACCCTAAGATGGCATTAAGTACCATAAGACAAAGTGTATATTTAACTAGGATAGTTTGGTGCTGTTTGCTTTATTATTTTGTGACTAAATATTCTGTGGTGTTTCTTCAAATCCTTCCACGTCTCTGTGTTTGGGGAAAAAATGCTTAATTTGAAGACCACAAGTTTTCAATCTTCGCTAGCATAATCATATCATTGTTCTTCCACAAGTGTGCCCCAGTTTTACCAGATAGTGTATACAATTTTAACTTAAGAGTCATAAGCCAGTTCACCTTACAGGTATTTCTGCCTGAAATAATTAGTAACAAAATAACACTAACAAGAAATTCATCACTTTAAATCTGAGCTTCCTTTGCAACACAACTTTTTAAAAGAAATTTTATTGAAACTAACTTCTATCTCCTTCTATAAAGGAATGCTGTAATTTATTGTCAGTTTGAACGTTTTATATTCTACCAGTATGCTCCAGGAGAAGAAATATCAGCCTCAGAAAGGTTGCTATAATCAGAGTTCCTTTTATACCTTGTGGATTGCTTGTAAAGGTGAGTACAAGGTTTCTGAATCCTTCTCCTTCAGAGCCAGACACTTTATGCTAAACTTTCCCAACTTAATCCTATCATTCATCCTGTTTAATGAACAAATATCCTCAAAAAAATTTTTTTTAATCAAGATGCTAAACATTAAGTAAATTCCTTTGAACAAACAGGAGATTAAGAACCAGCCAGCATACTAGCTTCTGTCTACCAAGTGAGGAATCGGTTTCTTTGGCACTATGAGGATCATTAGTAGTGAGGAATCAAGCAGAAATCAAAGCTTGACATTTTCATTACATCATTTAAAAATCAGAACTTAGGATTCCACCTGAAGAAAATTCTCCTGGATTTCTTCGATTTTTCTTATCATGCTTATTCAGCTTAACTCCAGAGGAGGAAGCTGAGTAAATCAGCACTCTTTTCCTCATACCTCTTGTGACTTCATCATACATTGACACAGCCCTTTCATTGCTTTGGAGTTTCAGAGTTTGGAATTCACTGGTATGGTCAGAAGAGTACTGGACAAGTCAGGAGAACTGGGCACATCCAAGTTCTCCATAAACTGGCTCTTTAACCTGAGCAAGTGATCTCTTATTTCTGTAAAATGAAGGTATTGCAAGAGCTTCATCAATCAAAGAGGCATTTTTTAAGCATCTGTTATATGTCAGGTAATGTTCTAAGTTCTGGAAGACAAAGTTGAAAATTTGATATGATCTCTAATGTCCTTCCTGGTTCTTACATTCCACCTGCCATTCTGTGAGATTATATGGTCTTCGAGGGTATCTGCAGTATATCCTATTTCTATGCATCTTCCATGATCCCTAGCACATACAAAGTGTTCAATAAATGCATGCTGATTGATTGTTGGTAATCATCTTGAGTTTATTGGGAAAAAAAAATATTTGAAAGCTCTTCCCCATAACTCATGAATCCAAATCTGAAATGTGATTTGTCAGCCTTAAAATACAACTCTTGGCCTAGTCTCATCTGTTATATTTATTCTAAATCTGTTTTTAATTTGGCACAGCTAGGTGGCACAGTGCATAGAATGCTGAGCCTGGAGTCAGAAAGGCTCATCTTCATGAGTTCAAATCTGGTTTCAGACACTTATTAGCTGTGTAACCCTGAGAAAGTCACTAAACCCGGTTTGCCTCAGTTTTCTCATCTGTAAAATGAGCTGGAGAAGGAAATGGCAAACCACTCCAGTATCTTTGCCAAGAAAACCCCAAATGGGGTCACAAATCGTCAGTTCTGAACAACAACTACTGTTTGGATTTTCCTTCGCACTGTATACTATGCATACAATGTGATAGAACAAATACTAAATTTGTAATAAGTGATGCCCTCCAAATAACAAAATCCTGCTATATTACTTCATATCCTGGCAAAACTCAGTCTTAATCTCCAAACATTAGGTTTGAGTAATTCTCTGCATGTGTAAAATCTGCAAGCTGAAAAGGCAAGGTGACTTTCTTTTAGTGAATTGCCACCTCCCACCCCACAAAAAATATAAACAGTTCTATCTGTATAATCTCCAGCTACATGAATACACATACCAAAAATATTTATCAGTTTTATCTTTTCAGTACTGCCTTGGGACCACTACTGGGAAAGATCCTTTGGTACTCAAGCCTATCCCAAAGTTTACAGTGGTATCCAGAAAGAACTCAAACTGAAAACAGGAGAGATCTGGATTCTAATCCTCCATCTGACACTTAACAGTTGTATAACTATATGTAAATCAATCATCTGATCAATCAATCAATATTTATTAAGTGCCTACTATACACCAGTCTCCAGGTTAAGTGCTAGAGATACAAAAAGAAGCAAGAGACAGTCCCTGCCCTCAAGGAACTCACAATCTAAAGAGGAGGCACCATTTAAGCAAATAGATACAAACAAGCTACATGCAGGGTAAATAGAAAATAATCAACAAAGGGAAGGAATTAGAATTGAGGGAAGTTGAGCTTCCTGCAAAAAATGGGATTTTAATTAGAACTAAAGGAAGGGGGAGGGGGGTTGGGTCAGTAGGCAGAGTTCAGGAGGGAGGGTGTTCCAGGCATGGGGAGCAGCCAAAGAAAACATTCAAAGGAAAGAGATGAAGTGTCTTGTGCCTGAAACAGCCCCCCTCTAATCTGCTCTCTTGAAGTCTGTGTGTATCTCTTTTAAAACACTCGTGCATGACTCAAATTCTTCTTTCTGGTCCAAACATCTCAATAATCCAAATAATTCTCAGGAATACAAGGAAATGGGCTGTTTTTACTTTTCCTTGTACCCCTATTTTTTAGCACAGTGCAGGTTGATTGATTCACTGACTGAATGCTTGTCCCTCTGAACCACAAATCCCAGAATACTTAGTCAGTTCTCCAACTCTTATCATACTTCATCGTGGTGTCTATGGTGTCATGAAATGTTAGCCATGTTCCTAATCCACACCAGTTTCACCAGCCCTACTAAAGTTTTCTAAAATCACAATTCTTTGGGGCTGCTAGATGGTGCAGTGGATGGAGCACTGGCCTTGAAGTCAAGAGGATGTGAGTTCAAATCCAGCCACCAATGGTACTAGCTATGTGATCTTGGGCAAGTCACTTAACCCTGATTGCCAAAATTCTTGCCATAGTTGAACAAGATATTATTAGTGAGAGGTAGTAGAATATGTATACTGGTCTTGGAATCAGAAGAGACCTGGGTTTGAATCTTGATTCCAGTTTTCCTAGTTACTTACCATCTAGGCCTGTTTCTTTAGCTGTTAGTACCTGACTCAAAGGGTTGTTCTAAGGACAAAAGGCTATATCAATGTTAGCTTTTTTTTTTTTGCACAAGATCACATAGGTACCAAATCCTAAGAGAGCTAAGATTTCAACCCAGGGCCCCTGTTTACAGATTGATTGACCTATTTACAGCACCATATTGCTTCTCATGGACAGCTAGGTGGTACAGTGGATAGAAGAACAGTTCCTGAGTCAGGAAGACTCATCTTCCTAAATTTAAATCTGACCTCAGACACTTGCTAGCTATGTGACCCTGTTTGCCTCAGTTTCTTCATCTGTAAAATGAACTAGAGAAGGAAATGGCAAACCCCTCCAGTATCTTTGCCAAGAAAACCCCAAATAGGGTCACTAAGAGTAAGACGCAACTGAAAAATAACTGAACAACAGTTGCTTTTCATGTGTATAAATTGCTTAATTGCTTACTATATACAAGATATTGAGCTAAGTGTTTCAGGGGTATCATTTCAGTGTCGCCCAACCCCACCTCCAGTTTGCAGTTTATCTGGGGAGGCCTATTGCATGAAAGATAACAAATAGAAGTCGGTGTATGCTAATGACCAAATGAGCAAGAAGATCAATAAATAATGCTGTGGAAATTCAGGGGAGGGAGCACTTGCCATGAGACAGAGCAGTATGGAAATGTGTGCTTTAGAGAAAAGAAGAGGCAACCTGGTGGAAGTCGTGAGGCTCTGAAAGAGGAGAACCATGTCACGATGCCAAACCCAGGACTGCTTAATCCCCAGGAATCTGTTTCCTTACTTTAGCGCCAGACACTGTGCTAGATGATGGGAATACAAATACAAGCAAAAGGACACTCCCTGGCCTCAAAGAATTTACACAAATGGGAAAAGGAAGCTGAAAAGGGAATGGGGAACAATGGAGGAGTTGTGACTTCAGCCAGGTGAGAAATGAAGACATAGGAAGCCCAAACACTCTCCTTAAATGGAGGGTCTAACAGGAGCCATTCAACAAGGAGGGGCCACTGCAGGGACACTTGGTAGTTCTTAAAGTCTGATATAAATGCAGGTTGTTAAAGGGACACTTGAGCTAGGTTTTGGAACAAAATGATACCAATATGGATTGATTTTTTTTTAAATTAATTGAAATTTCCACTTATCTTCTGTTTGTTTTTTTTTTTAGGCCTTTCTGCGCACACTAATTCCAAAAACTGTCATTTCCCAGTTGTCTGCACTCTTGGACTGCTTCATGGTCTCCAGAAATATATCACCCTGCAAGATCACATCAGCTGTGGAACTCACACCTCCTCAGTACTCAAAGCCCTTGGAACACCACCCCCTCCCCATAGGACAGGGTGGACATGGAGAGCTGCTACTAGATTCTCTATTTAAGAAGGGTGCTCAGGGTACCCGTCTCATCATGTCTCACCTGCTGGCACTCCCCTGGACTTTATCATGCCCCCTTTACCATTTTCCCTTTCCCCTTTCTCTGTCAGCTTCTTTGAGGGGACCGTTTTCCCCTAATGGGAAAAATTTAATAATTATGAGCTCTCTGAAGGCAGTCCTGAACACTTAGCCTGGCTCATGGTGGCATGTAATAAATGCTTATTGACCGACTGACTGAAAGGTATTTCTCCTATCCTTAGTACCCCAGGATGTATCATACTTGACAATGTTCGTAGTGTTGAGGATGGGATCTGGACTCGACTCCAAAAAGGAAAATCCTTGGACTTTCCCAAATCCCTGGCGTTTGCCTGAGGCTGTAATCTGCTCAAGTGGACTTTCATCGTGGTTATGTCCAATCTCCTGTTACCTCCCAATTGCCCCTGGCAACTTCCCCGCCCTTAATCCTATCTAGACTCCATTCTCCCATGGCCAAGTGGTCCAAGTCCCTGATGTTCTGTTACCTCACAGTCCCCCAAGTGTACTGGCCACTCCCATCCAGATCCTCCTTAGACTCCTTCTCCAGTCACCCCAGACTATTTGGCCACTCCTAGATCCCTCCCTCTATATAAGGTCCATCTGTCCTCCCTTAGCCAAGGGCTCAGATTCTCAAGATCTGGCCCACTTGCATTAGCAATACAAATGCTTAGATTCCTTAAGAGTCTGGCCAATGTGGCAGATTCTTTACATCTCACCCACCCCTGACTGATGTTCTAATAAACCTTGTCTTTGACTGAAAGAAGGCTTAGGTTGAATTCATTCAGGCAGGACCCATAAGTTGTGATTTTAGGGTCCCAGCACCCCAAACCTCTAAACCTCAACATCAGGTTGGAATAAACCTAGGGAATCATGGAGTCCAATTCTCTCGTTTGATACTTTGGGGCTCACAGAAGGTCATACAAGTAGTAAGGGAAAAACTCAAGATTCAAACTCAGGTTTTCTGACTCCAAATCCAGGGCTCTTCCCAATGTCCAATTGTTGTTGAGTCACTTCAGGCAGACTCTTTGTGATTCCATTTGGGGTTTTCATGGCAAAGATACAAGAGTGGTTTTCCACTTCCTCCTTATTTTACAGATGAAGAAATTGAAGCAAAGTTAAGTGACTAGCCCAGGGTCACACAGCTAGTAAATGTCTGAGGCCACATTTGAACTCAGGTCTTCTTGACTCTAGGCCCAGTGCTCTATCCAGTGCACCACCTAACTGCCCAATACCAATACTGCCCAGTGTCTGATCACACTCATTCAGTAAGAGAGACACCAAACTTAGCTAATGTGGAGCAGAGCCCTTTGTGGAAAATGGTTTCTCTTCATACTAATCCCAAATGTTCCAGGAAATTTCCCAGTAAAGCAACCACAAGTATATTTCTGAATACAAATGACAGTTCTTTTCTCTCTTTCTTTTCTCCCTTTCTTTTTCAGTCTTTCCTATTTTTTCTGGCTTAAGCTACTTCCCAATTTGGATTCCACTCACACATAAGAGTCCCACTCATGTGAGTTTAAGAGCCAAGGCTAGAGTGATTTTAATCCTTTAATCAAAGTTATTATTTCATAAATTTCTAACAGAATAATGCAATTTCCAAATATCATTCCAGGCCCAAATGCAAGAATCCTTTTGGAAAAAGCTAGGCAGGTGTGCCCCATAAAGGACATTAGTGCCGATGAAGGAGAGCCATTCTCCATGTTGGGTGCTGGAGTGACCCAGTAGTAAGGTCACACATAAGCAGATTATAGTTCCCAGGATCCATTCAGGATCCCAAAACTAATTAAGTCTATGATCATGATTAAATCATTTAATTCCTGACTCAATTTTCCTAACTGTTTAAATGGAAATATCATCGCATTTATTAGGTGTCTGGTGTGTTTGTGTTGAAGAATGAGAAAACTCATTCTATGAAAACGACGTCTTATTGTATTGTAGGTTGGTTTTTTTTCCATTATTTCAGTTATTGAGAAAACAAATTCATCTTGTTTTAAAATCCAAAGGAGAAGGACACGGGAGAAGATATATCTGTTCTCAGGAACAGCCAGAGGTGTGAAGTAAGCAATCTTGATTAGATCTTCATGAACCATGAGAAAAGTTGGCATATGCTTCCCACAGCATGCTGGTTAGCAAGACATCCACCTGATTTTTTTGCCCACACCAGAGGCCTGTCAAATGTCTGCAGCCAAATACACCAAGATGAAAGCCAAAGCCCTAAATCCAAAAACTATAAAATTATAAACAACTAGCCAATTTGCATTTGGAAAACAAGTACATTAAACCATGAAATTGCTTTTCACAGGACCAGCCCTATTTAGTAATGAAATACAGACATGTTAGTTTTACCAGACTTTAGAATATACAGTGTATAATAAAGTATGATATCTGGACCAGGGACAAAGTACAATGCCAGAACTCATGTGTTGCCAGCTTTCCACTGTGCAGAGTCTAATTTAGTAGATAAATCTGCTTTCCACATTTTCTGAATCTCAACATGTTTAAAAAGATAGCCAGACCTATATTTCATATGTTTTAAAGTCTCATGGTCATTCATGTACCCCTTAACACAAAAGGAAATTCAACAAACCCTTTAATTCATTTTATATATCTTTCCCTGTGTCAGAATTTTAAGTAGAAAGCTTGAAAATAGAATTTTTTGAGTTTTTGCTTGAATGGTAAATATTCCCAGAATCATTTTAGAGTCAGCCATCTAATACAACCAGTACCTGAAAAATAATGCACTCCACAGTATACCCAAAAAATTGATATCCAATCTTTGCCTAAAGACTTCCTATGAGAGGAAACCCACTACTTCTGTGAAAAACACCATTTTACTTTAGAATGGCTGTTATGATCAGTTTTTCCTCACAGCAAAATTAAATGTGGCTTTTCCCAGCTTCCAAACATTGTCCTTAATTTAACCCTCTGGGGTCAAACAAACTATTTTTAAACCCTCTTCCATGTGACAGACCTGCAAATCCTTGAAGAGAGATATCGTGTGCTCTTTTCTCTTGGCTAAAAATCTTTAGTTCTTTCATCTAATCATTAGATTGTAAGCTCCTTGAAGGCAGCAACTGCCTTTTGCCTCTTTTTAGCAGTGTCTGGCACAGAGTGGACAATAATGTTAATTGATTGATTGATTGATTAATCATGTGATATGAACTAAAGGCCAATCATAATTCTAGTTGCTTTCCTCTAGACAATCTCTAGTTCATCTTCAATATCTTCAATGCAACCTGTCCCCAGAGGCTGTACAGGCACCCAGCCTTATGCTATTACCCAAAAGGCTTGAATTTCCCCACAAGAGAAACACACTTGGGCTTGCTAGAAAGGCAAACCCTTCCCCAAAAGACCTGCACAGTCTAAAACACTCAAAGGAATAATGGAGGGAAAATCCAGGTATTTTATTCCCTCATGTCATGGTTTTACTCCTTTAGAAAGGAATATATGCAATCCTCTTCTACCCAAGAGGCTAGCAAAAACCCAAGAGCTCTCCTTCCTCTAGTTAGAAGGCCAGATTCTGGAAATCTTGTCTATGGAGAAAAACAAAAGGCAATCCTAATACTGG
This sequence comes from Phascolarctos cinereus, assembly GCF_003287225.1. Lineage (NCBI taxonomy): Eukaryota > Metazoa > Chordata > Mammalia > Diprotodontia > Phascolarctidae > Phascolarctos > Phascolarctos cinereus. The sequence continues at coordinate 112,248,920 of NW_027555958.1, read as the reverse complement.
TACTACTCAGTAACCCCCTCTTCAGTTTAGAAATTCCTATGTCTTTGCTAAGTGATTCCCCCATCCTGGGAACACAATTGAGAGCATGGAGTTATTTAATATACATTTCTCTTACTATTAGAGATTTGGAATATATTTTGGCATGGTCATTGACAATTTCTAATTCCTTTTTTTGATAAATGTTCATTCCTTTGACTGCTTATCTATTGAATAATGGCTCTTGGTATTTTAATTAATTTTTAAATGGTGGATGTTGGTTAATTTACCGGTAACACCAAAAATAAAATCTTATATTTAGGTATCAGAATTATTTTGGAAAAAAAATCATTCTGTAAAAGAAAGACTAAGGCTGTATCTACCTAGCATTAGAACTTCTAATGAAGTCAAAATATAGTTGCATATTGTGAAAATATTAGTCAACAGGTTGGTTTGATTTTTTTTTCATTGCATTTAGCCAGTAGTTCTGGTACCCTACAGAAATTGCCTCCACAAAATGCAAATATGATGACTTTTTTTTACATTTAATAGTATTTTTTTTCCAATAACATGTAAAGAAAATTTTCAACATTCATTTTTGTAAGATTTTGAGTTCCAAATTTTTCTCCTTCTCTCCCCCTTCCCCAAGACAGCAAGCAATCTGATATAGGTTATACATGTACGATTGTGTTAAACATATTTCCACATTAGTCATGTTGTGAAAGAAGAATCAGAGCAAAAAGAAAAAACCATGAGAAAGAAAAAACAAGAACAAAAAAAATGAAAATAATATGCTTCAATCTGCATTCAGACCCCATGGTTCTTTCTCTGGATGTGATTAGCATTTTCCATCATGAGTCTTTTGGAATTGTTTTGGATCATTGTATTGCTGAGAAGAGCTAAGTCTATCATAGCTGATCATTGCACAATGTTACTATTACTATGTACAGTGTTCTCCTAGTTCTGCTCACTTCACTCAGCCTCAGTTCATTTCTTTCAAGTCTTTCCAAGTTTTTCTTAAATCTGCCTACTCATGATGACTTTCTTAATAGACCATCTTGTCTTCAAAACTATATATAATATAAAGATTGTCTTGCTTTATGCAAAAACAAATTCCTAAAAAGTTTGGTAAAATTGGAATTTTTCAAAGAAATAATGCATTTTCATTCATTTATAAGTTCAGCAATACACTCTGATTGTGAAAGCTTTGGCTACAAGACATGAAAAATAAACACATTTAAGAATACAGAGGGTTTTTTAAAGCACACATTTAAAAGAAAAATCATGTCTTTTTTTTTCTGGACAACAAAGAATAACCTAGAAACACTTCCTTATATCATACAGTGGTTCCTCTAGAAAAGTTTAAGAACATTCATTTAAAGTCACATCTCACAGGCTTCCACCAAAGTATTAGTTAGCCAGAGGACATGATTTGTTCAAAACAAGAACATTTGATTATAAAAGCATGAAGAAAAAGTAGTAAAACATAAACTATCTCCACCCATCCACCCACACAAACCTAGGATACACACCATCAATGAGTAGAGTGGACATCCACTGGAAATACTCATGGAGAGGCACACAAATGTGTAGGGATGAAGTAGAGCTCTGCTGACCCAGGACCATTGATATCTTCCAGTGATGTTATCATACTGTTCCTGCTGGATGCTTTGTCTTTATATAGTCAATTGCTCCTCAGGGTGTTCTGCATTCCCTGGGTGCCACTCTTCATCTGTGGTTTCTGTTGGCTGCTATCAGGCATGGCTCCACTAGGGACATGATTAGAAGCTTCTCTCAGCCTCTTATTTCATGCTTCTTTTAAAGACCTTAGTTGCGGTGCTCTCTCTTCCACATGAGAAGAATATGCTTTCCCTGACTATTTTAAGATGTCAAGGCTTTCAGGGCAGCTAGGTGGTGCAGTGAATAGAGTACCCACCCTGGAGTCAGGAGAACCTGAGTTCAAATATAGTCTCAGACCAGATACTTGACACTTACTAGCTACGTGACTTGGGCAAGTCACTTAACCCCAATTGCCTACAAAAAAAAAAAGATGTTAGGCACAGGGAGGAGGCGAAAGGCCACAACTGAAACAAAATGAGCAAAGCACCCCCACCTGAGCTGAAAAATTTATGGACAAGAAGCTATCATTGAAATTAAATGGTGGAAGGCACGTCCAAACAATATTGTGGGGGTTTGATCCATTTATAAATCTTGTGATTGATGAATGTATGGAGATGGCACCAGGTGGGCAACAGAACAATATTGGAATGGCGGTAATCCAAGGAAACAGTATCATTATTTTAGAAGCCTTGGAACGAGTATAAGGAATGAAGCATGGATGATGCCCTGAGTCTCCACTTACCCTTTTCATTCCCAAGAGCCTCTTTTTTTTTCTTTTGATACATAAAATTGGTCATTGTATATTCTTTGTTTAACTTTCTGAAAATAAACTTCTTGTAAGATGTAAAAAAAAAAAGTCAAGGCTTTCAAAAATAAACAACTGCCCTCCTCCAAGAATCAGTAAAATTCCTTCCTATGAAGAAATCACTTAACCTCTCAGAATCCAGGCAATCCTATACTACTATAAATTGGGGAACTGTTCTTGTCACTCCCCTGGTGCAAGCCCTCAGCCTAGACTATTGTAATAATCTGCTAGTTGGCCTGCCAGCCACAAATCTGTCCTCTTTCTAACCTACCCTTTACTCAGCTGTCAAAGTGATCTTCCTAAAGCACAGGTCTGATCATGTTGCTCCTCCCGCGCTCCCCCCCCCCCGCCCCACCCCGGCTGCACTCAATAAACTCTGGTGGTTCCCTATAATTTTCCTCGTTTGGCTTTCAAAGCCCTTCATAATCTGTTCCCCTCTCACTAACCCCCACTGACCTACACCAACATACCTTTATAGTCTTCTTAAACCTCATTCTCCTCCTCATACTCTGCAATCCACTGACATAGGCTTTCTTGCTGTTCCTCAAATAAGACTCCATTTCCCAACTCTGGGCATTTTCACTAGCTGTCTCCTATGTCTGGAATGCTCTCCCTCCTTGTCTCCAACTCTCGGCTTCCCTGGCTTTCTCCAAGTCCCTGCTAAAATCCCCCCTTACACACACACCTTTCCAGTCTCCCTTAATTCTAGGATTTTCCCTCTGTTGATTATTTCCAATTTCTTCTGACAAGAGCATGATTGTACATAATTGTTTACATGTTATCTCCCCCAGTAGACTGTGAGTTCCTTGAGAACAGAGATTGCCTTTTGGCTTTCTTTGTATCCCAATGCTGAGCACAGTGACTGGCCCATAATAAGCATATAATAAATGTTTAGTGATTGACTGATCCACATTGATAGAGAGAATTTCCTAACAGGGAGCTTCTTACCTTGATTAGGTCACAGGAGCCAAAACAAGACAAATCATAGGTGTAGGAACCTCCCCCACAAAAAACAAACAAAACCAACCCTGCTTTTTAATTGATGAAACTGTGATACAGAGTGTAAGTGACTGTCAAGATAATTAGTGGTCCAGCTAGGACTTCAACATGGTGGTAAAATTCCACTGATTTTTCACTATTCCAGAAGGTATTTTCCCTTAACTCAAGTTTCAAACAACTTCTTCACCTCATTCCATTTCAAGAAAAAGTCGGTGGACTATTTTTGTGCAGACAGGAAGTTAAGCATGTTTTATTTTTTAATTTTAAAATATAATAAAACTTTATTTTAAAATGTAAAAACCATTTTAATTGGCAAGACTATATAAAAGCAATGGCTAGGATGATTTCTGTACACACATCCCACCTTCATATTAGTTTGGTTCCGTGGACCTTTTAGCGTGACCAGATCAAGATTTAGGCTTCAGCAGTAACACACAAATACACGAAAGATTCAGGTTAGTTTTTTCCCCCCAGAAAGGCAAACTCTTTTTTTTTTGTATTTTTTTACTCTGAACTCAATAAACACCAAACAAAATGATCATTTCCATATACAAAGTAGAACAGAAAAAGAAGTTTGTTCATGAAACTGTCGATCTCTATTGTGTACAGTTTGCTTCTCCTTTTAAGTATATAATAAATTCAATATGTAACTTTCAAAGCTGTCTTTTTTTGTTCAGGCCTTTCTCCAGTTCTCTTCTGTGCATTATTTATTTATTTTACTAATTTGATGTTTATTTTTTTTTAATGCTGGCTATTTTTTTTATTATTTTAAATTTTTCAATTACGTGTGAAAATTTTAGCATTCATTTTTTTAAAATTTGAGTTCCAAATTCACTCTCCTCTTCATCCTTCCCTTGAGAAGGCAAGCATTTGGATGTAGATTATACATGTGAAGTCATGCAAAACATTTTTCCATCTTAGCCATGTTCAAAAGAAAACAGAAAAAAAATGTAAAAACTACACTTCAATCTTAATTCAGACTCTACCAGTTCTTTCACTGGAAGTGGACAGCATTTTTTCATCATAAGTTCTTTGGAATTTTCTTGAATCATTGTATTGCTTAGAATAGCTAAGTCATTCACAGCTGGTCATCATGCAGTATTGCTGTTACCACCTACAATGTTCTACCTGTTATACTCACTTCACTTTGCATCAGTTTATATAAATCTTCCCAGGTTTTTCTGAATCCATCCTGCTTGTCATTTCTTACAGCACAAAAATATTCCATTACAATCATATAGCACAACTTGTTCAGCCATTCCCCAGTTGATGGGCATCTAAGGCAAACCCTTAATGTGAGAATTTTCTCCAGAGATCTCACCCCAATTCTATCTTATTAAATAATTCCTTGGGAGTTGCCCTTGACTAAGTTATCAAAAAGTGGAATGACTTGCCCAGGGCCACACAGCTATTACATGCCAGAGGAAATATTGGGGTTCTTCTGACTCCAAAGCCAGCACTCTATTCATTATTTCATGCTGCCTTTCATACTGCCTTTCATACTTTCACACTAAATCTTTCACAAAAAGATTTAGTTCTCACAGTGTGAAAGCCAATCAATAATAATAATTACTTACATTTAGATATCGTTTTAATACTTTATCATATATATCTTTTCAACTAGATAATTATATAATTATTTTAAATGGACATCATATGTAGTATAGTGACACACTAGGATATCCATAAACTGTGTAAATATAGTTCCATGCACTTTGTATTATCCTAAACAACCATTTCTGTTTGGTTATTACCTGAAGGGAAGGCGGGGACAAAAGCACACTAAATGTGAGTTGATGATGCACAAAGACATGGAAGCTATAGTTTATGTCTTTACAAGCATCCTCCTTGCTTTTGTCTTCAAAGCAGATTCATAGGCTGTGAGAAACTGACACTGGAGACTTTATTTAAATAACCCTCTAACGTTTAAAAGCTCCCAAGTATTTGTTCTAAGATCCGTAATCATCTAAACCAAAATATATACTTGAGATTTTAATTCCAGGATGTTATCTTTTTTTTTCTTTAATGAAATATCTTTTTACTAAAGGAAGTAAGAAATATCAGATCAAATTCTGTACTGGATGCATCTTCCATTGACTTCAATATGAGTATATTTGGGTTTGATTTGGACTTCCGTACACTGGCATCCCAAACAGCCAAGATTAGTTTGAGCATTCATTTACCTATATAAAACAATGAAGTTTTATTTTTGTTTTTGGAGGGGGAGGCAGAATGAATGTATGTATGAATCCATCAAAAGATTTAGCTCCCACAGTGTGAAAGTCACAGGTTGGAGCTGATGGGTAGATGTAGTCATTTATTCATTCATTTGTTAATTCTCTCATTTATTCATCAAGTTAAGTCAATTCAATAAGCATGCATTGGGTCAAACCCTATTAAACTGGGGGGGAAGAAAAAGGAAGGAAGGAAGGAAGGAAGGAAGGAAGGAAGAATGGAAGGAAGGAAGAAGAAGGAGGAAGGAAGAAGGAAGGAAGGAAGGAAGGAAGGAAGGAAGGAAGGAAGGAAGGAAGGAAGGAAGGAAGGAAGGAAGAGAGGGAAGGAGGAAGGAAAGAAGGAAGGAGGGAGGGAGGGAGGGAGGGAGAGAAGGAAAAGAAAGAAAGGAAGAAAAAGTCCCTGCTTTCAAGAAGCTCATTGCCTGATAGTAAAGAAATTATGGAAACAATCATACAAATGAGAGACAATCAACAGAGAGAGGACACTAGCATTAAGGAGGATCAGGAAAGACTCTTATAGAGGGTGAGATTTTACCTGAGACTTGAAAGTAGCAAGGCAAGCCAGGAGTCAGAGATTAGGTGAGGGAAAATTTCAGGCATGGAGTATAACCAATGATATTCTACTTATCTACCTACCTGTGTTTCTACTTATAACCTTCGTTGGGCATAAGCTGTGGTAAGACATCTAGATCAACAGGTATGAAAATTTTAGTTATGCACCTCCATAACTCAAAATTGTTTCTAGAATGGTTTGACCAATTCACAACTCTACCAACAATATATTAATGTGACTGTCTCCCATATTCCCTCTAGCATTAACTATTCCCATCTCTTCTCATATTTGCCAGTTGTTTTGATTTGCATTTTGTTTACTATTAGTAATTTGGAGCAATCTTTCATATAGTTATTTCTCTTTGAGAAACTGTGAATATCCTTTGACAACTTATCCATTAAGGAATAGCTTTTAGTATTGTATATTTGTGTTACTTCTCTAAATATCTTGGATGTCAGACCTATCAGGCTATCTGACTTTCTTTCTTCTCCTATTTGAATTGATTTTGTTCAGCAGTGTAAGCACTGAATTGAGAGAGAGAGATAAATAGTACTATTTCAATTCTGCATAGGAAAAATCTCAAAAAAAAAAGCAGAGTAATGAAGGTATCAATGATATGTGACCTACCCCAGCAGGAAAATACTGCTATTAAAAATAAACAATGTGTGTTGTTGGGAAAAATTTGTTCCCGAAATCTGTTTAAAATGGACACAGCCTTGGCATCTAGGTTCATTATGATTAAGCCAGAACATAATCCCACAGGAGATGAAATACAGAGTGCTTTTTTTAGTGGGTCAATAATATCTGTTAGCTGCCCACTGTGTTGAAAGAAAGCAGGTCAAACAGTCTGGCTCTTGAGGACTTACGATCTAATGAAAAGACAAAGTAAACAGAAAAAGAGGAAACAAAAACATATATGTGACTGACCTAGGAGGCACACACAAATGAAAGGAGTGGTGGAATAGAAGTCTTCATTAAGGATCTCATCACTGTTCCAGTATCAATACTGACACAAGGATTAGGCAGGTAAGGAATGGAATCCCTTCCAACTTAAACTCAAAAAGAGGAGACTATAAATAAAGTGGGCTGACTGGATTAATAAGGATTCTGTAAAAAAAAAAGTTTCTAAAGAGTTCATTATCTGAAGGAGAGGAAACGTAAAAACTCACTGAGGAGATAAGCTTACATTTTAGCAAACTTGAAAGACCTTGCATTTTCCTGGCTAGGTGAATAATACCTTGACTGTAGAATTGATTGAAGTTACATTATACTTTACATTTACCTGAAGGGCTTTTTTTTTTCATTTCTTTCTTTACATTGGGTCCTAGGGAAATGATTTGCTCTAATAAGTGTATTAAGGGGGAGAAAAGGCTAATGCAATCAGCTAGAAAAGGCGAGGAAGCCCAATTTCAAAAAGGTAACTCATAATAGAAGTGCTCTGCTCCCTGATTTGGAGAATGTATAAACACTCCATAACTGGTTCTGTTCAGTTAACCACATAGTGAAGAGTCTTTTTGATTTCTGCATAGCCAAAACAATTACTGACCCCAGAAATGAAAGTAGGAAGCAGATATTGCTACCTATGGTTTAAATTCAGTGACACGTTGAGGAGCCAGCTTCCCCTCCATGTATGCAGTTTCCAAAGTCTGTCCATCTGTCTATCTGTCTCTGTCTCTGACTGCATTTTAATGTAATTGCTGTCCAAGAGAATCAGGAACCATTAATGTTCTCTCAAAGGTCGTGCACCAAATTCATCTTCTATTAAGCATTAAGCATTGCATCAGCATTCTTTGTACCAGTTAGGATTCTCATCTAAACATCAGTATCCAAAATGCCCTAGGCTTATTTGGAAACCTGGGTTATATTATGTCTTAAAAGAAATACCAAGATCCTATGATCAAAATAACATTATAAGTGACAGAATGATACTTATTTTTCCCCCCGTGGATTCTTATTTCTTTTTTATTTAAATGGTCCTATCCAGTTAGTCAGTCAATAAACATTTATTAAGTGTTTACTATGTGCCAAGCACTGTGCTAAGCATTGGGTGTAAGCAAAAGACAATCCTTGCTCTCAAGGAGCTCACAGCTTTATGGGAAGAAAACAAACAAACAACTATGTTCAAATAAGCTATATACAGGATAAAGAGGAAATGATCAACAGATGGAAAGCACTAGAAGAAAAGGGAACTGGAAAATGCTTTTAAAAAAATTTTTTATTAAACAATTTATTAATTTTTAGTTTTCAACATTCGCTTCCATAAGATTTTGAGTTTCAAATTTTTTCCTCTCTCCTCAAGACAGCAGGCAATCTGATACAGGCTCCACTTAAATGTTCATATTAAGCATATTTTCACATTAGTCATAGGAACCGCGAGAAAGAAGAATCAAAACAATAACCAAAAAAAAAGGAGAGCAAATAGTATGCTCCCATCTGCATTCAGATTCCATAGTCTTTTCTCTGGATGTGGACAGCTTTTTCCATCATGTGTCTTTTGGAGATGTCTTCTATCCTTGCATTGCTGAGAAGACCTAAGTCTATCAAAGTTAGTCATCACACAGTGTGGCTGTTAGTGTGCACAATGTTCTCCTGGTTCTGCTCACTTCACTCAACATCTCTTCATATAAGTCTTTACAGGTTTTTCTGAAGCTGGCTTGCTCATCATTTCTTATAGCATAATAGTATTCCATTACATTCATATACTACAACTTGTTCAGCCATTCCCCAATTGATGGGCATCCCCTCAGTTTCCAATTCTTGGCCACCGCATAAAGAGCTGCTATAAATACTTTTGTACATGTGGGTTCTTCTCCTGTTTTTATGATCTTTTTGGGATACAGACCTAGAAGTGGTATTGCTGGGTCAAAGGTGGAAAAGTCTTTTTGTGAACAGTGGATTTTAGTTGATAGTGAAAGGAAGACAGCAAATCCAGGGGACAAAGATGAGCAGAGAAAATATTCCAGAGTTGAGAGAGAACCAGAGTTATTTTTTTTCTTTTTTTCACTTTATTTATTACTTAATTACAATTACATGTAAAGATAGTTTTCAACATTCATTGTTTTTTAAGATTTTAAGTTCCAAATTTTTCTCCCTCCCACCTTCCTCTTCCCCCTCCCCAAGACAGCAAGTAATCTGATATAGGTTATACGTGTACAATCATGTTGGTATACACACTTTTCTAGCCCTTTGGGCATAGTTCCAAAATGTGCTCCAGAATGTTTGGATCAGTTCACAACTCCACCAACAGTGTATTAGCATTCCAATTTTCCCCCGACATTTAACATTTTCCTTTTCTGTCATATTAGCTAATCAAATAGGTATGAGATTGTGCCTTCAATTAATTAAACAATTAATTGTTTAATTAAAACAATTAAAATTGTTTTAATTTGCATTTCTCTTATTTCTAGTGATTCAGAGCATTTTTTTATGACTATGGATAGCTTTAATTTTTTCATTTGAAAACTGCCTGTTCAATTCCTGTGACCATTTATCCATTGGGGAATGACTTGTATTCTTATAAATTTGATAAATTTCTGTAATCTCTTTGCTAATGTTTTATTTAAATTTTTTGCATCAATATTTATTAGGGAAAGTGGCCTATAATTTTCTTTCTCTGTTTTGGCTCTTACTGGTTTAGGTATCAGCACCATATTTTTGTCACAAGATGAATTTGTTAGTATTCCTTCTTTACCTATTTTTCCAAATGGTTTACATGATATTGGAATTAATTGTTTTTTAAATGTTTGGTAGAATTCGCTTGTAAATCTATCTGGCCCTGGAGATTTTTTCTTAGGGAGTTCATTGATGGCTTGTTCAATTTCTTTTTTTTCTAAAATGGGGTTAAGTATTGTATTTCCTCTTCTGCTAATCTGGACAATTTATATTTTTGTAAATATTTATCCATTTCATTTATATTGTCACACTTACTAGCAAATAGTAAGGCAAAATAGCCCCTTATTATTGCTTTAATTTCCTCTTCATTAGTGGTGAATCAACCCTCATTTTTGATACTGTTAATTTGTTTTTCTTCATTCTTTTTTTTTAAATCAAATTAACCAAAAGTTTATCTATTTTATTTTTTTCCATAAAACCAGTTCATAGTTATATTTATTAGTTTGGTAGTTTCCTTACTATTATGCTTCAGCTAAAGTTTAAAAAGACCAGGGTAACAATCTTATTCCTAGACAAGCAAAAGCAAAAATAGACCTAATTAATAGAGGGGAAACTATATCTTGCTAAAAGGTACTATAGATAATTAAGTAATTAAGCAATGTCAATACTAAACACTAAACATATATGAACCAAATAGCATAGTGTCCAAATTCATAAAGGAAAAATTAAGTGACTTACAGGGGGAAATAGGTGGCAAAACTACACTAATGGAAAACTCAACTTTCTCCTCTCAGAGCTAGATAAATCTAATGATAAAATAAATAAGAAAGATGTTAAAGAGATGAAAAGAATTTTAGAATAGTTAGAATACTTAAATAATCCTATCTTAGAAAAAGAAGTTGAAAAAAACCCCATTAATAAGAACCCTAAGAAAAAATCCCCAGGAGTAGAAAGATTTACAAATGAATTCTACCAAACATTTAAAGCAATTAATCCCAACACTATATAAGCTCTTTGAAAAAATACGTTAAGAAGGAATCATACCTAATTCCTTTTATGACACAAATAAGGTTTTGATACCTAAACTAGAAAGAGTGAAAACAAAGAAAGAAAACTATAGACTAATATCCTTAAAGAATATCAGTCCAAAAACTTTGAATTAAATACTAACAAGGAGATTGCAACTATGTATCACAAAGATCATGCATTCTAAATAGGTTCAATATTAGGAAAACTATTAGTGTAATCGACAAAAGTAATAAAATGACAAAAACAATAAAAATTAAATGCTATCTCCATACATGCAGAAAATGCTTCTGAAAAAATGTGGCAACAATTCCTATTATAGACATTAAAAAGCATAGAAATAAAAGGAGCTTTTCTTAAAATAATAAGCAGTTTCTATTTAAAACAAAGAACAAACATTATCTGTAAGGGGGAAAAATTGGAAACCTTCCCAACAAGATCGGTTTGAAGCAAGGCTGTCCCTTTTCACTATTATTCAGTTTTGTATTAGAAATGCTAGTTTTGGCAATAAGATAAGAAAAAGAAATTAAAGGATTAAAAATCATCAATGAGGAAACAAAATTATCACTCTTTGCAGATGATATGATGTTATACATAGAGAACCCTAAAGAATCAACTAAAAACTCATTGAAACAATTAACAACTTTAACAGAGTTGCAGGATAAGAAATAAATCTACAAAATAATCAGCATTTCTAGACCAACAAAACCCAGCAGGAAGAAATAGACAAAGAAATTCCATTTAAAATAACATCAGACAATATAAGATACTTGAGAATCTACAAATCTACAAATCCAGGGACTATCTGAACACAAATAAAAAATGTTCTTCACACAAATGAAGACATTTAAGTAATTGGAGAAATATTAATTGCTCATAGGTAGACTGAGCCAATATAATAAGAATGACAATTCTACCTAAGTTGATTTACTTATTTGGTACCATACCAATCCAACTACCAAAGAATTATTTTATAGAGCTAGAAAAAATAACAAAATTCTTCTGAAAGAACAAACAGTCAATAATATCAGGGGATCCAAAGGAAAAAAAAATGTGACAGAAGGCAGCCTAGTAGTACAAGATTTCAAAGTGTGTTACAAAGCCATAATCATGAAAATAATTTGGTACTGGCTGAGAAGTAGAGTGGTGGATCAATGGAATAGTTCAGGTGCACAATACATAGTAATTAATTACCATAGTAATCTAATGTTAAATAAATCCAAAGATCCAAATTTTAGAAGCAAGTAATCATCATTTGATTAAAAAAAATTCTGGAAAACCTGGAAAGCAGCTTAGAAGAATCTAGGCAGAGACCAATATTTAACACTGTATACCAAAACAAGATCAAAATGGGTAAGTGATTTAGACATAAAGGGTTATATCATAAGTAAAATAAGAGAGCATAGAAAAAATTTACCTGTCAGGTCTATTGACAAGAGAAGAGTTAATGACCAAAGAGGATATAGAGAGTATCATGTGGAATTTAGTACTATTAAGTACTAACTTGGTGGGGTATCTTACTGGGGTCCAAAGACTGAGTAGGTCTCAGGCAAATAAGTAAGATTGGGAATAAGAATTCAAAGGTGTTAGGGAAACCAGGGGGAAATAAGGAGACCCCTGTGAACATTCCTCCAGATAGTCCCTTAGGGAGAATGTTGAAATACTGGGAAGATATAAGATAGAAAGATAAGAAAAAGATCCAGCTGATGTCAGTTAAATAAAGAGAGCCATGTTGGCCATAATGGGGTTCTTTTGACCAGTCAAGGTTACTTTATCTTAAAAACAAACAAAGCCTAAAAAGCCAACAAGAAAATTAGATTTGTGGGTACTTTGACTTGTCCATCTGTTTCTTTCTGTGTGTGTGTTTGTGAAATCTTTCATGTTTGTGGCGAAGGATTTAAAATGAAGTTCTGTGGAGAGAGCAAGGAACTGAGAGAGTGAAAAGCTAAGGGTTTGAATTCAGGTTTAATCAGATCTCAAAGCTAGAATTTGTACTTTATGTTTAAATTAAATCTAGAGAAATATCTTTGCACCCCTCCTCCCAATATATCTGATATCATGGCAATGTGTTTAAAACTGTAAAAATAAGGGTTTTTCTATCCTTCTAGCATTAACATTATAAAAGCTGTTTGTGAAGAGTACCGGGGAAATACAGCTCTTTTGGAATTGTTAGCTGTTAACCTCCTCCAGATTCCAACAGGTGCAATTAATTATTGGAACGCTAGAGGTTTTATGCCTGAGGAAAATTGACCACACTCTGTCAGCACTGATTACAGGTAATTTTAAACTGTTTGTAAAACTTATATGCAGCAGCCTGAAACTCCCAAGAGGATCAAATGCTTAGGGTAGTTTTTACTTGAAAAGCCTCAAAAAGGAGATTTTTCTCCTTTCTCAAGGAAGTAAATTATTCAGAGACTGGGATTGTCACCACACGTCTTTTTTAGGGAATATGTGAATTTGTAGACTATTTCTTTTTAAAGGGAAAAAAATGGATTAAAAATGTTTTTAAATGTTTATCATTGGTGATTATAAATCCAGATTTGATTTGATTTAAATTTGTTTACCTCAGTTTACTGTTCTGTAAAAGGGATAATAGTGGAACCCACTTCCCAGGGATGTTGTAAGGATCATATTGTTGAGGTTTGGAGTTAGGAAAGCTGGTTCAGGTGTGGGAGAATTCACTTGGACCTTCTCTGTAACCATTGGGAGCTTTGATGCTGAAGCAATAGACTAGCCCCTGAAAGGAGGACTAGAAACTTAAAGAAAGAGGGGAATTGTTTTATAAGGACAGGATGACGAAGATGGTTGCTTACAAGAATTTTAGAAGTTTTATGGAGATTAAAGATTAGAGACAGGTAAAGGAAGGATTTTATGATATAGGATGAAAGGGACAAAGGGAATTTTTCATGGTTTAAGGATTTAAAGGACAGGGCATGAGGGCACAGGTTGAAAGTTGAAGGACAGGGATAAGGGACACAAAAGCAATTCTTTTGGTACAGGTTCAAAATAAGGAGGAAAGGACTTTGGGGTCCCTATCAAGTTACGGAATAGGCTGGGCTGACTTGGGGAGCTGGTGCAGGATTCTCCTGACTCAATCTCACCACTGACACTTGGCAGACTTTAAGCCTGGCTCAATGCAGTTGGCCATTATATAACTTCTACCTGGAATTGACATGAACTTAGGAAAGCATTATTCCCTTACTTTAGTTGTGGCAAATTTCTTAAGTTTTGTAAGATTGATTGATGTGGGGACATTTGAGGTTATTATAGTAATATCAAAATATAAGATTGAGCTATTTGGCCTAGAATTTTAGATAAGTTCGGGTCCTTTAATTCCTCTTAATAGTATCAGGATAATTAGGCCAGGGGCTTATGAAACCAGGATATTATTCTGTTAATGTCAAAGTTGTCTCTATTACAATTAGTTAATGTTAAAAAGGATGGCTTGTGGTCTATCTTGTAAATGCCTTAAAAGAAGCATCCACTTTAATTAAAGGTTATTTATTTGTCATAAGGGTTGAATTAACTTTATTGGCAAGGTAATTTAAAATTGTGTTAAGATCAATCTTGTAGGAGAGTGGATACAAGAAAGAGGATCTCTACAAGAAGACAGTCTGCTGGACACTGCTTGAACAGCACTTAAACCAGAAAACTTCACTGGTTGGTGTCTGGAACACCAACCAGACAGCTACATGAGATGCCTTAAATAGACTATTTATTGTTCTGAAGAATTGGCAGAGAACTCTGGGATCAATAATTCATTAACATGATGGTTAGAATCATGGTCTGGTTAGTTGAAGGGAATAGTAGTCTCTAATCTTGATAGTTGGGGTACTGACAGCTATAGGCTGTTGCATAATACCTTTTGTAAGGGGGTTGGTCCTACTAGATGAAGAGACTGAGGTGAACCCTAATTATGACAAGGAAAGTGAAATAATATTATCAAAACTAGAATCTTCTTATGACATAGTGAATTAAGATGCAGGTACAACAGAGTAAATAAAAGGAAAAAGGAAGATTGTAGAAAATGTGATTGGGAATGTTACTTTTGCATATCACTTATCAGGGTGATGAATAGCTGCTGGGATATAGACAGTTGTAGGCTGTTGCATAACATAAATGTGGGGAATGGGAGCTATAATGAGGGGTGGAGACTCATGGGGAAATTAGGAGCTCTGGATAGACTATAACCCCTGCATTACCCAGCCAATGGGGAAATAGAGGAGGGAACAGCTACTGGGGACTAGGGACAAAAAGCTTTGCTCTTGCATCTGTAAAGTGTGCCCACATATGGGACACCAGGCCTTGCTAGGCCACTAATAATTCTTTTCTGCTTCACCAATAGCTTCTTGGAACTTTTGTTGCTAACCTTGATCCTACAGGAGATCCATGAACAGGTACTTTCTTCTTCACCAGCTGATGCCTCCATCTTGTGATCAGTTCTGACACTCTGTCTATGATACCTATGCCTAGGTACAGCTCCCATCTGTCTGGTATTGCAAGTTCAGGAATAGTGAAGAAAAAAAATCTCCTTTTGATATATCTCCATGTTTGTCTGTGTCCTTCAAAACTCTCTGTTAAAATAATAGGCCTGTGTATCTGGTACAAAGACCTTTTGAAATCATTTTCAGGACCTCCTTTCGAAAAACTCTTTGTCCCAAAACCTCCTTAGAGACATAGTCCAGAGAGAGATAGCAGCTGCTTACATAGACTTAGAACTGTCCCAAAGCCTTCTGGAGAATACTGATTCCTTATTTTTAAACATGTAAATTATTGGGGGCAGAACCAAGGTGACAGAGTGAAAGCAGTGACTCACTTGAGCTCTCCCCCAGACCCTTCCAAATACCTGTAAAAATGGCTCTGGACAAATTCTAAAGCAGCAGAACCCACAAAAAGACAGAGTGAAACAGATTTCTAGCCCAAGACAACCTGAATGGTTGATTAGAAAGATCTATCATGCCAGGCTGGGAGAGAAACTCAGTTCAGCATGGGCAAGCAGGCAAAATAGGCCTCAGCAAACCTGGAGCAGCTTTCAGAGGACTGAATCACTGGCAGCTGTGGCAGTTTCCAGAATTCTTAACTCACAAACACCAAAGACAACTTAGAAGGTAAGTAGGAAAAGTCTGTGACTACGGTGAGAGAGAAGCTCGATCCCAGCCCCAGTCCCCAAGCATGACCCTGGGGCAGTGGCTGCCTCATGAGCTTCCAGCCCACAGACTGAGGGGGAATCAAGTGGCTGATCAGAGAAGCATTGCAGGGAGCTGTTTGCTGGTGCAAGATTCTCTTGCTTTGCCTGTGCTTGGATCTGGGCCACAGTTCTGGATGGTGGTCCTGGGGCAAGGAGGAGTGCTGGCATGGTGGAGCTTGTAGTGGTGATACAGAGAAAATCCTCCTCACAGTTCCAAGGCAGAAAAGAGTATTTGTGGTCACTCATAGACCAGAGCACAGGCCAGGAAAGGAATAAACACCTCGGCCTTGATCATACCATTTGGAAGAACTGAAAATTTACAGGTCCCTAGAAGTATCTCTAAAAATAGCTATACAAAACTCCCAAAGCTTGAGACAGTACATTCTCCACACTGGAAGAAGACCCCTACTTTAACAAAGAGTTTATAACTCAAGTAATTGGCTAGGATCATGAGCAAGCAGTGCAAAAAGAATCAGACCATGGAATCTTACTTTGGTGACAAAAATCAAAACATACAACCAGAAGAAGACAACAAAGTCAAAGCTCCTACATCCAAAGCCTCCAAGAAAAATATGAATCAGTCCCAGGCCATGAAGAGCTCAAAAGATTTTGAGAAGCAAGTAAGAGAGTAGAGGAAAAACTGGGAAGAGAAATGAGAGTGTGCAAGAAAATCATGAAAAACAAGTCAACAGCTTGCTAAAGGAGACCCAAAAAATACTGAAGAAAATAACGCCTTAAAAAATAGCCTAACCCAAATGGCAAAAGAGGTCCAAAAAGCCAATGAGTTGAAGAATGCCTTAAAAAGCAAAATTGGCCAAATGGAAAAGGAGATTCAAAAGCTTACTGAAGAAAATACTTCCTTAAAAATTGGAATGGAGCAATTAGAAGCTAGTAACTTTATGAGAAATCAAAACACTGTAAAACAAACCTAAAAGAATGAAAAAATAGAAAACAATGTGAAATATCTCATTGGAAAACAACTGACTGGAAAATAGATCCACGAGAGAGAATTCAAAAATTATTGGACTATCTGAAAGCCATGATAACAAAAAAAAGAGCCTAGCCATCATCTTTCAAGAAATTATCAAGGAAAACTGCCCTGATATTTTAGAACCAGAGGGCAAAATGGAAATTGAAAGAATCCACGCATCACCTCCTGAAAGAGATCTCCAAAGGAAAACTCCTAGGAATATTGTAGCCAAATTCCAGACTTCCCAGGTCAAGGAGAAAATAGTGCAAGCAGCCAGAAAGAAACAGTTCAGGTGTTACGGAAACACAATCAGGATAACAAAAGATTTAGCAGCTTCTACATTACAGCATCAGAGGGTTTGGAATATAATATTTTGGAGGTCAAAGAAGCTAGTATTACAACCAAGAATCACCTAAGCAGAAAAACTGAGTATAATCCTTCAGGAGAAAAAATGGATATTCAGTGAAATAGAGGACTTTCAAACATTCTTGATGAAAAGACCAGAGCTGAATAGAAAATTTGACTTTCAAATACAAGACTCAAGTGGAACCTGAAGAGGTAAACAGGAAAGAGAAATCATAAGAGACTTATTAAGGTTGAACTGTTTACATTCTTGCATGGAAAGATGATATTTGTAACTCATGAGACCTTTGTCAGTATTAGGGTAGTTGGAGGGGGGAAAATTATACATATGTGTGTGTGTGTGCATAGATAGATAGATAGATAGATAGATAGATAGATAGATAGATAGATAGATAGATAGAGGGCACAGGGTAAATTGGAGATGAATGGGTGATATCTGGAGAATAAAATTAAGGGGTGAGAGGATTATACTGGGAGGAGAAAGGGAGAGATAGAATGGGGCAAATTATCTTACATAAAACAAATAAGAAAAGGTTTTTACAGTGGAGGGGAAATGGGGGAAGATGAGAGGGAATGAGTGAATCTTATTCTCATAGGATTTGACTTAAGGAGGGAATAACATACACACTCAATTGGATGTGGAAATCTATCTTACCCTACAGGAAAATAAGGGGGGAAGGGGGCAAGAGAGCAGGGGGATGATAGAAAGGAAGGCAGATTGGGGGAAGGGGTAATCAGAAGCAAACACTTATGAGGAGCAACAGGATCAAAAGAGAGAATAGAATAAATGAGGGGTGGCATAGCATTAAGGGAAAAATGCTTAGTTTTTCACAGTGTGACTACTATGGAAGTGTTTTGCATGACTACACATGTATAACCTGTATCGAGTTGCTTGCCCTCTTAATGAGGGTGGGTCGGGAGGGAGGAAGGGAGAAAATTTAGAATGCAAAGTTTTAAAAACAAATGTTAAAAAAATTGTTTTCACATGCAACTGGGAAATAAGATACACAGGAAATGGGGTATAGAAATCTATCCTGCCCTACAGGAAAATTGAAGAAGAAGGGGATAAGAGAAGGGGAGGAGAAATAGAAGGAAGGGCAGGTTAGGGGAAGGGGTATTCAGAATGCATTCCATCTTGGGGTAGGGGGAGGGACAAGATGGGAAGAAAATTTGGAACTCAAACTCTTGTGGAAGTGAATGTTGAAAACTAAATAAATTAACAAATAAAAAAATGAAGAAATAAAAAGAAGAGAAGAAAAACAAAAAAATGTAGATTATTAATGTTTTCTTGAATTATACATTCAAAACTATAAAGTCCCCCTCCCCAAGTGACCAAGTCTCAATTCATGATTAGGGTTTCCTTGTTAACAGAATTTCAAGTAGATAGGCTCTTTAGAATTATCTGTCTCAGCAAAGGTTTTATTATAATGCTGTAAATTAACTATCAATGGGGATTTTTTTTTTCCAAGTGGACTTCAGACTCCTTCCCACTATGGAATAACTTCTCCATGAAATTATATTTTGTTGTAAAAATTAAATGGAAATAATGTGTATGCAAAGTCTGTAATTATATAATTTTCTGAGCCATGGGGTACAAGAAGTGTGGGAGAAGAAAGCCTTTCTCTCTCTGTCCCAGTCTGGCAGTTTTACAAATGTAGCCAATAGAAAAGGCTTCTTCTACAACGGTGATAAGGGAACACAGAATGTCTTCTCCCAATGGAGGTCCCTAGGATCTTCTACATTGGTGCCTTCTACACTAGTGCCTTCACTGGATCTTCTATCTAGGCATACATAAAACCCTGTTAAGTAGTTATAAGGTAAGAGTGTTCGAATTTAATAATATCACATCATTTTCTTCCACTTTTCCATGTTAATCTTTAATTTGTGGGTAATGTTTTTCTTCTAAAATTATTAGATTTCATCCATTTTCAGTTCTTAATATCAGATGAATAGAAATAAAATCACCAAATCTAGAGCTGCCTACAGATATAAAATATTAGGGGAAAAAGGACCAGTTCTTGGAAGAGCTATAAAACACAAGTTCAAAAAGGGTTTTCATCCTGGGACAGCTGGATCTTTCACAAAACAAATTTCTCACACTTTGAGAAAGTTTAATTTATTTGTTCTATTGTTTTGTTTTTAAAATTTCTATCATAGTTTTCTGGATAAGATGAAGTTAAAACCTGATTGAGGACAGGAGGAGGAAGATGGGTTCCAAATTCATAATTTCAATAGGAAAAAAAATCAATCTGGCCTCAGAAATATTCTCTTTTGTCATAAAAAAAAATCCTGAATTTCCAGGAACCACCTCATGGTTTCAATCTGTTTAACTTCTTTTACAATGATCTGTTGCAGAGTTATCGTGGAAGTAAAGAATTGGGTGAAGGCAAAAAGCGTTCAAAAGGGGAAATTAATTTATTTCAGTTCAGGTCATTTCAATGACCAATTGATTTGGTAGTTATAGAACCGACAAAAAGTGGAGGTGAAGTTTGTCTTGGGGTAGGTTGAGGAAATCCTTTACAAGAACAAAGGAAAGAATCCAAACAAAGAGCATGTAGCAGTCTATCACTCCCAGGAGTCCTCAGAAAACAACCAAAAGTAATTAAGTAGCTACAAGTTCCATCATAAAAGTTTTCCAGTGGGGTTAGGCAATGAGTCCATTAAAAATAAACCACAAATAGTCATTCCTGATAGCGGAGGAAAAATTACAAAGAATTTTGCAAACTGGCAAGATTTTACAACAAATAAATGAGATCTAAGAATAGTCAGATGGAGTAAAACTACCCGTAATAAACAATTTCCAAAAGAAATTCTAGTTATAAAGAAGGGACAGCAAAAGTTTCAATGCACCAAGTTTCATGGATCTTTTTCTCTCTCCCATTAAGTTATTTTAAAACATTTAGAAGCTTCCCTCTTCCTTCTGTGATCAAATGAGGTAGTTCACATGGCCTAATATATAAACCAAAGGTTTATAAATTTCAAAAAACTAAAAATAGATTTCACCTTCCTCTATGGACCTAATATGGGATGTGAGCAAACTTATATTTTCTGATATAATGAATTCCCAATAAAACTCCCTTTACCAATGAAGAATGGGCAGTTTAAGATTGCCTGGGAGCACTGAGTGGTTAACCAACTAGCCCAGGATCACACATCCAGTATAAGTTAGAAGAGAAATTTGAACTCAAGTTGTGGTTTTTTTTTTTGTTTGTTTCAAGATCATCTTTGTATTCATTATACTCACATTACCTATTATTGTTGTCATCATTATTCGGTCATTTCAGTTGTGTCTGACTTTGTGACCCCATTTGGGATTTTATTGGCAAAGATACTGAAGTGGTTTGCTATTTCTTTTTCCAGCTCATTTTATAGATAGGGAAACTGAGGCAAACAGTTCAGTAACTTGCTCAGGGTCACGCAGCTAGTAAGTGTCTGAGGCCAGATTTGAACTAAGGAAGATGACCCTTCCCCAACTCCACACCTGGCACTCTATCCACTGTACTTCCTAGAAGCCCTATACCAGTAATTATGTAATTACATAAGACTAAATGTTGTCATTGACCACAAATCCTTGCAAGCTAGTTTCCCATGCCCTTCCACCTCCCTTCACCCACAATAAACTTTCAAGCATCCTAGTTTTCCACACTGTATTTTTAAGTTAGGAAGTATAATAGTGACAGCTTGGGTATGCTTCCTGTCCACAAATGCCAAATACTTAACTAAAGTCAATATAAAACTATTGACAGAAATGATGGTTTCTGACAATTTTGTATATTGCTAGTAACTGTTATATAGCTTTGATCATTGTAACTGAAGCTTGAGATATAACTGAAAGTATTTCAAGTCATTTTGTGAGAAATATAACCTAATCCAGAATTTCTTCCCCTGGGATGGTCCTACAACATTAATTTGGATTCAACCAAATTGAATCCCTTCCCATAGAAAAGTAGGTGCCTTCGAGTTGTGCTATATAGGAAAACACATACTATTTTCTCTTGCAACTTTTTCAATATTAAAATTTATTCCAGGCCACCAAGCTCAGCTTCTAGCCAAGGCTTTCATGTAAATGTTTCCCAGATGTGCTGCATATAGTATGGCCAAGACAATGCAATGACCACCTCCTGCAATAACAAAGCAATTACCCCACAAAAGGCACTCTTTATGAGCAGATAACTCATGTTGACAGTTTGTGAATGGATTGAATTCCTCAGGCAATTGCCCCTTGAGCCACCACTTCTACAACTACTTTGAGACAGGTGTCAATCTAGAATCTCAAAATCAGACTTCTGGGGTTTGAATGGCATGAGAATTAGTTTGGTTTAGACCCCACAAAAACCTGTGGCCTGACATCAAGGCTTAACATGGAAAAATGAACAGTTCATAAAAAATATGCTTCTTATCCAATTTGATAAAAGTACAGATTCACAGTGAAGAATTAAAGAATATGTTAAGAATTTTATGAACTCACTGCCAAATAGTGTAAAAGAAGTGAGTTTGGCATGAAACTATTACAGGTTTTTAAAGATGTAAAAAAGTGTTATTGTATGCTAATAAATCAATGCTTCTTCTTGCATAATTTGCATAGGACTGTAATTCTGGTTTAGGTAGGAGTTGACATAGATGCTTCTGTAATCCCTTCTATCTCTGAGATTCTGACTCTGTGCATTCCTGGAGAAACAGCATAGCCTCAAAACTTTTGGTTTGCAAAAACAACACAGAACCTCTGGAAAGAGACATAAGACATCAAGCTTGATGTTTTAACATTAGGTTTTTTTCAACTGTGAATAATAAGTACTAGTTAATCTCAATATTGTCATCATAGAGGAGTAAAAAACCTGAAACATATTTATATCTGTTTCCTTTTGATAAATTTCTTGATGTTTTTGTGATGTGTGAAAAAGTGATAGGTTGTATTGAAGTATTCCATCTACATTTGAGAATTTCTATACCTCTGGTAAAATTCTGTTTCTCAATATAGCAAGATTTTTGTCAGAACTAATCACTCTGTCAATAGATATACTTCCAGATCCACTGGGTAGGTGTTTTAAAGAGATGAAAATGTTCAGATCCTGGGGGCTCAGTTGAAATCATTTATGATAAAAGTTTGGGAATAACCTTGAATGAGATTGCAAGATTCAAAAGTTTTATGTGTGTGTGTGTGTGTGTGTGTGTGTGTGTATGTATATATGTATGTATGTATATATGTATATATGTATGTATGTATGTATGTATATACCCTCTCTTCAGCACTCCAGTTTTTGTATTATATTGGTCATGACTTCATTACTTCATCACACTGGTTAGCAATTGTTTTATTTTTGTTTTTTATCCTATTTTCCTTTTTGTTTCAATGCCACTGTTTCTGGTTTGTTATGGGCTTCAATGATTCTTGAAAATTTTTATTTTACCATGCCTGTAAATAAGCTCTGCAATATCCCTAACAGTCATTGATGTATACTCTTAAATTATGAAATTTAACAATTATACGCATTGGAACTTCAAGAATTTTTTTCCTGGTATTAATCTGTACATTTGATCAATTACTATTTTTTTACCTGTATTTGAAAGTTCTATACTGTTTTATTATTTTTTTTCCTGCAGTATGGAATTCAGGTTTTATATTTTATCATTTTTATTGGAGACCTGAAATCTCTAAGTTAGTCATGAGTGTTCTGTCTTCAAGATCAGTTGCTTTGGCTGGTATATAATCCATATATTCTTTTAAAGCAGGTGTCTTTGCTATTCTTCTGCCAAATTGTCATACTTTTTAAAATTTTTGAGGTCCCCATCATGCAGTAAATCATTCAATCAATAAATATTAAGCACCCACCATGTGTCAGCCATTGGATCTAAGTACTAGGAATTCTGAAAGAGGCAAAAGACAGTCTCTGACCTCAAGAAGCTTACAATCTAATGAAGAAACAAGCAAATAAATATATACTAAAAAGCTACATAGGAGATAAGTAGAAAATAAATAAGAGGAAAGGCACTAGAATTAAGACAGGTTATTAAAAGTTTTACGTAGGTGATGTAATTTCAGTTGTGACTTAAAAGAAGCCAATGAAGCCAGTAGGTCAAGATGAAGAAGGGGAGAGCATTACAGACATGGATGACAGCCAGAGTAAATGCCCAGAGACAGCAGTTGGTATGTCTTATTCATGGAACAGCCAGGGGGCCAGTGTCACTGGATCAAAGGGTACATAGTGAGGAATAAAATGTAAGAGGATTGGTAAGGTAGGAGGGGATCAGGTGAGGAAACTAAGACAGATAAGTTAAACAACTTATCCAAGTTTGTACAACTAAGTGTCTCATGTAGGATGTGGACTCAGATCTTCCTAAATTCCAAGTCCAGAAGTCTATCCACTGTGCCACTAGATCCCTTTTCTATAACCCTAAAAGATCAATTTTTTCCTTACTGCAAAAAAATGTAGCTATCTTGGTTTTTATGATTCATGTCTGTCTTCAACCTCCTTGGAATAGATGATTGATAATTGAATCAAAGGGTACAAACAATTTAGTAATGTTTCATATTATTCCAAATTGGTTTGAACTCATTCACAGTTTGCCAATATTATATTAGCTTGTAAGTCTTATGTCAACTTCTCCAGCATTAACTATTTTCACCTTTTATCACATTTACCAATTCATAAACGTGAGGTAAAACCTCATAATTGTTTTAATTTGCATTTCTCTTTTTATCAGTGATTTGAAACACAGCTCTCTGACTTTGACAGATGTTAACGGTGCTCAAAGAGTTATATGACTTGCCAAAGGATGGAGCCGTAAAATTAGTTCAAATGGATTTAGGTCTTTTGAGTCTAAATCCAGAAGTCTTTGTTTGAAAGTAAAGTTCCATGGAGCATTAACAAAAATTAGAAGATATTAATCAAAAGAGAGATACAATTTACAATAACAATAAAATGTATCAAATACTTGCAATTAACCAGCAAAGACTATAGATATAGCTATAGATATAAATATCTATAGCTGTATCTCTATCTATCTATCCATCCAGATCTGTTAGATGGCAGAGTGGATAGAGTGCTGGACTTGGAATCAGGAAGACTCGTGTTCAACTTCAGCCTTGGACACTTACTAGTTGTGTGACCCTGGGTAAATTATTTAATATTGTTTGCCTCAGTTTCCTCATCAGTTAAATGAGCTGGAGAAGGAAATGGCAAACCACTCCAGTGTCTTGGCCAAGAAATCCCAAAATGGAGTCACAGAGTCAGACATGACTGAAACAACTGAACAACAACCTACACACACACACACACACACACATGCATATACACACATACATATACATATATGTGCAGAGAGAGAGGCAACAATTTTAATAATAACAAGTCAAGGTGGCAAAGATGGCAATGTTAACCAAAGTAATTTACAGATATGATGACATAGTAATCAAATTTCCAATGGGCTGTATAATTAAAATGACAACAAATTTTACATTAAGAAATTGACAAGAATATCTATGAGAATTATAAATGAGGAAAAAAAACAAGAGTGAGAATTTGTGGTGTCAGATTCTCATTTATACTTCAAAATAGTGCTTATCAAAACTGATATTAGACCTAAAATTATAACCAAAGGCCTACAATCCAGTTTTATTTGATAAATCCAAGATCAGTACGCATAAAAAAATACTCATTATTTAAAATTTTTTAATAGTGATAAGCAGTTTTTATTCAGGCAATGAAACATGAAAAAATATATTAGTACTTATTATAATAATTCCGTTTGTGTAAGTATAACTCTTACAAATATTTACCTGACATATAAAAAGGGAAATTATTGTACATATAAAATTTATGTAGATGATCATTATATACAATGCAATCCAGGTGGGAGTTAAGCAGTTTTCACTCCTCCCCTGTGGGAGGATAATCAATCATTCTTTGTGTGGCAGTCACAGGGGCACAGTGAAAGCAGAAAATAAATTCAAAAATTTATTTTATTTAAAAAAACCTGTCAGAAAATTGAATAGCAAGATGCTGAAAAATAGGATTAAATCCATATTTCACACTAAGTGAGGTCAAAGTGGGTCAATGCAATACACATTTTTTAAAAAATTAAACAATAAGAAAATGGAAGGATCTAGCTATTATAATCATGGATAAGGAAAACATTGTTACTTACTCAACAAACAGACCATATTTATAGATCTAGAGCTCCAAGACACCTTAAAAGTCACCTTGGCCAATATCTTCATTCTACAGATGAACAAAGTGATGCCCATGGAGATTGTGTCTCAGCTGATGTCACATAGATAGCAAATGGCAGAGCCAGCATTTTAACTTAGGTTCTTTGCCTTTAAAGTCAGAACCTTTTCCACTGCCCAGCACTGCCCTTGTGCATTTCATTGTCTAAAAATGAAGAGATTTTCACAAGAAAAAGTTATTTCATATGTCCTGAATAAAAAAAGAAACAAGTAGATGAAGGAAATTGCTATAGTATTTCTGTTAAACATCTTATGTCCAAAATTTGTTGAGAAATTGACAAAAACTTATACAAATTAGATCTATTCCCTTATGGAGAAAGGAAATGAATAACCTTTCTTGGAAGAAAAAGAAAAACACGAATCATCAGTAATTTCCAAAATTTGTTCAAACTTTCTAATAATCATAAAAATGCAAAATTAAACAACACCAAGATACCACCTCACATCCATTAAGTAACAAAGATATTTTAGAGACTTAAAATTTAACGTTTTTGGAAAAATGGGAATAATATTAGAATGCTGATAGAATTATGAATTGGTTTAATCTTTTTGGACAGTAATATGGCAATATACAATAATATCCTCTAAATTAGTCACACCCAGTGACCCACAACTAGGAAGGTATTTCTAAGTATGTTAGGGAAAAATTATATGTACAAAAATATCTGTAAGTTTACTCACAATAGCAAAATATTGGAAATAATTTATTACTAATGATTGGGAAAGAGCTGAACAAATGGTAGAATGTGAGTGTTATGGGATATTATTTTTGCAATAATGATGATAAACATGAAAGAAACAAAGAAATATGACATGATGGGAGCAGTATCTGATAGCCCCATTCCTTCCTTGCATCTTAAGCTAGTTTTTTATTAAAAGGTTTTTAATCTTTCTTCCATATATAACTGCCTCAGGGTACTGAGGCTCATGCCACTGATGTAGCTTCCTGGTCACCTGGTATATTTGTGTACAAAAGCAATTAAGTCATGAAAAGCTCCAGTAACTTCCTCTAGCTTTTGTCCACAGAAAAGCAACATACCTAACACACCAGCATAAGAGAGGTAAGCACAGCTGGATCAATCCTCAATGAACACCCCTTACTACTCTGTCTATCCCCTGCTGTGAACAATTCAACCTCCTTTTGTTACCTGTTAGACTATGAATGCAATACCTAGAAAAAATAGACCCAAAAGGATCAAAAGAGTGCATAACTAAATAGGATTTTTGTTATTATTTTGTTAAAATTAAATACACTTTTAAAATAAATTATTAAGGAGTTAGTAGTTTTATGTAATTTTGTAAATTTTGTAATTACACTTTCTATATTTAAATTTGAGGGAGCTAGCTGATGGTCTTTAAGTTTAGAATTTTTGTGAAATAGAATTTGGCATTGTCCCTCAGTAGTTTGAAATTAATAGAATTGCATCTGTAAATAGGAGAATTTTTGGAGAACTTCCCCTAAGAAGAAAATGCTTTTCTGTTTTACTCTCTTCTTGGGACATCTTCCATGACATATTCTACTTGGATTTTTGCTTATATGACTGGATCAAATGAATGCACACATTGTTTCTGAAATGACTTTATATCTGTTTGTTGGCTTTTAAAATATAGTCAATTTCATTTTTATGATGTTCTTCAGTGTTTGCCATGGTTAGCACCTTCTGACTCTTTTTGGAAAAAAAATATTCATGGTGTACATGTAAGTCTTCAGAATAGTCAACAAACCTTTGGATGTTTTCGTTTCTCAATTCCCAACTTTATTTTCCAATATATAATTTAGTTTTCATGATCTACTTCTGTACTCACATTCACTTAGAAGTCACTGAATATTGAAGTGTATGTTGATTTAGTTGGGAGTATCCTGTTAGGGTCTTCTTAGAATTTCTCTGCTTCTTTATCCTGTGCAATAGATGTCAATACATAAGCTATAATTATATTAATGGTATTATGTTTGCTTATATTCAGCATGAATGTTACAAGTTTAGAGGCCCACAAAATTACTTTTCTTGTTACCTTTGGGTGTAAGATGATATCAACTGTGCCAGCTCATTTATTTGCTTCTATAAGTTGACTCCTTTAACCATACTTTCAATGAATTTCTTTTTGTTATCTGGTTTTATTTGTAGTCACAATATTTCACTCCAACAAAGTCCTACTCTGATGTTCCATCAAGGTATAATTATGATGCTGAGATCTTAAAGACTATGGTAGTGAATGCTAAGTCTAGCTAGTTCAATTCAATATGTATTGCTTTTTAAAATACATTTTATTTGTCTTTTATTTTTGTGTCACTTAAATTGCCCCCTGTGTGTCTCTCAAAGAATCATCCTTTATAAAAAAAAAACAGGAAAAAGAGGAAGGTGAGGAAAAATCAGCAACATTTATCAATATCTTTTTTTGGGGCCAAGCTTAAAGTTTTTAACAATCAATTTCAATTGCTTTGTGGTTGTTATTCTTCCCATTTAAATTTTATAGCTACTGTATATATTGTTTTCTTGGCTCTACTTTCTATCAAATAAATTCTTTTAAGTTTATGTTTCTTTTCTGTATTCATCATATTCATTATTTCTTATGA
This sequence comes from Phascolarctos cinereus, assembly GCF_003287225.1. Taxonomy (NCBI): domain Eukaryota; kingdom Metazoa; phylum Chordata; class Mammalia; order Diprotodontia; family Phascolarctidae; genus Phascolarctos; species Phascolarctos cinereus. Next base: position 112,220,772 of record NW_027555958.1, on the reverse strand, counting down.
AATAGTAATCCACTCCCCATTTGAAGGAATCTACTTTAATTCCAATTTTCTGCTACCAAAAAAAGTATTGCTATAAATATCTGGATATATATGGAAACTTTCTCTTTATCAATGTACTCCATCTAGTATACATCTAATAGTAGAATCTCTGGGTCAAAGAATATGAACATTTTACCACTTACTTTGCATAATCCTAAATTGCTATCCAGAAATATTGTATCAACAAGTATTTGCCAGACACAGTGGCACAATCCATATTCTCTGCTACTGGGAGGCTGAGGCTAGCTCTTTTCTTGACCTTAGGAGTTCTGAGTTGTAGTGAACTAAAACTGTACTCTGGCGTTAATATAGTAAGCCCCCAAGAGGAATGGATGGCTCAGGGGAAGGACAACTAGCCCAGATTAAAAAAAAAAAGTAGGTCAAAACTCTGGTGCAGATCAGTGATAAGATCAGCAGATAATGAATGGCCATTGTATTTCTAGTCCTGGTAAGATAGGGAGACCTAGTGTTTAAAAAAAAAGCATTATTAAGAGTTTCTGGTATACCAGGCATTGTGCCATTAAAATTCTTAAAAATATGTTAAATGATAGAAGAGGAGCAATTCATATTAATGGAGAAAATATCCACACAAATGTGATTACAGATCACTGAGAATGTCAATATGTATGTTGTCTGTCAGTTAACAAGCTTTTGTTAAGAGCTTATTATGCCAGGCCCTGTGCAAATGCTGAGGACACAAAGAAAAGCAAAAGACAATCTGTGGCATCAAGAAGTGTGAAGATAATTTTGGTACCCCTATTCAATTTAATCAGTATTTATTCAATTCATTGTAGTCTAATGGGTGTCAAGGATTGTGTTAGGTAGGATAAAGTTGATTTAGTTAATTATAATGGAAGTTATGTAGGTTAGAATTAACCATACTTTGATAATTTAATTAATTTATTCCTGTATTACATGAATACATTATATTAATAAACATATTACATATTATAACTTATTAATTTATTTTATAAATAATAATACTATGTGTTGATGAATATATCACTTAGATTTGGTTATAGGATAGATTTAAATTTTATAGATCCATATTTTGTTAATGAAACATATAGTAATAGAGATAGAGAGTTGCTGTATTAGCACTACCCTGCCTCAGAGAACAATGCTCAAAAAAACACTTTCCCTGAAATTCTCTGTTCTTTCATGGCTATTGTTCATTACTGCTAATGAAAAGTCCTGAGTCTCGGTGACCAAACACTGATAAAGCACTGGGGTTTGATAAACATTTCCTTTGACCAATCACAAGATTTCCCAATTTCTGGAATTAACCAATCATGAATTGTACTACCTCATTCTATTTTTAATAACTTCTCAATGCCAATAAAAAGGACTAGAGTCCCAGCAGAGAAATTCTTGACCACAAGGAATGTCTTGGATCCAATTGTTTAGGGACCACTGGTCTCCCTAATAAATTGGCATCTGTTTGGAGCTCTGCCTCAGTTGCCTTTGCTGCAGATTGAGGACCCACAGAGCTCACATTCTAATGGGGAACACAACATATAAATAAATAGATAATCACAGAGAGAAAGATACTAGCAACTGGGGGTGGAGAAGGATGAGGACTTAAGGAAAGGCCTCCAGTAGAAGGGTGAGATTTGAATTGGGTCTGAAAGTAATTAATGGAAACTAATGTATGAAAGTAAAGGCATTCCAGGCATGGAGGACATTTAGTGCAAAGTCCTATATAGACAGAAGTTGGAGTGTCTTGAAGGGGGAATAACATATAGGCCACTGTAGCTAAATCATAAAACATGTGAAGGGGAAGAAAGGGTGAGGAGATTATAGAAGTAGGAAGGGACTAGATCATAAAAAACTTTAAATGACAAACAGGACTTTGTATTTGATTCTGGAGGTAGTAAGAAGCCCTTGGAATTTGTTGGAGCCAAATAGTCAGACCTATACCTAAGAAAATCACTTTGATGGAGGATGGATTGGAGTAGGAAAGGAACTGAGTCAAAGAGACTAATTAGAAAGCTACTACAATAGTGTAGATGAGAGGTGATAAAAACCTTTACTAGGGTGGTGGCTGAGTATAAAAAAAGGAGATGTACATACAACAGGTGTGAAGCTAGAAATGACAACATTTGGCAACAAATTAGATATGTGGAGTGAATGGAGAGGATAAGTCAAGGATGACAGGAGGTTGTGAGTTTGTGTGACTGGAGGGATGGTGATGAACTTTGTAGTAATAGGAAGTTCCAAAGAGGAGAGGTTTTAGGGGAAAAGATAATTAATTTTGTTTTGCCTTAAAGATTCCTCCAGGATAACCACTTTGAGATGTACAAAAGTCAGTTGGAGATGATCTATAGTGCAGGAAAAAGACTAGGGCTAGATAGACAAAATAGATGGATAGATAGATCAATTTCTATAGTTGGCAGTTGCATCTTAACAGCTAATGAGATCAGCAAGTGAAATAGTACAGTGTGAAAAGATAAGGGGCCTAGAACAAAACCTTGGGGTAACACTCTGGTTTAGTTGTGACAATGATGAAGAACCGCAAAGAAGACTGGGAAGAAGCGGTCATATAGATAGGAGGAAAACCAGAAGAGAGTAATATCATGGAAACTAAGAATATTGAGAAATTCGATATAAAAACAAAATAGTAAAAATCATTTGAAAAAAATGAGTGAGTTGAAGATATGGGAAGTTAAGATATTTGAGGCAATATTTATATGTATTTTGAAGACACTTCCCCCCCCCCCCCGAAACCCCACATTTGAGGGCAGGAGTTGGGGAGGAGAAAATGTCTTTGAGTCAGGTACTCAACTAAGTGAAAAAGTTTGAAAAAGTATGTGTGGGGTGAGGGGAAAAGGCAGCAGTGTAAGTAGATAAAAGCCACCAGGATCTGGATTGGGTGCTAAATTTGGATGGCTTGGACGTCAAAGCAGTACAGACACTGAGTGTTAGCTGTAGAGAGAGAGTTCGGAAATAATATTTGTGAGCAAGGAGTATTTTAACTCTCCCTTCATGACAAAGTCAAGGGTAAGAGAATAAGTATGGTCAGTATTGTAAAGAGTACAAGAGAAGAGAAGCAGTGTCGTTGTGAGGAAGCCAGACAAGGATTGTTCTGGTAAATGTTTATTAACCAGCTCTCCAGAAACCAGGACATATTTTAAAGTTTAGTTTGTATTATTAATATTTTTTTCATTCTTAACAAAATAAACACAAATATAATAAAATATAGATAGCATTATATTTTAAAATTATCAGTATATGGTTCAGGGATATTTACGTATGGAACAATGACCCTGTTTTTATTTGAGTTTGATACCACTTACCTAGAAAATAAACAAAATAAATTAAGCTATGATTTGTAGCACTTGCTAATTGCTAAGGTGTAAATGCTCACACTTCAAACTAACTATTAAATATATAGCTATTTTAACTATTTAACTATTTTAAATTTCAAACAAATTTTATCATCAACTCTAATAGCCATTACCACTGGCCCCATTGTACTTTAGAACTAGATCTCAGTGTGTACCAGGAGATAGAAGCAGTGAGAAAGGAAGAAGCTTAAGATGCAAATAAGTTTGTTAATTATGGAATAGGAATTCCAGAGGACACAGTGGAAGGGACAGGCAGACTCAGAATAAAACAATGTAAGAGGATGGGGTAGAGTTTAGATAGATGGGAGTAAGAAGCAGGCAGTTGGATAGAGTGGCGTTTGTACATTTTTTCAGCATGCTACATATGGAGATGGAAAGGATGGAAAATTACATTAAAATAGGAGTTTTTGCTGCAATGTTTGAGAAAGTTTCTTCCTACTCTGCCAGCTCAAATTTTCAATCAGTTTTCATATAAAGTATACATACTAGCACATTTTAGTCTTTTAAATAGTTTTACCCTTACTCAGTCTCTTCAGAAATTAGTGAGCTGTATAGCAGCGACTCTATATAGTATTATAGACACACTTTTTCTATGATGTCACAGAAATCCCTTTATCCTGACAGTAACTTCTTCTCTGAAACCCCTTCTTTGATTGGGTGGTCCACACCCCCCAAGCCCCCTACCCCCACTCAGAACCTCCATTTTGAAGAAAACACCCAGACCAGTCATGTCTTCATCTCTCTCCTGGACATATTCCTGACTCTATACTGGATTTTTTTTTAACATGTCACATAAACCTCCTCACCCTGGTAGCACCCTCTACCCCTGAAGCCCCTTCTTCTTACTGGGTGACTCCATCTAGAGCCTTCATTTTAAGGAAAATGCTTGGGCTAGCCATATCTTTCTCACCATGATGAACTCTTTATTCTCCATGATTTGTGACCATAGCCCTAAGCAGGACCCTTTGCTCTTTTTAGTTTCCTTTTATGTTATCTTCCCCTGTGGGACCTAAAGTTCAATTTTTAAAATATATTTTAGTTATTTCATTAAATGATTCCCATTTACTTAGAATTTTGAGTTCCAAATTGTCTCCTTCCCTTCCACCCTCCCCCTACCTATTGAGAAGGCAAGCAATAAGATGTCAGTGATACATGTGAAATCATGCAAAATGGATGTCCATATTTATCATGTTGCAAAACAAAACACACACACACAAAGAAAAGAAAAATAAAAGTAAAAAAACCCCCTAAGCTTCAAGTGGCATTCAGAATTTCTAAGTTCTCTCTCTGGAGGTCCTTTGGAATTGTCTTGGATCATTGTCTTGATAAGAGCAGCTAAAGTCTTTCATAGTTAATCATAATTACAATATTACTATTACTGTGGACAATGTTCTCCTGGTTCTACTCACTTCACTCTGAATCAGTACATATAAGTCTTCTGTTTTTTTTTAAATCATCCTGCTTATCATTTCTTATAGCATAGTAGTATTATATCACAATCATATATGACAACTTGTTCAGTCATTCCCCAGTTGATGGGCATCCCCTCAGTTTTCAATTCTTTGTCATCACAAAAAAAGAGGTGCTATAAATATTTTTGTACATATATGTCCTTTTCCCTTTTCTTTGATCTCTTTGGCATACAGACCTGGTAGTGGTAACACTGAGTCAATGGGTATGCACAGTTTTATAGCCCTTTGGGCATAGTTCCAAATTGTTTTCCAGAATGGTTGGACTGGTTCACAACTCTACCATCCAATCATTAGTGTCTCAATTTTTCCATATGCCTTCCAGTATTTGTCATTTTCCTTTTCTGGTATGTTAGTCAATCTGATAGGTATGAGGTGGTATCTCAGAGTTGTTTTAATTTGCATTTTTCTAATCAATAGTGATTTAGAGCATTTTTTTTCAGATGAGTATAGACAGCTTTGATTTCTTCTGAGAACTTACTGTTTGTCTCTTTTAACCATGTATCAAGTGGGGAATTGCTCTTGTTTTTATAAATTTGGCTTAATTCCCTGTATATTTGAGAAAGGAGGCCTTTATCAGAGAAATTTGCTGTAAATGTTTACAGTTTCCTGTTTTCCTCCTAATTTTAACTTCATTAGCTTTATTTGTGCAAAAACTTGTTAATTTCAGGTAATCAAAATTATCTATTTTGTGTTCTGTTATCCTCTATCTCTTATTTGGTCATAAACTCTTCCCTTGTCCATATATCTAACAGGTATCTTTTTTCCATGCTCCCCTAGTTTACTTATGATATCAGCCTTTATGCCCAAATCATTTATTAATTTTCACCTTATCTTTGGTGTGAAATATTGGTCTATGCCTAATTTCTTCCGAAGTGCTTTCCAGTTTCTCCAGTAATTTTTGTCAAATGGTGAGTTCTTAGCACCAAAAATTGATTCTTTGGATTTATCAAACACTAGAATGTCACGTTCATTTTCTACTATGTTTAGTGTATTTAGTCTATTCCACTGATCTACCACTTTATTTCTTAGCCAGTACCAGATTGTTTCAATGATTGTTGTTCAGTCATTCATTTGTGTCCAACTGTTTGTGACCCCAAGGACCATACTCATGGTTTTTGTTGTTGTTTTGACAAAGATACTGGAGTGATTTGCCATTTCTGTCTCCAGTGGACTAGGACAAAAAGAAGTTAAGTGACTTGCCCAGGGTCACACAAGCTAGTAAATATCTGAAGCTAGATTTGAACTCAGGTCTTTCTGACTCCAGACCCAGCACTCTATCCACTAACCCACCTCACTGCCTTTTGTTTTCACTTTGTAATCTAGTATAAAATCTGGTATTGTTAAACCACCTTCCTTCATATTTTTTTTCCATCAATTCCTTTGATATTCTTGATTTTTTGCCCTTCCAGATGAATTTTATTATTTTTTTCTAGCTTTATAAAATAATTATTTGGAATTTAATTGGTATGGCAGTAAGTAAATTAACTTAGGTAGAACTGTCATTCTTATTATATTGCTAGACCTACCCAGGAGCAATTAACATATCTCCAGTTGTTTTGGTTTGTCTTTATTATAGTGAAAAGTGTTTGCTAATTATATTCATATAGTCCCTGGGTTTGTCTTGGCAGGTAGCCCCTAATCTTCTTGTGAGCAGACACTGTCTTCTTTCTGTTTGTATTTGTAATCTAAGGCCTAGCATAGTGCCTGACACATGATAAGCTCTTAATAAATGCTTACTGATATGACTTGACTGGACTTGTCTTGCCTTATGCTAATTGTTAACTCTTATTTCTTAGTGTTACAAATTCCACTTAAAACAGAAAAAAAAAGTTCAGCAACAATGGAATGGGTTTAATATAAGGGGGTAAGAGTATGCTAATCATTGAGGAGTCAGCAGCATTGGTTGGAGAGAGGTCTGTTGAGGGAGGCAAGTGACTATTTGAGGTCTTCCCTCAAGGACCTAGTGTACGGCAGGAGGTTGTGTGTCCTGTGAGGCTTTAAGAGGCCATATAGAGCTGTCCAGTTTTTCTAGTATGTCAATTTCGTCAGTTTTGGACAAAGATGGCACATTAAGAACACCAAGAACTAAATTACTGTGTGCAGATGGTCTAAGAACTGTGGGATTCTTGGTACTTTCTGTACTCTTTTCTCCAATTCACCGAGTAAGCCACAAGGAATTTAGTGCCATTTTGTATTTTGGTGGGTTTCGTCGATCGCTAGGCACAAAAATATGTTTGTGGCTAATCTATCAGTGATGACCCTAGACACAGTCTATAACGGGCCTCATACTTCAAATCTTTGGGAAGCATTGTGGAACAAAGAAAAGTGTGCTGCTTTTGGAGTCAAAAGTGTATGACTTCAAATCCTGTCTCTGAGGCTTACCAGTGTGACCTTAGAAAGCTACTTAATTGCCCTGGGCCTCAGTTTCCTCATCGGTGATATGAGAGGGGTGGACTACATGACCTTTGAGCTTCTTTTTAGCTCTATATCCATGATCCAATGATCCTTTCCATCTTGGGAAAACTTGCAAGAGATTGTGCTTTGGTCCTATAGCCTTTGAGTGCTTAAGGTCACCTCTAAGTCATGAAGGAACATTAAAGTAGGAATGTTCTGGAAGCATGAAATACACAAAGAATTTAAAACTAAAAATTTCCAACAAAATGTTTCAGCAGATGAAATCCCAGAGGGAGAAAGTTGTTTTATTCAATGAATTTGTAGGGTCAACATCTCAGTGCCTTCGTTCTGTGGTATGAGTAGCCAGGGTTACTTTAAGTCAAATGCAGAAATTCAATATTGGAATGTGGTTTTCAGAAGTGCGACTGTGTAACTAGAAGGGGAACATTCCAACCCAGGAGTGACTCTGATATCCTCCAGAGGAATCACAGTCCTTTCACATCCCCAAGTTTTTAATAAGTCAGGAAATGGTAAGGGGCTATTGGAACAGTAGGGAGCCAAATGTAGAACCCTTGATAGGGCTAATGCAATGGAGACTTGTGAAAAGTTGTACACAGCAAAGCCGAAATGAGAAGTAGCACAGGGGATCAGAGCCACAGAGAAATCTTAGGTCAAAAGAAACTTCTGTGGCATTAGGGCAAAAAGAAAGTAAACTTTTCCAGACTATCAAGATGGCAAAGAAAGTGATACATTGAAAATACTTAGGATTTTAGAACTGGAAAGGGCCTTAAAAGTCCCTTAGCAAAAATGCATTGATCTGTTGATCTAATCGAACCTTCTTATCTCACAGATGAGTAAACTGAGGTGCAGGTAGGGTAATAAATTACTTCCTAGAGTCACAGAGTTGGCTGGTGGTATAGATGGGCTTGCATCTCAGGTCTTCTGATTCTTAGTTCAGTGTTTTTGCTGTGGAACCACCCACAGATATGTAGATACATAATACATGGATACATTTTACTAGGAAAAGAGATTTTTGATTCAAAGTGGTGGAAGAAGGTCAGAGTAGAATAAGGTCAAGTTTTCAAATTCAAGATTGGATGCTATGTGTTAAAATGCAAATGTAGGAATATAATTCAATCGTTTTGAAGTAGATTAACCAAATGATACTGGGTAGTTATTCGAATGGTGTTGTTCAGTTGCAGTCATGTTTGATTCTTCATGACCCTATTTAGGGTTTGTCTTGGCAAAGATACTTGAGTGGTTCACCATTTCCTTCTCCAGTTCATTTTATAGATGAGGAAACTGAGGCAAACAGGATTAAGTGACTTGCCCAGGGTCACACAGCTAGTAAGTGTCTGAGGCCAGATTTTAACTCAAGTCTTCCTGACTCCATGCCAGATGCTCTATCCATTGTGCACCTAGCTTTCCAGTTATTTGAATATATATTGGAGAAAGAAAGAAAGAAAGAAAGAAAGAAGAAAGAAAAAAGAAAAGAAAGAAAGAAAGAAAGAAAGAAAGAAAGAAAGAAAGAAAGAAAGAAAGAAAGAAAGAAAGAAAGAAAGAAAGAAAGAAGGAAAGAAATTTGAATATATATTGGAGAAAGAAAGAAAAGGAAAGAAAGAAAGAGAAAGAAAGAAAGAAAGAAAGGTAGGAAGGAAGGAAGGAAGGAAGGAAGGAAGGGAAGGAAGGAGGGAAGGAAGGAAGGAAGAGAAGAAATCACATAATGCCACTTAATGGCTATGGAAGTTGTTGGCTCATTTTAAATTAACAGAGAATTGTTTCATCTGCTTCCAGGATTACCTAATCATACCCACAATGCAGATCAAAAGGTTCTGATTAAAAACTGATAAATATCTATAGTTAGTCTCTTGTCTATATCTTCCCAAGTAAATAGGACAGTCTCTAAGCTTTCAAGTTTGGTTGCCAGCAACCTATAACTATAGAGTGCAGCTATGCAGACTTTCTGGAGCCCTAAAGTTACCTCTACTTCTTTCTTGTACCTTCTCTCAGGTACAATGACTGTGGAGAACATTATCCCTTAATTCTTTATCATAGGACAAATAACACTTTGAGAGTCATTCCTGAAATTCAAAGGATGTACTTTCTCTGATTCAACTGACTAAAAGAAACCATTGTCTTAGTAAGCAATCTATGTAGGATTTTATCTTGAGAAATATTGGAGAACTATCAATCATCAAAACATAATGCAACTATATTACAGGGAAGAATTTGGAAAAATATTGAAGCTGAAGTAGTCAAAAATAATAGGAGACTTGTTATCAGCTCAACTGAGAATAGAAAAGAATGCTGAAAAATGGATTAAGAGCACCATCTTCAACATAATGATAATAGCTAGCATTTATATAATTCTTTAAAGCTTACAAAGTGGTTTGCTTAAGTTATGTCATTTGATTTTCATAATCCTGTGAGGTGGGTGCTATAATCATCCCCATTGTACAGATGAGGAAACCAAAGGAGAGAAATTAGTGATTTGCTCACACAGTGAGTAAGTATCTGAGGGGAGTATTCAAATACAGCAATTCCTGACTTTAAGTTCAGTATTCTATCTACAGCTATCATGGAGCCACCAGGCAGATGGAATATGGTGGGTGACCTGAATAAAAATCGTTTCAGTTGTGTCTGATTCTTCATGACCCCATTTAGGGTTTTCCTGGAAAAGGTGCTAAAGTGGTTTGTCATTTTCTTCTCTAGCTCATTTTGCAGATGAGGAAAATGAGTTTGAATTATGGTTCTGACCCTTACAATATGACCATGAGTAACCTCTCCATGTCTGTTTCCTTATCTGTAGAACACGAATAACAATATACAACTTAACTCACAAGTTTGTTGTGTGGAAAGCAATTTTAACCTTAGAGTAATATATATGCATATATACATATTTATGTACACACATATATACATATATACGTATGTGTGTATATAGTATATATGTTCAGAATAATACTTATATTAATATGTACATATAGTAACAATATACACATGTGTAACACACACATATATGTATAGATGTGTGTTTACTATTGTTATGATTAATCTTAATGGGAGAAAACTAAAGTAGACCCTCTCTGCCAATCCTAGGTAATTCATATGCCTGTGGTCCTTCAGAGACCATGTTCTTCACTTCTGTTCTCAAATACTTTAGAGAACATTCCTATAGGCATTTCATGTCATATCCTCTGAGAACAAGATATCATGGTAAGCAAATCAGAGGAGAAATACTCCTGGGTAGTCTAGTTCATGTGCCCCAAAAGGGCTCTTAATATGCATATGTAGAAACTCTACTTAAGGCTGGCAATGACTAGAATATAGTGAAGAAAATGAAAGATTTTCAAAGCATAGGGAGCATTGTATCAGCTACTCTGTGTTCATATTTTCAACAGATTTTTTGAGACTGTGTCTGTTACAAGGGTTGTGCAGTGGTTGAGAGGGTGTGGTACTGTTCCTCTTTGGGATCATACAGAGGCCAAGTAGGATGGTACTACTGCTGCTGGAGTGGATACCCTATGGTCCCCAGGGATCTTGATAGCCTTATATGAAAGCAGAGAATGTGGCTTAGAGATGTGATATAATTTAACAGAATCATGAAGTGTTTAAGTTTGAAAGGATCTAATCTATCCTCCCACTCAATGAAGAACTACATTCTGGACTGTTGGTTATCTAGCCTCTGTTACAACTCAATACTCCTGAAAACCTCAAACCCCCCCCCAATTTTGTTTTCAAACAGTTCCAGTTACGAAGTTTCTTCCTTTTGTCAAACTGAAATTTACTTCCCTATAACTTCCATTCATGAGTGTAAGTTCTGTCCCCTAGAGGAACATTAAATACATTGAATTCTTCTTCCATATGACTTCCAAATTATTCAAGATTTCTACTAAGTCTCTCCTAAGTATTTTCTTTCCCACAGAAACATTTCTAGTTATTTAAATGGTTTCTCATATGACATTCTTAGAGTTCTGGTCTTCTTACTTTCTTCTGTGCCCTCCACAATCCAGCTGTACTGGTCTTCTTACTGTTCTGTTTACAAAACACTCCATCTATCATCTCTGTGCCTTTGCACTGACCATGCCCCATACTAGATTGCTTTCCTTAACCATTTATGACTCTCAGAGTTGCTGATTTCCTTCAAGATTCAGCTCAAGTAGCACTTTATGTAGGAGACCTTTCTTGGTTCTCATCCTTCCACAACTACGTCCATCATGGTACAACACAACATTACCTTATGTTTAGTTTGTACCTACATATGTATATGTTCTCTCCTCCTTTAGAATGTAAGCCTCTTGGGGGCAGGATTTGTTTTATCTATCTTTGTATCTCCAGTGCTTTATATAATGCCTAGAACATAGTTAGTACTTAATAAATCCAGTGTAGAGTTTATTGGGATAATCACAGTCTCTTATTCTGAACAGACTTCTATTAACGTGATCTAAGATTGCTTTCCACCACCAGAAAGAAGAGAAGAGAAGAGAAGAGAAGAGAAGAGAAGAGAAGAGAAGAGAAGATTAGAGAAGACAAGAGAAGACAAGAGAAGACGAGAGAAGACAAGAGAAGAGAAAAGAAAAAAGATCCTACTACAATAGCTTACTTTAGAGTGGAGGTGATCCTAGGTTGTCCAAGGCTGTGCCAGAGGATTAAAAGCTCTAGCCAATCTTGGCAAATTGGAAAGAACTTGAGTATATATGAATGTGCTACTGGGTGGTTATTAAGTGATCTAACAGGGGTGTCTGTTGTATAAGGACCAGCCTGAATGAATTAAATTCAAAGAAGATCATCACAGGGTGACACTTTATTTGGCTTCAACAACTCTAAGAGGTCACTTACTCAAGTTGTTGAGGAGTTGCAATCTAGAAATCCTATCCCTGGGGGAAAAAGAAAAAAAAAAGAAACAACATATGAATTCTTAAAGTATTGAAATTTCCATCAAGTTGTATTAGCATTATTATGTATTTTTATTTGTAAATTTTATCTTTTCTCATTTGTACTTTCTGTTTTTACATCACTACCATTTCTGAATCTATCCTTCTCACTCCCCTACCCATCTTTTGTAAGAAAGCTTTCAAAAAGAGAGAGGGAAGAAGCTGTTATAACTAACTAACACAGAGACTATGTCTGACAATAAACTGAATATTTGATGCTGGTACCTCTGTAATGGCCAGAAGGAGATGTATTTTCAAAAATTAAGGAGTCATTTGATCATTATAATTAGCATCCAGCATTTTTGTTTTTGTTTTTTGTTTTGTTTATACTGTTGCAGTTATTGTGTATTTTGTTCACCTGTATCTACTTACTTCACCCGGCAGTTCAAATAGGCTGCTCTGAATTTTTCATATTCATTGTTTCTTGTAGCACAGTAATTAATCAATCTATAAGTATTCGTTAAGTGCCAATTATCTGCCATTACATTAATGTATCACAATTTGTTTAGCCAATCTAATCAATGGACACTTTCTTTATAATTCTCTGCTACTGAAAAAAAGAACACTAAATTGCATTAGCTTTTGTGGTAGTTATATCAGCTACCAGCTCATATTGAATTGGCAGTTAGCTAAACCTCATAAATCATTTTCATTCGTGTCTCCTTCATTCAGTTAATTCTTTAAATATGAGTTCAGGACTTTACACATCTTTATTAAATTTAATCTTGTTAGATTCAGTCTAATATTCTAGCCTACCAAATACCAAAGTCTTTTCAGGGTCTAATTTTGTATTTTTTAAACTATTACTAAAGTATTACTATTATCCAACATATTACCCACAAGTTAAACCATCCAACCGTTTCCTAGAATACCTTTCATGTTTTCATTCAAATCATTGAAAATATGAGCAAATATGCTACTAAAAGTCCTTCTCCAGGTTGACAGCAATCAATAGGTTGTTCAGCAAATTATAATATGGTATTATTCATATCACATCTCTCCACATTGTCTAAAAGAATATTACAGATATATTATGGTGCTTAAAACCCAGACATTCTGATTCCTTAAATTTAGTAGCTCATCTTTGTTAACATGACACCACCTGTCCAAGTACTAGTATTATTCTGTCTTCTTTCTTGTCTTCCACACTACTCTCTGGTTTCCTCGCATTATTACTTGATAAGGTAGACACAGGTTTAAGAATGTCTTCTATATATCTAGGAGTGAATAAAACTTAAGCTCCATTAGCTCAGGGACTGTTTCTTATAGAAACTTCATTTTTACTATAGCATAGCACTCTGCACACAATAGGTATTTAACAAATATTTGTTAAAATGGAATGGTGTATGAGATTGAGAAGAGACAGCTATTCCCTAGTATAATCGATGTGTTTCTCAGATATGAGTAGGATAACATTCTATCAATAGAGATTTGTATAAAAGTACTATTTAGTTCCTGGAATACATTTTCATATCACACATAAAATCCTATTTACCTGGCTACGGGACTTGAAATGATTTATTCAGTAGTGCCCTATTGAAAGTAGTTTTGTCTATCTGATATATCTAAGTCAATATAATCAAACTTGGGGAGATGAGGCAATGTAGCAGGAGAAGTCTACTGAGAGTCAACTGATCTGGGACTGGATCCCATGTCTGCTGCTGATTGAGCTAGGCTTTCTGAGACTTATTTTCTCTTCTAACACAAGGTTAACACTATCTTTTCTTGCTATGCATCAAAGGGATGGTGTGAAAGAAGGAAACAATAATTTATTAACACCTGCTGTTTTTGTTGAGTTATTTCAGCTGTGTCTGACTCTCCCTGACCTCATCTGGAGTTTTCTTGGCAAAGATAATGGAGTGGTTTGCCATTTCCTTCTCCAGCTCATTTTACAGAAGATGAACTGAGGCAAACAGGGTTAAGTGACTTGCCCAGGGTCACACAGCTAATAAGTGTCTGAAGTCAGATTTGAAGTCCTCCTGACTCCAGGGCCAGTGCTCTATCAACTGTGCTACCTAGCTGCCCTATTAAGCATCTACCACATACATACCAAATACTATGACAAGTGTTTTGCAAATATTATTTCATTTGAGCCTCGCAACAACCCTGGGAAATAGGTTATTCCCAGTTTACAGTTGGGGAAACTGAGATGATCAGAAGGTAAGTGACTTTCCCAGCTAGTAAGTGTCTAAGGTTGAATTTGAATTCAAGTCTTGGTTGAATGATATATTATGATGACGTATGCTCTTGGGGGCCTGCACTGCCACGGCTTCCCTGTGCTCAGTAGAAATACCTCTGGACTCCTAGGGAAAATTTAACATTGTTCTTTCAAAATCATTCCTAATGGCTTATAGCAAAACAATCACCAAAAAATCTAAATAGCCAAATTATGGTTGTTCTTTTACATTTCAAATTTTAAACAAACAGAAAACAATGAACAAAACTCAAATTTTTCATCATAGTTGTTAAGCCATCCTAATGTAACCAGGATTTGTCACATGCTTAGCTCACCTAAGATGGAAACACTCATGTGGAAGATCCCAGGGACCAGCTTCTTTGAGAAGTTCTGTATTCCTCTACCATGTGGGTGGGAATAGGCTCTTTCCATTGATCGTGTAGTAAGAACTGTTTGTGTTTTTAAAACTGCAGGAGTGGGACAGCCTCACTTTCTCTTCCCAGTGGCATCTAGGGTGATGGCTTACAGTGTGAGCACCATGCAATAAAACTGAGAGGTTAGGGAAAGGGCTCCTTCATTTTTCCCTTAGGCCCTGTGTTCCTGGAAATAGGGTTGAGATTTTGGTCTGTTTCCTTTGTCTTTTTCAGATCTAAGTGAAGGAAGTAGAATCCTCAGACCTAGGAGCTCAAGGCATAATGACCTTGGAGCCAGGATTCCAGGCCAAATGCCACCAGCTCATCAGGATAGTCTTAACAATCCAGGATGCTATGCCATGAAGCCACTTTGTACTTTGAACTTATTGGGACTAATGCTGTATAGGAACTGAGCTAAACTGTGAACCTAATCACCCTTCCATCCCCAAAGACTGAGGTGGTATATGGGGCATTATTCAATATAATAAACATTTCTTAAGCACATACTATGTGTTGGGCACCATGTTAAGCACTATGTTGTACAACTAGCTCAGCTCACCACAAGAGCAAGGATCCTATACTAACTCTCAAGGGATAAGGCCAGCTTAACCTTCTATCTCGAATGCGCATTGATGAGGCGGGAGACAAGATGGAAGCAACTCCATTTAATTTTAACAAAGCATTCACTTAAGTAGTAAAGTAACAGGAACTTCTCAAGTTGCAATGAGGTAGAGCTAATGCTGTGCTAAGGACAATGCATGCAGCTTATATGACTCCAATCCCAGATAAACTGCTAATGACCATACAATAACTAGGGGAGTTAAAGATTGTTAAAGATCCATAGAATGGAGTACCGAACCAGGCGACCTTTGCTCATAGATCAGTCACCCGAGAGGGGCCTCTGCCCATCAGTGAGACCTCATGAACAGCCTGTGGCCCTCTACATCCTTACAGATCCCTAACAGCACTAGAGTTGCAAATAAAAAAAGAAGAATGATCCCTGTTCTCAAGAAGCTTACAATCTAATGGAGGGAAACAACACACAAAAGGAGGCAAGACCAGAGTAGGAGAGAAGGATGCTAGGGGCCATTTTGTTTCATAGAGTTAAAAACAGGAAGAGCGGCACATGAAGAGTAGTGAGTCAGAAGTCCAGTTTCTGCCCTCTATAAAGGGAGACACTGGAAAGAGTTTGGTACTCCACTATCCAGCTCTCCAATCAGAGAGGGGAGGAGGGTCGAGGAGGTGGGAGCAATCAACATTTGAATGAGTTGTTGTTGTTTGTCCCTCGATTTCAAAAAGGAACAATGACATCATCGGGGGAGGGGAAATACTTGTATGTTTGCTTTTGCTCTACTGTTGAAGCAAATAGTTCTTTTAAAAAAGCTAATCTATTTAGTGGTTAGATGGACTTGAAATGGTAGGGACCCTTAAATCTTGGGGAACACAATTTGTGGTGGCTTGAGACAATGATAGAGATAAAGAGACACTCCCAAACCCCCTTAAAGGTACTGGGGAACTCTGGGAGAGAATTGAAATGTGACATACGTGGCTCTTAGGCAGTGAGGACTATAGAAATCATTGTTAATACTATAATGTCAGGGCTCTGCTATTTATTCTCTCACTCATGAGGACTTCTGATTAAGGTGAGATTAGTAAAACTGTGTAGGCCCTAAAACAATAAAAGGACTGAGACCAGCTAGTTCTTCTGCATTATCCTTGTAATTTAGGGTCTTCAACTTAACTTATTTGTTTTTCTGGGCTAGGCCTGAGTCCAGTCCCTTGGTAGTTAATTTTGAAACTAGAACAAAAATAAGAGTTTGTAGGTTAATCAGCAGTTAACAAGAAGGATTTACTTAGCCAGGATGGGGAAAGGATATTCAATAAGAGTCATTGCAGACAGCTTGAGTTGATGCATTGTCTGAGTTAACCATCATGATCCTCCAGCTGGGCATCACAACACCCTCTTAGGTCCTTGTGGTTATAATCAGGCATTGAGAAAATGACAACAGGCCAACCCACTAGTCCACTAAGCCAACCAAAACTCAAGGAATGTCTCAAAACCTTTTAAGGTAAAACTAGTCTAACTTTCACAAAAGAGGAGGTTAGCATATTGTTCCTATTTTGTGAACCTCTGAAGGAAAGTTTCATAAAAAATAAATGTGGATTCCTATGTTGTGGGGGAAAAAAAGCCCACAAAACCCCCAAGAAATTGGATATCCAAATAAAATCAAGAAATATATAAATTATGTCGGTGTTAATATTTCTCTTCTCAACATGACACTAATTTGGAAGCCTTCAATAAATTAAATATGATTAGGCTTCTTTAAGATGTAAGGATATTTTAATAGCAATCAGTCTTGAGAACAGAAGGATTATAACTGCTCTAATATTTAACTGATGACATAAAATTTATAAATGATAAAAATAGAGATGGATAGCTAACACACTGGATGACAAATCCAGTATCCAAAAAGGTCTTGATAGACTGGAACACTGGATTCAATTTAACAGGATGAGAGTTAATTTGTGATAATATAAGGTCCTGCATCTAGATTAAAAAAAAACCACAACAACAAAAAATAAGATGGGGGAACTGTGGTTAGACAAAAGGTCATCTGTGGAAGGCCAAGCTTAAGAGGCAACAGTTATAATGTGGTAGACCAAACAAAAGAAAATAAAAGAATACAAACCAACTAATTTGATCTTAGGCTGCAATAATGAAGGCTTAGTGTCTAGAATATGATGAGAGTCCCACTGTAACTTGCTTTGATCAGATCATCTGTAAAATCTTGTATTTAATTCTAGGTATTATATTATATTTTATATTATATTTTAGATAAGCCATTGATAAACTGCTGAGCACCCAATATGCTGACCAGGTTGGTAAAGGACCTTGAGGTCATGACATTGAGGAACACATGAAGGAATTAGGAATGGTTAAGATGGAGAAGAAAAGTCTTTGGAAGGTCATGAAAGCCATCTTTATAGAGAAGAGAAATTACATTTGTTTTTCTCTTTGACCTCAGCGGGGACAAGTAAGAAGAATTGGTACAAATTGCAGAGAGGAAAATTTATGCTTTTTATAAGGAAAAAAAAATCTGACAATTAGAGCTGTCCAAAAGTGAAATGAGTTACATTGGAAAGCAGGAAGTTCTTCCTTCACTTATGTGTGATCTTCAAGTAAAGACTAAATGACCACTTGCAGCGTGGATTCTTAGTCAGATACTGATTTTACAAAAGATAGCTTTTGGGGTCACCTTCAAATACTGAGACTGTGTAATTATGAACAAGGATAATTTTTCTTTTTATTCAGGATCACAGAATCATAGAATTCTAAAAATTTGAAGAATTCTCAATAATCATCTAGATGAACTATTCCCAAAAGGAATCCCTACTCTAATATACTTGACAAGTGGTCCCCCAGACTCTGTTTAAAGACATGCAGTGAAGGGGGACCCATTCTTTCCTGAGGCAATCCATTCCTCTTTCAGATTGCTCTAATTGTTAGGAAATATTCCCAGACATCAAGCCTAAAATTGCCTTATTGTGACAGGTATCTACCCAATACTCCTGGTTCTGCCCTCTGGAGTCTAACAGAGTAAATTGAATCTTTCTTTTACATGACAGCTCTTCAAATATTTGAGGACACCCCTCTGAACCTTTTCTTCTTCAGGCTCAACATTCCGATTTCTTCAACTGATCCTTATGAGACATGTAATCAAGGCCCTATACCATCCTTATTGCTCTTTAAGCCTACCAGTGTCCTTTTTATACTAAGATGTTCAGAAATGAGCAAAATCTACTAGATGTGTTCTAACATCATACAGTGAAACTATGACAATTTCTGAAAGTTATTCCTCTCTTAATACAGAACAAAACCACATTATCTCTGTGACTGGCACATTATACTGCTGCCTTATTAAGCCATTTGACACCTGAAACTACTCTTTAACTTGTGACCCAGATGGGATCTGACCTGCCAATTTGCAATCTGTCCAGGTCAACTGGATAAAATATAGAGAAAATCTTATTGGTAGAAAGATAAAATTACATTTGTCTGACTCTCATCCAAATTAATTTTGAATTAATTATACTGTCAACATTTGACTATGTCTTATGTTGTTTTATTAATTTTTTTCTCTACTGTTATCTCAATATTCTTGAATATGGCTTCTCATTTGTTTTCCTTTGACTCATAAATATAGGAATGATCTGAGATCTCCGTAGAGGAGTTGTGTGTCAGAAGGTGGGATTTAAACCTGTGTCTTACTAACACCATCCCAGCATTCTCTTCACTATGCTACGCTGCCTTTTGTCTTGATGTTCTTGGATAACTATATGCTGTCTGCATAGCTAGCCATATTTTGCACCTCTCTCCCAGCTTTTATAGCATTTTTTATGGCATTGGTTGAGGGCAACTTGACTCACATCTCCCACTTTGCCAGACAGTTGTGTTGGCTTAGAATTTAAGGGAACTACAGAAATATAGTTTCCTCTGTCTTCCTTCTTTGTAGGTCAGTCTTAGTACCATCTCACTTTTCTTCTCTTTTATTCTTCATAAGTTCATGCCTCATTATTACCAGAATAAGTTGGACCAGATAGCTTCTAATTCTCATATTCTGTGGTTCTGTGATATGCATATATCCATTGTTCACACTGAATGGATTTTGAACCACAAATGTCCCATGCCTTTGTAAGCAGAGACAGACAAAAGGGGCATTGAATTATTTATATCACCCTAATTTTTGAAGTGGTAGATGAGAAGAGGGGAATATAAACCATGACACCAAAGGACTGTACTCTTGTCCTATTTTACCTAATCCACGTTTCCCTTTCCTCCAGCTGGGAATAGTTATTCACAACTATATTAGTGCTTTAAGATTTGCAAAAAAAAAAATTCACAAAAAAAATGTGAGGTAGGATACTTGAAGGAAGATGAGGAAACTGGGGCTTGGAGGAACTAAGTAATTCTGAGATCTTTCTTTTTTTCAACAATGATTGATTATCACATCCTCTGACACACTGGTCCCAGAGGAAGGAGTTGAAACACACGTTAAGTGCAAAGACCTCACTCCCTGGTTATCTTTTATGACATTACTTTTTCTCATATGACCACCACATTCACAACTCATTGGTCATGGTAAGGAAGTCAGAATACTCTTTATATTGCTACTTCTAGACTCTATCTTTGTCACAATCACTCAGCATCCTCTCTTTCTTTGAGATTCACTTTAGACAAATGTATCACCCAATCCAGATACTGATGGCTATTATCTTTCAACCTCCAGAATATCCTCTCTCTTTTCTTTAATGGTTCAATTCTATAGCCATATATTGCTACTAGAAAAAACCACAGCTTTGATTATATGGATGTTTGCCAGCAAGATGATGTCTCTGGTTTTTAATATGCTATTGAGGTTTGCCATAGCTTTCCTTTGCAGGAGCAAGAGTCTTTTAATTTCGTGGCTGCAGTCACTACCTATGGTGATCTTTGAACCCAAGAATATAAAATCTGACATCATTTCCATTTCTTCTCTCTCTATTTTCCAGGAAGTGATGAGACCAGTTGCCAAGATCTCAGTCTTGTTTTGGTTTTTTATGTTAAGCTTCAAGCCTGTTTTTATACTCTCTTATTTTACCCTCATCAAGATCTGTGCTGAACATTAATTATGTGAAATTACCACATAAAATATGTTTACTATTTCTTTTTAAATAAAAAGCAATCTAGGGGCAGCTACGTGGCACAGTGGATAGAGCACCAGCTCTGAAGTCAGGAGTACCTGAGTTCAAATCCCGCCTCAGACCAAACATGTGACATTTACTAACTGTGTGACCTTGGGCAAGTCACTTAACCCCAATTGCCAAAAAAACCAAAAGCTATCTATACTTATTGTTTCTGTTTCATTCTCTTCTAAACCCACTACAATCTCTAGATTCTACCCTCACCATTGAACTGAAATTGATCTTTCCAAATTTACCAACAATCACTTAATTGTCAAATCTATTCATTTCTTCTCAGTCTTCATGTTCCTTAACTTCTCTGCAGCATTTGACACTGTTGACTATTCTCTACTTCTAGATTCTCTGTGGATTTCCATAACATTTCTCTCTCCTGTTTCCTCTCCTACCTATTTGACCAGTCCTCTATCTCCTTTGTTTATTCATAGGATCATAGATTTAGAGCAGGAAGGGACCTTAGAGGTCACCAAGTTCAACCTGCTCGTTTTCCAGATTAGGAAACTGAGACAGAGTGGGGTCAAGTGTTTTGCCTAAGGTCACACTGTCTGTGAAGGATTTGAATTTAAGCATTTCTGTCTCCAATCCCAAGCACTCTATCAACTAACCACAAAGATCTGCCCTGCTCTCTCCATTCTTTTTTCTCTATAATTTTCCCTTTGGCAATATCATCAACTTCCTTGGGTTCAGTCACCATCTCTAAGAGGATGACTTGTAGGTCTAAAAACTCAGCCCTTGTTTCTCTTCTGGTCTTCTGTCTCCCATGACTTTTTATTAGAAATTTCAAACTGTTTCTTCTTTAGGTATCTCAAATTCAGCATATCTAAAACAGAACTCATTACTTTCCCCAAAAACTCACCCACTTCCAAATTTCCCTCTTATTATGAATGCACCATCATTCTTCCAGTCACCCAAGTTTACAACCTCATTATTCTCATTTACTTCTTACTTTTATTACACCTATGTATCAAATCAGTTGCCAAATTTTGTCATTTCTATCTCCACATCATTCTCTAATATGTCCTCTCTATCTCTCTCACACAATCCACAGCCTTATTCAAGCCTTATTACTTCTCACCTTGGCTACTGCAATGTTCTCCCACTGGTCTTTCTGCCTCCAACTCTTCTTTATCCATTTCATCCTTCTCACTGTTGCCAAAGCAATTCTAATGTATAGGTCAGATCCTGTCACTCTCCTATTCAATAAAGTCCAGTGGTTCCCTATGTTCTTTAGTATTAACCAAGAACTTTTCTTTTTGGCATGTAAAACCCTTCACAAATTGGTCCCTTTCTTCTTTGCCAGTCTTTGTACATATTATTCCTCTTCCCCTACTCTGAGCTTCAGATATTACTGTTCTATACATTTGACATTCTATCTCTTATCTCAATTGCATTTCACTGATTGTCTATAACATAATGTTCTCCTTCCTTGCCTCCACTTCCTAAGAATCTTTAGTGCTCAGGTATTACCTTCTATATGAAACCTTTCCTGGTCCCCCAACCTGATCTCCCTTGCCAAATTACCTTATATTCATATTCATTCTGTATATATTCCGTACCTGTGTACATACATATATACATATATTAATGTTGTTTTCCCCATACTCTTTATGGGTAAGGGAACATTTCATTTTTCCTTTGCATTCCAAGTGCTCAGCATAGTGTTTTAGAGCCTGGTCAAAGATGATTAATAAATATCTGTTATTAATTGAGTCAAAAGATTTGGAGTTGCAAGGAACTTTGTTCCTCTTTAACAATGAATCCTCCTCTTCTTTTGCCTTTCAGCTATTCACCTACCCTTTGCTGGGGTTTAGGAGGTTTCTGGTATTAGAAAATACCTATTTCCTTACTTGTTTCCCCTCAGGTGAATGTTACAAGCCAAAGGAGATTGGATATCAATGTAAACTCAGCCATGCAGAAATAGGCATGTTCATAGAGAGATGAAAACGGTTTCCCATCTGAATTTGCCATAGTGAATCTGTGTTGACACTAGTTTGAGCAAGACCCCTGAAAGTATACAAGCTTCTGGCCAAATGTGTTGAAAAATATATGTCAGTTCTGGAAAGCACATTTCCCAGAAACAATATGGTCCTCCTGTAAGATGCCAAAGCCTGAGAACAACTCAATTGATAAACAGGAAAATGCCACGCATGCTTTTCTCTTTCTAAACATGTTGGCAAGTTCGAGTGAGTGTAGGAGTGATTTCACCTAGTTAAAGATTCCCAAATGTATGTTCTGAAAGACTAAAACCTAAAGAGACATTTGATGGGTGGGGTGGAAGGAATCAAGACACCAACACCACAATTTCCACAGGATGAACAGAACCATTCCATGGTGGAGGGAGAGGAAGGTGGATTCCAGATGGCCAGGATGTCAGCCCTAGGCGAGGAGAGGTACTAAATGTCATGTAGCAACCAGTTTGTGAGCTATAGATCAAAGAACAGCCTAAAGTTGTACTCCTGACAGATTGTTTTATTTAGGGGTATTCTTATGCCAAATTCGTCAACCAACACTAATTTGAGTACTGATCCCTAGTATATTGCCCTAGGACAAAGAAGAAGACCAATGAATATGCATCATTGCATTGAATTTAGCCCTATTCAATTATTTTTTATGGATTACATTTTATGTTCAAAGCATTGTGTCAAATACAGAAAAATATAAGAGGAAGACAGATCCTAGTAATCTATTTGGATAAGAATGTCACCTTCTTCACAGAGACTTTCCTAAATACCTCCTTCCCAAACTGCTAGGGCCTCCCCTCATCAAAACAAAAACAAAAACAACCTAATATTTATTTAGTTAAGTACATATTTTATGCATGTGCTTTGCCTCCCTCTAAGAAAGTAAACTCCTTGAGGGCAAGGATTATTTAATTTCTGTCTTTGTACTGCTAGCATAGTGCTGGCCACAATATAGGTACCTGACTGTTGATTAGCTGATTCATTGATTGAGTTAATAATGTATATAGCATGTTAAGATTTACAAAGCACTTTATCTCATTTAATCAACATAACAACCCTTTGAGATAGGTGCTATTATTATGCACATTTTACCTATGGGGAGACTGAGGCAGATAAAAATTTAGATGACTTGCCCAGTGTCACCAGTAGCAAGGTCTGAGGCCACATTTTAACTCAGGTTTTCTTGACTTCAGGTCATTTGCTGTATCCACTGCTCCATCCAGCTGCCTCAGAAATTTAGAGTTGAACTTGGGACTCAGCAGCCACCCTTTCCCATGTATCTACTACATAACAAATTTTAAAACCACATATTCTAGCTGCCCTGATTAGTTTGAGGATTTAGAAAAATCTAGACAAATCTAGAGGATTTCAAGGAATATAGACAAAATAGATGACAACTACAATGCTTTAACTGTAGTTTATTGAATAACATACAAACCATAGAGACATAATCAAACATACTTGTCCAGGGAAAAAGAAGATTCATGCGATCCTTGGTGCACCTCATCCTCACCTGCTGGATCCCTGTTTTTACCTGGTCCAGGAAAATAAGACTGCAGAAATGACTTCTCCTAGAAGCTCTATCCAGGCAATGATAGTACAATCATTGAGTGACCTGTAGAATCTAAGGGCTGTGTAATTTTATACTGATTTAAACAAAAAGATCCTGAGCTTCTTGAAGTGGTCAAATATTCCTACTGCAATAGCAACATAGGTAGAATTCCTTCTGGAGTCAGGGTTTGCAATCAATGAATCAATTAACCCTTCTAAGTGTTTTATCATGTGCCCAGGACTATAAGAGATACAAAGAAAGGCAAAAACACAAAAGTAGGACCTGCCTTTGAGTGACTTTGGTGACTTTGGAGAGAGCAATTTCAGCTGAAGGATAAGCTCAGAAGCCATACTGTAGTAGGTTTAGAAGAAAGAGAGAAGAGAGGAAGTGAATGCTTGACTTTTTAAAGGAATTTTGCAGAGAAGGGAAGGAGACATTTAGGATGAAAGCTAGGAGGGATGAGAGAATTGAGAGGCTCTTTAAAGGAAGGGGGAGACATGGACATGTTTATAGACAGCAGAGAAGGAGCTAGTAGATGAGGAGATATTGAAGATTACAGACAAAAGAGGGATGGTAATTAGGGAAGTCTCTGAGAAAAGACAGGTGGATATGGGATGAAGGTTGCATGTAAAAGGTTTGGTCTCGGTGGGAGGGACCACCTCTTTATCAAAGCTAAGAGTAAGGGGAAAGATATTAGAGAGATGAGGAGAAGAGGGAGCTAGTGGAAAATAATGAAGTATGGGAAGTAAAGGGGGTATCATAAGAAGCTTGAGAAGAGATAAGGTTTGGAACAGCTGCTGTTGTAAGAAGGATAGAAAATCAATGAGAGCAAATAGAATTGCTTTGCTCCTGTGAGGGCCTACTTTAGATTATATAAAAATTTGTAGTGAACCAATTCAACACAGTTTTGCAATTTTCTCTGGCTTCATTCAGCAGTATAAGAATAAGGATGAAGAATGCAGATGGTGGGATTAAAATAGCAGGGTTAGTGTTTGTCAAGCCATGATGGGTAGTAGGACAATGTGGCAAGGGATTTAAGAGAAGAGGATTCAAGTGTAGAGTTGAAGTGGTTTCCCAAGGGGTTAAGAATGAAAAGGGCCAGTGCACAGATGATGGTCTGGGGAAGAACTGAGGAATAAATGGAATGAAAGTTCCAGTGAAGGCAAAGAACAGGATTAGGGGTTGAAAGGCATATGAAATGATGAAATAATAAAAAGAATATGATTTGATAAAGGAAATTTCAGAGTTTGAACATGGGAATTGAACATCTGTATGAGATAGCAAGAATAAGGGTGCAATCTTGGTGTGTAGCTGAGGTGCAGGGGCATAGGTCAATAGAACTGAGCAAACTGAGATCTTAAGTTAGAGTATTTGAGGAAATAACATCACTATGTATGTTGAAGTCTCCTAGTATGATTGTGGTGTAGAGAAAGACAGTGAGCCAGTCACAGAGAATAACTTGAAGGTCAGTAGACAGACCTGGATTGGCTGAGAAATTTTAAATAATATGAACGTCAAAGGAAGAGAGTTTGCTGAGTGATGATAATAGAGAGAGTTTCTGGAGGTGTCAATTTAGAGCAAGAGAACTCTTTCTGTAACCACCCAGACTTACTAGGTTAGTAAATATGAGAGAAGATCTAGCCAGTGCTATAATGAGTTAAAGAAGCCCTGAAGTGCTTGTACTCATGCATATTAGATACTTTGCCTCTGATTCTTCCTACTCTGGGTGAACTACTATCACTAGCCAATATTAATCATGGGACAAAAAAACATGTCATAGAAGAATCAAACTGATACTATTTAGCTTCAAGAAGATTTGGCAAACATAATAAATGTCATTGAACAACACAGACTCATTTATACACTCTTTCTCTTAAAATCTGATATTTTCATTAAAAAAAATTCTGCACAGGATAAACATC
Source organism: Phascolarctos cinereus (assembly GCF_003287225.1). Taxonomy (NCBI): domain Eukaryota; kingdom Metazoa; phylum Chordata; class Mammalia; order Diprotodontia; family Phascolarctidae; genus Phascolarctos; species Phascolarctos cinereus. The sequence goes on along the minus strand of NW_027555958.1, from coordinate 112,194,823 downwards.
AACCAAAATGACCACTTCCACATACAGAATAGAACAGAAAGGATTGTACATGAAACTGCAAATCTCTATTATGTATAGCTTACTTTTCTTTTTTAAGAGCACAATAATCTTGACATGTTATTTTCAAAGCTCTTCTGCTTGTCTGTGATTCCTTCTGCACATCATTCTCTTCTCTTCTATGCATTTCAAAAATATTTCAATGACCCTCCTTTCTTTCCTTCATTCTTCCCTTCTTTCTTCCTTTTCTTTCTCTTTCTTTCTACTTTTCTCTTTTCTCTCTTTTCTTTCTCCATCTTTGTTTTCTCTCTCTTTCTTTATTCCTATTTCCATCTTCCTTTCTTTGTCTTCCTTCCTTCCTTCCTTTTATTCTTTCTAACTCTATACCTAGTCCTTTTCTCCATCCTTATTCACCTTCCCCTGACCCCACCGAGAAAAAAGAAAACCAGAACTTTTCCGAGTAATATGAATAGTCAAGTAAAATAAGATAATACATTGGCTGTATCTGAAAAAGTTTGTCTCATTCTACAATTGAGTCCATCACCTCTTTGTCAAGAAACGGGTGGCATGCTTCATCATCAGTCCCCTGTAATTGTACTGGGCCATTTATTTATCAGAATTCCAAGTTTTAAAAGTCATTTGTCTTTACCATGTTGTATTTATATTTATACTTATATACACATATGTGTATATGTATATATGTTCATACATATGTATTTTTCCCCTGATTTTACTCACTTCATTCTGTTTCAGTTCAAACAAATCTTCCCAGGTTTTTCTGAAACTATTTCTTTTGTCATTTCATACTGTACATATTCCAGTATATTCATATACTATAATTTGTTCAACAAGTCCCCAGTTGATGGACATACCCTTAGCTTTTATTATTATATTGTATTATATTTATTTATTTATTTGTTTTGGCTGGGCAATGGGGTTAAGTGACTTGCCCAGGGTCACACAGCTAGTAAGTGTTATATGCCTGAGGCCAGATTTGAACTCAAGTCTTCTTCAATCCAGGGCCGGTCTCTATCCGCTGCACCACCTAGCTGCCCCATGCCCTTAGCTTTTAAGTCCATGTTATAACAAAGAAAGCCACTGTTAAAATATTTTTATACGTATGAGTTCTTTTCCTCTTTATTTGATCTCTTTGGGGACATACACATAATGGGGCTATTGAAAGGTGATATGCAAAGTTAATAGCTTTGGGAGCATGATCTCAAATTGCTTTTCAGAATGGTTGAACCAATTCATCATACTCCATCAACTGTGCATTAGTGTGCTTGTTTTCCCAAAGCCCCTTCAACAGCTGTAATTTTTTGTTTTGTCATCTATATCAATTTGATGAATATGAGATGGGACTTCAGCATTGCTTTAATTTGCTTTCCCCTAATTATTAGTGATTTGCAGCATGAATTCTAGCTGTGTAAATCTTTTTGTTTCAAATATGTTTTTTGGTAAACAACATATTGCTAGATTCTGCCTTCTAATCCATTCTACGATATTCTGTTTTACAAGTATTAGAGAAGCCAAGAGGAGGCAATGTTTAGGACCAAGACTCAAAACCTGTTGCCATTTAAACCATTTGCCTTACTCATCTTTGTATGGAGATATAAAGATCTGCACACAAGGTCTGGAAGGGGTCACAGACGTACCAGTTCCGCCTCTTCCAGAAAGACGTGGTCATTTTGTCGAGCAGTTTGCTTTGTGTTTCGTTGCAGAACACCTGTTGGCGGAGGCGTCTTTTCCGTGCAGGCTTCTTCTTCCACAACCTCTTCTTATAACCGTCTTTTTCCTCACCCATAGACCACAATGTAGTCACAGAAACCTGAAGAGCTTGGCTTTGACAGATTTCCGTTTTCCTTTTCTCAAACTACAGTAGGTTAAAGTTCTGACTGGCGGTCGAAGGACGGCTGGAAGCAAAGGGCTGACACTATTAAGGATTGTTGAAGGGTGCCTACATGCCAAACTTCTAACAGGTGGAACTAGTTTGGCAGCAGGAGAAGCAAGCGGTGCTTGAATGTTGCTGAGAGGTCGTCCAGACAGTGTGGAAACCAGGCGCATAGAGCTGGAACAGCTTCGGAAGAGCAGAGTAGTCAGTCATGCTGCCAAGGGGAATAATAATAGGAGCTAGAGACAAAAGCAGGGTGTTGAGGCTAAAGCAAAATGATAAAATATGTCCAGGTTTCCAGAAATTTAAAAAAAAAAACTACCCAGAGTTATCACTGACAGTTTGCACTGATAGTTATTTTCAATCACATAAGCTTTTATAGTGACTAACATGCAGAGAGGGGAGAAGAGGATGATGAAAACTGTGTTAGAACTATGGTTTCATATTAATAAATGAAAGATATCAGAGTTTCGTAGATTACTCAGAAGCCTTGTACCTGCTGCATATTTCACAAATACTTTCTTTTAGAGGAAATTTAGAAAGTACTGAACAAGGTGAGTGGCCAAAGTCATAAAAAAGAAATTAATGATATTTTATAGATAAGAAATCATTAATTATTGATGTTTGAATCATTTTTGTTTCAGTTGTTTGCAGCCATACCATTGAGGTTATCTTTTACCATCATTCTCCACAATGTCGGGCAAATAAGTTTATATTTTAAACCAGTTCTTAGCTGTCATGTCTTATCATTTGGCTATCAGATCAAATATTTGTTTTACAAGTGAGTTCATCCTATTTATGTTCACAGTTATTATTGTTAATTGTGTACTTCCCTCCATCCTCTTGTTCTTTTCTCCCTTCTTGGCTCTTCTTTACAAAGAAGGTGGTAAAAGTGAAAAAAATATAACTGAATAATTTTGATTGACTGAAGCAATCTATTTTCAGTCTGTTGTCCCTATTTTTTTTTCTCTTTGTTCTGCACTTGAGCACAGGTTTTTATTGTTTCTTTCTTGACATTCAAATTCCCATTCATGCCCTAATGATTGATTTCGAGTTTGTTTTGCTTGATTTTTCCCTCACCTACACTCTCCTCTCTTTTAAACCTTCTCCCTTTTCTTTCCCCCACCTATTTCCTTGTTAAGTGTAATGTATGCCTACACCAAATTTGTGCGTATGTGTGTGTGTGTGTGTGATTTTACTGTCTATCATTCATTATGCTGAAATCCAGACTCCAGACCTCTTAATTTTCCTCCAACTTTTCTCTTCCCTCCCCTCCAATATACATGTGTGTATGTTCTATTTATTATGTTTTATAGCTTATTTTTTTCCCTGTGTGAATTGTTTGGCCAATCTTTCCAATGGTTATTAGATCACTAGGAAGAGGCCCTATAGAATTGTGGGGCCTGATAAAATCATTATAATATTATTCATAGAACTATAGTCTTCTAGATGCTCTGGCTTCCCTACCTATACAGAATCTCTCTTCCACTCAGATTTGGCAGAGGACATCCTTCACAGCATTGATCATACTTCTTTTAGGTATGATTCTCTGCTTAGCACAATATTGATAATCAGAGGTCCTTGAATATAATTGTTTCTGGGATTGTTTCTCTCAAGATTTCTTGTATGATCTTTACATAGGTAGGGGAGTGCCTTGTTGGAAGACAATTTTAATGCTACAATTTGCTTTGCAAGTCAAATGTTGGTGGATTTGTTTGCTAATTTATTTATTTATATCTACCTATTTAATTGGTAATCAACAAGCAATATGCACAGCAGGATATTCTGTTCTCAACATTTTTCAGTCAGTTATGTGACTATGAAGATGGCGTTTGCCCTAGAAAACCATCTACAATCACCTACCTTTTTCTTTTTAATATTTTAAAGAGACAGTCTTGATATGTGCATAGAGGATTCTTATAAAGATTTTACAGAGATGGAAAAGTAGGCACATGCATTAGTAGTTGATCCTACCATCTTTTTTTTCCTATTGTGCATATCTGTGAATGTGTAAGTTACTAATTTTTTTCTTATCGTTTTGGTATCTTTTCTTCTTTAGAAATACTAAAAATTGATGGCCTTGTACCTTAAAAATTGTTTCATCTTCAGTGCAAATGTCTTCTGTATCTCCTTGGAAAGCTCCAATTCTTCCCAATTTCATCTTAAGTGTTATGTCTATTGACTCATATGGCCAATTGGATTCTGAGGTGGTAGAATCCAGGTGTATTGGATGCATAGCCATTGATCCTGAGATTGGTGGTAAATACATTGCATTTTGTGTCTAGATGTTTTCTTCCTTTAATTCTCATCTATAAATATTCTTGAGAAGATTTAGCTTAGTTGGATCTCAGGCCAAGTTTTCTGAAGGCTCATTTTCTCTTCTACTACTGTACTATTTTGTGATGTACAACTTGTTTGTTATCTTTTACCATCATTCTCCACAATGTCTGGCAAATAAGTTTATATTTTAAACCAGTTCTTGGCTGTCATGTCTTATCATTTGGCTAGCAGATCAAATATTTGTTGACTGATCTGGTTTCTCAGTTCTTTTGGCTCCTCATAATGGTAAATACTTTATAATAGTTAAAATTTTATTTTAAAATGTTGATAAATCAATTCCCCATTTTCAGAGCTTGTTTAAATGAGAAGAAGAATTCATGTTGTTTTTATTGCACATGGTATCTTCTAATTTTTATCATTTCTTACAATCTAGCAATGATTTTAACCTTTATTTTAACTAGTCATTTGGTATGGCTGCAAACAACTGAAACAAAAATAATTCAAACATCAATAATTAATGATTTCTTATCTATAAAATATCATTAATTTCTTTTTTATGACTTTGGCCACTCACCTTGTTCAGTACTTTCTAAATTTCCTCTAAAAGAAAGTATTTGTGAAATATGCAGCAGGTACAAGGATTCTGAGTAATCTACGAAACTCTGATATCTTTCATTTATTAATTTGAAACCATAGTTCTAACACAGTTTTCATCATCCTCTTCTCCCCTCTCTGCATTATAGTCACTATAAAAGCTTATGTGATAGAAAATAACTAACTGAAGGATGTCTTTTCCTATGAGACTGAGAACTTCTTAAGGTTAGTAATCATTTCTCATACACTATTGGATTCCCTAAAGTGCAGAGATCTTGGAATCTTAACAAGAAAGAGAAGGGAATCCAGGCTGTACAGACATACAGAATAACAAGATTTAGAATTAAAAGAGACATTGTAGATTATCTAGTACAACTTCCTCAATTTATAGATGAGGAAGCTGAGGTCCAAGAAAGTAAAATGATTTGCCTAGGTTTATGTGGGTTGTAAAGTAGCAGAACTGCATTTTGAGCCTGTATCCTCTAAATCTGAAATCCAATTTTGCAAACTATCAGTGATAACTCAGGGTAGTTTTTTTTTTAAATTTCTGGAAACCTTTTCATATTTTATCATTTTGCTTTAGCCTCAACACCCTGTTTTTGTCTCTAGCTCCTATTACTATTCCCCTTGGCAGCATGACTGACTACTCTGCACTCTAACACAGGTTTTGAATCTTGGTCCTAAACATTGCCTACTGTTGGCTTCTCTAATGTTCTAGCTATGTATCCCATATTCTCTTCATCCCCTTCCCTCCCACCACCTTTGAAGCACAGAATAGTTACCTCCTTTGCTGGTGCTGCGGTAGCTGAAAAAAAAAACCTTTGAGAGATAGTTGCTAGTCAAAAGAATTTTTTGCTTGAAATGCAAGGGAGATGCAGTACAAATTCATTTAGATTCTATTGAAAGGTCTTTTTTATATATAAAAACAATAAAATCAAAAGAAATATTTATTTTAAGATGGAGCCAAGATGGCAGAGAGAAGCCAGGAAGCTGCCTAAACTCTCCCCAGTTTCCCTCAGAAACAATGTTATATCAAGCCTGTAAAAGAATTTGGAGTGACAGAATCCACAAAAAGATGAAGTGAAACAATTTCCCAGCCTAAGATAAGTTAGAAGGACTTCAGGAAATATCTGTCTCTCTTGGGTAAAAGGAGAGAGCAGCTTCGCACAGGCAGTGTCTGGACGAGTCAGCGGGAGGCTCTTAACCACAGCACAGATCAGGAGCTGAGGCCCTGCAGTTCTTGCTGAGCAGGCTAGTGGCAGAGCAGGCCAGTTGTGAGACTTCCAGCCCCAGTGCAGCAGGCAACCTACCAACCCCAGGACCCAGGGCACAGCAGGGAAAACAAAGCCAACCCAGGCCATCCTAGTGTAGTTGGTGAGCCACCAGCCCCAGAGGTTTTGTTGCAGAAAACCAGTGACCAAGCCCCTGGCCCCCAGTACAGGAAGCTTGAAACAGTGCCCCCTGTATTCCAGGAGCAGAGCTCAACTTTTAAAATGAGCAAAAACCAAAAAAGTGCCTTGACCACAGAAAGCTACTATGGTGACAGGGAAGATCCAAACACAAACTCAGAAGAGAATAATAACATCAAAATACCTATATGTGAAGCCTCAGAGGGGGATATGAATTAATCTCAAGCCCAGAAGTCCTCTTAGAAGAGCTCAAAAAGGATTTTAAAAATGAAGTAAGAGAGAAGTAGAGGAAAAAATGGGAAAAGAAATTAGAGTTATGCAGGAGAATTTGAAAAAAAGAGTCAACAGCTTGAAAAAGGAAGCACAGACATTGACTGAAGAAAACAACTTGTCAAAAAATAGAATTGGCCAAATGGGAAAAAATATCCATCAAAGATAGAATTTAAAAGTAAAATTGGCCAAATAGCAAAGGAGGTACAAAAGCTAACTGAAGAAAATAAGTCCTTAAAAATTAAAATTGGGCAAGTGAAGCTAATGACTTTGTGAGACATCTAGAGTCAAATGAAATCAAAAAAATAAAAAAGAAGAAAATATGAAATACCTCATTGGAAAAACAACTAATCTGGAAAACACATCCAGGAGAGATAATTTAAGAATTATTGGACTACCTGACAGCTGTGATTAAAAAAAAAACCAAAAAGAGCCTGGGTAGCATCTTTCAAGAAATTATTAAGGAAAGCTGCCTTGATATCCTAGAAACAGAGAGTAAAATAGTCATTGAAAGAATATACCAATTACCTCCTGAAAGAGATCCCAAAATGAAAACTCCAAGCAATGGTGTAGCCAAATTCCAGAATTATCAGGCCAAGGAAAAAATACTACAAGCAGCCAGAAGGGAACAATTCAAGCATTGCAGACAGTCAGAATTATGCAGGACCTTGTAGCTTCTACATTAAAGGATCAGAGGGCTTGGAATATGATATTCCAGAAGGCAAGGAAGCTTGGATTACAACCAAGGATCAACTACCTAGAAAAATTGAACATAGTGTTTCAGGGGAGGAGATGGGCATTCAACAAAATAGGGGACTTTCCAACATTTTTGATGAAAAGACCAGAGCTGAACAGAAAATTTGATTCAAATGTAAGACTCCAGAGAAGCACAAAAAAGTAAACAGGAAAGAAAAAAAAACATTCAATAAGGTTTTATATCCCTACATGGGAAAACAAAGGCATGAAAGATCTATTACAGTAGAGGGAAGGAAGGGAGGGGTTGAGCATTGTTAGAACCTTACTGTCATTGAATTTGGCTCAATGAATGAATAAGATACACACTCAGTTGGACATAGAAATTTATCTTACCCTATAGGGAAGTAGAAGGGGAAAGGGGGAAGAAAAGAGATGGGAGAAGGGTGATAGAAGGTAGGGCAGAAGCAAGAGGGGAAAGGGCAAAGAAAAGGAAAGGGGGCTGATAGAAGAGAGGGCAGATTAGGGAAGGCAGTGGTCAGAAGCAAAACTCTGGTAAGGAGGGACAGGATGAAAGGAGAAAGAAAAGTATAATAGGATGAAGGGAAATACACAGTTAGTAATCATAACTGGGAATGTGAATGGGATGAACTCTCCCATAAAGTGAAAGTGAATAGCATAGTGGATTAAAAACCAGAATCCTACAATATGTTGTTTACCAGAGATACATTTGAAGAAGAGAGATACATAAAGGTAAAGGGCTGGAATAGAATATATTGTGCTTCAGCTAAAGTGAAAAAAAGCAATCCTGATCTCACACAAAGCACAAGTATAAATAGATCTAATTAAAAGAGACGAGGAAGGAAACTACATCTTGCTAAAAGGTATTACAGACAATGGAGTAATTTCAATACTAAACATATACATCAAGTGGTATAGCATCCAAATTCTTAGAGAAGTTAAGTGAGTTACAGGAAGAAATAGGCAGCAAAACTATACTAATGGGGGACCTCAACCTCCTCCTCTCAAAATTAGATAAAGCTAACTAAAAAATAAAGAAGAAATAAGTTAAGGAGGTAAATAAAATTCTGGAAAAGTTAGATATGATACATATCTAGAGAATGGGAATAGAAAGGAATATACTTTTTTTTTCTCAGCAGTACATGGCACCTACACAAAAACTGACAATGCATTAGGGTATAAAAACCTCATAACCAAATGCAGAAAAGGCAGAATTATTAAATGCCTCCTTTTCAGATCACGATGCAATAAAAATTACAAATAATAAAGGACCATGGAAAGATAGACTAAATATTAATTGGAAACTAATAATCTAATCCTAAAGAATTAGTGGCTCAAACAATAAATTGTAGAAACAATAATTTCATCAAAGAGAATGACAATAATGAGACAACATATCTAAATTTATGGAATGCAGCCAAAGAAGTTCTTAGGGGAAATTTTCTATCTCTAAATGCTTACATAAATATAATAGAGAAAAAAACAAATCAATGAATTGGGCATACAATTAAAAAAGCTAGAAAGGGAGTAAATTAAAATCTTCAATAAATGCCAAATTAGAAATTCTGAAAATCAAATGAAAGATTAATAAAATTGAGAGTAAGAAAACTTTTGAACTAATAAATAAAACTAAGGGATCATTTTATGAAAAAAAAAGAAAACAAACAATGAAATAGATAAAACTTTGGTTTAATTGATTTAAAAAAAAAGAAAGAAGAAAACCAAATTGCCAATATCAAAAATGAAAAGAGAGAATTCACCACCAATGAAGAGGAAATTAAAGCAATAATTAGGAACTATTTTGCCGAATGATATGCCAATAAATCTGACAATATAAGTAAGATGGATGAAAATTTACAAATAAAAATATAAATTGCCTACACTAACTGAAGAGGAAATAAAACACTTAACTCCAATTTAGAAAAAGAAATTGAACAAGCCATTAATAAACTCCCCAAGAAAAAATCTCCAGGGTCAGATGGATTTATAAGTGAATTCTGCCAAACATTTAAAGAACAATTAATTCGAACACTATATAGACTATTTGGAAAAACAGGTAGAGGAGTTCTACCAAATTCCTTTTATGGCACAAATATGATGCTGATGCCTAAACCATGAAAAGCCAAAACAGAGAAAGAAAACTATAGACCAATTTCCCTAATGAATATCGATGCAAAAATTTTAAATAAAATATCAGCAAAGAGATTATAGCAATTTGTTATGAGGATAATACACTATGACCAAGTGGGATTTATAACAGGAATGCAGGGCTGGTTCAATATTAGAAAAAAAAACAATCAGCATAATTAACCACATCACTAACACAACCGACAGAAATAATATGATTATTTCAATAGGTACAGAAAAAGCTTTTGACAAAATATAGCACACATTCCTATAAAAAATTATAGAGAGTGTAGGAATAAATGGAGCCTTCCTTAAAATGATAATTAGTATCTGTCTAAAACCATCAGCAAGCATTATATATAATGGGGACAAGCTAGATCTTCCCAATAAGATCAGGGGTGAAACAAGGCTGCCCATTATCATCTCTGTTATTCACTATTGTACTAGAAATGTTAGCTTTAACAATAAGAGAAGAAAGGGGCAGCTAGGTGGTGCAGTGGATAGAGCACTGGCCCTGAAATCAGGAGTACCTGAGTTCAAATCTGGCCTCAGATCAAACACTTGACACTTACTAGCTGTGTGACCCTGGACAAGTCACTTAACCCCAATTGCCTTAAAAAAAACAATAAGAGAAGAAAAAGAAATTGAAAGAATTAGACTAGGCAATGAGGAAACAAAATTATCCCTCTTTGCAGATGATATGTTACACTTACAGAATCCTAGAGAATCAACTAAAAACTTCTTGAAATAATTAATTTTGGCAAAATTGTAGGATATAAAACAAATCCACATTAATCATCAACATTTCTATATATTAACAATAAAGCTCAGCAAGAAGAGATAGAAAGAGAAATTACATTTAAAATAACTGTAGACAATGTAAAATATTTGGGAGTCTACTTGCCAAGCCAAACCAGGGAACTATATGGACACAATTACAAAACATTTTTCACAGAAATAAAGTTGTATCTAAACAATTGGAAAAATATCAATTGCTCATGGGTAGGCTGAGCTAATATAACAAAGATGACAATTTACCTAAATTCATTTACTAATTTAGTGACATACCAATCAAACTACCAAAAATTATTTTATAGAGCTAGGAAAAATAACAAAATTTATTTGGAAGAAGAAAATGTCAAGAATGTCAAGGGAACCAATGAAAAATGTACAAAGAAAGGTGGCCTAGTAGATCTAAAACTATATTAGCAGCAATTATCAAAACTATTTGGTACTGGCTAAGAAATAGACTGGTGGATCAGGGAAATAGATTAGGTACATAAGACACAGTAGTAAATGATTGTAGTAATCTACTGTTTGATAAACCCAAAGACTCCATCATCTGGGATAATTGCTGGGAAAAAAAACTGCTGGGGAAACTGGAAAATAGTTTGGCAGAAACTAGGCATAGACCAACATCTCCCACTGTATACCAAGATAAGGTCAAAATAGGTACATAATTTAGACATAAAAGGTGATATCATAAACAAATTAAGAGAGCAAGGAATAGTTAACCTGTCAGATCCATGGAGAAGGAAAGAATTTATGACCAAACAAGAGAGCACTGTATACCAAGATAAGGTCAAAATAGGTACATAATTTAGACATAAAAGGTGATATCATAAACAAATTAAGAGAGCAAGGAATAGTTAACCTGTCAGATCCATGGAGAAGGAAAGAATTTATGACCAAACAAGAGATAGAGAAGATTATGAAATGTACAATGGATAATATTTATTACATTAAATTAAAAAGTTTTTGCACAAACGAAACCAATGCAATTAAGATTAGAAGGAAAATAAAAAGATGGGAAAAAATTTTACAGCAAGTATTTCTGATTAAGACCTCATTTCTCAAATAAATAGAGAATTTAGTTAAATTTACAAGAATACAAGTAATTCTCTTATTGATAAACAGCTAAAGGATATGAACAGGTAATTTTCAGGTAAAGAAATTAAAGCTATCTATAGGCACATAAAGAGGTGCTCTAAATCACTATTGATTAGAGAAATGGACATTAAAACAACTCTGAGGTACCATTTCATATCTATCAGATTGGATAATGTGACAGAAAAGGAAAATGATAAATATTGGAGATGTGGGAAAGTTGGTGCACTAATGCATTGTTAGTGAAACTGTGAACTGTTCCAACTATTCTGGAGAGTAATTTGGAACTATGCTCAAAGGGCAATCAAACTGTGCATACCCTTTGGTCCAGCAATACCAATTCCAGGTCTGTATCCCAAAGATATCATAAAAATGGGGAAAAGACCCACATGTACAACAATATTTATAGCAGCTCTTTTTGTGTTGGCAAAGAATTGGAAATTGAGGAGATGCCCATCAATTGGGGAATGGCTGAACAAGTTGTGGTATATGAATGTGCTGTAAGAAATGATGAGCAGGCAGACTTCAAGAAAACCTGGAAAGACTTATATGGACTGATGCTGAGTGAAGTGAGCAGAATCAGGAGAACATTGTACACAGTAACAGCCATATTGTGTGATGACTAATATTGATAGACTTAGCCCTTCTCAGCAATGGAAGGATCTAAGACATCTCCAGAAATCTCTTGATGGGAAATGCTATCCACATCCAAAGAAAGAAATGTGGAATTTGAATACAGATTGAAGCATACTATTTTTACTTTTTTTGGTGGCTTTTCCCTTTTGTTTTGTTTGTTCTTTCACACTAATTTCCACTAATATGGAAATATGTTTACATGATTGCACATGTGTAACCTATATCTTGGCTTGTCATTTCTTTCTCCTACTCATTTTACAGATGAGGAAACTGAGGCAAACAGGATTAAGTGATTTTACCCAGGGTCACACAGCTAGTAAATGCCTGCGGCCAGATTTGAACTCAGGAAGATGAGTCATATCCATTTACTTATCCACTGTGCCACCTAACCATCCAAATAACTGCCTGTAAAACAAGTGACAGATAAGCTTCATTGACTTCAAGATTTTGCCTAGAACTGTTCATGCATCTATTTATATTTAATAATAATTGGCATTTAATCGGAGTTTTAAGTTTTACAAAGAATTTTTGCATATACCATGTTGTTTGATTCCCTTAGCAACCCTATGAAGTAAGGACTTTTACTGGGATTATTCATCCCCCATTTTACAGATGAGGAAACTGAAGCTCTTGGAGGTTGTCGCTTTCCCATGGGCATGTTGAGGTTTAGGAGCTTAGGGGTGCTGGGACCCCAAAATCACAACATGCAGGTCCTGTCCGAAAGAATTTGACCCAAGCCTTCTTTCAGCCAAAGACAAGGTTTATTAGAACATCTGTCATAGTGGGCAGACTTAAGGAGTCTGAACATCTGTGAGCTATTGGTTAAATTTTTAAGAATCAGAGCAGTGGCTAGTTTTAAGAATCAGAGCACCTTAATGGAGACAAGATGGACCTTATATACAGAAAGACTGTGGGAGAAATCTAGGAGTGGTCAAGTAGTCTTGGGGAGGGGGGCATTGTGAGGTAATAGAATGCCAGGGACCTGGACCATGTGGCCAAGGGAGAATGGAGCCTAGCTAGGATTAAGGGTGGGAAGTGGCCAGGGGCCATAGAGAGGTAAGATAATGGAGGGCTAGGCTAGGGTAAGGGTAACATAGACTGGACATAGCCACAATGAAAGGCTAGTTGATGGAATTATAGCCTCAGGGGAACTGCCAGAGATTTGACCATGTGGGAAAGTCCAGGGTTTTTCCTTTTTGGGGTCTAGCTCCCATCCTTATCAGTTACACAGCTAGTAAAGATCAGAGGTAAGATTTAAACTTCAGTTCCTCCTGCCTCCAAGCCAATCACTCACTAAGTTATATCACAAAATTTCTCTAAATCAAAGAGCTCAAAAAAAGGATGAACAGTTTATGTATACTACCTTAAAATTCTTTGAAAGAAACCATCATCCCCAACCTGTGATACTACACAAAGCATGATTAGTAGGGTTTTTTTATAGTGTGAAAGAATTAGTACTATTGGCAGTGATGGGGTGTGGTCCAAGCAGAGGTCTTCAGCACTGGCCACAAAGGGAATCTGGCTCCCATTTGTCTACAGGCCCCAGCCCCTTCATCTCCCTTTGAAAGCCCTAGCCCCACCTGTTTGATGTCATTCAGATGCCTTTCAGTTCCTTCATTATCTATTCCCATTGTCTATTCAATCTTAGACATTCCAATCAGAGTTCTCACCCAGACTCTTTTCCTAGACCATTTTCCCAGACCCCTCCTCTGGCTACCCAAAGTCACTTTAGCATATGAGATCTACCCTGGCCCCCATTCAGAAGCTGAGAATCTCAAGCCCAAAAGGCTGAGGCTTTCTCAGGGCGTCACCTGACCTATGTGTTTTATCACTAATAAAACTTTTCCTCTGGCTGGAAGGAGATTTGACTTGAATTCTTTCAGGCAGGTACCACGATCTTGGGGTATCCCCCAGGAGCACCCCAAAGTCCTAGACCCCTTCAGCAGTAATGTGTCATGGTATCTATCAAGTAATAACAATAATAATGATCATAGTACATACTATGTGCCAAGTGCTGTGCTAAGCATTTTAAGAATACAATCTCATTTGACCTTTACAACAACCATAGGTACTATAATTATTTTTATCCCTATTTAATAGATGTGGAAACTGAGGTAAACAGAAGTTAAAGTAACTTATCTAGGGTCACATAGCTAGTGTGAGGAGATTTTAAGTAAGGTCTTCCTGACTCTAGGGCCAGTACTTTATCCACTGTGCCACCTGGCACCTCTCATGTAACTTCTTATTTAAGAATTGGATAGCAGTAACTTGTTCCTCATTATGTTATCCTGCATACCACAAATTTGTTTTCACAATGTATGTGTTTTTAGACATAAAATTATCATTGAATTTTCTTTTTTATCAGAAAACTCCCATCAGATCCAGATAAATTTTCCTACCTGTAGGAATAATGAATGGGACTAAGTGATTAATTAGCTTGAAGATGGGGAGTAAAGGAAGGAGTTAAAGAGTCTTCTAACATTTTGATCCGGAGTAACTAGGAGAGTGATGGCGCCATTTACGACATAGGGAATTCACAGGTTTTCACATATTTGATTTGGAGTGCCAGGGACATCCAAATATCCAGCAGGTAGCTGGAAATTTGAGACCTTGCCTTGGAATAGGGATCAAGGCAGGAGCTATAGATGTAGAAGTCATTTGCGTAGAAATGCTAATTGAAGTTATTGAAAGTAGATGAGGTCTCTAAAGGTGAGAGTAGAAAGGAAGGAGAAGTGAACAGCACATTAAAACTGTCAGGTGTGTGGGATGGAGTGGAAATGAGAATCATTCATATGTAAAGGTTAAGTTTTGAAAGAAAATGGTAGGATTTAGAGCCAGAAGGGACCTTAAAGATATGGTGATCCAATGCTTTCCATTACTGCATTGTAGAGGTACTGTGACTTTCTTAAAGTCACTGGGCTATTCATTGTCAGGACCAAGATTTAAACAAAAGTCTTTTGATTCCGCATCCCTTACTCTTTTCACTATACCATACTAGGAGCCAATGAAGAAGACACAGACACAGGTATAGTCAGAGAGGTAAGAGAACCCAAATCATAACATAGCCAAGAAACTAAGAGAGTTTAGCAAATGGAAATGATGGATTGTCAAATAGTATTCGATGCTGCAGAGATGGCAAGGAAGATGAGACCAAAAAAAGTTCTCTGGAATTGATCATTGTTATTCTATCAGTAAAGGAAAGACTCCTCTTTCTTTCAATACTTCCTAACCTGGAGAGTAGTGGGAAATAAAATGTAATCCTTTAACTTCTCTTATAGGTGATCTTTTTCTATTAAAAAAAACCCAACATGTTTTAGTATTCTCTTCTAGTTCATCTCCAAGATTTTCACATTGTGAGAATTTTGGAACCTAAGGAGAATACAAAGGATCTTTGCATTCTGGGAATAGAGCCTTAGGTAATGCACTTAATCTGCAGCTTTAGTGTCTCTTTCAAAGACAAGAATAATTATATAATCATCTCATAAAAAGCTGAAAGCATTACTCAATACTTAATTTGAAAGGGCTTAAAGATGGATATTCCCCTAGTTAACTCTCCCATATCCAAGCAAAGAAAGTTTGGTCTCTTGAAAACGGTATCTTTTAAAATTTAAATTTTATTTTTCATTTTTATGTAATCCTTGTAAACATTGCTAGTCCACTCTGATATTTTATTGCCTTGACAGTCAAGTTCCTCCTGAGAACCAATTCAACTCTCTCCTGCTTTATTAAACTCACTTTTTGTTTGTCCTGTGTACATAGACAACACCCAGGATCCTCATAGAAAACCTCTTCATATATTTGAGTGCAGTAATTAATTAACTCCTAAGAAAAGCTATTTACACTTATTGTCACCACTTTTCCTCTCACTCTTCAATGATTTACAATATGGCTATAACCTTATAATCAACTGAAATCGGTCTCTCTAAAGTTACCAGTAATCTCTTAGTTGTCAAATGTATGGTCTTCTCAGTCCTCTTTCTTCTTGAACCTTCTGCTTCATTTGTCACTGTTGATCACCCTCTCCTCCTGACTACTCACTCCTCTCTGGGTTACTGTGACACCACTCTCTCTTGGAGCTCTTACCTGTCTACTCCTTGGTCTTCTTTCTTGGTTCATCCTCCATATGTGGGTATTTCCCAAGGCTTTTTCCTAAGCCAGTTTTTCTTCTCTATATATCCTCCCTTTTTCTCTCTCAATAACCTCCTCATCTCCCATAAATTTAATTATCATTTCCATGCCTCACAAATCTCCAGTATATATCCATTTCTAGTCTCTCACCTGATTTTCAACTGAACTAAAGATAAGATGAGAGACTAGCAGTCACCCACTGCCTATCAGACCTTTCAAACTGGATGTGCCAAAGAAATCTCAAACTCAACATGTCCAAAACAGAACTCATTATCTTTCCCCCTCCAAACTACTCTCCCAGTCATAACTCTTCCATTCTTTCAGAGTTTAATACCAAATATTTCCATTTCTACCTCTAAAGATCTCTCTTGTCTGACTCCTATCCTCTTCTCACATAGCTAACACCTTGATTCAGACCCTCACTGTCTATCACCTATAGTATTGCAATGGCTTCCTAATTGTTTCCTCTTCTCCAAGTTTCTCCATATTCTAATACATCTTTCACATCACTGCCAAAGTAATTTTCCAGAGCACAAATCTGACCATTTCACCTCTTCTATACCCTACTCAATAATCTCTACTGCTTCCCTTACGTCTCTGGGATCAAATCTAAACTCCTTTCTGACTTTTAAAGACATTCACAATCTGTTCCCAATCTATCTTCTGGCCTCACTATTCTTTATTCCTCTTCTTGCATACTACACAGGCCTTCTCTCTGTTCCTCACATATGACATCCCATCCCCCATTTCCTATGCACTGATCATCCATCATGCTAAGAATGTACTCATTCTTAAGATCTACCTCACAGAATCCATTTTGTCCTTCAAGATGCAACTCAAGCACCGCCTTTTACAAAAAGTTTATCCTGATTCCCTCAATAGCAAGTGCCCTCCCTCCCTTATTACTTGCCATTTTAAAAATATCTTTACATTTTTAACAAGGGACTGGACATATTTATTTTGAATACACATTTATATGTTCATGTTATCTCCTTTGAAAGAATATAAGGTCCTTCAGAGTAGGAGTTGTCTCATTCTTTGTATACCCATCAATTAGAACCTAACTTGCCACATAGTGAGTATTCAATAAATGCTTATTGATTTATTGAATTAATTCTAACTTCTCTTTAGGATAGACAGTTCCAATTCCTTTCACCTTTCCTTTATTTTTTTGTCTCCTTTAGCTAATTGCTTTTCCCTCATCTTTGGATCTTTTTTGGCCAAATCAGTTCCAATGTTAAAATACCATTGGCCAACTACATAGTCACAGATTTATACCATAGAGCTGAAAGAGACCATAGAGATTTAACTATTCCAACCCCCTCATTTTGCACATGGAACTTCATCAGTATATTCTCTGTCAAAACATTTTTTTTCTATTACACATATAGAGACACTACCTAAGTATTAGCAGCTGTCTGTGAGAGAATAAAGGGAGGATTGTTTTTATTTCATTTCAAAATTAAAGAAATTTTACTTCTTCAAAGGCCATTGTCAACTTTGGCTTTCATTGCAGGCACCTCCTCTTTGTCTCCTTTACTTTTATTGCTACTTATAAAACATAATTATCCATTCTATGGCTTGCGAAATGCACCCTTCAAATAACAAAGAAGAAGCAGCTTTTATTGGAAATGAGCATTTCTTACTGGTTACACTGCAGAGTTTACCTTTCTCACCACCTCTTTCACTTACCAGGTAGCTTTGGAACCTTTCCAATCAATTTCCACCCCCCACAAATCTTAGAAGCCATCTGGATTGACATGGAGGTGAAAAAAGAGGCACAGAGCTATCTTATTTTTCCCTCTAGTGAATGTGTATTTTCTGCTTGACACACACAAAAAGTCATAGTGCTACATCATTATGATTGCACTCCAACATATTGGAACTATTTCTCCTATGGTCACAATCCTATGTCCTGTTCTCCGTGCTGTGACCCTAGATGCCAGAGGCCCAACTTCACCAGGTGCAACACAAGTAAAACATTAAGCTGTTTTTGACCCAATCTTAGCCTCTCCTGGGGAAGATATCCAACTCCAGTGCATTGTAGCTTTTCTTCTTCTTGAAGACTTTAAGAAAAAAAAGCTTGTATCACCTGTTTTTTTTGCCTTTGATAGTCCAAAATTATAATAATCACACTAGCTGATATTTATATAGCAGTATAAGACTTATAAATATAAGAGGGTGTATGATATTGCTCATGTATGTTTTGTATGTCCACATGTGTCTGTCTAGATGTGACTCAAAGGGAAGCACAAATATGGGTCCATAGAGTCTCTTCCACCCACTCTTCTCCAAGGGAAATTGGCTCCTTTCAGAAGGGAAAAGAGAGCTTGGGGGCCAGAGGCTGGTCATTCTGCTCTCCTTAGAGAGCGGAGGTACCAGACTAGAATTATACTTATCTAATCCAATCCCCAAATACTGTTTTGAGAGAGAGAGAGAGAGAGAGAGAGAGAGAGAGAGATAGCACTGTCTCTTTTTTCTCCCTTCAGGGACCTGAAAAGAAGCTAGAACCATGTATCTTCTCTTTAGAAACTTGGAGTCATACTACCAACAAAACCCAGCAGGAAAAGATAGAGAAATGCCATTTAAAATAACTGCAGATAATATAAAGTACTTGGGAATTTACCAGCCAAGACAAACCCAAGGACTGTATGAACACAATTACAAAACACTTTTGACACAAATAAAGACAGATCTTAACAACTGGAGAAATATCAATTGCTCATGGGTGGGCCAAGCCAATATAATAAAATGACAATTCTACTAAAGTTAATTTACTTATTCAGTGCCATATCAAACTACCAAAGGATTATTTTATACAGTTAGAAAAAATAATAACAAATTCATGTGGAAGAAAAAAAGGTCAAGGATATCAAGGGCATCGATGAAAAAAAAATGTAGAGGAAGGCATCCTAACAGCCAAACTGTATTATAAAATGGTTAATCGTGAAAGCAATCTGGTATTGGCTAATAAACAAAGTGATGGATCAGTGGGATACATTAGGTACATAATACACTGGAGTAAATGGCCATAGTAATCTAGTGTTTGATAAACCCAAAGACCCAAACTTTGGGGTCAAGAACTCGCCATTTGACAAAAATTGCTGGGAAAACTGGAAAGCAATTTGTCAGAAACCAGACATAGATCAATATCTCACACTGTGTACCAAGGTAAAATCAAAATAGGTAAATGATTTAAGCATAAATGGTGATTTATTACTCAAGGGATGAGGGGATTAGGACAGCAAGTGGTTAATCATGGAAATTGAGTGAATCACACTGACTCCATCTTGTGACTTAATCTTGGAGCTAGCTCAGTTCCTTTTCTATTTAATTATGGGTCTAGTCCAATTTCTGTTCTGTAAGAAAACTTTATTCCATTTTGGAAATTGAGAGAAAACATTATTGCGCTATTTGAACCTAGCCCTGCATGTCTGTGTAGACCACTGGGGTCATTGGAAGACCATTCCACCTGCTTCTTAGACACTTTTAACTAAGGAACTAATTCACGCTGACTAGAAACCCAGTCAGATTCAAAGACTGATGCAAGGCATTTTCTTACAGTTGTACATCTCAAGCAACCTGTTTCTTACCTGAAAACTGGCCCTGTCCTGATCGGTTGTTGTTTCCATGTTCCCTTGATTGTTCACAGACAGTTGCAAGGGAAGTGGAATAATTCCTTTTCTGATTTCAGCGAATTGCGCCTGTTCATCTCCCCTCCCAACTTGGAAAATCTCTAATCTTTTCTCCAGTCAGATTACCTAATGTTGTATCATTTCCTTTTAATTAATTGACCTTATTTGATTGTTTTAACGTATAAAAGTCTGTCTCCCTCAGTATTCAGGAGCCAGGACTAAGCTAAGGAGGTTTGGTCCCAGTTTGTTGGGCGATTGCCATGTATTGCTTAATAAATTAATATAATCAGAAGATTGAACCTTTGTTTCCTCAGTCGTTTCATCTTTCACCCAGCATACTCTCCAGCCATCTTCTTCCCACACATGTGTTCCTCCAGATGACCCCTATTTTCTAGTTCTGTTGCTATTTTTTAAAAATTACCTCTATTGCTATTGGAAAATTCACATCAACACATCCTCTTATAGTACTAGTCACATCTCTATAATTTTCCACCAAAATACCCTTCCACAACCACCTTTCTCTAGATGTGTTGTCTCCTCCCATTAGAACATAAACTACCTGAGGGCAGGGGCTTCTTCAATTTTGTTTTTATCATGGCACTGTGCCTAGCACATACAGAGAGAGATAGGGGCTAGACCTATGATTTCAGTAATATTGAGAACTCTCAGGGGAGCCAACTCCTGTTCAGAATAGGTTGCCACACTCTACAATTTATAATCTTAGTTGCCTAGATCACAGAGAGGTTAAGTAATTTGCCCAGTCATGCAGTCAGTATGCATCAGAGTTGAGACTTGAACCAAAGTCTTCTTGGCTTCTAATTCATTATCCCATCCACACATCATGCCATCTGGCACACAGTAAGTTCTTAATATTCATTCATTCATACTACTGTAGGCAAGGCCTGATTCAAGCCAATGGGGTGCTTCAGTTTCATAACTGTAATGAAATGAGACATTTATAAACTGTCTAATGCTAACAAAAATGAGGCTTACTTAGCCATAACAGGAAAAAATATGCAGCAAAATTTCAGCATTGATTTTTTTGAGTGCAGCTTCCTTATCTCTCTGTTGGATCTATTGTTCTATTGGTCAGAAACCTGTAAGAGGAGCTGATGAATTCACATGTGCTAGCTTTTGAACTTAGGCCACCAGAAAGCTACATCAATGATTCAAGCCTTAGTCTTTTGGGCCAATTAAGTATGAGGTATGGTTTCAATATATTTTTAGGGAAAATGTATATAACCTGCATGGGGTAAGGTCTTCTAGCATTACTTCTACCACATAAAGTGCTTCACAATCTTGCTAAAGCCAGTCTTTACAAAGTGATCCCTAGTTGTATCTATTTGTCTAGAATCTAGGTTTATCCAGCTTTCACAGTACTCCCCCTGTGTCCAGTTAAACTGGTCCATTTTCTGCTCTACTATAAGACATTCCATATCCCACCTCTCTCCTTTTGTGTGGGCCATTCCAATTGCCTGGTCTCCCACATCACTTCTACCTCCTGGCCCTCCTAACTCCTTTCAAAGCTCAATTTAAGTGCCACTTCTTACAAGAAGTTTTTTTCCCCCTGATTCACCTAATTATTAGTGCCAATCCTAAAGAAATAATTTTGTATTTTTTATGTTTTATACCAACCCATAAGTACATATTCTTTTCTTCTCAGTAGAATATAAGCTCTTTGAGAGCAGAGACTTGTTTTGTTTTCAATCTTTTTATCCCTAGCATGTAGCACAATCTCTAGGATGAAATAGATGCTTAATAAATTCAGTTTGAATTAAAGTGGGAGAGTAGAAGACTATACTAGGAAACAGGTAGCAGACCAATTTGGGGAGGGAGAAGCAAAAATGCTTTCAAACAGTACAACTGTGCTTAAAAGTCTCTAAGCACCCCCATACACATACACACACTCACCAGAATTTCTATGGTTTTCTCACAAGTTAATGTCTTATGTTAGCAAAAACCTCATTTTTTCATCCATGAATGCCATCATATTTTTATTGTTTTCCTTATTATGATGATGATCAATGATGCCAATTATATTTTCCCTACATTATTACAATGGTATGAACCATCCAAATATCCTTGCATTTCTATACAAATACAAAATGTTCTTAATGGAGAAATTTGAATATAGTGCTGTAATACATTTGGTAATTTTTTGGTAATCTTTTTGCATCAATATACTTATGCTCCATAGTTCTTTTCTCCTGTTTTATCTCTTTTTGGTACCTGGATAACATTTTTCTTATATAAAGAATTGCATAGAGTTACTAACTTCCATATTTTTAGAAAATGTTCAATGCAAGTGATTATTTGTTATTTAAATGACTGATAGAATGGACTTATGAATCAATCTGTTTCTAATATTTTTCCTTGTGCCAATTTATTCCTAGTTCAGTTTTTCTTTCAGAGATTGTTTTTTATTCTATTTCATGTTCTGTCAATTTTTTTGGTAGACATTCAGCTACTCTATTTAAATTTTCAGTTTTATTGCCATATAACTATGTATAATCAATCATTTTATATATTTTTCATTTAATCTCCATTTATTATAATCAGCTCCTTTTTTCTTTTGATTTTGGTAATTTGAAATTTCTCTCTACAATGGTCTAAGGACCTATCAATTTTATTGCTATTAAGAAAGATCTGTTTATTTTGTTAATTTGATTACATTGCTTTTATAGTTTCTATGACTCATTCTTAAAACTAATCATTAATTATTAAAACATTTTTAGCGTCCACTTAGGCTTCTTTCTTTTACTTATGTTTATTTTTCCTACAAATAACTATTTTGCTGTGTTATTGTCTTTTAAGGAAAATTTAAAGATTTCTACTGTAATCCATGAGTTCTTCTTATGAGCTCTTTATGCTCTACAATATAATCAGTTTTGACAAAGTTCCACTGTGTATTTGACAAGAAAGCAAACTGTTTAACATTTAGCTCCTTAACTTCAGTTTTTTTCCCTTAATATTCTGTTCATTCCTTACCTTATTTCTTATTTATCTTTCTGTTAGACTTATCTAGTTTGAAGAGAAGAGCTAAAATCTATTAATGTTTTCATTTTTGTTTTTTTGTTTTTTGCATTTTATTTAACGAAAAAAATTGAAAGCTATGACATTTGGGGTATACATATTTAACACTAATGATGTTTTATTATATATAGTGTCTCTATGATATAGTTTCCCTGTTATTAATCTGTTAAGACTTTCTATTTTTGCTTTTACTTTATCTAAAATCATGATTACTACTCCTGATTTTTTGGAGCATTTGAAGTATAGTCAATTGTAATCCAGTCTCTTTGAATTTGAATATGATTCTATATTTTATGTCTATTTCATATGAGCATCATATCATTCATGCACTTTTAAGGACCTCCTTCTGAAATTCTTCATTTAAAACAGTGAGTACAGCCCATTTACAGTCAGTGTCATAATCGTCAAGTTTGATTTTTCCTTGGTGATATTCTACTATGTGAATTGCTTTTTAAACCAACACTGGGTACAATTCTTCTTATTTCACTGGTATTACTCCTCCCAAAACACACACACACATGCACGCATGCAAACATACACACACACACACACACACACACACACACACACACACACACATACACACACAACTTCCCTCCCTAAATACAGATCCTTAATTTTACTGAGATAAGCCTTTCAAAGACTCCTTCCTTCTACCTGTTACAGATAGGTTTGGTTTAATGATTACATACTTTGCACTATCACTTAAATCTCTTCATTAGATTGGACTTCATCTGTGATATACAAACTCAAGGTGAAACAGTTCTTCTTCTCCTCCTTTTCATGCCTCTTTAGGGTTATGTGTTCGCTTTTCCTCTTCTTTGGTGTTTTGCCAGTTGATTCCTTCTGATTTCTTTTATGCTCCTTCTTCAAGCTGAGACTTGAAGTCAGAGAGTGTCCAGCTTTGCTTCCTATAGAATTGAAACTCTCCACATTTATTTATTGTTTAAAAGTCACTTTACTTTGTTAAGGTTTAACTTTGTGGTCAGTTCCATATCAAAGTGCTGAGCTAAATCTGTCTTCTACCACAGGAATGTCTGGAAGACTTTAGGTGGGTTTAAAAAATATCTTCATGAAAAGAAATGCTTGGTTTTACTGGATAGACAATTTTAGGTTATAGGGCAATTCCCTTTCATTTCAGAATATTGTATCTCTGTCTATTTTCTGTTCTTCTTCTAGAACAATATTAATGTGATTCCAATTGTATTTTTTAAGATATAATTTTCTTCTTCTTGATTTATATAAGTTTTTTTTTTGGTGGGGGGAGGTATGGTGAGGAACCACTGAACCTCTGGGGTTTGACAATATTTATGGGTGAGCTGAATTTTGAGTTTGTCTCTGAGTAGTCTGTAAGTTTGTCTTTGATATTTCTGGGAAATTTTCTTGTGGGACTTCCTGATGGCATTCAAATTCACTGTTTCTTCACATTTTTCCAGGAGAGGAATATTTCTCAAATTGTCTCTCTGAGTTCTATCTTCTATCTCTATTACTTTAATTTTAGTACCTTCAAATCTTCAATACAGTCTTATTGGTTTTTGGTTTTGTTTAATAAAATGTTTTATAATTTCTGCCAATTTTTCTTCTGACTGGGCCATTCAACTCAATTTCTGTTTTGTTAAAAATTTCTACCTGATTCTCACACTTATTGAATCATATTTGACTAGTTACTGAACATCTCTTGGCCTTGGTTTTCCTCATTTGTAAAATAAGAGATTGAACTAAAAGGCATCTAAAAGTCTATTCTTGTTCTACATCTATGATCTTATGTTAAAATATCCAAACTGGTAGCCCAAAAGAGAAAAATTTCTTCACTTTTCTTTCATTGATTTTAATTTGGCCTTTATATTTGTAATATCTTTCTTAATTTCTCTTATTCAGCTTATTAGCTATTTCTAAGTGCCTTGTGACAGATCAACTTTTTTACCTTTTGAGAAGGAATGCCACTTTTACTCTATAATATATTTATTCATTTTGACAGAAGGCTTTTTTTTCCCCACTCATTTCTTTTCTTACAGATCATTTCATCTTTCAAGAAGTAGAGGAGCCAATAAGAGGATATTCTATTCTGAACCTGATTCCCATCAACAGGAATTAATTGCTAGGAACTGAGGAGAGGGAGGAAAGTGATTACTGCTTCTTAGAGTTAGTGATAAAGAAGAAGAAAATGGGTCAAAATGTGACTTGTACCTTACATCTGGGAAGAGTACAAATCTTTCAAATTAAGGATAAATGGGATCCCATGGATTAAAATTATATAAGAAGTCTGACTAAGAATAATTGGAACTTCTCAAGAACAGAATTTAGAAGACACAAAAGACAGTTCCAAAGGACATACGATGAAAAATATTATCCACCTCCAGAGAGAGAATTGATGAATTCTGAATATAGATTGAAGCAGACTTTTTCACTCTCTTTTTTTTTTACTTTTTATTGTTTTTTTCCCCTTGCAACATGGCTAATATAGAACTTATGTTTTGTTCTTTTCTGAAGAGGATCAATGAAATCATGAGGTGTTATTTTGACTTGTATGTGCATTGGATTTAAGTGAGGCAGAGTTGCACACAGTTGTCAGTATCATTCTCTGTTCCAGAGTCATTGAAGTACAGTGGCAAGACAAAAGTCAATACAACTATCAATGGCCTGGGATGTGGTAGATGATCTTGACATCTTTGATGTCTGACCAAACTCTAAGCCCTCTACAGAACCTGCTTCAGTCACCTTCATGACCATTGGAACCAACTGCTCTCATCTGCCCATTCTGTTGGGGAGTTTTTCTTCACATACTTGGGGTAGTCAACCCTTACCCCCCAACTCATGGAGGATTTGAGGCCTTTTGGTTACCCTCAACCTGGTTTAGCTCATCTGCTGAGAAGGTTTATTGGAGTATGCTTGCTGCACATGCTATAGCTTCTTGGAGCCACAGGTGAGAGCTGAGGGCCAAGTAGACA
Organism: Phascolarctos cinereus; assembly: GCF_003287225.1. NCBI lineage: Eukaryota > Metazoa > Chordata > Mammalia > Diprotodontia > Phascolarctidae > Phascolarctos > Phascolarctos cinereus. Next base: position 112,169,274 of record NW_027555958.1, on the reverse strand, counting down.
ACCTAAGGTCAATGAGCAGCCCAGAAGGGATGTGGCAAGCCCTCACACTAGAGGTGTTAGTCCTCTATGAACACTATGTAAATACCAATAGATATAAAAATATGTTTTGCATGACTTCACATATATAATTGATATCATATTGCTTGCCTTTTCAATGGGTAGGGGGAATTGCTGGAGTAAGGGAGAGAATTTGGAGAAAAAAACCATTAAAAATTAATTTTGAAATAAATTCTATCCTTTAAAAAAAAGGCCTTTCTCCTTTCTGTCTGGATCTCTGATTGAAGCTATCTGCTTGCATTTAATCACACCTCTTCTCTTTACCCTGCCCAGACCCCATTTGTTCTTAATAGTTTTTTCTTTCCTTTTCATCTCCCTTTTACTATCCACCATTTATAGTACAAACTTTTGCTTATAACTATTCCTCTCCAATTCTACCCCCTCTCTTAAAAACCCCTCTCCTTTTCCTCTATACTAAAAATCTTTGTGTGTTTTCATTCCTCCTTTTTCTGGTTCAGATGACATAAGGTTCATGCTATACTTGCTCTTTCCTGTCTCTTCTTCCATGAACCCTTAGTAATATAAATCTTAAGTTCCACCTCTATTTTCTCATTTCTTTTCTAGTGTATTCCTTCCTCCCATTACTCCCCACTTTTTTTTTCCCTTAAAGCTATCAAAACAAAATAAAGCCAATACAAAACCTTCTGTTTTATATAATTCCCTCTGTGAACCTTGAACACATTAGGATTCTGAAAGGAAATCTGTCTCTTATCCCCTATTCAAATTAAGCACTTCATCTCCATTTAACCCTTTCTAATTGCTTAAATGAATTTCCCTATCTAGGTTTCTATTAACTCTTGTGTTTGCCTTTGAAAGTTTCTACTTGTCTCTGGTCTTTTCATGAAGAATGCTTGAAAGTCCCTTATTCCATCAAAGATCCCCCTTTTTTTTCACTTGTTGAATTATATTCTTTCTTACAAGATATATTATTCATGGAAGACTCTAGGCTGCAAGGGTGGGGAACCTGTGGCCTCAAGGCCACATGTGGCCCTCTCTATACAAGTGCAGACCTTTTGCTAAATCCAAACTTCACAGAACAAATCTCCTTAATAAAAGGATTTGTTCTGTAAAACTTAGATTTAGTCAAAAGACCACACCCAAGGACCTAGAAGGCCACGTGTGGCCTTGAGACCACCGATTTCCCCACCCCTGAATCTAGGGCAATCATCTTTTCTATTGTTATCTGACATTGCATTCTCCTTACTTTTCCTCCTACATTATATGCCCAGAAAACCTTTTCCTAATATAGTTGAGCCAGTTTTGTATATATCTCACATAACTGATCTTTCACAGAGAAACTTGCTGTCAAGTCCCAAGACCCCCCAGTTAACTGTTTCCCTTCTTATTTTAACTACATTGATTTAATTTGTGCAAAAGTTTATCAATTTTATGTATCAAAAATTGCCCATTTTACTTTCTCTATCTCTTGCTCTCTGTCTCTTTCTTTATCAAAAACTTTCCCTATTGATAGTTGTAAATATCTTAAATTGAAGGCTAACTTCCACCAGAAGCTCCTCTCCACATGCATGATTTCAGCCCTTCATATCCTTTTACTAAAAAGTTTTCATTAATTAGCCCCAGCTACTCACATTTTTTGCTTTATTCACATTTCCTGATCTGGAATCCTTTCCTGTATCCTTACTGTTCTGATTCTGCCAATGAAACTGTCTCATTTAAAATTACATGTTAAAATTTGGGAATGGTTGTGTGAAGATGATATGGCTCATGTGATCCCCAACTCTCTCTCCAGAGTGATTCCAGAGGGATGAGCCTTGTGTAAGTGGTTAGGCCTAATGTTCCTCATGGAAGATTATTATGAGCAAATGGACTTCCCAAGCCTTTTAATAAATCATAGCTTGGGTATCAGCAGTGACCTCTCTCTAAGAAGAGGTAATTTTAAGAGACTTTGACTATTAGTTGGCACATGGTTCCTTAGAGGCCAAAAGCCCTGGTAAATAGTAAGGTCTCCTTCCTAAATTGATCTAACAGAGTTTAGTCATTGAAGAATACATATTTCCTTCCATAAAAAAAGGGTTCTAGCCCTTTGGTAAGTCCTAGTCTTACTACTAATGATCATCCTTGGTGAAAAATCATGGTAGCTCCCATGGTCTGATGCTGTATAAGGATCTGTTGTTAGCTGCATAGTGAACAGATAATGTAGCTTCACTGCTCTTTACCACTGGCCTCCCATAGAGTGTGTGCACAGGATATAATTTGCAGTCCTCTTTTTATGAATGGATGTTGCTATATAGGCTTTTTCCCCTAACTTATCCAGACATCCAAGCTAAATACACACTTACAAATTCACTGATATGCGGGTTACTTGGCGTCTAAACTTCCCCATATCAACAGGTAACTTAGGAGATTACCTCATCTGGCCTGCCATCCTTTCCTCTGTCTGCCCACACACAAACTGAGTTTTAAGTACTTCTCTTTTTTCCCTTTAGTATTCTAGAGCAACTGATACATCTGTGACATGTTACCAGAAACTCATTTCTTTCATCGAAGGCCTGAATAATAGCATTTTTCAACAGTTAGCATACCCCAAACCCACACTAACCTATAATCTCATAAGAGTCTCACTCTATATGGTACAATTGTAAATACAAATCTAATTAGTGAGGCTTCTCTTTTATCACTCCCAGGCAGAATTCCATTGCAATTGGTAGACCAACCTTCAAACTGATGGTCAATAAACCAAAATCTGGATGTTGAGCTTATAGAAACACATCAAGAAGACTTTTAGGGGATTACATCATATGGGAAAGTAACATTGACAGAGATAAAAGCTTCATCTATTCTCAGTGATCTCATTAAACCTCAATAAATTGGTCAGTTTAGTTATTTGTCACAGCATTAGCACATACAAAAAGGTTGAACTTCTGAATTCAACTTATTTCTTAACCAAATTCAGTCAGGATTTTTGTGTTCGTAGTTGTAACTGTTTTTTTTATAAACCTTGATATTTTTATTCTGTAAACACTGAACATGTGTGATAAACAAATTATCCTTCAGCTAGTGCATGCTAATAAGAAAATCTGAAGTTTATCCATCATTTTGTAGTTTACAAAGCACTATACATACACACACACACACACACACAATTCCAATTCTCACAACAATCTGTGAGGTAGGTATATAAGTATTATTTTGCCCACTTTGCTGATGAGAAAACTGAGGCTCAGAAAAGAGAATTAACTTGTCATTCAACTAGTAAATGGCAGAGCCAGGATTGAAATCAAGTTTTTTTTCACTGTAAGTCTAATATTCTTTCCTCCATACTATATTAGTGTTGATCATGAATAATTCAGTAGCATATTTTGGTAGTTTTTTTGTCATGAAGTTTACATAAGGTTTAGGTTTGCCAGAACTAATTTAGCATTGCAATAGGATGTTATGAAGTAGTCCTCAAAGACTGGAATCAGAAATTGTCACCATTGCCACTATTAATATATTATCCACATTAAACTTTGTATGTGAACTGGAATGGTATCTACAACTATAACAATATTAGCAATTCATATTTCTCACAACAAAATATGTGAGGTGGGTAATACAAGTATTATTATTCCTATTTTAAAGTTGAAGAAACAAGCACATAGAGGTTGAAGATTATGGAATTAAAGAAGAAAGAATTGTGCCAAATAACAAGTAAGGGATTTTATTCAAGTGGTAGTTCATTAAGAATTATGAGTCCAGGAACAATTTTATTTTTATAAGAGTAAGAAATACCAAAAAGTCAAGAATAAGTTTTTTTTCTTTATATGTATAAAATGGGCTTTACATTTTAAAAAGATCATTTTCAATACTTATTCAAATATTCAAATAAAAGTAACAAACTGAATAAATATTCTCAGTGTTTATAAATTATTCTATAGTTTTTAAAAGATCTTTTTTATTGCTCTTTTTTTTTCAGTGACTCTGTATTTCCCTTGATCACATCCATAGGTGGTGACATAATATAACAAGTAACACACATGACATCAGACACAATGAGGCAACTTTCTTATCCCATCTGATCCCACCCCTGAGGCCTACCTAGCAAGGAACTCAATGGACCTCCTTACTCTGATTATCTTATGGTAGAGGATGTGATATGAATTTGCTGGTAGCTTTGTCCAGGCAGTAGCACAAGATTTGTCTCTATTAAGGCACTGGTCAAACTTTATCAATAATGCCCTTAGAAATGTGAGAGAGGCCTGCCTATTTGGTAGCAGCATGTATTTATGAGGCAATAATTGCACTCATGAAGGACCTAAGCCAAATCTGAATTGTCAACAGTACAGAACTGGTGACACAGTGGATAGAGTGCCAAGCCTAGAGTCAAGAAGACTCCTCTTCATGAGTTCAAATCCAGTCTATGACACTTATTAGGTGTGGACCCTGGGCAAGTCACTTAACTCTATTTGCCTCAGTTTCCTCATCTGTAAAATAAGGTAGAGAAGGAAATGGCAAACCACTCCAGTATCTTTGCCAAGAAAATCCCAAATGGGATCATAAAGAATCACATATGGCTGAAAAATGACTGAGCAACAACAACAGCAATCCCTTCAAAGAACAGATTTTACTGAGTTGGTCAACATCAAGTTCTATGCTCATTTATCTGGCTGATTTAAGCACTTATTCAAACTGTTCAGGGCTAATGCAGCCAGGTCCTCTTTACTCCAACACTTTCCCTTCCAATTTGATGAATTCTAGTTGTTATTAAATACCAACAAAACAAAAGCAAATAAATAGTAGATACCAACAAGACATAAGAGGATGAAGAGGAGAGGAAGATCAGAACCTTTCTAGCCCCATCATCTCTTTTACCTCTAAAAATGATGATTCTTCTTTTTCCTGGAAGGGTGTATTCCTCTGAGCTCCACCACTATTTGGAGGAACTTATAGAAGGGGAAACAGTGGAAAGCCACCAGAGTTCTCTGGGAGAAAGTTGTGTAATATTGGGGACAGAATATCAGAGAGCTAGGACAAAGCATCTGAGGGTAGTGGTTACAAAAAGTACCCTTCTTGGTCATAGACAAGTTGCTTAACAACTTAAAAGTAATACTTTAAAAGGATAGTTAAGAAGTATAAGCAATGTTTCAAGGCATAAAATCAAAATGGTAACCAAGAATCACATAATTTTAGAATTGTAACGGCTAAGTCAAGTACCTTAATTTTACAGATGAAGACATTTGACCTTAAAGGAAAGGCAACTTTCAGTAGAAAGTGATTTTTGTAGAGGAGGTGGGTAGAGGATGATGCAGGGTCTATCCATATCATCAGGGGTAATATAGGGACAGAGACAATATGGTGGATAGAGGCAGCAACCCAGCCAAACTCTTCCAACATTTCCCTCAAACAACTTTAAAATCATTACTCAAATCAAATTTTGGAGCAACAAAATCAACAAAAGGTCAGAGTGAGACATTTTCTTGCCCATAAGAGGTTGGTAGGAGAGGTCTGTGACATTGAACTAGAGGCCAGCCTGGAGTGCATGACCCAGAAACACCAGCTGTGGCCCTTGGAAGTGGCTGTGACAGTGAGCAGAAGCAGCTTTCCAGAATTCTTCCCAGAGATGGTAAGAGGGTTAGACAAAGATTACAGAAAGAGATTATAGGGGACCCTGATCTGACACTTAGAGTGTTTAGCAATTTCATTGATCATATGAAGTCCTGGGTCACAGTTCTAGGGCAGAGAGAAGCATTAGACCTTGTGGGGTCAAGGGTGTAGGGGCTCTTTCTGGGTAAAAAGACCAGAGCTCATATAGGAGAGCAGTGATCACACCTCTCCCAGGATCATACTACCCTGGAAGCACCAAAACTTTCAGACTCCCCAAAACTAGTTTAGAAAACTATACTACTAAAAAGCCTGAAGCTTGAGAGAAGACCTCCACATTCAGATGAGAAGTGATATTTTTCCAGTTGTTTAAATCTGACTTTATTTGTGCAGGTAGGGAGGCATTCTCCCAAGCTTCAGGTTTTTTAGTGTTGCAGTTTTCAGGGTAGTGTGATACTGGAAGAAATGGTGGTCTATTTCATTAAATATCAACTTTTTCCCCCTAAAGGATTATACTCAGTTTTACTGGGTAGATTATTTTTAGTTGTAATCCTATCTCCTTTGCTTTTTAGAATATAATATTCCAAGCCTTCTGATCCTTTAAGGGGGAGGTTGCAAAAACTTCTGTGATCCTGACTATGGCTCCATGATATTTGAATGTTTTCTTTCTGG